>NC_090933.1:605590586-606227135 GCF_040938575.1 Ambystoma mexicanum
TCAAATGTCGATCCCCACTCTATGCGTTTCCCCCCCACTGTCACTGTCCTTAAATCTATTAGGTATATGTCTGTGTATTTACCTCCTTTGGCTGCAGCCCCCTGTGTTGATGTTGTCGCAACCTCCTTAGCCTGGCAGGTGTGCTTTTTCGCTCCATGCTCCACTCTCCTCTCTCCCCTTTACTCATTTTTCTTCTGTACTACCACACCACCTATTTCCACCCTCTCGCTGCAAAGTTCTTCCATTATAACTTTGCTCACCTTTGCCAGTATCCTCTCCTCTTCTTCCTTCCTCCCCCATATTCCCCCTTCCCTTTTTAATATGCTCTCTATTACCTTTCCCTCTTCATATTTCTGTGCACTTTCTGATATAATCTTCTTTTTCCCCAGTTCCATTTCCCTGTCATTTTCTTCCCGCTCCTCCTCCTTCCTTCTCATCTCCCGTTGCTTCATGCGTGCCACTCTTTCAGCTATTGCCCGTATGCACGCTTCTTCCTTCTTCCTTTCTTCTGCCTGTTCCTTCATCCTCCCCTTCTCTTCCTTATTTGCTTTCCTCTCTTCCTTTCTTTCCTGTGTTTCCTGCTCAAACTGCCTAATCAGTGCGCTTCCTACTTACCTTAATTCTGCCAACTTTTCCTCCAGCATCTCTTCCTCTTCTGGTGAAAGTTGCCCTCCTCTCTCTTTACTTACCTCGTGCCCTGTCTGTACATGGTCCATCTCTTCCCTTCTTACCTTCCTCACTGCGTCCTCCTCTTCCCCAGTTAGTGTCCCGCGGAGTTTCAGAAGCACCTGTGCTGCTATCCATTCATCTGGTCCTATGTTTGCGAATTCTCTCAGGACCCTCTTCCCACCCCCCGTGCCTGCCTGCATTTTCCTTATATCTGTCATGCCCGTTGTTACCACCCCCTTTTGACAGCTATCTGTTGGTGCGTATGGTGGAGGGCTGTATGCAGGGTTTGAGTACCCCTCAGTGGCCGTTAGTTGTTGTTGGGCAGCATCTCATAGTTCTGTTAGTGGATACAATCCCCCCTCCTCCTTCTTTGCTACCTTAGTCACGTGCACGTCCCCTGCCCCTTCCTTTTTCACCCTTGCCTCTGCTACCACAAATGATCCTTCTGCCTCCTCCTCACTTTCTTCAGTACTGGGTGGGGTTTTGTGTGTCGTACCCCGGCCCCCTCCTCTCACCTCCTCCTCTTTTACCTCCTTCTATTCCCTTGTCCCCTTCTCTTCTTTTACCCCCTGTACTGTGAACATTCCCGGTGCTCCCGGTGTACCTCCCTGGACCATCTTCCAAAGATCAAAAACCTCTAAATGGTTTGCTAACTTTTTTCCTTTGTAGGTATTATGTAGGTATGTCAGTAGGTAGTGTTGGGTAAACGTGTCGAAGCTGCCGTTGGGCGGCCATGGTACCCTTATTTTGTTGTCTGTTGCTTGTGTCCATTTAATGCTGTACTTTATAATTTTCTCTTCATGCGGTGACAATGTCGTGCAGATGTGTTGGAGTGGTGTAGTTAAAGCGCTTGCTCTGAGCCCCAACCCTGCTCCTGCCCCCAACCCATAGTACGTTGCCATGTTACAATTTCACCTTTCTAAACGTCAACCTTTTACCTGGCCACGTATGCTGGGGACTTTGCGGCAGTCTGTTAAAAAGAAAGGCAATTTAAATGTTAAAGTGCTTGCTCTTGCTCTCCTTCCTTCCTGATTTTAACACTATGGCCCCCTTCGGCCATGGTGCATGAAGCCCCCTGCGGCTGCGTGCCCTGTGCGGTGTGCCTCTGGGCTGCCCCACCTTTCTGTGCCGCCTGTACTTGGCACACCTTCAACTTAGCTCCTCCTCCTCCCCGTCCTCACTGCCTGCTCAGTCCCCTCCCTCTTCTTCTCCAACCCCTTGTTGAGCGCGGCCAACATTCTCCATGCGCGACCATCTCGTACTTCCTGCTCTCGACCACCCTTGGATGAACACGAGATGGTCGTCGTGTCCTATGCAAGCCCTATGGGTGACGTCACCAGCCTCTACAAGATATTACAAGTGCGTACAATTTCAGAACCAATGAGCGCGCGCTATCCTTGACACTTTTCATTCCCCGTTAACCCACAGCTGTCTTCCCACTTCGTCTGGAGTGGAGTAACCAACAATCAATTACTTATTATAATCAGACTGCGCACGCTGCGTCGCCTCGTGTGTGATACGCCCAATCTCCAGAGGAGCTTAACCAGCCAATTATCTTCCGCACTCGGGAACAATCTAACTACCTCCTGCAGGAAAACATCATCTACCCACCGAGCTAAAACGCTCAACTAGTAGGTAACCTCATCTACTCATTGATCTCCAACATCAATTCATAGGAAAGCCACACCCCCTCATACAGGTGTCTGTGATCTAGACCAATCCGCGCGATCTGTCTGTCACACGTGGGCACTCGAAGCGCCACCCAATCCACTTTGTGACACTGTAGCGGACGGCGCTCGTCCCTGTCCCGCTACACCTTACACATCTACTGCCGCTTATTAACCCAAATCAGTTTCTACACAAGCCCTTTTTACTGTAGTATGAAACACTAATTGCGTCACTTGGGAAAACTTGTCCCAAAACCTAACGCCACTTTTGGTTGGCTCCCCGAGTGTTAGGATCAGTATAGTTACCTGTATAGTTACCTATAGGAGAAAGGATTATTGGACAAGGACAGGTCAGGTGGTGCACTTGGATTGTCCCTAACAGTTGCTACATCAAATGGGTTCAAGGGGACACTTGGTGATTGACTAGCTAGAATGGCGTCAGTGATGAGCCCCTCGTATTCTGATTGGTTCACCCGTGAGCCCCCAAGTCTGGGACCATCGCTGTTTCCAGCTTGCGGCGTACCTGGTGCTGGCAACAATGTGCAACTATGTGTTAGTGGTGGACAATGGACAGGTCTGGCTAGTGGCTGCTGTGCATGTCTTTCCCATCGCTGTAGATGTCCAACTTGTCACTTCGTTGTTGCAAATCGTGTCCCAGACATGGGATCCTGGCGACTTTCTGTCTCGCGAGCTTGGCATCTTGTCAGCTCGGCTTGGTCACGTGTGGAGAGACCGTGGCTGGAGCAGAATTATGAGCATTTGATTTGTATTTCGTCTCTGAGGAGCGTTTGGCGTTGGCAGGTGTAACCTTGGCGCGGGGAGCGCGGCATGTGAATGGCAACATTGCGGCCTTGGCTGTGGGCTCTCGTTGGGGCTCGTTCTGCATGATCAGCGCTTTGCATTTTCGTCTGAGAGGATTTTTGTCTGAGCAGCTCCTGTCTGGAGACTCTTGCTTTGCGGCCTACCTTGGCCTAGTTTCTGGGTGACGGTACATAATCCATAATATGGGGGCTGTGAGGGGTGACAGAGCGTCACAAGCAGCAGTAGATATAGAGGGTGACGTCTTCGCTGGGATAGGTAGCGAGAAAGCATCTGCAAGCATATATACACAAGCTCTTCAGGCGTCTTGCATTTCTGCGGTGCTGTAGGGGGCCTATGTGAAAAATAACAACAGTGCGTGTCTGTGGGTGTATCGGTCCTCTGTGTCATAGCACTGACTATGTTCTTCTTGTGGGTTGGTGTGTGAGTGACCAGTGTGCATGGTGGCACGTGTGTTCTTGTCTGTTGGCTATGTCGTCATGGCATCTCTAATGATGATGGCATTTGTGGCTGTTGTCTAATCGAGTTGGTCCATGAGGCTGACGTCGGCAGTTCCCGGACGTGGTAGTGGGCAGGCTCCCCGGGCATGTGGGCCACGGACACAGGGGACCTGTCCATCTGGTGATGAAGTGAGGGGTCGAACTCCTCTTGCGGGGGTGCTTGGGACTTGATTTCCTGGGCCATGGTTTGGATGAGAATGGGGGAGGGTGTTTTCCCATTTTCCCACTTCACCCCAGCTTACATACAAGGGCCAGGAGCACAGCTTAAAATACCCTCTCCTACCATGCCTCCTAAGTATGGGTGTGATCCCAAGGAATTCAAATTCCTACAGACCCAATGTAGAATCCTTATTTAAATCGACCCCAGTTATATGCCTCCAACCAGACCAACATGTTATTTGTATTGTTAGACTTAGAAAAGACACAGCTAGCATGGGCTACTCCATATGTCGACAGTAAGAGACCCTTATTAAATGATTATGCTGGTTTTCTGGAGGCATTTCAAACAATGTTTGATCATAAATATATAGTGCAAGCAGTCTGTATTGAATTATTGGAAACCAGACAAGGACATTGTGATCTGGTCTCGGATATATCTATTTTCAAGGAATTAGTTACCCAGACCACCCTAGACTGAGCACGCTGAGATCACTATCTTCTGTAAAGGTTTAAAAGTTGACTTAAAAGATGCCCTAAGTCAAGTAGTAGATGTCACAAATACCGTTTCTGATTTTATTACTTTACTAATTAGCATAGATCAGAGAGCCGCGGAAAGGAGGTGGAGTGGCAAAGATTAGAGAACTGTGAAATGGTTCCCCCTGGATGGGAAAAAGAAACCACTTCCAGCAAAGCAGACCCCAAGCAGTTAGGTAGACCCACCAGACGAAACAGACGGAAATGCTTAAATCTGTGTTTCTATTGTGGGTACTCAGGTCACACTGTATGGGAATGACTTTGAAGTGCATATAAGCCTTTGAGAAACACCAGAGCTCACCCCCAATAGGCAATCTTTGAGAGCCCCTTCCATGTAGATTCCCCAGATAATTTTTCCAAAAATGCATAGCCAATCATCACATGTATTTATCCTGGTGGATTTATGCTTCAGTTCTCAGAAATGAGATCGGTGTTCTCGCCCTTATAGATTGTGGAGTCACCAGAAATGTAGGTGATATTTCCTTCACCCATAAACAGGGCTTACCTTTGTTAGCCAAACACAAAACTGAACCTATCCTTTCCATGGAGGGTTTTCCTCTCACTTCTGCTTCTATCTCGTTACAGACTGAAAAGCCGATAATGGTATGTGCAAAGTTCCATCAAGAATCAATAGAGTTAGATGCCATAGTGGCATCTCACTTTCAGATCATTCTGGGCAACCCTTGGCTAAAGCACCACAATCCAACTATGCAGATAAGGAATCAAAAACTCACCTCTCATAGTTCTCAATGTCCAACCTCTTGCTATCAGTGCCCTTAGCTCTATCCATGTTTCCTCCAATTCAAGAAATAGGCCTGTGATTATCGCACCAACATCATGCTAAATCTACGAACTCTGGAATATCACGACTTTGCTGATATGTTTAACCCTAAGGGTGCCAACAAACTGTTGTATCAAACTAATTCCTAATGCCAAGATGTCATATGGAAGAATCTATGCACTATCAGAGAAGGAGAATGTGATCCTTAAAGAATATTTTTATGATAACCTCAGGAGGGTTTCATCTGACATTCTATGGCTCCTGCAGTAGGTCCCATATTTTTCAACCCAAAAATGGAAGAGGACACATTCAGGTCCTCTCTGGACTATCTGCAATGAAATGCCATAACCAATAAAAAACCAATACCCCAAACCTCTCCACCAAGTCCTGCTAGAACAAAACAAAGACAGCCATATCTACATCAAGTTAGATCTAAAAGGTGCTTACAATTTGATAAGTTTGGCAGAAGGGGAAGAACGGAAGACAGCTTGTAGACCCAACTATGGGCATTTTGAATATCTTGTCATGCACTTTGGTTTATGTAATGTCCCTGCCATTTTCCAGCATTTCCTAAATGACATTTTCCAGGACATACTCGGCATCCACATCGTCATCAATCTGGATGACATTCTGATCTTCTGCTCATCCTATGATATCCACATCACTCACATCAGGGAAGTCCTTCAATGCCTAAATACTCATCATCATTAGGCTACATCCTCCAAAGGCTTCTTACACCAGAGACGAATAGCCTATTTAAAATATAACTTGACTTTGACTCCAGAAGGCATTGGGATGGAACCCAAGAACATCTCTTCCATGCTAGAATGGCCTATTCCTTGTTCTGTCAAGAAACTACAATCTTTCCTGGGATTTTCCATTATAGAAGATGTATACCTAAACTACTCCAGAATACTCCTACCCCTTACCACTCTTCTTAAAAAAGGTGTTTGCTATGTCCGGACTAACGATACTGACAGCGCTTCCCAGACATTGAAGAGGATATTCACCACAGCTCAGGTCCTGGGGCTGCCTGATCTAGACCTTCCGTATATAGGGAAACAGACTCCTCTAACTACACTTTGGGAGCTGTCCTGTTGCAGAAAGACCCTTCCTTTAAGGAAAGTCATCCATTGTCATACTATTCTCATACCTTTACTCCTACAGGAAAGAATTACAGTATCTCTGAGAAGGAATGAATAGCAATCAAGGAATCTTTCATTAATTCGAGACACCTACTTGAAGGGGCTCGACATCCTATCACTATACAGAGCACCGTAATTTGGGTTACCTTAAAACAGCAAGATCTATGAATCAACACCAGAATCAATGGATACACTTGTTTCCTAGATTTGACTTCATTGTCAACTTCAAGCCTCACATTTAAAATACAAAGGCACACAGTCTTTCAAGGGCCTATTGAGATGGAGATTAAGACACTAAATGGATAATGTTTGTTCCTCCTGATAAAATAATCACAGTTCTCCGTCTCATGCTGTATCCCTATGAAGAAAACCTGGAACAAATGCTGTGCAAACAAGACTTCCTGCTGAAGGGCGTAACCAACACTGTAATACAAAACCCCATGTCTCACAACTAAAAACTATTGTTACCCACGAAGAGCAGTCAAAAAACCTTCTTTTATGGTGTCATGATCTATCTGGCTCTAGACATTTTGGAATTAAAAAGACTTCATAAAAGCTTTAACAATATGCATGGTGGGAGACCATGACACATGATGTAACTGATTATATTAAGGGATGCATAGTATGTGTGTATGCCAAACCCTTAAGACAACCACCAATGGGATTGGTACACCAACTCCCTACTTCTGCAGGCAGTGGTCGAAGTGTAGGAAAAGAGTTAATGGAATTATGTTCCCTGCTGGCCTGCCCAGCTCCACTCAAACCCCATCGCCACACCCCCTCCAATGCACAATACAAACCCCCAAACAAATGTGCTTGCTGTTTATGGGTACACTCAGTGCATTGCACTGAAGTGTACGTTTCAACTGCTTCCTGCACTTTCATTTTAAAATGAAACCATTCCGGTACGGTTTCTTTTTAAAATAAAGTATTGGAACAGTATCATTTAATGAAAATAAGTGGAGGAGCACTGCACCTGCCCACTTGGACCACTGCCTGCAGGCCGTTGGCAAACCTGATCCTTGGAATTCATCACGGACCTTTCCCCTTGACAATGGACACACAGTTATTGTAATGATAGTCGATTCTTTCACTAAACTGGCCCCCTTTGTAGCTTTGAAGGATTTTCTTTCTGCTCCCCGTTTTGCACATTATTTTACACCCCACACCTTTCGTATTCAGAACCCTAATTACAGACCATAGAACACAATTTGTTTCTTCATTTTGGAAAAAAGTCTGCAAACGATTAGGTGTCACATTACTTCACTGCATATCATCCCCAGAGTGACGATCAGAGTAAGAGAGCAAACCAAACGGTGTTACGTCATGGAACATGATGAAGATGGACGCAATTATTACTGTATGGGAAGACAGGTCTTTAGGACCCCCTCCCCAACATTCCCCACCTCCGTGAGGCTCGTGACTCGTCAGCGGCCCGGAATACCATTGACATCCACATCAGTCAAATAAATGGTATGCGGACATGAGCTCTACTGCAAAACAGACAACCAACGAGAGTTGTTATGTCTGCTCCCTGATTCCCTACGCCTCAGACTCAGCTAAGGTCTTGCTGCATAAAGAACTGCCTCTTGCAGATGCCCAGTATCTCCTTCATCTCACTCTGTGCAGAATTAAGAACACCTTCCACGCACACAATGTCTCTTTTGAAATGCTGCAAAACGAAAAAACCTGCTATTCAAGAGCTAAAGGAGTGATATGTTTAAAAGAACCTTTTTTCGTGATCAAAGGAACATTGTTTTTGGACAATAAGTGGAAAGATGAAGTAATATTGTGTAAAGCTGAAGCGCTATGAGGAGTGCCGGGAGAAAAACTACAATCGATCTAGAAAACCTGTACACCAGTTTGGAAGGAACACATCACAAAGCTGACCTGGATAAAAAAGCCATTTAAATTGCAAAAAGAAATTTCATACGAACTGTGCTTCCATGGCAAGGGGAAAAACATCATGGGTGTAAACAAGAACTGCAATCGGACACTCATTATCCCAGACATGAAAAAAGGGACAGCAGCACTCAGGGACACTTACTGGGTCTGCGGCAAACAGGCGTACTTGCACCTCCCACAGTCCTGGAGGGGCACCTGCTCTCTGGCAACATTGCACTCGGCTTTGATGGTGATCCCGGAGAGCCACATTGATGGAGGAAAAGGAGCGCCAGCTGCCCATCGTGAACAAAATATGCAACCAACAGGAGAACCGCCATTGTATGCCCTGTCCTCCGGCAATGCGCAAGATGTGATATCAAGGCAGCGGAGATCATCCAACTACATATCCAAAGCCTCCTGAGACCTGTTGGCACAGATTCCTGACAAGTACCGGTTGTTTAATTACACTGAGACGTTTTTCGCCTCCCTTATTCCGAGTATCCAGGCGCGAGCCAACGTAAAATGGCTCCAGATCACGCGCTGGGAGCTGATCCAGCTGGCCAACGACACTGAAGAAGGGTTCAACGTGATTAAGGTGGAGCAAAGGGCCCTATGGTTGATAACTATGCAGGTATGTCTTAGACCTGTTAACGGCGATGGATGGAGGTGTTTGCCGAAAAATCGGGAGCACGTGCTGCACATTTACCTTCTGAAGATGTGGACAATGGAACATTATCACATGTTATTGCAGCGGTGCACAATCTGGGGGAACGAATGAGGAACAAAGGTGGATACCAGCACTTGGTTCGACAACATTTCTTCTTGGGTACCTTCATGGCTGGGGCTAAAAGTAAAAATGCTGATGCCCATGCACAGGGCCCTGCTTCGACCCACCTGGAAAATGGACAAACTACCACTATCATGTACCCTGCACCATTGCATCTTTCTCCCATATCTGCATAATCAATATGCAGCTCTCTGATGGGACCTACTGGTTTTGGTATTGTTCCTCGCAGTGTCCTTAATGTCATTCCTGAATTCTAAACCAAAGGGGATATTCAGAATTCATCAGTGTACCTTTATGAACTAAGATATGTGGTTTGTCATCATCAGGATTATTGCATCCTATTTCATGTAGATGAAAATTAGACAGAGGAAAAAGAACAAATTGAGGTGGAGGCTGAAATGCCAAGGTTCTTGAGGGTGGCAACTCTCCAAAGAGATACTGCTACACAGTTAGAAGAAAGCACAGAGATTCATCCTGTAGAGAATTTTCCAGAATTGTCTAAAATGGCAGAGGAACAAATCCAGCCTGCAGATGCATGCACAAATGAAGAATAGAAAGATCAATTGAGGATACTATTCATATAGTCAAGGAAGTATTTGTTAAGGAAACCTATGATTTTGGGTGTACTGATCTGTATGTTGCTACGCTGCCAGAATGCTATGGAAGGGGGAACCTATATTTGTGCGACAGTATATAAGTATATAAGTTACCACTGGCCTGTTTTGAGTCTTTGGGCCTCATCACGAGTTGGACAGGAGGGGTCAGCTGAGTGTTTCTTGTGAAGAGCGTGCACAAGAGAGTGCTACAGGGGGAAAGGGAAGGCTCCGGTGGAGAAGGAGTGGTTGCAAAAGTGAGCAAGGGCAGGAGAGATGGTGTCAATTATGTCCTTGATGGTTTAGGAAGAACAGGGAAGAACCTGTTTTGACAAGACTTTCATAGATCGGACTTGTCTAGAAACCTTGTTAGGCAAGAACACAGTAAAGGAAGAGAAAGAGGGAGGAGATGGGGCCACAGGGGGCTGGAGGTAGAGGAGAGAGTAGAGGGTGTAGGAAGGGGGATATTGAGGCAAATGTGAGAGGGAGTTGCGAGGGACCACACAGTCAGGGAGGCACCGCTGTGAGCGAACTGCACACACACGGTGCAGCGCGAGAATATAACTTTTACAAATGCACAACTTACTGTGCCACGGAACACCTGTCCTCACCTCAGCACCAGAGAAGTTGTCTAATGATGGTGGGGATGGCCGGTTGGGAGAGAGGGAGTAAACATATGTTGGTGCATGCCTACCTGCTGTCTGGGCAGTGGTTCGGGTCCTGGTGTCCTCCTGGTTCAAGCAGGTCCAAACAGGAATTGTCCTTTTCTTTGTCTGCCCTTCACTTCGGATGCCCGGGTGAGAGACGACCTTGATCTAAGAGTTAAGAGCAGAAAGGAAGAGGCAGGTCTCAGAAGTTGGGTGGTGCTTAGGCCAGGTGACCTAGATCCACTTGCACCTGCTCCCCAACTGCAAAGGAAAAGAGGCTGGAAGCCTCCTTAAGTAAGGAAAAAGAGCGGCAACCAGAAAGGCACCAGGTGGGCGGGGCTTAGGCCAGGAGGGCTCCTTAAGTAGGGAAAAAAGAGCGGCAACCAGGAAGGTACCAGGTGCATGGGGCTTAGGCCAGGAGGGCTCCTTAAGTAGGTAAAAAGAGCAGCACCCAGGAAGGCACCAGGTGGGCATGGCTCAGGCCCGGAGGGCTCCATAAATTGGGATAAAAGAGCGACAACCAGGAAAGCACCAGGTGGGCAGGGCTTAGGCCTGGTGACCTAGATCCACTTGCACCTGCTCCCCATCTGCAAAGGAAAAGAGGCTGGAGGGCTCCTTAAGCAGGGAAAAAGAGCTGCAACCAGGAAGGCACCAGGTGGGTGGAGTTTAGACCAGGAGGGCTCCTTAAGTTGGGAAAAAGAGCGGCAACCAGGAAGGCACCAGGTGGGCATGGCTTAGGCCACGAGGGCACCTTAAGTAGGGAACAAGTGCATCAACCAGGAACGCACCAGTTGGGATGGTCTTAGGCCAGGAGGGCTCCTTAAGTAGGGAAAAAGAGCAGCAACCAGGAAGGCAAACGGTGGGCAGGGCTTCTGCCAGCTGACCTAGATCCAAGCGTTGAAGTTTTTCACTACCTTAGATTTAGCAGCAGGGTGTTGGTGTGTGTCTCTAGCAAAGGATATACAACATTTGCTTCCCTTTATGTTCCAAGGGACCAGTATACATGGGAATGTACTCACTTTGGTTTTATTAATAGTGGGAACCAGTGTTGGATCTTTCTCAACAAAACACTCCCCAATCCTGTCGATGATGTGCTGATATAAAATTAAGAAATACAATGCCATTTCAGTTAAATTAGACATGTACTCAGCCAATTACTAAAGGCTGAGGCAAAGCTGCAGAAGGTACAGTGGTGTGGAAAAAATTTACATTTCTTGGGACATGATGTTATAGAACATGGTTAAGCCCACAAAAGAAAAAGGTAGAAGACATCCGAAAGTTAAAAGATCCCATGGATTTGAAGGGCTTTAAGAGCTTGCTAGGGATGACAAGTTACAATAGGAAGTTAATTGAGGAATATGCAGAAATCACACTACCATTGACTAAATTACTAAAACATGGAGCACCTTGGAAATGGGGACACTGTGATGTGATAGCTAAATTAAAAGATTGTCTAAGAAAGGATGCATCTTTGGCTTATCCAAAGAAAAATCAAGATTTCTTTCTGTAGATAGTGTTCACAGATCTATGCATGTCAACCTTCTTGTATCAAAACTATGTTTCAAAACACAAAACCATTGCATATGCTAGCAAAGCATTGCCAGAGGTGGAAACAAAATGTAATGAATAATCACTTTTGACAACTGTGTGGGCATTACAACATTTCCGCTCCATTATTAATAAAAGGATCAGATCGGGAATCTTATCCCACTTAAGAATTACATCCTGGACATTGGCATTACAGGGATTCCTCGTGGAAGTGAGATAATGGCAGAATAAAAAAAGTCCAGTAGCTCAAGGGCTGGCCAACTTGCATGACTGTGCAGCTGGAGATGCTACAGATGGTGCAGAATTAGAAACAAATTTGAATTTGTTTTAACAAGCACCACGCAATGCCTTTGATGATGAACGGTGTAGAAATCTTCTTACTGTAAATGTGGATGGATGTGCATACCACGTGGGTGGTGACCCTGAAAAAGAATTGGTGGCAGGAATCAGAAATGTATGGGTCAAATGTGAAGGTATTCCATGGGTTAGCATGATGATTGGTCCCAAGAATTGACTGCAGTTTACAAAGCAATTCCCAAAGTGATAGAAAGCAAATTAAAAAAAAAATGTTTTGGTCACAAATTCTGATAATGTCCAGAATAGTTTTGTGGAATACTTAACAAGGTGGAAGATGAGAGGGATGTTCACTTGTAACAACAAATAAAACAATTGAGCATGCAGAACTGTTCCAAGCACTCTGCAATATTGTCTCAGTGAATGAGATAATAAATTCACTGGAGGAAGATATGAGGGCATTATAGAACATCATGGGAAGAAAAGGGAGGGAATGGCAAGGCTGATCAAGTTGCCAAAATTGGAGCAGTGATGGAGGAATGGTTTCCTATTAAACACTTGCTAAGTGAGATTCAAGTGGATATAGTAACATGTTCCAAATCTCAGGTAACGAGTGATCAACCAGTATTGCAGTGGAGTTTTGATACACCTGATCAGGATTTGATCAGAGCACAAAGACAAGACCCAATCATAGGTATATTGCAGAATCATCTGCTAGATGCAGGGCACAGTCCTTTGACAGAGGAGGACTGCAAGGGAAGATAGAAATTGAGGGTGATGTTGAAGAATAAAAAAGGTTTTCAACTGCAAGACGGACTGTTGGTCCGAGAATTAATTTCAGGTCATATCCAATGGGTGGTTACTGTGTCATTTCAGGGGTTAATGGTACAACATACCCATAATGCAATAACACATTGGAAATATTGAAAGAATTTGTTTGTTGGCCGCATATGTCCCAAGATGTGGAGTTGTATGCCTGGGGGTTTTTGAGGTGTGCACAATTCCAGCCCGCCTCGCCAACACATAGAGCACCATCAATGAAAAGAGGTCTGACACTTTGCTGGTCTAATTTGCAAAACGATGTAATTGGCCCAGTTCAAAGATCATCACAGGGAAACAAATACATGCTAAAGGTTACCTGTCTGATGTCTAAATGGTTGCAATGCCGACCGTCACCTGACTGTAGTGTACAGGCAGCAGCTACATTGTTGGTGGATCACATATTTTTTGGGTTTGTTTTTCCTCAGAAAAGAGAATCAGACCATGGGCGCAATTTTAGCAGTGCATTAATAACCAATATGTGGCAGATTTTGGGAGTAAAAAGGAAGCTACATATTTTATAACAGCCCTCTTCTAGTGGTGGTGTAGAATGATGCAAGCAATCAATAATTGATATTCTTGAAAGGTTTGTGGCAGAAGCAGGTTCCAGTTGGGATTTGCGACTCCCTTTGGTACTGATGGCCTCAGGGTGACACCAACAATGTCTACGAATCTCAGTCTACATGAAATTATAACAAGCAGAAAAATTGTATTTCCCCAACATTTGTTCTATAGAACCAATGAGCAGGTTTTGGTGAATGCATCCACAATTCATGAATATGTTGAAGATTTGAGAAAGCATTTGCAGCACACATTTACATTTGCCCAACAAAATCTGGAAAGAGCTGCTGAGGATGCCAGTAGGGAATGAGAGGTGTAACAGTCACATTAAAATCAAGATGAGTAGGTCAGTGAGGTGGTTAGCTGTAAGGTAAGTAGCTCACATAAGGGATGAAAGGGGGTCATCAGAGCAGGTAAGTAGGTGTGTTGGTTGTGGTGTGCGTGAAGGAATTAATGATAAGTAAGGATATATACTAATAACAAAAAATGTAAATATGTATATGTATACAATATTTTGTTAAAAGTTTCTGGTTGGCAGTTGCAAAACAGGGGAAGTCCTAAAGGAAAAAGTATAATTTCTTAGTAATTAACCTGTCTTTCTCTTCTGGTCTAGATTGCTTAACATATTTTCCTTGATCCACGTTCAGTGGTATCCCTGAACCCACATGTCCATGGGGGAGGCGTCGGGACGGAGCAAGGTGGAGTCCTGGGACAAAAAGAGGAGGGGTCTGCCAGGCAGAAGCTGGCTGGCGAGTGCGAAAGGGAAATCCAGATAACAGCGCATCAATCCACGCGATGTGGGAAGAAACCCTATGTTATTATTTTTTTTTCAATTAATCTTTTTATTTTATTTTCAAGATACAGAAATATCGTCAGACATCATGCGAGTTATGCGGGGATCGTTCAATAAAATCAAAATCAACAGAAAAACGAACAATGAACCATGACAAAATAAGTTTTGGGGGCCCGGAGGGAGCAGGAGGGGGGAACAACTAAAGTACTTAGTGGGTTATCTTAGGGGGGCTTCAAGTCTGTGGGTCCAGACATGATGCTCATGTAGTTGGGGTCAGAAAGGATGCTTGGTGCCTGGATCTGATTTCTTCCGAGGACTCTGGCCCGATAGAAGGCCTGTGGGTGTTTCCAGCAGATGTTTGGCTGACTTTTTGTCCTGCTTTGCTAGCCAACGTAGGGTCGGGGTTGTCTCACCACTCATGGAAATTGGTGCACATAGTCCACAAAGAGTGCCCAGGTATTGTAGAACTTGCTCCTGTTTCCAAAATGGAGGGCTATTATTTTTTCTGCAACTGCTATGTCCCAACACTTGGACCACCACATGATATGATATGATATGGCATTTGTAACACACCTATACACAAGGGTTTCAAGGCGCGACGAGGCAGGGAGGGGGGAACAAAGGGAGACAGACAGCGATCCTACTAGGCCAGATGTCATTCAGATCGCGCAAGTGCATGGGTAGGGGGGACGGGAAAAGTGCAAGGGGGAAAGGGAGAGGGGAAAGTGCAGTACAGGGTTAGTAATGAACAAGATAAATAATAAGGGCCAGCTGGTGGCAAGTGCAAGCTAAGTGCAGACAAGTGCTGGGAAGGGGGGTTGTAAGGATACAGAGACAGTCCCGCAGTGCAGGGGTTGCCAGGAAGGCAGTGCAGGTTAGAGTGGCTGGGACAAGGACCGAGATTGGTGAGTGGCCCAGTTGCTGATTCAGTACAGTTTCAGCGATTTAGCAGGGGAGAGGGAGAGAGAAAGCAGAAGCAAAGAGGAAGGTTTTGAGGTGCTTCCGGAACCAGAGATGGTTCTCCTCAAGTTTCAGGGAGGCAGGAAGGCTGTTCCAGAGGGAGGCCCCTGCTGCGGAGAGAGATCTCCCCCCAACTCGTTGCTTGGAGAAGCGGCTGACCCTGAGGGAGTTGGAGGCGGAAGAGCGAAGTGCTCGAGAAGGAAGATATTTAGGAAGGGAGAGTTGAAGGTAATTTGGCCCCAGGCCCCAGAAGGCCTTGTGGACAATGCAGAGGGTTTTGAACTTAATCCTCGCAGCCACAAGGAGCCAGTGTAGCGATTTCAGTCCTGGAGAGATACGGTCCCTGGGCTTGAGGCCAAGGACAAGTCTCACAGTCCTGTTCTGGATGAGTTGCAGAGGGCGGAGAGTAGAGGCAGGCAGATTTAGATAGAGGCTGTTACAGTAGTCCAGCTTCGAGAGAACCAGGGCTCTGGAGACAGTGAGCTTCTGGGGGAAGGAAAGGAAGGATACCTCTGAGGAGGTGCAACTGGTAGTGTGACTTCTTAGAAACGTCAGAAATGTGAGGAGAGAAGGAGAGGGTGGAGTTGAAGATGACCCTGAGGTTTTTTGCCTTGCAGGTAGGAGCAGGAAGAGGGCCAAGAGAGGCCGGCCAGAGAACTGCAGGGAAGGAGGGAGTGGGTGGGCCGATGAGTAGAATCTCGGTCTTACTGGCATTAAGGCAGAGGTCGTTGGCGGCACACTATTCCTGGATAGCAGAAAGACAGTCAGAGATGAGGGAAGGAGAAGAGGAGGCAGAAAATGAGCTAGGTATCATCCGCATAGCACTGAAAGTTGGGGCAGAGAGCAGCAATGCGGTGGGCGAGAAGTGCCAGATACTGGTTGAACAGCCAGGGAGAGAGGTTAGAACCCTGGGGGACATCACAGGTAGAGAAAAAGATGTCAGACAGGGCTGGGCCCTCCATGTGCTTCCATAGTCTTGCAATGGAGATTTTTGCTGCCTTAAGTAAGTGAGAGCACAGATCCGCTATGCGGCCAGTCAATGGGAACTGACCTTCATCTGTAGCTCCCAGTAGGACTATACCCGGGTCCCATGGGATTGAAAGACCTGTGATCAGTCTGATTTGTTCTAGTACTTTTTTCCAGAACTGTGCGGTTTTAGGACACGACCACAGGAGGTGGAACAACGTGCCTGTGTCTGAGCAGCCTCTCCAGCACTGCGATGGAATTGTGAGATGGCTTTTGTTTAAGATCTCCGGTGTTAGAACCACCTGTAGCATACTTTGATTAGTCCTTCTTTGTTAGTGACGCACTTCGAGCTGTTGTGAACTTGTGTCCAAATGCGTCACCATTCCTCCAACTCTAGTTCTTTGCCTATGTCCTTTTCCCATTTCTGCATGTACGCTTTTTTTTGGCTGGTGTCCCTTCTGTCTAGTAGTTTGTGCAAGGTGAATATTTTGCCTGGGGGAGAGTGTGCTGTTAGTGTTTACTCTAGTGCTGTTAATTCTCTTCCCCATTCTTTTTTATCGTGTTGTGGGATAGCTGGTGCCCAAGCTGCATATATCGAATTCACTCGGTTTCTGGCACTTGAAATTTGGTTTTACAGGCTGCAAATGTTAGTGGGGCGCCATTCATGAGGAAATCCGCTATTTTCTTCAGACCTCCTTCCTTCCAACTGTCGAAGCCGTTTGGTGTGATTTCCGGCGTGAATCAAGGGTTGTCCCAGATTGGGGAGAGGGGGCCCATGGTGCTTTTGTAGTTGCATTGACAAGCTGCTTTCTTCCAGCACTGCACCATGTTCCTCGTCACTGTTAGGTGACCTGATTTAGGAGGGTCTTGGGGCCTTACTATGTACAAGAGTGATTCTGGTGGGTTCTGGCTACAATCTTCCTCCCGCTTTTCCCACCGGGGTTGGTTGGTGTTTAATTTCCACATGAAGGTCTGTGAGAGTTGTGTTGCGAGGCACTATTTGGCGACATCTGGTACCCCCAGGCCACCCGGCCCTAGGCCCAGGACCATTATTCGCTTAGGTATCCGTGGTTTCTTTCTATCCCAGACGTATTTCAGGATGTCCGCTGTAGCTTCTGTGTGGCCTTTTTTGGGATGGCTATTGGGAGGGCCAGACAATAATAGATCAGTCTTGGGACCATGTTCATCTTTAGTACTGTGATTCTCCCCATCCATGACACCTCTTGTTTCTGCCAGCGTGTTATATCACTGTGTAGTTCTTTGAACAGTGGGGGGGGAGTTTACTTTGTATGTTCTTTTAATTTTGTTTGGATCTGTACTCCCAGGTAACAGATGTGGGACTTCGCCCACGGGATAGGATATCTGTTTGCTAAAGTCTCCTTAAGCTTTCTCTGCATGTTAATGCCTGGGCCTGTGGATTTTGTGAGGTTTACCTTGAATCCAGATGCTTCCCCAAATGCTTCTAATTCTTGCCACAGGGCTCTCATCAATGCTTTGGTCCGGGTTACAGTTAGCAAGGCATCATCCGCGTATAGGGCTGTTTTGTAGGATTCCCCCTTTATTTCCATCCCGTGTATTGACGGGTTTTGCAGATCCTGCTGGCGAATGGCTCCATGGAAAGCACAACTATGAGCGGTGACAGGGGGCACCCCTGTTGAGTGCCTCTAGTTATGGCGACTTTGGCTGATCTAGCGCTGTTTATTCTAAGTGTCTTGGTAGGTTGTTGGTAGTTGGCTAGCGTCTGTTTCACACATTTCGGGATGAATCCAAAGTTGTTTAAGGTCTCCCTTCTGTATCCCCAGTCTAACATGTCAAACGCTTTGTGTGCGTCAAGTGAGATGACTGCCATTTCCATTCCAGCCCTGTTTGCTAATTCTTTTATGTTTAGGGAGAGCCTGTGATTGTCCAGTGTGCTGTGGCCTGGGATGAATCCCGTTTGGTGTGGGTGGAGTAGGTCTGGGAGAATTCGTGCCAGCCTGCACATGAGGATCTTCGAGAATACTTTGGTGTCATTGTTCATTAGAGTGATGGGTCTGTATGATGCACAGTGTTCCGAATATTTCCCGGGCTTCAGAATCAGAACTGTTAGAGATTCTTCCATTGACGGGGCAGTGGAACCTGTCGAAAGAAATTAGCTGAATAGGGTTGCCAGGTGGAGGGCTAGGATGTGGGCGAATTTCTTATATAATTGAGTTATCAGTTCATCTGGGACTGGGGCTGTGTTCTTCAGGGAGCAAATAGTTTCCACCACCTCTTCCGTTGTAATAGGGAGCTCTAGGGATTCCAATTGGGGATGCAAGATTCCTTTTTGGGCAGTGGATAGGTATTGAAGCTGCACTGTCTTGTTTGCTGGAGCACCGGACATGATGCCCCTATGGTATTCCATTATTATCCCCAGTTTCTCTGATTCTGCATAGTGGTGCTTGCCGCTTGGGTCTAGGAGGCATCAAATATTGTGCCGTGTGTGCAGTTTTTAAAGTTTGTGTGCCGGCAGATGGTTTGTCTTGTTTCTATTTAGGTAGTAATACTGTTTAGTATATGCCAGGACTCTGGCTGACAGATCTGCCAAATGCATTTCCAGAGCTGCCTTTACCTTTTTGAGCTCCCTACCTACTTTTGTGGTTTGTCGTCTCTTAAAGCTTTATTACAGCTCCGCAAACTTCTCTTCCAACTTAGATTGTTGCAGTTGGTTCCTTCGTCTGTACCCTGCCGTGCATTTGATTGCTACCCCTCTGACTACTGACTTCATTGCGTCCCAGTCAGTTGCCTTGGAGGTATCTATTGCTGTGTTTTCCTTAAAATAATTTGTGAGAGATTCTGCTAGCTCTGTGCTGGTTACAGTGTCAGGCTGTGGTCTTGCAGTTTCCAGAATCTTTGTGTACGGTCCGGCAGTCACTGCACTCACATGCACGCAATCACTGGGGCATGGTCTAATATTATCCTGTGCCCAATGTGTATATCTTCTACGCATGGGAAGAGATCGCTGGATGCTAGTAGCAGGTCTATCCTCGAAAATCCTTTGTGGACATGTGAGTAGAATGTGTAGTCCCAGACTCCCTTGTTGGCAAGTCTCCAGTTGTCTCTGGTCTCCGTTTCCTTTAGGAACTCTGCCATCCCCAATGCTCTAGTGAAGTCCACCCTGGTGGGCAGCAGTGTTTGTTGGTGGTCGGGTCCTGAGTTAGCTTGAAGTCGCCTCTGATTAGTAGTCAGCCCTTTGTAAAAGTAGTTATCGTTGGCAAGATATTGCGAAGGAAGTGGTCCTGTGCGTTGTTTGTGCAGTATACTATGGCTGAGGTGATTGGTAGCTTGACTAGGAGGCCCTTGAGCAGGAAGTATCTCCCCTCCAAGTCTCTCTTGACTGTGATTTGCGTTAGGGGGAGCTCACGGCTGATTAGTATGACTACACCTCTTTTCTTCTGTCCTGATGAGGCAAGGTAACGCCTGGGGTATTGTTGGAAGTTGTTCCGTTTTCTGTCTGCCACCAGGAGATGAGTTTCCTGTAAGCAGTCAATAGGCCTCATCACAACCCTGGTGTTTTTATTGAAGGTTCAGGGATTCATTTATGTGTGATGTGGGGAAAATTAAATTTAACAGATCTCCCGCAGGGGTTAAGGGATCTAAATACTTTAGCGTTTTCTAGAGACACTGTGGAGAATGTAAATGAGCATGTCGAGAGGTTATTTGGGTATAGAAAGGAGTTGGAAAGGTTACAGAATGAGGATGACGAGGGGGAAAGTATGTATGTACAGAAACGGTTCCTTCATTGTTGTAAATCGATATCTGAGGAAGCACGAATTTGTACAAAGGACGCGCTTAGATGGATTTCAGATATTTTGATAACTCCAGTTGTAGTATATGACACATATAGTCAGTATACGCCAGAAATGCAGAGGAAAGTGATACAGTTAATGATAGAGTACCTACAGGATGATTGTGTAAAAAGAAAGATTAGTTGTCCCACAGAGTAATTGGGTATTTATGAGAGAACTTCTTTGACTGCTTTAGCGCTCGACTTAGCTCTGTTGCTTAGTAAGCGTTCGGAGTCACCTACTTCTGAGCTGCCTATGAGAGAGGTTCCTCTGACATTTGTCCTGAAGGTTGAGGTTGCGGCCGATGTTGCAAAGGGTATAGTTGCTGTGAACATTCCTGCACATTATGTATCGCAGTTTGTCCACGTCCCGTTCTGAATACAGGAAGTGAATACTATTAGACAATCTATTCCTGATATTAGGAAAAATCCGACAGGATTCTATAAAGAAATAGAGTCCGTCTTGCAGTCCTCAGTGTTCACCTTAGGCGATATCGATTTGTTATGTCCTGTACTCCTGCCCGTAGATTTGTGAAAACAAGTTAGGACTATAGACGATGTGCCAAGGTTGGGAGATACATGGGCGAATATAACTAGATTTTATGGAGAAAGGCCAGCTGGTGAAAGACCGCCCCAGGTGATACTAACCTTGCCTGATAGAATCATTACAAAATTAAAAACCATAATCCCAAGAAAATAATTATTTGGGACAAACTTACGGCCAGTGTCCAAGGGAAGTCTAAGGGTGCTACCGAGTTCTTTAATCGGTTCGAACAGGTATTCTTGGATTTCAGCGGACAAGACTTAGGCACAGAGTCTGGGAAAAGGTTATTTGTGGACAAATTTGTGCGTGGATTGCTGCCTGACATCCAGTCACAAATTATGTCTTCTGAGAGCACTTAGCAGGCGAAGTCCCAATCAGACGTACTGCATATGGCTCAGTACTACGAGAATCGTGTCAATAATGAAAAAGATAGATTTGAAAAACGAAAAGGTGATTTAGAGACTAAAGTACTATTACAGCAAATTGTTAGAGGCCCCAGAGGGGGTGGTTCGCAGATTAGAGGTCAGTATGTCCCACAAGGGAATGTGCCCTTGGGTCCTGTGAACATGAACCAGTGTGCCTATTGTCGACAAGAGGGTCATTGGTGTGCATAATGCCCCGTCCTTCGACAGAGGTCAAACAACACATTTGGGAATATGGGTAGATGATCCAGAGGTCGCCCGGGTGTAGGGGGCCCTGGTAGAGGTCAGTTTGCACAGGATCCTCAGCAACCTTTTTCGCAGGATAATCAGACTTCGAGTGTGGACACTAGGAACATGTTTGATCATCCTTCTGCTGCATATTTATCTGAAGAGCTTCCTTTTGATGACATTCTGTTTCGTTAGGATTGCCCGAAGCAGGGTTTGGAACCCACACCTATTCCCGTCAATCAGAAAGCTCCCTACGTTGAGATGGTGGTGGGAAATGGGAAACATCAGTTTTTGATAGGTACTGGAGCACAGAAGTGTTCTATTCATCATTCACGGGTTCCAAACATTCCACTGTCAGGGCAAACCAATGTTTCTGTAGGGTTTTCTGGCACACCAGTTGTTTGTTAATGTTAATGTTAATGTTAATGTTAAAGGTCATTTGTACCGCGCACTATCACCACCGGAGTGGTCCCCTGGCGCTCTCCAGTTTCTTCGCCGGGATCTATTTCTTTGGGTCCCTTTACGGACCACTGTCCATTTCTGTTGACTTCGAATTGTGGAGAGAATTTGCTGGAGTTGAACCTATTAAGGGAATTAAATGCAGTAATGTATTGTTCTTCTGATGGAGTGCGCTTGATTATTTCACCACAGCAATTTTCTGTCTCGCAATTCTTGACTAGACCTTTGCCGCCAGAATTCATTGATGTACCAGAGAGCTTATGGGCTGTTGACGACAATGATGTCGGTGTTTTACAGAATGAGCTTGTTAAGATAGTTTTGAAACATGGAATTGAGCTGCCACGCATTCCCCAGTAAAAGATTTCAGTTGAGGGCGAGCAAGCTTTGAAATGCATTGCTTCCGATTTTGTGCATCGCGGGGTGATTGAGGAAATTTCAGGAAGTTTGTGCAATAGTGCGATTTTACCCATGTACAAGAAAGGCGATAATGCAATTCCATTCCATTTCATAATTGATCTACGTGCCATTAATAAAGTTGTTGCTCCACAATTTCCAATTGTGCCTGATGTGACGACAATATTAACCATGATTCCAGCTCAAGCTACTTACTTTAGTGTTGTGGATCTAAAGAATGCTTTCTTTAGTATTCCTATACACAAGGATAGTAGATACTTGTTCGCGTTTACCTTAGGGTGACGCGCGTTCACATTTACTCGTGCACCTCAAGGGTACACAGAGAGTCCTAGCATCTATAGTAGGGCTTTGAAAGAACAGCTTGATACCCTTGAATTGTCCTCTACTTGTACATTGCATCAATATGTTGATGACTTGCTTTTAGCTGCTGACTCTGAGAGCTCCTGTAAGGATGGCACTGTGTTATTACTTATCCATCTAGCTAAGCATGGTCACAAAGCTTCGCTTAAAAAGTTTCAATATTGTTGCCAGGAGGTCGCCTATTTAGGCTATCTCCTGTCAAAGGAGGGAAGAGGATTGACACCTGAACGTATAAAACACATTTCTGGCATGTCTGTCCCAAATACACAGAAAGAAGTTAGAGCCTTTATAAGTATGACTTCTTACTGTAGGTTGTAGATCCCAAATTTTCACTAATGATCAAACCGATGTTGGCTTTGACAAAGAAGGGCATTTCTTTGCCATTGCCGTGGAATGCGGAACACCAGCAATCGTTTGCTTTGCTCAAAACTGCATTATGCTCTGCACCAGTTTTGGGCACACCAAACTATGAAAAGGCCTTTGTGTTGTTTGTGCAGGAATGTGATGGATGTGCTTTGGCTGTATTAATGCAGGAACATGGAGGGAAGAATAGTCCGTGCGGTTACTTTTCTTCTGCCCTTGATCCTGTAGCATGCACTTTGCCAAGATGTTTGCGAGCTGTCGCTGCTGCTGCTGCTGTGTCTGTAAAACAGAGTGAGGGAATGGTCCTAGGCCATGATCTAACCCTGATGGTGCCTCACTCTGTAGATGTTCTACTGAACCGAACCCAAACGCAACACCTCACTTCCGCACGGTTGACAAGATATGAATTGATCTTGTTTTCTCCTCACATTCAAATTAGGAGGTGTTGTGTTCTTAATCCGGCTGAACTCCTACCTTTCCCGCAACATACTACTTGCGGCGATGAAGAGTCACATGACTGTCTGTATACTACCGAACAAGAGACAAAGAGTAGAATTGATTTGAAAGACACTCCTTTGGATAATCCGCAAGGAGAGCTGTTTTGTGATGGCTCCTGATTTAAACTTCCGGATGGTACATCCACAGCTGCTTATGCAATCACCACATTAAGCACGGGCTTGGAAACCAAGAGAATCGCACATAACTCTGCGCAGGCCACAGAGATTGTAGCATTGACCCGAGCTTGCGAACTTTCCAAAGGGCTTGCAGTAAACATATATACTGATAGTCAGTATGCCTTTGGGGTGGTTCACAACTTTGGGATACTTTGGTCAGAGAGAGGGTTCTTAACTTCACATCGCACTAAAATCCAACATGGCTCCCTAATCGTACAACTACTCTCAGTGCTTGCGCTCCCTGCTCAGTTAGCTGTTATAAAATGTGCAGCACATCGAAAGATTACAGATGACATAGGAAAAGGGAATGCTTTCGCTGATCAGATAGCTAGACAAACTGCTACCGATCCCCTTACAGAGATGTATGTTTCAAGGGAGACTATAAATACTTATACAATGGATGAGGGTGTTGGGTCTGTACGGGATATCCAAACTGATGCCACGTTAGAAGAATCCAAGAAGAGGGCTGAAGGCTTGGGGAAACTTGATGATGACGGGTGTTGGGTGGACATAGTTGAAGGGAAATGGCTACTCCCTGACGCGTATGTAATGATGATGGTCATCATGGCCCATGGTCCTACGCATGTATGTGCCCAGAAAGTGACAAAAATGTTAGAGAAAGTTTGGGTAAATGACAACATTTTGAAAATTGCCCACCGCTATGTTCAGGGTTGCATGATTTTCCTACAACACAATGTGGGAAAGGGGACAGCAACTCCAAGGGGAAGTTTTGGGCCACCCTCTGTCCCCTTTGAAGTTATCCACTTTGATTTTATTGAAATTGAGCGGTGCAACAATATGAAATACATGCTGGTGGCCATCTGTGCTTTTAGCAAATGGGTTGAGGCCTTCCCTGTCAAAGATGCTACAGCCATGACTAGTGCGAAAACCATGTTAAAGGAGTGCTTCCCACAATTCGGGCTACCAAGAGTTATCTGGTCGGACAATGGTCCACATTTTGTCGCTGCTGTAATTCTGCAGATATGTGCCGCATTACAGATCGACAAACGGTTCCACTCAGCCAGACACGCTCAGAGCGCCGGACTAGTAGAAAGACACAATGGCATCATCAAGAACAAGCTCGCTAAGACGTGTGCCGGCACTAAATTAAAATGTCCGGACGCCTTACCGATCGTGTTATTATCCATGCGTACAACCCCTCAAACTAAGACTGGGCTCTCTCCATTTGAGGTGGTAATGGGGAGACCTGCCAATATCTGGAACCTTCCTAAATGGAGCTTGTTAAGAAATGTTGAAAATGTATTACTTTCAGATTATTGCAGCCAGTTGACTAAAAACCTGTATTTGATTTATCACCAGGTACGAGAGACTTTACCTGTGCGATACGAGGGCCCGGGCCACAGCATACAGCCTGGAAGCTGGGTGCTCA
Organism: Ambystoma mexicanum; assembly: GCF_040938575.1. Classification (NCBI taxonomy): domain Eukaryota; kingdom Metazoa; phylum Chordata; class Amphibia; order Caudata; family Ambystomatidae; genus Ambystoma; species Ambystoma mexicanum. Next base: position 605,615,375 of record NC_090933.1, read on the forward strand.
TCAAGGCATTTGAGCGCTCTTCCTGCCTTGCACCTCGCTGGCAGGGCCCGTTCCAAGTCCTTTTGGTCACCCAAACAGCAGTGCGGGTTTCTGGAAGAAAGAATTGGATCCACGCGTCACACGTCAAGAAACTTCCTCACCCACTGACACACGATACAGAAGAAACCGAACCCCTCACTAACATTGCAACCAACGATCCCAAAGCACTGAATAGCGCCGAGAGTGTGTCAGAGAATGTTTCTGAGCCCGTGAGGCTTGCAGAAGCAGCCTTTTTGTCTCCACACTCTCCAAAAGTTTTGCATCCGGAAACTGCTGTTTCAAATTCGGCATCTTCACTTGTCTCTGATACGTGCTTCCAACGGGAAGTGATGACACATTGTTTCTGGATCAATCAGCACCAGGAAAAGCAAGGTACAATCTGCGTCCAAGAAAATAGACTTACAGCACGATTTTGCTGTGCATCTGATAGACTTACGGCACGGTTCGGCTGTGCATTCGGAGAAGGAAAAGATCATCAAGGGTTTGTTTTTGCCCAAATTTGAGAAAGGGGAATTCTGTTGGCTAGGGTTGTGGAAGGACTAAGAAGTCGCGCAGCCGGGAGGTCGCCAGCAACGAACATTGCGGGTTTCCGTTTGAAGACTACAATGCCTGCCACCACTACCACTCGTATGGGACTTGTAAATGATGGTGTCACCAACTGGGACAATGGACAATGCACCCGGGCCCCGAAAACGTATTGCTGTGTTTTTATAATGATATTTGGTTTTATAATAGTCACTGTCTTAGGATTGTGGTACCTCGAGGAAACACATCCTTTAGAATCCTACTGAAAATGTATCTACTGTTCCTACTCCCTTTGTACATTTGCATACTCTGTCCCCTAGGGACTCTCAGCATAGACAAAGGTACCACAATAATACTCTGCAACTTATCATGAATGCTACGCATGCCATTTTTAATAAGTCTAACTGTTGGGTCTGCTCACATTTACCGCAACACAGCGATAAGGGGCTAGGTTGGTATAGGTTGGTATATTCATCCTTTACCTTTGACAACTGCTTGTGATGCTTCTCTTAGAGCACTGTTCTTTGGCTGTTGGAATGATAACATCTCAGGGAACTTTGACGGCACTAATTTGAATAGTTTTGAGAAACATGTCTTGACTCCCCTGGGATGCTCGCTTTTCACAAACAGGAGTAAGCCTAACGTTGCTTCTATTAGGCCTTCTGACAGACTGACTCGTCCCTTCCAATCTTTGATTTCCTTTAAGATGGCTCCGATAGGCAATAAGGATGCCATGCCTCCTTCTTATACTGTTAACCGTAGCCCCAATTCATTTTCTTTCTGCATACAGAGGAATGGCACTCAGTCAATGGGAGATTTTCTAGGTTGTGCCAACATTGCAAATTTGACTGGGGAAAACAGACCTTTGTATGTAGGCGAACCTGTCTACTTTGTCTGCGGTAATGTAGCATTTCCATGGTTGCCCAGGGATTGGCAGGGAACCTGTTATTTAGGGATCCTGTTACCTGGGGTGTTTATAGCTAGTACAATAGAAGTTTCAAAGGCTCGTCCACGGCGGGGCGAGAATGGTGACACTCCAGCACAAATCTTGGGAGAAATAGCAAAATCAGTTGTGCCATTTTGCGGGCATGTAGCGAATTTCGAAGATATCAGAAGACTAGCGAGAGTACTGGAGAGACCCATCAACCGGACCACGGACATACTCTATAATATGACATTAGAACAGAAGGCGATAAGACTAGTAGCACTTGAGAACTGGATGGCATTACATGTCATTCTGGCTGAACGTGGTGGAGTGTGTAAATTAGTGCGGTCCGCTTGCAGTGTTTTCATGCCAGATTCCTCCCCAACTATCTTCAAGGCAATACAAAATCGGCACGTCCTTAGTTCAGAAGTGCATGTTCCCGAGGGAAGCTGGGATCTTAGCGCTTGGTTCTGGGACTTCTTGCGGTCTTGGGGTTGGAAGGTACTGTCAGTCTTACTGATTATTTTGGGAATTCTGTTGTTTCTTTGTTGCTGTATTCAGTGTCTACCTAGTATATATTCGATGCTAGGGGGATGTTGCGCACAAGCGATAGGTACGATAGGACATAAAGTGTATCCCCCAGATAAAACTTCCAAAGAATATGTGTTAAAAGAAATTCTAGCGAATTACCTAATGGCAATAGATATTTCAGACAGCGAATCAGGGTGAATGGTCAATGATGCATGGAGCTATTTGCAAGGAGATCAGAAGTAGTTTAGCACTTGGCATAGGCCAAAAGGAGGGTTTGTCAAATGAGAAAGTATATCGTGCCTCCAATTGCAATGAATATATGTATATTGGCCTACGCCAAGCTGCTTGTAAGTCACTTGTGAAGAAATTCATGTTGCAAGGTCCTGACCTTAAAATCAATGTAAGTCACCATTTTAGGTCAATCCGCCATTTTAGGTTCGCTTTGTAAAGTAACCCTTTGAATTAAAATGGTGGACGATGTCATTCCGAAATGGCCGTCTTGACCTCTGCATGTAGCTAATATGTAACTTGCCAGCAGGCCACTTGTTGAAGTCATGAACTGAGACCTTGTCCTTCGTTGACCTGTGTGTAAAGGACTACTCGTGCAATGAAACGAATCCGCGAGCATATGTTGAGAACAATGTATTCAAATACTGAACATAGAACATTTGTTTAACTACATTGTATTAATGTTTGAGAAGACCTGCATGGGAAATCCCAGAATACACAGTTGCTGTGTAAGCTTATTGATATATGTATTAAAAGCAAACCAGTTACATGTGGATATGCGAACTCGGCATGAACCCTAGATCAGTAATGTATTAGAGGAATATTAACCCGAAGTAGGGTTGGACATCGTGTTTGCAAATAGTATAAAAGAGCAATGAATTCTAATGTACAGCGTCTCTCCCTGAACAGACTAAACCACACTGGAGTTCGTTGTGTTGCACTGAGGGCCGATAGCTACCTGATTTTGTTCTGATCTTTGTAACTGAATTCAGTATAAATTAAAGTACTTTGTATGTTCCTTTGTAACCCGTGTTCGGTGTATTTCCTTTTGGGGTACTCAACCTCGATATTTTGATTTTTTTTTCACAATCAGGCCTTGGTTGGTGGATTTGTGTGGGGAGGAACAGGGTCAGGCGGGCAGCCTTGCCTTCAGGGCCCACTCTCCCGCCCGTGCTGTGCGTAGCAGAGAGCTTATTGGTCAGCCCTATGTCTTCCCGGGCTGCGGGGGGCAGTCTGTGTGTGCACTGCATGGCAGTATTGCTGGAGGCCAAGTTGGAGTTGCAGACGCAGTCCCCACTGTCACCTCTTTATATGAAATGTCCTCCAGAGGCCAAGACCCCGTCTGGTAGCACCCCCCGGACCCTCAGCGAGAGGGAAGGGAGGCCGGTGGGCAATGTGGCCGAATGAGGGGCTTATTGAGTTGCGCGTCAAGTGCCGCCCTACCTTTCAGCTATGCGTCAGGACGGGTGCTCAGTAGGTGCGGGTTGAAGTCTGCTTCATATGGGGGAGTGGCTGAGCCAGGTGGTTATTTAGGTGCGCCTGGGGACTTTTCCTTGTTGCTCACCCCTCGGAGGTATGAGTACATTGGGAGGCTCTACAAGACTACTGGACAGCTTCTGTGCCGGGGGTGGCTGAACAAGTCTCGGCCACAGTTTAACCCTTGTGGCAGGGATGTCGTTCCTCTGGCTCCGGGTCCGGGTGATGCAGTCCGTAGAGGACTAGGCTGGTCGCTGTATCACGCAGCATGTGCCGACCTGCCTTCAGGTTGGAGGTTTAATTAGCTGGGATACTGCCTGTGGTTCCTGTGCTATGCTTCTGGATTTACACTTGTTCCCCAGCACAGGGGTTTTGCAGGGCCACAGTTCACAGTTGTCGGGTGATTACCTTCATCGTTTGGCTGCTGTTACATGCTGGCATCCTGTATCAGGCAGCAGGAGGGAAGACGGAGGATATTTGTGTGGCCTCCATTCCCGTTAGTGGGTTCGCTTCCCTCTATTAATGTTCTTCCTTGCCGGTATCACGGGAGTACCTTAAGTGCTTCAAAGCTCCCTTATTGCAGTGTACAACCCTGCCGGCAGGATGGGTATAAACCACAGCGTTCTTTGCCGCGGCAGGCCGCTTATGATTAACGGGACCACAGCAGGAGAAGTTTCATCGCGGCTGGCTTGCCGGTCATACTTGGCTGCGGTCTTAGGTGTGCTGCGGCCGGTGGGGGGACAGTACTCTCTGAATCACTTCTTACAGGCGGTCGGTTTCCGTGAGATTGTTTAGAGCCTCGGGTGGTTATGGCTCGGGATGGCATCTGCCAATTTGCTACTTCGTTCACCCTGCATGCCGCTAGTCGTCAAGCCAGGAAACACTCTCAAAACCTGAATTGTGCAGGAGGTTGAGAGCCTACTGCTCGCTTTGTTTCTGAGTTCTAAAGTGCAGTTTTACTGGTACTTTACTGTTGGTTGCGTGGTTCAAGCCGGGAGCGCTCATGGAGTCACTCCAACCTCCATGGCTCTACACCACACCCCCCGTCCCTGTGCTATTCTATTCAAGAATTTGTTAATTACAATATGTTTCTTAACCTCAACATGTGCTACACCAGCAAATGGGCATGTTCTTATAGAACAAGGGTCGGGTTCAAGAATTGTGGGGGAGGCGGCCCCAAGTTTTATTTTGGTAAACAGGAGACTGTTATATAAGAACATTTCACGAGTGTAAATCCGGATTTGAGCCTAGAGAAAAATGTTAATGTCTCTGAGATTAAATCATCAGCTCAAGTGAAGAAGAGGGTACAAGTACATACAGTAGGGGCTGAAAGCGCAGTAAGAGAGATCCTGCTACAGTTAGAAAAGACGTAAATGAATTTGTCTAGTAGTAGAAAAAAACAGATTTGAAGGATGCCTGGCTTTTTCACTGCATTGATTGTTGTTAAAATAATCGGGGCAATTGTTGGGACAACCGTGTCAACAGCCAATGCAGTGCGTGAGACAGGCCTGGTGACAAAAGAGACACCGACTCAGAATGTAAAATTTCAAAACCATTATTTAAACTTTCAGGGTTGTATACTACCTAAGTAGCCCTAGATCTAAAGGGATGTTTCCCTGTCGTTATGCTTCTAAGGTCCGTCACTGTCAGAAAGTCTAAATAAAAAGTCTTTCTCTGTCTAAACTTACGGTTTCACTCACTCTATACAAAAGATGTGTTAGGAGTATTTTGTCAAAAATGAAAGTATTGATTCAACAGAAAAATAGGAATACCAGGGTTGGTTTCTGGTGGCTTTCTTACCAGGCTTATTTTTAAGCTTAGAAAAATAAGTTCAGTCAAATAGAGCTGTTTACAAGACCTTCAGTGTCTTTGGGTTCTTCATGATTCCTTTCCTCAAACTTCAGTCATTTCAACACTAAAAAGCAAACCAATGAGTCTCCAAATTGGAGAGGCCTCTTAGGATTCCCTTTCCCAAGCTCAGGCTCCTTTCAGCTTTCAAACACAAAGTCATTTTTATCAGGATGTACTTTGATTTCTTAAGTAGGCCACTCAGGGTTCCCTTCCCCAAGCACAGGCCTCTTCCAGCTTTCAACACAAAACCAAAATATATCACAGTTCCTTTTAGGTTTCACAGGGGGCCCTTCCCCAAGCGTAGGCCCCTCTAATTCCAAACACAAATTCAGCTGGTCAGGATATGCCTTTTCGTTATTTACAACATTTCTTACATCCAACCTTCTCATGGGGTAAAATCAGAGGCCTTCGAAAAAGCTGGGCTCTTTGCTTTTGCTTAGTGTGATCACTTTGATCCTTTGCCGCTCTCTGGATTTCTTACTTGCACTTTCTTTAGTACCTTTTATCTTCAGGTGTTTATCGTGTACACTTTCATTGGGCCTCATTACACGTTAGGCGGTAAGGGTTTACCGGTACCGATAAGGGCACCAATACCGGTAAACCCTTACTGCCTTACTACGAGTTCCCTTTGCGGGACCCGACCTTAACGGCTGGTTTTACCAGCCGTTAAAGTAGGGTGCCGCAAAGGGACCTTGGAGCTAATTACGGTACCGCAATTTGCGGTACCGTAATTAGCGCCTTCCCCATTCCCATTATGCCCTATGGGGGCAAAAATGGGAATGGGGAAGTGCCTTGGTGAATGGGGAATTACCGCCCCCGCTCACCTTGGAGTAGGGAGGTAATTCTGCCATCCACCAAGGCGGACACAGTAAAATACCAGCGGCAACCATGGCGCTAATAGCGCCATGGTTACCGCCTACCGTGTAATGAGGCCCATTGGCCCTCATTACGACCCTTGCGGAATTCGGAAAACGATGGCGGAAATGCAATACCGCCATCGAATAGCGCTCGGTGCAACTATGACCCGTCACCGCAAAGTACGAAGCCATTAGCGACACCGTAGTGAACGCCAACGCTAACTGCACCAATCACTCGCGCGCGCGCCATGCCAAACCGCAAACACCACCATGGCGCAAGGGTACGCCAATTCCGACCCTAGCGGACATGTACCTAACGCCATCAAGCATGGCGGAATGTACCATTCCGCCATGGTGAGAAGTACGGCATCGCGAATCAACCGTAAACGGCCCCACTGAGTGCCTGTACACCGCTCCCTGCCCACAAAGTACAACTCCCCGTAGGTGCAATGAAGTCACAATGCAACCATTGAAATGTACAAGTCACCCATGCATGCCAACGAACAAAAGAAACACAACAGGGGCCAATGGGAGCTGCAGGGCACAGATGGCACGAATACAGAAGCCATCCCAATGGACATGACCACAGTCCCCCACCAAGAAACGCACGCAAACACAGGCACCTGTGACCAGCAATATTCCGAGAATCACATCATTCCACCAGTCCACCTGGCTGACCGGCATCTGTCACACAAAACCCAATCCCCCGCCCCTGAGCATGACAACATTCAAACTGTCATATTGGCAGCCCCCATCCCTGACCTCACGGGCTTCGTAGGCAAACGCGCCCAGTACAGTACCACGCAACTAAACTCCGAAGCTGGAACCCAATGCAGATCTCCCCACAATACATCGCCCCCCAAATAGGCATATGCCACATCACTTGCAAAGAAAAACGCTACACGGGCCAAATCAGAATAGAAATTTAATGCACATCAAAATCACCAAGCCCATACAGCCATCAGGCCATGAACTCCAAAACACTTTTCACCATTGTGGGCTGCATCCGCAAGAAATGACCAGCCACTACTTGTGTGACGCCCTGTTCCCTCATGGTACACAGAGCCACATTCACGTACGAAAAGGCAACATGGAAGCGCACAGAACCGCAGTGCCGTCCCAATGGGGAGGCACTAGTCCAGCTGAAAGGCCGAAATGTTGCTCCGAGCCACCAGTACTGCGTAAGGGCATGTGGGCCATTGGCGATCGTCCCATAAGATCGTAATGCTGCTCCACTGATTAACACGAAGCAGCAGGTGTCGGGAGTAAAACCCATCTGCAGGAGTGGCATACAGATGGCAGTGGCAAAAGGGGAGGAGATACCTGTCAACCAAAATAAAAGAAAAAGAACAGAATGGCCATCAGAACTACATTCGAACAACTCACTTCAATGATCACACTAAATCCACAGCCATATGCATGCTAGCCCACTCCAAAGGATCATCACCACCCCAAAACCACTTGCGACTCATAACCATCTATATCGAGGTGCAAACACCATCACAAACGAGTGTACCTGTGCATGCGTCTGTCAAAACAGAATCCATCAGATGGGAATGTTAACGTGCATGGACACAAGTGTCTGAGGGCGCGTCGAGACAGGGAGGGCTCAACAAGGCCAGATAGACGATGGTCCCACTATGGCAGCCCTGCATCACATAGCGTAGGGGAGGCGGATAGATCCCAAGAAGCCCTGTACATGGCAAACTCTGTATCAAATCACCTGCCCATGCATCCATCCATCATTCCCTCATCCCGGGATCAAAACGCCTGAATAATTACTCACATAACATTAGAAACATCCATTGAGTCTGTGCGTTATGCAGCCTGCAAAATCCACAGTGCCCCAGCCCGTAATTCCAGTGTCGTGAAGTAACATGTATTTGGGAACGGCCGGCCTCATCGCCCACGTAGCTATTGCGCATCCCAAACTATTCATATCAATCATTGCTTCCTCGCCATGGCCCCTGTCTCAAGGACATTGAACAATAGAACGTTATATTTGCAGTCAGACCTGTGGGCATCTCCTCGCCGCTAGCTGGAAACCGAAAGCGCCGCCCTTCGAATTCCTCATTTGCAACATCACGTCGAAAAGGCATCTGTGGCCGTTTGAAATCACTAATTATTCCATCGAGTGCGGCTGTGTGTGAAAATGGCAACTGCCTTCACCCACAAATGGGACGCCCCGCCCGTCGTTGCAACTCGGTACAGTGATGCATGAGGGCCCACCGTTACTCGAGTACTACGTTCCACTGACCCTTCACAAGTCTGTTCGCGACTGCACAGATAGTATGGGAAACAATGGGACCACAGCAGAATGAACATATCAACCAATCTTACACGGCCATCGGGTACAAATACATGATTGCAATAGCAAGATGCCATTCCCCGAATTGCAGCGTTGTGCGCGGGACGTGCCCGGCCAAAGGGGAGAGCAGTTTGCACAGGTGGAATTAATCACCACAGGTGGAGGCCATACAGCCTGAAAACACATAAATTGCACACCCAGTCTCCTCCCACAACCACACCGAAATGCTACCGGCAGGACTCGCGATGTTGGCCCTGGGGGACCTGATAGCACTGCAAGTACTCCAACTCCAAGAAGAAGACGAACACCAACTACAACCGGCCGCACGGAGGAGACGCAGGAGGAGGAGGAGGCCAAGGCAGGGCCAGCAAGGGCCGCCAGCACAGCCACTACCACCACGCAGGCAGCCCGCAATCCCACGCCTCCGAGCACATCCGTTCAACCTCACTGATGAGCAGATCCACACCCTCTACCGTCTGGACCGGGACACCATAGCCGCCATTGTGGACATGACACAGGCTGACCTTGTCAGCATGATAGATAGCCCAACCGCCATCCCACCCCTACTGAAGGTGGTGTCTGTACTCCACTTCCTGGCCACAGGCACCTACCAGCACACAGTCGGACAGTTGCATGGCATTTCTCAGCCACTGTTCTCACGGACACTATTGCAAGTGCTCGATGCCCTCCTGCAGCACGCAGACGACTACATCTCTCTACCACGCTCGGAGCAGGAAATTACCAACACAAAAGTGGGATTCCATGCACTTGCCGGCATACCGGGTTGCATTGGTGCCATCGACTGCACCCATGTTGAATTGGTCGTCCCACATGCCATGGAGGCCCAGTACCGCAACCGAAAACAATTTCATTCCCTGAATGTACAAATGGTGTGTGACTCCAACAGGATCATTACACATTGTTGTGCCCGATTCCCTGGATCAACCCATGATTCTATGGTCTTGAGGAACTCTACAATACCACGCTACATGGAGCGACACGCAGGGAACAGATCCTGGCTACTCGGTGAGTCTCATTACATGCATGATTATGTGGGGTATGTGATTTGGCAATGACCTGGCAGGAAGGGGGGGGGGGGTGTGCGTACGTAGCAATGGCATTCCACATCATACGTTTATCGTCCACATACAGGTGATGCTGGATATCCACTGAAGAGATGGCTCCTCACACCAGTCCGGAACCCACGGGACCAGCATGAGGAGGACTACAACCATGCCCACTCACGTACCCGTGTAGTCATTGAACAGGCATTCGGCCTACTGAAGACTCGTTTCCGCTGCCTCAGCAGGTCTGGCGGGGCACTCCTGTACCGCCATGAGAAGGTTGCAAAGATGGTCATGGCATGTGTCATGCTCCACAACATGTGCGTACGTAGAAATGTGCCCATGCCCCCTGACGCAGAACTGCAAGCACCTGATGATGGTCATGATGAGGGTGGGGATGTGGCAGCACCTCATGGAGTCTGCGAGGCACCGGAGGCCCGTGACATTCGTCAGCATCTCATTGATGCATGCTTCTAGCACTCACGCCTGGTGGCTGATACATGGACACGGGACTCGTGGCACTGTGTGTGTCTGGGACATGCACAATATGGACTGTACGCCTATGATGGCCTAGTACACAAAGATCAATGTCCACACATCTCATTGGTTGATCGTGCACTGTTTATGGCATATGTGATATCATGTTGAACACCCTATCGACCCGCCACCCAAGTGAGCCCAACACACCCCCTCCACCCTCCTACCTCCCCCCCGAACACCAGTGTCCAAAGATGCTCATTGTCAGTGGGCAGTCGCTATTGCAAGCCCCCTCTGCGGGTATCAGGGGCACCCCTGCCTGTGGAGCGCAGGTTCCTCCCAGATCTACGTTGGGGGCTGCCCTGGACGGAACTTGCAACGGATGATGTGTCTGCCTGCTCACGTCCATGCATGTCCCTAAGGGTTTGCGAGAGCTCAGTGAGCACACGGCGCACTGCGGCAAGTTCGGCACATACGTCTTTGGACGTCGCATACAGTTCCCCCCTCAGGCTCTCGGTGCTTCTCTCCATTTGGACTCTCAGGCTCTCGGTGCTACTCTCCATTTGGACTCTCAGGCTCTCGGTGCTACTCTCCATTTGTGCCCTTAGCGTCTCTGTACATCTCTCCATTTCTGCCCTAAGTGTCTCAGTTGATGTTTCTATGTCTGCCTTAGTGCCCCCACATTCATCGGCATGGTCCTTGAGGAGCGTGGCCATTTGCTGCTGTTGCACGATTAACTGGTCGAGGGACTGTTGCCTCTGCTGGGCCATGGCCATTTGCGGGGGTGTCACAGAGGGGCTGTTGTCCTCATGTTGCCTTGCCACAGGGCTTGTGGGGGATGGCCAGTCGTCGTCTTGTGGGTGCCCCTGCGTGGTATCCTCATGTTGTACGGGATGGGACAGACAGGGGGATTGGGACAGGTCATGGATGGATCTGACTTCGACATCCCCGTCTTCGGTGTCCGAGCATGCTGCCATCAATGGGGTGTCACCTATGGTGCTGCTGCCACCAGAGGCAGTGCCTTCTGTGGCATCCATTGGGGGGACCTGTGGTGGTGGTGGTGTGGGCATGCTGGCTGCTGGGTTGCCTGTTGATGTTCCCTCCTCTGTGCTGCCACCTGATTTGTGCTGCTGCCGTGTCTTGATGCGTGCAGCTGAGGTGGAGGGTCTCTGGCCGTTGGTCTTGGCCCTCTTTGCAGGTGTGCTGGTAGGGGTGTCCTGAAGCTCGTCGTTTGGATCGGACCCTGTGGTGGAGTAAAGGAGGGCGAGGGTTATTGATGGGTCTGTGGGAATTGGAATGGCATTGTATCACATGCATTGGAGTGGTACCTGAGGGTGATTTGGGTCGGGGCCTTGGAGGTGCTTTCATTTGTGTGTGGAGTGAGGGTGCAGTTGTTTGGCAGCCTGCAGTTAGGGTGTGCCTGCTGCACGTGTAGTGCGTGTTTTAGGGGTTTTTAATTATTTATGTATTTATTGTGGGTTTTAACGTGCGCTATCAGGCCGATGTGTGTGGACGTTCTCCTGGACATGTGTTTCTGTTGCACTATGTGGACGCATGGTACTTCACATGGATGGACTGTGTGGATTTGGCATTGTTTTATTTGGCCCACCTACCTGAATCTTCGGATGTCTGCACTCCTTTCTCCATCCCTCCGACTCCCTCTATGCTCTCCATTCCGATGGTGGAGGCACAGATTTCTTCCCAGGGGGTCAACTTGATGGGTGATTCAGGGCCTCCCCCGGTGGCTGTGGCAATGTTGCGGTTGGCAGAGAGTATGCTGCGGACGCGTATCCGCAGGTCGTCCCATCGCTTGCGGCATTGCTGTGGGGTGCGGGGTGCGGTCCCCACCGCACTTACCCGCTGTGCCACCAGAGCCCATATGGCCTTCTTGTTTGCAAGTGCCGTTCTGGTCATTTGCGTGGAGAAGACGACGGCAGCATTCTCCTGGAGGATCTCTGTTAGCACGGTGAGTTCCTCACGGGAGAAGTGGACCTGCCGCTTGCGGTCGCACGCTTTCTTCGCTACTTTTCCCATTTTTCTTGGTTTCGCTAGGGTGGATGACGGGTTGGGGTGTGTTTCAGGGTAGTGATTTTAGTGGTTGTGTGGTTTTAGTGGTTTTATAGGTGTACGGCGGGATGTTTCCTGTTCCGGGCCCATGTTTTAACTTCCGTTTCCGTATATTTCCGGTCACCGTACTTTCCGGTAGGCGCACACTGCGGTGACCGCTAAGAGGGGTGGCGGTATTGCACCTAGGGCGCCGTACGGCGGCGGTGTGGGCCGTTTTGGGGTCATTTCCGCCATCGCGGACTTTGCACTTCCGCCATGGCGAGGTGCTCGTGCCCGATGGGTCGGAATGGGCCGCACTTTGCTCCTTCGTGCAATGGCGGAAACGCTATTTACGCTGTGGCGGTCCGGTCAGTCACTTTCCGCCAGGGTCGTAATGAGGGCCATTGTCTTTTATCCCTTTTACTTTGTGGTGCACACTTGCACGGTTCTTTTCCACTCTATACTTTTTCTGTGCCTCTTGCACCATCCTGCTTTATTGTGCTTCTTGAATCCTTCTGTTTCACTCACTTCTGTCTTTAGCAGTGCACACTTGCACCTTTAAATAGTCACTTTCCTTCTCTGTACTCATTCAGACCTTTTTTTTACTTTCCTTTCGGTCGCTTGCCCTCTCTTGGCATTCTTGTGCACTCTCGCACTTTGTTCTTACTTTGCTTCTGTCCCCTTTTATCTTTATATCTGGGCCACTTGCCCTTTCTTTCAAATCTATTTACTTTCTGTCCTGTTATTTCAGTGCCACTCACGTGCACCGTTTCTCTTCTGTGACTTTCTTTCACTTGCTTTCTCTCATTCCATGCTGGGCTTCTTGCTTTCTGCTTTGTGCCATTTTACCAATCATGCTTTCCTTCCCTCTTCCACTCCAGCCACCCGCACGCACCCATGTTTCTCTCTCTTTCATGTGAAACTCACCGGGTAATTTAGCACTGGTGAACGGTCTCTCCGGGATGCCTTGGGTCGAGGTCAGGGTCTCACCACCTGTCCCTCAGACACTCTTCGGCCCAGAAAACGGGCCAAGGGAAAGATCAATTGCACAGACTCTGCCAACAGTGTCCCAGCTGCCTTGGTCCAGCTCGCAAGAGACACGGCTCCACAGCCACACTGCAGCCCTCCTCAAACACTGGGCCAGCTTTGCGGCACGCCGTTGTCCTCTGGATCCTCCTTCCTGCAGCTCCCAGATTCGTGGCTTCACTGGTCAAAAATGCTTCTCCAGCTCGCTCGTCCTTCTGTGTAAAACCACACCTTTTACAGTGAAAACACCAGTCGAGTGGAGACAGGTGTATATGGTCACTGTTAACTGCCTGACCCTAAATGACTATTAGCGGGACAACTCCAGTTCTCTCTAGGGTAGGTTGCCCTTACTTTCCCCATGTTATTCCTATGGGTAACCTTTACTGATCTTAGTTGCCTTTTCCTCGACTTAATATTTGTTGGAAATGGGGATCGGGAGGTGGGGTGCGATGAAGATACCCCATAAATGCTGAGGGAGAGTAGGTTGAGGTATTTTTAGGACTGGGGAAATACCATGTCTCGGCCTTCGAGTTGGTTCAATATATAAATCAAACTATCTTGACTCTTAACGAGCAATCAACATTATTAGATCATGGTATAAATATTATGGTTAAGCAAGGTGGGCTTATTGAATGTGATAAATCCCATGGAGAGTTTGTTAACACAGTTCCTTTGGGAGGTCCAAAACAGAGTGTCTCAGCTGATACAGGGTCACATTCCTTTGTATTTTATGTCATCTGATATCATTCAGCAAATTATGGCTCGCATCACACAAAAAGAGGTAGAAACAATTCCGGAAAGAATTTCATTTGAAATGGGAAGTGTGATTGCCCTGTCTTTAGATGAGGAACGGATGGAAATAGGGTTTCTGTTGAGTATTCCATATCTCACCCCGGAACTAATTTATCAGACTAAGGGCCTCATCACAAGTTGGCTATAGCGACAAAAATGTGGCAGTAACGCTATTACTGCTGCATTACCTCTCCGCCCAACTATGAGTTTGGTGGAAAGTTGGAGATTTACCTTCAGCTCAGAGCTGGGAGTATATCTGCTGACTTTCTACCCATTTTTGGTGCAATTACTTCAGCGTTCTTAGCATTGTGATAATTGCGCTGAAAAGGTCCCATTGGGGCCAATGGACCCAATATGAATGGGTACTTATCGCCCCACCACAACTCAGGATCTGGTGTTAATAGCCCCTGAACGAATTGCGATAATGCTACTTGCATTGGGCGGTATAATGGCAGATTTCCCACTGGGATACCGCCCACTTTTGATGAGGCCCTCAGTTGATACACAATGTGGGTTTTCTGGCAGAGTGAAAAATATGTCAAAAATTCTAACTCCTGAGATAGTGGCTTTTCAAATTTTGGAGCCCAATGTATATCTACTCCCAAAATGAGATACCTGTGTAAATTATAAAGAGCAGAATTGCAAATGCCCAGGGAACCATTTGTACTCTATGCAACAAGTGCAATTTGTGGATTGTGGGTGAATAAGGGCGTTGTTGAAGGGTGTGCAGTGTCTAGAAGTAACCCAAAATGTAAAAAGCTAGCACATGCCAAATTGATTAAACACAGGTGGCTGGTAAGTACTTGTGCAATGAATTATAGAATGACCCATCTTAATCACAGTTCATTTGTTGACAAGCCATTACAATACAATGTTTTCTATATGAAAATACCCAAAGATACTGAAGGGACAGTTGGGATGATAGCATTATGTCATGTTGATGGGGACTTGTGGGAAGGTAAAGTGGAAAATATTGAATTGTTCCAAAGAAATATGTTTCCCATAGATCCTGACATTAAGTATTTATTGAAACATAAAAATGTACATAAAATCAAATCAAGTATATGCCAAAATAATATCACAATGAGTGACTTGGACTTGACAGATGAGGATCATATGTGGGGAACCTGCCAATGGACAGAGAAGGGATTGGCAATCAAAGGTGTGTCCATGGCATCCATCAAAATGTGGTTGATAGTGCTTACGATAAAATTGCATACTGTACAGGGCCTCATCACGACTTGGGCGGTAACGCCGGCGCTATTAGCGCCTGCGTTAATAGCCCTACCGCCAAACCCCCCGGCGCTAATAGCGCGGGATCACGGGTTTGGTGGAACGGGTATTGCCCATTCCCCACTGAGCCCATTCGCGAATTCACCATTCCCCATTGAGCTCAATAGTGCGGTAATAGTGCTAATTTTCGGCGGATTTCCCCTCAGCTCAGAGCTGGGGAGAAATCTGCCAAAGCCCTGATTTGGCAGACCCTTAAATCCGGCGGAAATAGCGCTACCGCTCGATTTAAGGGTTATTGCCAAACTCGTGATGAGGCCCTGTGTCTTTTACATTGACAGTTGTTGAAAGAAAAAGATACAGTAGAATGGAGCACATGATTTTTATCCAGAGTCCCATGTTTAAGCAGTGTCCTCCACAAAAGAAGAGGGGAGATGTAGGGAGGTTGTGTGCCAATGATTTAGACATATACTGATAGTGCAGCATATGCCTTGTTCTCTGTTGTGTATTGCATGAGTTGCAACATGAATCACTAGCATCATTTACTAACAAGGGGGTGATTGTGGCAATAGGAATTGAAATGGGGGTGATGTTGAACTGAAAAGCTGATGTAGGGTTTTCATTTGCAGCCTGCAGGCAGTAATTTTGTAGCATTACATGTGCACTGACAAAACAGCTTTGCTTGCGAGGGATGGATTCAGAAATAAAAGCAGAAATTAAATGATGAACAGCCTGCTTTGCAAGGCAAAATGCACAAGTTAATGAGGACTAGCCTTGGAAAATAAACATGAGGCCTCATTACGACCCTGGCGCTAAGGGATTACCGGTACCGGTAAGGGTACCGGTACCGGTAATCCCTTAGCGCCTGATTATGAGGTCCCTTTGCAGGTTCCCACCTTAACGGCTGGTTTTACCAGCCGTTAAGAAATAGACCCACAAAGGAACCTTGGTGCTAATTACGGTACCGCAATTTGCGGTACCGTAATTACCGCCTTCCCCATTCCCATTATGCCCTATGGGGCAAAAATGGGAATGGGGAAGGGCCATGGTGAAATGGGGAAGTACCGCCCCACCAACCTTGAAATGGGGTGGTACTTCCCCATTTCACCATGGTGGACTCGTTGCAATACCGGCAGCAACCATGGTGCTAATAGCGCCATGGTTTAGTGCCGGTGTTGTAATGAGGGCCATGGTCATTGTTTGTGCAGGAGCACAGGAAAAAATGATAGGCAGGGATGCAGTTTGCCAAGAACCAGAGGGTGTGAGTTGTGTGTCAGAAGGCACTGAAATATTCTCAAAGGCTCTGTGACGTGTTAATGTTGGGAGTGACATAAAAAAGGGGTTAGAGTGAAGGAGGTCACATCATCAGATAGGTGGGTAAAAATGCTCAGAATCTCTATGTGCTGGGCTGGAGTTTGAAGAAAAGTATATAATGGGATGTGAGCTGGAAGGCTGGGCTTTTCGGCCTAGGATTTTTGCATGAGTCTGTGGCCTGGGATTTTGCTGCATGAGGGAGTCTGCCATGTGCTATTATGAAGCCTGCTCTGGGCTTTGCCTGGCTGAGACTTTAAAACAGTGTTGAGATTTAACAATCTCTGATTTTGAGCAAGGCCTGGGGCTGTAGTTTGCACATTTTGAAAGAGAATGTTGAGTGAGAAAGCCGGGCTGTCTCAGTTGTGGCTGTGCTTTTCGAGTATAAAGTAATCTTGCCAAATTACGCCCTGGCCTTGAACTGGGGCTGGAGTGAAGGTGATATGTGGGTAGCTCGTAGTTGGACAGGGTTCCCAGCTGTGGAGGTCCTGAAGAGTCCTGAGCTAAACCGTGGGGGCTATTGTCAAGTGGTGCTGAGACAACAGGAAGACCAAAAGGGCTTGTGTTACAAGAAATTTAATTGAGTATTAGTAGGGAGAAAAGTAACTGTAATCTCTTGCAGAGGTGATTGAGCCAGATCAAACTGACCCAAAAGGCATAGCTCCCTCTATCCCTAAGGTACACAGTGATCAATGCAGTTGCCTGAAACAAAATTGATTATGGGAATAGTTCTGCTATGCAGGAGAGTCAATTTCCTCTAACCTCAAACTAACTCAATTTAGCTAGAGGGCGAGGAGTAAATGGAAGTTGAGGTTGTATCTAAAATGCATTTGCTTTTATAGAAACCAACTGAAGTGCTTACCAGGGTGTCTCCTAATGTCATCCCCAATCTATCAATAGTAAACAAGGGGAAAGCAATTAAGGGTGTCATGCCATGTTACACATTAGTAAGGAATGCCAGTTAAAGTTTCTGTCAGAACCCAAAGAAAACTGTCAGTGTAGAATTGAATGTTTTCCTTCTTCTCTCCAACCCCATGCACTGTTTGTTTTTCTGGTTGATTTTTTAATGTGTTTCTTTTTCTATTTTGGACATGCTTTGTTTTCTCTTCTATAACCAATGCACATGGAATTGTTTGTCACCTTGTTAATGGATCTAAAAATCTTACTATAAAAATATGAATTTGTGTTATTGTGTGGTCTACTCAATTTACAATATACAGTGTTAAAATCTGGTGTCTGCCTGGTGCAGTACTAAGTCTTCTGATGTCTATCCAAATAGTTCTTGATCTAATATAACTGTGATAACAGAAAAGTGGCAGGGAATATTTCTTACAGTACATATTGCATTATTGTTATTTTTTATTATTCTTCTTCTTATTATTATTATCATTATTATTATTATTTATACATATTTGGTCAATGTTTCTTAAAAGGTAAATGAATCCAACATTTCTATTCTCCCCCACGGTACTTCTGGAACTGGTACTCACATCAATAGGTTGCTTAATTGTTGTCTCTTTTTCACTTACAACTGAAACTGTGATATTGTCTACAAACCTTCCAACTTGCATTTACATCCACAGAAGTTCTTGAGTTAGTTCAAGTAATTCATAAAATATCCTTGTTATCCTCCTTTTAATAACCTTTACCCAAACACTCAATGGCAGGAACCCACTCACCCCTCTTGAAAATATTTTGCATTCTAATCTTTAATCCCTTTGAAGTTGCAGAAAATATAATCTATATAATCTATTCATTTTGTTTTCTTTTTTTCTGATGCCCCTTGCACCATCCACTTAAAGACTTCTAGTAGAATTTCATGTATTACCTTAAGCAGCTTGTTACTATTTATTCAAAAACTGGCACCCTTTGGAAACAATTATTCTTCATTTTCTATCTCACATTTAAAAAGAAATAAATTGCTGGAAGGCAGACAGAACTTAATTTCTCTGTGAATGAAGAACAAGCAATAGAAAAAGGCAACCTACCCCACACCGACGGCTTTCTGACATTTTGAAATTTTGCATAATCCATTGTTTGCAGTCATTTGGGAGTGTGCACGCTGATGGCAACCGAAGGAGGTGGGAGGATTTGTACTTGACAACGACATAAGGACATTTTGTGATGGGTAGTTTCATGTGGGTAAATGATGATATAGGAAGGAGAAGCCTGGGATGATATCGGAATACCTGAATTGCCACTCACTTGTCTATGTCTGATTGTTTATTATTTTTTTCTTTTAAATCCTAGCAGATATTGGACATGGAAATCACTAGCTACTAGTTTTAGGTGATGCCTGTCCCTGAGGGCTCCGTAAAGGGAAATGCAAAGTAGGACTGCTTAGGCAGCGCTTTTCGAGAATCTTGGCGTAACTTGGTGAAGGTCCCCAGCTACCATCTTTGAACCAGACCACCACCTTTGTATCAGTTAAAACAATACAGTGTTTTTCCTCACCGATACTATGTAAGGAGGTAATGGGTCTATGCCCCTTACCTGAGGAGGTGGATGCCGGATGTTGTCAGACCAGAGCGACCAACGCGGAAGCAGAGGACCACACCATGATGGAGGACAAGACAGAAACAGAAGACAGACTCTGGAAATTCACAAGGGATGTCATTGTTGTGTTTTGGGGACATGAAAGATCAAACAGAAGTGGCATGTATTGCAAGTGGCCACCCATGAGGGAATATAAGGGGTAGGTGAATTGGAGGCGGGTTGAGATGCTGACCATTTATTTCCTTGCAAAACTGTAATAAGTGGAATCCTGATTGTTCCATTCTCAATGAAACTCCTTAGCCTTCTTGGTTTGTTTTTACTTCGATAGAATAGATAGTGACTGCAACTAAGATGTCTTGTGCAACGCTGTGAGCCACTGGATCCTGAGGACCTCCTTCCGGACACCCGCAAGAGCACTCAAAACAATAAGGTAGTAGACCTATATTAAAAAATCTCCAACGGGGGTTCCGGATGAGGATACCAGGGCTGGTGAGCGTGTATGCGGGGCTGTACAGGGAACCAAGTGTCCCTTTTGAGACGGGGGCATTGCCATCTCAGAATGGGGCATTTTTAGAGGGTATGCTGAAATGGTATGGAGATTTCAGGATGGGCATATGGTATTGGTTGTAGGATCTGCCTGTTTTATAACTACAATTCCTTTCGTTTTGTCTTTCTTTTACTCTGAAATTTCCCTGGCAAAATACAAAGGATAGGGAGTGAGACCAGTCGGGGGATACTTGAAGAGTATGAGGCTCCAGAAAGCGTATAACATCCAGGTACTGGTTAGAGTAATAATCTGGGGAATGGGTGAAGTCGAGAAATAAATAGGGTGACTGTATGGTGAGGGTCCTTATTCTTGTCAGTACCACGCCACAGTGTCTCATGTTGTTAAAGTGAACTCCTTCCCTCTCAGGACTGCGAAGGAGTGTAGCCAAAGAACGTGTGGAGCAGGGGCACCTGGGTAACGGGGCAAGTGGTGAGTGAATGAGAGTTAAAGAAAGAAAAGAAAATGGGCGAACGGAAATCATAACAGGCAGAGGAACCCCCAAAGGGGTCACCCGCCCACAATATGTTTAGGCAGTGTATCAGCTCTGCTTCTGACTTTTGGACTCATGGCATTATTTGACTTGATCCAGTAGACACACCCAATCAAAGGGATGTTTAATTTGGAAAAACTGGGAGGGTTTTAGATGCAAAAGGTACAAATATATTGTCAGTGCAGTGGGGAGAGTTTGCTGCATGGTTGGAAGAAGCAACAACTAGGAGTAATGACAGGAAAATTAGAGGACTGAGGGAAATTACCAATCAATGAAATGGACAAATAACATTCATGAGAAGCATGTACTCCCTGTATGCCCCCAATTAACTCAAGAGTGGATGATGGACACAGATGAGGAAGAAGAGAATCAAAAAGACCAGGATAGTGAGACACAGGAAGACATACTTGAATTTTTCAATAGTATGAGCCGACTCACATGAGTGAGGCAGGAGAAGGCACACCAAGAGGCACCCGTGGTAGTGATGTCCCCTTTGGTGCCCTCCTTCATATAATCCTCCATGACTAGAGGAGGTACAGTGTATGGAAGGGATCCACAGCATTTTCAAGCTCTCCTCAGACAGGTGCCATCTAGTCATGAGGATGGAGAACAGCATCAGGGTCTTGTCATGGTCTATGTCCCCTGGACCCCTGGGGACCTTAGGACACTGGCAAAAGAGTTTCCTAATACCGGTTAAGAGCACCACCAATTTATGGAAGAACTGCAGACAGTCACACAGTGTTACAACCCATTGTGGGCTGATATGAACCAATTTATGAGAATAGTGATACCACCACAGGTGAGACAGTGATTAGTAGAGCAGGTGACTTCACCAGTTCCAGATCCAGGCATAGGGGATGCCTTGGTGCAGGCAAAGGAGAGAATTGTTACAGTGGTTGCAGATGTCTGCCCTAGAAAAACCAAATGGTCCACAATATGAAATTGTAAACAGAATAAGGGCAAGTCTCTTGCCAGATTACTTAGATAGACTGGAGGTGGTGGTCACTCAGCACTCGAGCATTAGAAAACCAGAGGAAGCAGCACAGGAAGCCATAGCAAACTGGTTTGTTTCTGGCCTCTTACCAAAGGTTCAGGTGCAGCCTAGGAACGTGTGCGTAGGTTGCCAGACAAAGACATTACTGGAGCTAGTGGCAATGGTGAATCACTGCATCACTTGCCAAGAACAAAAGAAGGACACATTTGGGAACAAACTTATGATGTTACAAATGCAGAACCGCAGGGACAGCTTCAAGGAATGATACAACACCCTGGAAATTAGACCCAAAGGGAGGGTCGGCAGAGAAGCAGAGGTAAGGGTGGAACCCAAATAGGCCAGCACGTATGCTAAAATCAACAGGGGGTATACGGGGCAGCCACAGCAACGACTGTGGGGACAGTTCAACTGACAGCATGTGACAGCATGTGTGGGGATCACAAGATTATTAAGGACAGGGAAGATGGTCTAATCAGCAGGCTCTGAGATCCATGGTGTCAAATCTGTTGACCTTCAATTATTGTAATCAGAAGGGTCATTGGTAGAATGAGTGCCCATTTAAGCTGCAAAGACCATATCTGCAAGGCAAAATGAGCCTGTATAAAGCCCAGATACCACATCAAGAGGAACAGGTTCAAATCCAGGTGCTATGACATTGTTTCCAAATCAAATGCTAACCCTTTCATCCTGTGGAACAATGCAGGCTGATTGAGGATTCTAATGTTTTCTGACTGGAAGCTCTCATGATTACGGTCTATCACGAGGGTCTGTATACCAATGTCAGGTGCAGGGGACACCAGTGCATTTCTAGTGAATATTGGGGCAAATAGATCAGCTCTGTGAATGAATACTTTCCCGCATGGTCCCATATCCCGAGAGACAGTGAGGGCGGTAGGCATATCTAACACTACTATTGTCCATCATTTGACTGAGGCCCTTACAGTTACGCTGGCACCCATTATGGATGAGCATGCTTGTCTGATAAGTCTCAAATCACCCGGACATTTGTTGCAGAGACAATTGTTGTAAGATGATGTGCCCTATCTATTGCAATCAGGATGGGTGTTTTTGTGTGTACCCTCTGATAACGCTGCAATGGTAATGGCAACCCAAATGGAAGCTAAAGAAGGGAAAGATGGAGAGAAAGACAGGCAAAGGTCAGAAGATTTACATGAACTAATTGATTTTGTAGTGGACTGCTTGTGGCCCAACCATGATAATGAGGTGCAATATACACACATTGCTGAACCATTAAAGAAAATGGTAGACTTGTTTAAGTGGTTGCCACGCACTTCCCAAAAACCCTTTGAATGCTGAGGCAGTGGTAGGTATCACCTCAGTCATTGAATCATTTATGAGCCAAGGGATTATAGTTCTGACTAGTAGCCCATCCAACACTCTGATTGCTCCAGTGAAAAAGCCAGGAAAATAGGTTTATAGTTGTGTTCAAGACTTAAGGGTTGTCAATGCTGTGGTGATAACGTCCTTCTCCTTGGTGCCACCCTCGGCCATCATATTGTCCTGTATTCTGCCAGAAGCCACACACTTCATAGTGGTTGATCTGTGCTCAACCTTTTTCTCAGTCCCCATACACAAAACAGCCAGTATTTATTCACATTTTCTTATAGGGGTGTCCAATACACATGGACCCATTTCCCCCAGGGGTATACAGAGTCCCCAACCTAATTTCTTCGCAACAGATACATAAATATCTGGTTGATATCAAGTTTCCAAGGAAATCAGTAATGGTACAATATGTTGATGATCTGTTCATTGCCACACCTTCATATGTGTAAGAAAGACACCAAAGTACTGTTTAAAGCATTGGCAGAGAAAGGGCATACGAAGAAGAAGCTACAGCTATGTGAATACAGGGTACATTATCTAAGTCATGCTATCATGGAGGGATATCGGCTGATACCCAATTTACCGAAAGAGACATTTTACAAGATCCCCAAACCCCAGACAGTCACGCAAATTTGAGCTTTCTTGGGGGAAGTAAGTTAATGCCGGCAATGGATAACAGGATATGCAGAAATAGTTAAATCCCTTCAGGCATATGCACATTATAATACTGTAGAATCATTGCAATGGATGCCAGAGGCAGAGGAGGCTTTTACTAAGGTGAAGCGTAAATTAGCCAAACAATCTACTTTAGGGATGACCAATTACAAGTAAGTATTCACTTTGTATTGTCATGCGAAGAATGGGTTTGCCCTGGGTGTCCTTACCCAGACACATGGGATTCCTCATGGACCTGTAACCTATTATAGTAAGGAATTGGATCAAGATACCGCTTTCATGCTGCTCTTTTTATGATCAGTGGCAGCTGCTGCATCAGTGCCGGAACAAGCAAGTATATCATATTTTGTCACCCT
Organism: Ambystoma mexicanum; assembly: GCF_040938575.1. Lineage (NCBI taxonomy): Eukaryota > Metazoa > Chordata > Amphibia > Caudata > Ambystomatidae > Ambystoma > Ambystoma mexicanum. The sequence continues at coordinate 605,638,747 of NC_090933.1, forward strand.
TGGAGGAAGCTGTTCCACATGACGTGGTCTCAATATTAATGAAGACAAATACACAGCACATGGCTGTTTCCAGAGCTAGTAAATATGAGATGCTTTCATTGAACTGGTCAAACGTCACCCTGACAAAGTGATCTGTTTTGAATCCAGCATCCCTGTTGCCTAACTCACAGGACTCAACCCCTCATGATTGTGTGTTGGTAACTGACTGTCTGGTGATGCCCCATGCAGACCTCTCCAAAGTGCCGCTGCCCAACTCAGACCTTGAATATTTCATGGATGGGTTGTATTTTAGAAATCAAAGTGGGCAGGTGGTCTCATAGTATGTGCTTTGGTTCCTGGGGAGGTGGTAGACTACACCAAGTAACATCAGGGCAGGTGGTCGAACTAGAGACCCTTACATTGGCATGCCAATTGGCAGCCCAGCAGTCAGTCAATATTTATACAGATTTACAATATGCGTTTGACATAGGTCACGACTTTTGTCACCTGTGGAAACAGAGAAGCTTCTTGACCTCAACCGGCACACCAATAAAAAATAATCAGTATGTGTTAGCACTTTTGGAAGCTATAATGTTGCCTGAATGGATTGTGATGTTCAAATGTGCAGGGCATTAGGCATCAGATGACCCTATTAGCTGTGGTAATGATTTTGCTGACTGAACCACCAACTACACTAGAGAAAAGTGATGTGTATATTTTGCCAGTTAGAATGTTGCAGGAAGTGACTCTGTATAAAACGCTGAAGACCTGCTCTTCAACCTTGACTCTAACCTTCCTCCTGTCCTCATTCTCTTCGATCTTTCTTCTGCTTTCAACACAGTCAACCATGCCATCTTGCTTAAACGTCTCCATGATAGCCTGGGTACCACTGATCAGGCCTTGGCCTGGCTGACCTCCTATTTCACTGATTGACCCTCTCAGGTCCAACTGTGGTCCTCCCTCTCTCCTCTCTCTCTCTCTCTCTCTCTCTCTCTCTCTATCTCTCTCTCTCTCTCTACCTGTGGTGTTTAACCTCTCTCCCTGGCTGTTCAACCAATACCTTGCTCCTCTCGCCCAGCGCATTGCTGCTCTCTGCTCCAACATTCATTGTTATAAGGATGACACCCAGCTCTCTATCAGGGTCCCCTCGGCCACCTCTACACCTTCTCTCATTCCTGACTGTCTGTCTGGAATCCAGGAGTGGTGTGCCGCCAATGATCTCTACCTTAATGCCAGTAAGACGGAGATCCTCCTTATTGTAACACCAGCTCCCTCCCTCTTGCCGCCCACTCTGGGTACTCTTCCTGCTCCTACCTGTGAGGCTAAAAACCTTGGGGTTATCTTCGACTACACCCTCTCCTTCTATCCTCACATTTCCAACATCTCTAAGATGTCAAACTATCAGCTGCACCTCTGCAGAGGTATTCTTCCTTTCCTCACTTTCCCCCAGAAGGTCACTGTCCAGAGCCCTCGTTCTCTCAAGGCTGGACTACTGCAACAGCCTCTTTCTAAAACTTCCTGACTCTACTCTACGTCTTTTACAACTTATCCAGAGCTGGACTGCAAGACTTGTTCTTGGCCTCAAGCCCAGGGATTGTATCTCTCCAGCTCTGAAATCTCTGCTTTGGCTCCCAGTGGTGGAAATGATCACGTTCAAGAACCTCTGCATTGTCCACAAGGCTTTCTGGTGCCTGGATCTGCCCTACCTCCAACTCTCTCTTCCTAAGTATCTTCCATCTCAAGCTTTCTGCTCATCCCCCGCCAACTCTCTGAGGGTCAGCCGCTTTTCCAAGCAGAGAGTTGGGTGCAGATCTATTCCTTCGTCTGGGGCCTCGTTCTGGACCAGCGCCTCTCAAACCTGAGCAGAACCATCTTCGGTTCCGGGAGCACTTAAAGACCTTCATTTTGGCTTCTACGTTCTCTCATCCTCTCCCCTGCTGATGACCCGTCTGTTCCACGCACTGGTCACCTGGCCACCCTCTGAACTTGGGCTCAGATCCCTGCCTGTCCAGTTGCACCTCACGCTGCGTATTGGCTCCCCCAGCACTTGTGGTCTGTATCTGTAACCCTACAGTCCCCTCTCTGCACTTATGAGCCACTCGTTGGCTGCACTTTCTATTTACCTGCACTGAGCCATGAGCTGTCTGCACTTTTCATTACCTGCACTTCTCCAACCCCCCTTTTGGCACTTCGCCCCTTCCCTTTCCCTGCGCTTGCACGATCTGAATGACACAGGGCCTAATAAGATTGTTGTTTTGTCCTCCCTCTGTTTCCCCCTCCTTGTCTTGTCGCGCAGAGAAACACCTGTGTACAGGCGTGTTATAAATGCCATATAAATGTGTGATGAACATGGTTGGTTACTGGCGCCAAAAATATTAGTGTCAAACCTTGTTATGACGTATCATGGGCAGGCACATATAGGAAAAGATAAGATGACTATGCCAGTCGGACGTTCGTGGTCTGCCCCTTGAATTTCCCACTACAGCTCAGGAATATTGGCAAAGTTGTGTTATATGTCTATAGAATAATGTGGGGAACAGTGTGCCAATCACACATAGTGCACACCCTTCCCCTTACGACCCATTTGTACAATTGCAAACCCATTTTCTGCAATTGCTGAAGTATAATCAGTGACAATATTTACTTGTGGTAGTGGATGTAATCTCTGTGTGGGTAGAGGCCTTCCCTATTCCGCATTTGATCAATTACTTCCCTTTTCTGTTGTCCTCTAACCAACTCCTCTGGCTGCTGTGCCAACCGGACCCCAGCCCCCCAAGTGCAGTTAGGATTATGGGTGGTCATCTGGAATCAATTAGTTTTGCACCTGCGTGAAATCTCATGCAGCAATGAAACAAATGGTACACTCAATACGGAGGTGAAAAGCACATCGGCGTTGTGCCACTTCTCCAACTAGAAAGTGATTGAAAATGGGCCAGAGTGCTAAATGAGGGTGTATAAACATTACACCTTGCTTGTACACCTTGATTTACCACTGCACGTCCTTTGAAATGACCACATCGTATTTTTGCCATGCATGAAGAAGTGTTTCCATGCATATTGGGAAACACTGCTGATCACGACTTTGGCGGTAACATCGGCGGTATTACCACCGGCGGTATTAGCCCTACCGCCGAACTCCCCGGCGCCAATATCGCCGGATCACGAGTTTGGCGGTAATGTTAATCCCCATTCCCCATTGAGTCCATTCTGGAAGGCCCCATTCCCCATTGGGCTCAATGGAGAATGTTTGCGCTCTTACCGCTGGCGGATTTCCCGCCGGCGGTAATAGCGCAAATTTTTGGCGGATTTCCCCCCAGCTCAGAGCTGGGGCGAAATCCGGCGAAGTCCTGATTTGGCAGACCCTTAAATCCGGCGGTAATAGCGCGACCGCCGGATTTAAGGGTTACCGCCAAAGTCATGATGAGGCCCACAATTCTCTCATTAACATCATTCAAAGGGCCTAATTCACAGACAGGTTTTATAATGGTGAACTTCAATAGGAAAACGTTCTGTGAATCAGGTCCAACGTTTCCTATATTCGATGTGAAGAGAAGCAGGACAACTAGGTCCATGGTCAGATATTTTGAATGATGATTCTTCATGAGATTGAGGTTACATGTTTCTTCAGCCATGTAGAGTATCGGCATTCTGATGGAATGACTATCCTATGTAGAATTCTCCAAGGCTGCTTGTGTACCTGTTTTCCCTCTCAGTTCCTCCTCTTCCAAAATTCAGAGTCAAGTGGGCCCCTACACCCTTCACTGCCCTTTTTAGCCTTGTATTCCAAATGCTGAGGCGATCCAAATGAATATATGTAGTGCACGGTCATAAACAAATTACTGTTAGGTTAAGTATTATAAAATGATCACCAAGCCTAGGGTGCAATCAAGCATCCAGCTTTTGTATAACAGGCCTACATGTTAAATATATAGATCTGTGATTATTGTTATGGTCCGACAATAACCACACTGTCATTCTTGGAATGATAGCCTCCATGAAAACAATGTAAATGACTATTCTAGGCTTTGCTCACTAGGACAAGTGTAAAGTTGTTGTTATGACAACACCATAGTACTGGAAGTGATCTTTCAGCTACAAATAATTTATAAAGAGCAACATCATTGAACCGTTTATGGAGACCAAAAAGAGATTATCTGTGGGGGTCATGTTTAAACGTTCATAATGTCAAATAAGAGGGGGAGTACAAGCTTTACATGGACTGTTAAACGGAAATCATATTATGTCTCCTTTTGATTTATATTGGCCTAAGCCTAGTTGCTCTGCGTAGAAAACCGCGTTGCAAAGTTCCAATTTATGATCGACTTTGCAGCCATTTTAGAATCATCCGCAATTTTGATTTCTGTTTGTATGATTCTCTGTTCTAAAATGGTGGACTATGTTTCTAACTTGCAACCAAGCCTCCCGACCTTTGAGTTCTGTTAATGGTTAGACTGTCCGCGGGCTGACTGTTTAGACTAGGTAAAGAGACCTTGTACTACGAATGAACTGTTGTCTCAGTATTGTCTGCGCTATCAAGCCTCATCCACAAATACACATCAGCGACAATGAAATGTAAATGCCAAGCGTGGACACAGGCTGAACTACATTGTGTTGGGATATAGACTAAGGCGTACCGCGGGATCTGAGAATATACATCGCCATTGTAACTTGATGGAAATACAAACTTATGTAATCCTTCTGCATATTATTGTATAAGCTGTATGTGAACTTGCCACAAACTGTAGACCGCAAATCATTAACATGTAGAGGGGCTGGACAATATTGTGGAAATGTATAAAAAGCATGAAATGTTCAGATGTCCAGCTCAGTCTCTCTCCTCTATTTGACGGGCTGGTACTCATTGTGGGGTGTTGAGAGCCAGATAGCTATCTGTTTCTATGTTTCTTTGTGAACTGCGTAGAATAAAAGATTTGTGAATCTTTATAGCCCGTGTTTGGTGTATTTCAATTTGTGGTACTCAGCCTCGATATTTCCTTTTGCTTTCACAGGACCCTGGCAATTTGGGGTAATAGCACACCAAAGCACTATGTGCATATTTCATTAGGAAGTTTGTGACAAGAAGGCCAGCTCAGAGCCTTCTGAAGGGCCTCACACCATAAAGTAATTGAAGCCTAAGCTAGCTGGGAGATTGTCAACATTAGAGATTGATACACCTCTAAATAGTGAATTAATATAATCTTCCCTCCTTTCATAGGGTATGAAAGTTCTCCACATGAGAGAGCAGATTAGGCAGAATGCCTCTGTCTCCCAACTCGTGGCATGAAAGCATGAATCAGAGCAGGGGGTGTGCTAGGTCTGGAAAAGATCTGGGCCTATGCTAATGTCAGGACTGTCAGGACTCGGGTTGTTAGGCAGAATCCAGTGCAGTTCCCTTAGGGAGCACTACACCAGATTAGGACTACAGGTGAGAGCAATAAATCCCTTTTGGTATTAGTCTGTACCACAAAGATTTAGTTGGTAGCTGTGGCTGAGCAGTCAGACTTATCTCAAGAGGGAGAAGAGCAGTATTCAGGGTTTACACAATAGGTAGTACAGTACTATGGAGCAAGGAAACACTGACCAAAGCTTTGTATTAAAAAGATAATATATATTTATTTGATACACTTCTAAATCAACACATACTCACAATCGGTAAAGTAAGTTAAAATTCAGTCAAGGAAAAGTAAATACAACTCCCTATTCAATTGTAGACAAGTTTGCAGTAGAGTGAAAACTGAGCAAAACGGCACAGTGAAAACCAACTACAAATGGCACTCTAGCAATTCAACGAAAGGGAGGGAAAGCACAAGTTAAACCAAAATATCTTCAGACGACCCCCTAGCACCACTTCCCTGAGGTTTTGTGAACAAGTGATGCACAGTAACAATTTAGCCAAAAGATAAGTGAATGAAAACTGAGCAAAATGGCACTCCACAAGATAAAATAGTAGGAAGGAAAAGGGGTTTAGAAGATTTAGGTGCATCAACACATTTCTCATTGAAAACCAATCTAGTGAGAGCAGATCTAACAAATTAGCCAGAGTCAATAGGCCTGAGCCAGAGTCAGTGGTACAGAACCAAGAGCTTAGGAGCAAAAGTGTTCTTGTAGCTGCAGTCAAGTCTTTAGTAGAAAAATATTGAAGAGGTAGATGCGAGGCGAAAGACAATGTTAAGAGAGAGGGCGAACAACCCCACAAGTAGTTAAAGGATTTAAAACACCTTTAGGGCTACCACGGAAAAAGGGCAGCCTCGCGGAACAATGTGCCTTAAACGTGAAGAAGTGGCTCCTGCGGTGGCGGTTGTTCCTGGTAGTTTTTGCAGGTCGAGGGATCCAACAGAGGAAGAGAGGCTCTCGTCGTGGAGGAAGGTTCGAGTCACTGCACTACCCAGGGATGAAGCCAGTTGCGGTGCTGCCAAACACAGTTTAAAAGGTACGCTCCTTTTAATCGCGGTCCGGGTCGATAGCTGCCTGGTTATCCGGTCTCCAAGGGCTGAGCACTGTCGATACGACCAAGGCAGGTCCGAGGAGCGATAGATGAACTGGTTGACCCCACCAGCTCAAGGGAAGGAGGCTCTTTCGCTGAAGATCTCCTCTTGTCTTGTGGAAGAAAAGTGGTGAGACGATCCGGCAGGGCTTCACCGGTGGTGTAGATGCTGAAGATGTCTGTGGCTTCTCTCGCCTTCGGTTCTGTAGTTCCAGTGGTGATGTCTTGCTCTTCCAGTCCTCAGGACCCTGTTAATATGCAGAAAGAGACCCATTCATACAGCTTAGCTGTCACTCACACAGTGGAGTGGTCTTCTTGGCGGGAGACCCTCCAGCCTATCAGGTTAGAGTGCGACCTGAGTTGCTGCGGCAACTCTGTCCAGGGGTTCTACTCCCCCTCCCAAACAACAGACCCACCCCAGACTCAGAGCGCTGAAAGGAGGGCTTCTTGGCAGAAGCCCGCCAAAAGAGCGAACAAAGGATCCCCGACCTGGGTTAGGAGTTAAGAGTAAAACACAAGTAAGAAATTATATTAAAGTTCTGGCAAATAAAACCTACCGGAGTAGAGTTAATAATACAATAAACCGGCGGTATGTTAGAGGCTGTCAGTAAAAGTATTAGCCTCGAACAATGGGAAAATCCCATATGAAAATATTTGCGGTCGAATATAAAATGTAGTAACCACTGCCACCAGCCAGAAACTTTGTAGAGGGGGACTTTGAGGTACCCTCTCGAAAATTAACATAGAGGAAAAACTATTAACCCCTTCCTGTACTTCCATTTTAAGATGGGGTGTACTGGTTTAGTTCATAGAGATTGACTAGTAAAGTCAATGGGGACTTTACATGCCCTGGAAGACAGTAGTCAGCCCCAGGGTATGGAGTCTATGTTTGGGGGTCGCTACGACACCCCTGTGTCACTGCACAGAGGGTGCTGTGTAACACATGTGCATAAAGATGGTTCCTATGGGTGAAAGAAAAGATCCCATAGGCATTAAACACAAAAATAGCCTAGAACACACAAAGCAAAGATGCCTAAGAGTGGGAAAAAGAGTCTCACTCTTAGCAGGTAAAAATAAATAAACCCTTCAAATCCAGCAAAGCTGCTGGGGGACTCTATAGGTAAGGGAAATTAGCCATAAGTGAGAATTCTCCCTAACACTCGCCCCCCAGACTAATGGACAGGAGGATCTAATCCACTCCTGGATGAGTCTCATACCTCTAGTCGGTTATAAACATCCTAGAGAGACCATCAGCATTTTGGTGGTGACATCCTGACCTGTGCTCAATGGTAAAATCAGACCCTTGGAGGCAGATTGACCATTTTAGCAGTTTTGGGTTTTCCCCTTTCATTTGCATCAACCATCTCAAGGGTTGGTGGTCTGTTTGAATGGTGAAAGTAGATCCATATATGTATGGTCTAAACTTCTTCAAAGCCCACACAATGGCAAAACATTATCTCTCATTAGTTGCCCACCTTGTTTCAGGTTCCTTCAGTTTCCTACTGATGAAGCAAATGGGGTGCTCCCTACCTTTCTCATCCAGTTGACTGAGTACTGCACCTATACCTATATTGGAAGAATCTGTCTGTACAATGAAGGGTTGGTGGTAGTCAGGAGCTCTGAGAACTGGAGCTTGACAAAGGGCTTTCTTCAGGCTTTCAAAGGCCTGATTGCACTCCTCATTCCATTTGATCTTTTTAGGGAATTTAGGAGAGGAGATTACATTCAGTGGAGAAACTATGGACCCATATTTCTCAATGAAATTCCTGTAATACCCAGTGATGCCTAGGAAGGCTCTCAACTGGGTTTGAATAGAAGGGGTTGTCCAATTTTGCACAGCTTCAATCTTGTTGAGCAAAGGCCTTATTTCACCACCTCATACCTCATGGCCAAGGTAGACCACTTTACTCTGACCAATTTGATATTTGCTAGACTTTATGGTCAGATGGGCCTGTTCCAGAGCCTGCAAAACATATCCTAGGTGGTCAACATGTTCTTTCCAAGTAGGGCTGAACATTGCAATGTCATCCAAGTATGCCATGCAGAAGTCCTCCATCCCATTCAGAACCTGATTAACCATCCGTTGGAATGTAGCAGGTGCATTCTTTACTCCAAAAGGCATAACCTTAAACTGTCATAAGCCAACTGGGGTGGAGAATGCAGTTTTTTCTCCTTGGCATGGTCAGTCAGGGCTATTTGCCAATAGCCTGACGTGAGATCAAATGTGCTGAGGAACTTGGCTGAACCAAGCTTATCCACCAGCTCATCTGTCCTTGGCAAAGGATGGGCATCAGTCTTAGTGACTGCATTTAGAGTTCTATCGTCCTCACAGAATCTCAACTCTTTGGATCCTGCCTTTGGTACTAACACAACTGGGCTAGACCGTGGACTAGTAGAGGGCTCTATTACCCTGAGATCAAGCATCTTGTTGACCTCTCCTTTGATGTGAGTTCTTACATTTTCTGACATCCTGCAGCCCCTGCTTTTGACAGGTAAACGGTCACCAGTTTGGATATCATGTTGGCCCCAAGGGGTCAAACCTGGTGTCAGAGAGAACAGAGGGGCAAATTGATTTAACAAAAGTTTGCACTCCTCCTGTTGCTCCGGTGTCAGATTAGAAGAGAGATTGACTCCTTCTATTTTCTCGTCTAACGGTTTGCCTCTGAGGAGGTCAGGCAGAGGTTCACTCTCTTCCTCATCTTGAGCTGAAGCTAGAAGCAAAGCTCCCAGTTCTGGTCTCGAGACATAAGCTTTTAGACGGTTGATGTGAAAGACTCTAGGAGCCTCCTTAGGATTGCCTAAGTCCACCAGATAGTTTAACTCTCCAAGTTTTCCCAAAACCTTGAAGGGTCCCATCTATTTGTCCTGCAAGGCCCTCTGCCTTGTTGGTACCATAACAAGAACTAGCCGGTCTTGAACAAACTCAACAATGTTGGCCTTCTGGTCATGCCAATGCTTGACCAGAGCCTGACCTGCTTTCAAGTTATCACTTGCCTCAGCCATCATGTGTGACATTCTCCTCCGGAGTCCTATCACATAGTCAGTGACTCTGACTGGGGTGGGGGAAGGAGCACTCTCCAACCCCTCCTTGATCACGGCCAATGGACCTCTAACCGGATGGCCATAGAGAAGTTCGCAGGGACTGTAACCCACTCCCTCCCGAGGGACTTCTCTATATGCAAAGAGAATGCATGGCAGTAAAAGATCCCACTTTTTCTTAAGAGGGTCTTCCAAAGCTCCTATCATGCTCTTCATGGTTCTGTTAAACCTTTCAACCAGTCCGGTTGTCTGAGGGTGGTATGCGGTTGAGAACTTGTAGGTAACTCCACAGTTTTTCCACATGGCCTTCATGTAGTGGGACATAAAATGTGACCCCCTGTCGGATATTACCTCCTTAGGAAACACAACCCTGGTAAAAATACCAAGGAGGGCCTTAGCTACAGCTGGAGCTGTGACAGCCTCATAGGAATTGCTTCAGGGAACCTAGTAGCATGGTCTACTACAACAAGGATAAACCTGTTGCCTGAAGAAGTTGGAGGATCAAGGGGACCAACAATGTTGATTCCTACCCTCTCAAATAGTACTCCCACCACAGGGAGAGGCACTAGAGGTGCCACGTTCTTGGAGCCACTTTTACCAGAGGTTTGGCAAGTATGGCAACTCTTGCAATACTTATCTACCTCAGCCCCCATTTTAGGCCAATAAAAGTAGAGAGAGAGAGCCTTTCCTTGGTCTTCTTGAAGCTCAAGTGACCAGCCAAAGGTATCTCATGGGCTAGTTGCAAGAATTGGAGTCTGTTTGCTTGGGGTACTACAAGTCTTTTGTAGTCCCCAGGTGTTGACTCTGTCGGTTCACTATAGAAGAGGCCATCTTCCCAGTTTAACCTATATTTCCCAGGCGCTTGCCCTTCAAGCTAATCAGCTGCATTGTGGCGAAGACCTTCCAGAGTTGGACAACTTACTTACACATTCTCTTTGTCCCTTACTGAAGTCTGCCCTTTCGGGTCCCCCTTCTGCCAGTAACGACTATAGCTCAGGATGGCCCACAGGGTCAAGATCTCCAATGAGTTCCTGGCCTCCTACTAGATCTGAGTCCTCGGGCTCTAGTTCAACCACACAGGGTTGTACCTCACTCTCAGCCTCAGCTGGAGGAGGAATCACAGGTGTGATTTTTGCTAACCTAGGAGATTTCCTGGTTGGCAGCACTGGAATGCTTTCTGCTGGTTTCTTCTTGGAAGTCTTGGGTTTCCCCTTTGCTTCTGGTTGCTTTGAAATGGAAGTTAGTAACTCCAGTGGAGTAGGAGTGATTTATTTTTCTATCATCTCCTCATGAGAGCCTCTTAAGGTCCTCTCCCTTGCAGGTCTGGTAAGCTCCTGTAATCTCTTACTAGGAGGTCTGAGGGTACTTGACACTACACCCAGATCTTTCAGTTCATTCCCCAACAGCACCCTTCCTGGTACTTCCGATTGTACACTCACAGGTATCCTGACAGTCATTTCATTGCCCTGGATGAGAGCTGGTAATTGGGGAAGCATCTGCACAGGCCCTCCAGCTAACTTGGTGAGGCGTTTGGGTGCCTTAGCAACATCCCCCACCTTGAAAAAAGATTTGTCCACCACAGTTATGCTGGCCCCAGTGTCTCCAATGGCAGGAGTCTCCTGACCATTGACTAGGACACTGTATGTATAATACTCTTTAGGATTAGGAGGGATAGAATTATACACATCTAAATTATGTTGTTCCCACAACCCAAGAGATACTAAAGATACACTAACTGAGACTCCAATGGGGTCATCAGCCAGCAATTGAAAGTTTCCACTGACCATATGTACTTCCTCCTCTGGAGCGAAGGCTAAGGAGACAGTGTGGACCCCTGAAGGTTTACCCTTACATCTGGGATCCCCTTTCACGTGATCAGTTGAGCCACAAACATAACATTTCCCATATGTCTTTATGAATGGTGGCTTGTTCTGACCTCCTTCCGGTCTGGGACCAGAAGGTACACTAGCCTGATTAGGTTTCCCTTGTGGTTTACCCTTAGAATTTTGTTTGTGGCCCTGTTTGATAATGGAATTATTTGAATTCTCGTTGGTGTCTTTCTTAGGCTGCTTTCCCTCATCCTTTTTCTGAGTTACCCCTGAATCCTTGTGAGTAGCCCTGTTGGCAAGCCACAAGTCAGAAGCCTTAGCTAGTTTCTTGGAATCCAATTCCTTTGAATCAGCCAAGTGCTCTCTGAGCTCAGGAGAGCAGGCATCATAGATAGACTCCATCATAACAAGATTTCTCATTCCTTCATAAGTGTTAACTCTATAACCCTTAAGCCATCCCTCTAGGTTCTTCAAACATTCACTCACCCAAGTAGCCCAAGGGGTACTATCATGCTTTTTGAGGGTCCTAAACCTCTTAAGGTACTGGGAAGGAGTCTTCCCAAATCTAGCTATTAAGGCTAGCTTTACACATTCATAATCCATTCTATCCACCTCCCCCAAGTCCATTACCACATCAGATGCAACAGGAGGGACCCTAGAGAATAACCAGGGGATCAACTGATTCCCTGTGATATAATGGAGCCCATGATTGTATTCAAACATAGCAAGCCAATCTAATACATCCAACTTAGGTTCATACATACCCACAATCTCTTTAGGCATCCAAGGTCTTTTTGGACTGGAAGATCTAGAGGATTCGGGGAGAGAAGCATTCTTCAAAGACAATTTCTTCATCTCTAGCTCATGGTTGAGCTCCATTTCTTTGAGCCTTAGTTCTTGATGTCTCTGTTCAGTTTGGGCACTAATTCTTTTGAATTCAAGTTCAAGTCTAATTTTTGCTAGGGATATAAATTCAGGACTTAATGTGGGACCTGGTAAGGGTCCAGTAGCTACAGGTTGAGGTCCTTGAGCAGGCAGAGGACCAGAGGGTGTGACATTGTTATCCTCCTCTTCCTCATCTGACTCAACAATAACATTTTCAACATTATCCTCATTACTGTTTGCCACAGTTGCTGGAGTATTAGGGCCTACAGCACCACTATCCAGACTTTGTTTCTCTAACAGTATATCAATCATTTCTGTTTTCTTGGCTTTGACAGGAAGACCTTTCTGTCTGCACAAATCTTTAAGATAATCAGCAGTTTTTGCAAGGAGGGCCTCCTGACTATGGGCCTCATTAGTACCCAGGCGGTAAGGGGTTTACGGCGGCGTAAACAGCGCCGACCCTTACCGCCTGATTCCGAGGTCCCTTAGCGCCATGGAGGTTTTAACACCTGCTTAAAATCCATGGCGCTAAGGGACCTTGTTGTTAATTACGCCACCGTAATTTACGGTGGCGTAATTAACGCCTTCCCCACTCCCATTATGCCCTATGGGGCAAAAATGGGAATGGGGAAGGGTAAATGGGTTAATGGGGACTTACCGCCCCACTCACCTCGGAATGGGGCGGTAAGTCCGCCAACCACCATGGCGTAAACGTAGTTTACGCCATGGTGGTAAAGGTACGACCCAGGCGGTAACTTACCGCCTGGGTCGTAATGAGGCCCTATAACTTTCCATACTTGATTTTGTAAAAATTACTTTTTGTGATTGTTAACCTTGTGGTTAGTTGCACCAAAGTATTAGTAACACACTAAAATTTAAATCCAATACTTTGATCCTCATCGCTGTACACCAGTGTTAGGCAGAATCCAGTGCAGTTCCCTTAGGGAGCACTACACCAGATTAGGACTACAGGTGAGAGCAATAAATCCCCTTTGGTATCAGTCCGTACCACAAAGATTTAGTTGGTAGCTGTGGCTGAGCAGTCAGACTTATCTCAAGAGGGAGATTAGCAGTATTCAGGGTTTACACAATAGGTAGTGCAGTACTATGTAGCAAGGAAACACTGACCAAAGCTTTGTATTAAAAAGAGAATATATATTTATTTTATACACTTCTAAGTCAACACATACTTACAATCGGTAAAGTAAGTTAAAATTCAGTCAAGGAAAAGTAAATACAACTCCCTATTCAATTGTAGACAAGTTTGTGGTAGAGTGAAAACTGAGCAAAACTGCACAGTGAAAACCAACTACAAATGGCACTCTAGCAATTCAACGAAAGGGAGGGAAAGCACAAGTTAAACCGAAATATCTTCAGACACCCCCTAGCACCAGTTCCTGAAATTTTGTGAACAAGTAATGCACAGTATCACTTTAGCCAAAAGATAAGTGAATGAAAACTGAGCAAAATGGCACTCCATAAGTTAAAACAGTAGGAAGGAAGAGGGGTTTAGAAGATTTAGGTGCATCAACACATTTCTCATTGAAAACCAGTCAGAGCAGATCTAACAAATTAGCCAGAGTCAACAGGCCTGAGCCAGAGTCAGTGGTACAGGACCAAGAGCTTAGGAGCAAAAGTGTTCTTGTAGCTGCAGTCAAGTCTTTAGTAGAAAAATATTGAGGAGGTAGATGGGAGGCGAAAGACAATGTTAAGAGAGAGGGAGGCCGACCCCACAAGTAGTTAAAGGATTTAACACACCTTTAGGGTTACCACGGAAAAAGGGCGGCTTGGCGGAACAATGTACCTTAAACGTGAAGAAGTGGCTCCTACGGTGGCAGTTGTTCCTCGTAGTTCCTGCAGGTCGAGGGATCCAACAGAGGAAAAGAGGCTCTCGTCATGGAGGAAGGTTCGAGTCGCTGCACTACCCAGGGATGGAACCAGCCGCGGTGCTGCCAAATGAAGTTTAAAAGGTACGCTCCTTTTAATCGCGGTCCGGGTCGATAGCTGCCTGGTTATCCGGTCTCCAAGTGCTGGGCACTGTCGATTCGACCAAGGCAGGTCCGAGGAAGCAATAGGTGAACTGGTTGACCCCACCAGCTCAAGGGAAGGAGGCTGAAGATGTCTGTAGCTTCTCTCCCCTTCAGTTCCATAGTTCCAGTGGCGACGACTTGCTCTTCCAGTCCTCAGGACCCTGCTTTTATGCAGAAAGAGACCAATTCATACAGCCTAGCTGTCACTCACACAGTAGAGTGGTCTTCTTGGTGGGAGACCCTCCAGCCTATCAGGTTAGAGTGCGACCTCAGTTGCTGCGGCAACTCTGTCCAGGGGTTCTACTCCCCCTCCCAAACACAGACCCACCCCAGACTCAGAGGCGCCGAAAGGAGGGCTTCTTGGCAGAAGCCCGCCAAAAGAGCGAAGAAAGGATCCCCGACCTGGGTTAGGAGTTTAGAGTAAGACACGAGAAAGAAATTGTATCAAAGTTCTGGCAAATAAAACCTGCCGGAGTAAAGTTAATAATAAAATAAACCGGCGGTATGTTAGAGGCTGTCAGTAAAAGTATTAGCCTCGAACAATGGGAAAATCCCATAGGTAAATCTTTGCGGTCGAATATAAAAGGTAGTAACCACTGCCACCAGCCAGAAACTTTGTAGAGGGGGACTTTAAGGTACCCTCTCGAAAATGAACATAGGGGAAAAACTATTAACCCCTTCCAGTACTTCCATTTTAAGATGGGGTGTACTGGTTTATTTCATGGAAATTGACTAGTAAAGTCAATGGGGACATTACATGCCCTGGTAGACAGTAGTCAGCCCCAGGGTATGGAGTCTATGTTTGGGGTCACTACGACACCCCTGTGTCACTGCATGGAGGGTGCTGTGTAACACATGTGCATAAAGATGGTTCCTATGGGTGAGAGAAAAGATCCCATAGGCATTAAACACAAAAACAGCCTAGAACACACATAGCAAAGATGCCTAAGAGTGGGAAAAAGAGTCTCACTCTTAGCAGGTAAAAATAAATAAACCCTTCAAATCCAGCAAAGCTGCAGGGGACTCTACAGGTAAGGGAAATTAGCTATAAGTGAGAATTCTCCCTAACACGGGTCTAGTTAGCCTTTTGGTTATAGCCCCTAATATTCTATACAGGGCTACAACAAAAAGACCCGGGGCTATAACCCCTTAAGCCACCCCCTAGCAATGCCTCTGAATCAGAGGATGGTGCAGAAGGTGCAGGTCACACGCTTGTCTACTTTTCAGTATATTGACGACTAGTGCCTCCCTAATTCCATCTCCCCCACTTTGAAAATATAAACTTAGTCATGAGAGAGGGTACGCTAGTGCCAGTTCAGTAACAGAGTGGTGGTGTGGACTCACAAAGAGATGACCTCGATGAAAGTATAAAAGTAGGTTTTGATACTAGATCTTCGTGCAGATATATTTTGGATAGCCAAAAAAAACCATAGGGATTAATGGTTCTTCATTAGAAGGAAATTCATGAAAATCAACTTCTTGAGGCAAGATAACCAGATGTCTAGGTGTGTTTTGGCACAGTGCCCTTATGCGACAGGACACTTATTCTTTGCTTCCCAAGACATGCATGTCTTCACCATGCCAAAGTTCAAGCATTTAGGGACTTCTTCTTCCTCTTAATGATTCTTGGGACTCTTTCCATCACAGACGATGATTTGCGCCAGCCTTTGAGTTAAGTCCTCATATGCAGTCCTCTTTGTATCCAGAATTCTTTCCAATCTCTGCAATCAGAAGTGTTGTTCTGCTCCAATGTTGCCCTCATTCAGATCACTTAAAACTCAGAAGGACCCTGAAAACCTAATTTCCAGCTCCACCAATGACTATTGGGCTGACTAACTTCCACCTGTGGCCCTACAACCACTGTGCCCACACCGCTCACCCCCCCCTTGATTGTTAATGCTTTATAAATATTAGAATAAAAAAATGAAGGCATTTTAAGAAAGACTGGGCTTTTTCAACAATATCCTCTGAAACCCAAGGAACTGAACCAAAAGCCCCAGTGTATTTTCTCCACTTCAAATCCGATATGAGGCACGCCTGAATATTGCTGCAGTCAGATCTAGTAAGTGATCAAGGTTATATGTTAACTGGATTCAACATGCTGATGGGTATTTATTTAAATATAGAAGATTTCCCAAATCATCAGAGAACATACAAAATATGAGCCGAATAATTGGAAAACGGCACATGTACAAATGCAGCAGAGAATTTACGGTTGTCAAACGTAATTTACCCTAGAGCAAATTAACAATTACCATTATCAATAAATAAGAGTATGTAACTCAGAGATGCTCGGAGGGGTTCATTCGTGGTGCCACATCAGGAACCTTCCTGTCTAAGGCTGACAAATAGAGAGCGAGGTGGCAGGGGACAGCAGTAAACAAAGGCTGTCACTTTCAATTATATCATCTGTCAAGAGCGGGAATGAATCATGCAAAGTTCGGCGGTCCCTGGAAATTGCTTTCAGAAACAAAGACTCAGTGGCGAACCCATAACTGAGACATGGAAAGCGCAATCTATTACAGTCTGATTTTCCTCACAGCAACCGGGGCAATCTGAACTTCTTATTAGAATCCAATGATGGCAAATTGTTGCCATTCATCTTCTAAATAGATTATATTTTCAGAGGAAGCAGGTTGTTTTCAGATATAGAGTAATTGCTGCTTTTAAAATCCATCTCAATTTCTCTTTTAGAAGAATAGGCGTCGCGTTAATCTTGTCTGAGCTTTTCAACCAGATCACAAAATTAATACTTCAGTTGCGAGGAGCACATTAAATGCAGCATGCATTACCAAACTGAGAGCCGTGTATAGAGTTATTTGAAACATGAAAGGTTTTCACTCTGCAGCCAAGACTTTCCTGGGTCCCTCTCTGGGATATATGGTTTTTGAAAATCTAATTCCTAGAGTGTAAATTATATTAAGGTTAAGATGGGCATGTTTGTTAGTCTAATTGATCTGGCGTGATTTAGATCAGAGATATTGCAGCATTTGAAAGTTTACACAGCAGTGTGTGATTTTTACAAAGTACACGAAAGACCGTGTTACTAAGAACTTTGCAAACTCAATTACGTGGCCCTGTGAGTGGGTACCTTACTTTGACTTAAATAGGGCAGTAATAACATATGCTCCATTATTCAAAACCTAGGTGTACATACCTCGGTGCATGGCCTTTTTAGAAGCATTAATGAGAACATGATTTAATCCTCGCATTACTGTGAATTTGTAGTAGTCTACACAGTATTCAACACCGGCTCTTAGATTCTTAGTAAGCTCCCACATGTTGCACAGAAGAGGAAGCTGAACAACGCCAAGAAAAAAGGGATTTGCTAAGGATCGCAACATATTAGTTAGTCATTGTAAGGTCTGGTTTCTCCTGGCCCCAACATTGAAAGCGGACCTTGAGCCGCGGCATAGCATGAGGTCTCACAAGATAGTTGAGGTACCTTGAGACTACTCGGCTTCGACCTGCTTAGGGCCAATTAAATCAACATCTAAGAAGGATTTCTGTCACTTATTCATTTTTATTAATTTGCATTTATAAAGCGCTCACACAGCCCAGGGGCATCGAGGCGCTGTTACAAGATAACGTCTTAGTTGCAGAAAACATAGGAGGGCGATTAGGTTACAGAGGCCCAAAGACTACTTGTCTTATTTACATCTTTAGGAAGATGGCTTAGTTATAGTCGCTCTTGCCTTGGTTACAATATACAGGTGAGGTTACAGTATGCACGTGAAATGCAGCAGGATTACATATTGAGCTGCAGTCATGCATAGGGTACAGGTTCGGTGGGGGAACCTGAGGTAAACATGATGCAGAGTTTATTATTAACACATGTTCATGGAGTAAGGCTTTAGCAGTAGTGTGAGCAATTTTACACGAACAATCTGGTTTTGATTGCCTTGCGGAAGGCGAGGTAAGAGGGTTCGACTCTGACAGAGTGGGGCAGAGAGTTCCAGTGCTGGAAGCAATGAAGGGGAAGCTAGCGCCACCGCCTCTAGCATGTTTGATTCTTGGGACAGGCAGTAGGTTGGTATATGGTGTGCAAGTGGGTCTTCCAGCAGGAGGCAGGGTGACTCTGTGAGAGAGGTAGGGGGCGCGGTGTGATGGATGCATTTATGCGTAATGGCAAGTGTTTTGATCAAGATGCGCTTGCGGAGACGCAGCCAATGTGCTTGTTGTCTTGCTGCTGAGATATGTTCTCTATTGGAGATGCCCAGTGCTGCGCGGAGGGCGTTATTTTGAAAAGTTTGTAATTTGTCTAGGTTTTTCGTTGAGGTTCCTGTTTAGAGTACATTACAGTAGTCCAGCCTTGAGCCTATGAGGGCTCGGGCGATCGTGAGACAATTGGTAGTGTTGGAGAGGAATGGTCTGGTGGCATTAAGGCGTTTGGAGTAGTAGACTGCAGAGGTGGAGATTGCACTTACTTGTCTCAACATGGTTAGGTTGGTGGCTAAGTAGACTGCGAGAGTTTTGACTGAGTAGGAGACTGGGATTGTGATGTTGTCGATGGTGAATGTTAGGTACTGGTCATCCAGAATGATACGTGAGTCAGCGGAGGCTAACAGAAGTAATTCAGTCTTGTGACTATTCAAGCAGAGCCAGTTTTCTGCCATCCATGTGTGGATGGTGGCATAGATGGAGTTAAGAGTGATGGAGCCCGCCTCATAGTTGCCGGAGAGAGGAATGAGGACTTGAGTGTTGTCGGCATAGTTGGTGTACATAATGCCGAGCAAGTCAAGTAGGTTGAAGAGGCAAATAGTGAAAATGTTGTACAGCATAGGGGATAGGCAAGATCCTTGCGGTACTCCAAAGAGAATGGTGTCCGGGTTTGCGGCTGTCATGGTTTTTGATCTTATGTGTTATGGTTGCATGGCGCTTACTTTTCAGATCCATGAAGGTGACAATGCTGAGCCCTGAAGGTACATGGGAGTGGGCAGCATAGAGGCACCAGAATCATGTGGCGCAGGTCATGTTAAGAATATACCGCAGATAATGCAGTGCTACACCTGCAGTGGGTCCAACATGTTACTGGCCTAAGTGAGAAATTGGGTTTACCACCAAAATCTTCTGGCACGAGTTGATGGATTTCATTCCCCAAAGCTTGTATCGTTCAAAAATATAAAAACTGGTAATATCAAATGAAGCTGTATTCGATAGACTACACTGGTCTAACAGCAAAGTATTTATTGTTTAATTCTTATTTTGGCCCAGAAAAGTATTTAAACTTTCTGGTAAATAAGGGCGCGAAGATTCTGTATCTGAAAGTCAGATTGGGAGTTTTACTGTTACCAGCCTTTACAGGGAACTAGAGTGGGGGTAGCTCAGACAGATGTAAGATATGCCAAACTGGGAGATAGGATTTATTTCATTTTCAAAATGTCTGTCCTCTATTCTACAATTTGAGGCAAAGTTGGCTTTTTCCATTCTATAAGAACTTAAAAATGGTTGCCATCACTCAGCCATTGAACATTTTATGAGACCCCAGAGTGAATGTGAGTTATGGGCTCAGTCTCAATATTTGAAGAAAATTCGGCACATGACATTTGCTATGAAAGTGTCTCTTTTTCAACTGGGTTCCTATGTAATGTTAGCGCTATGCCATTTAGAAATGCTGCAGAAATATTACCGCCGGGATACCTCCAAGGCTGTGACGAGGCCCTATGTCATCAGAATGCGTGATATGGCAGCACTATAGGAATTTTGAAACAGCGCAGAAGAGATGATTAGAGCTGTGTCAATTGTTTACACAAACAGCAAAACGGTGCAAGCTCAATTCATTCAAGAGAAAAGAAAATCACATTGGACAAAGGTATTCAGATCCTCAGAGTGACAAAGAAACACAAATAAGATGCAAAGAAATGTCAGGAAGCATCCCCATCAATGAAGTATGCATGGTGCAAATAAGGAAAAGGAGAGATGAAGTGAAACAATATGGTGATAACAAAGAAAGTACAAAAAAGAGAAAATAATTCCCAAGACATCACAATGTGGCATCTAAAGTGTTCAGCAAAGGGTAATGTGGAAATTGCGGAAAATAGGGCCATTTTTGCAAAGATATGAAGAATGAGAAATAAAGTAACATTGGTGGAGGTGAAAGAAGGCAGTGTGGCTCTTCAAAATGTACCTTGCCCCTCTGGCACACCTGGTCTCCTCCTTCTCTTCTCGCTTTCAGTGTTATGCAGACGGCACGCTGCTCTCCTTCAAGTTTCCCTCTACTGCCTCCTCTTCCTCCTCTCTCATCCCTGACCCTCTGACTGCTATTCAGGCATGGTGTTCTGCCAATGATCTCTGCCTTAATTCCAGTAGGACTGGGAGCCTGCTCATTGGACCCGAGCTCCCTCCTTCCCTCCTAACCTCCTACCCTCTGGCTGTCCTCTATGGTTCCCCTCCTTCACCCTCTTAGAGGCAAAAAACCTTGGTGTCATCATTGACTCCTCTCTCTCCTTGTCTCCTCACATTGCGGACCTTGTCAAGAAGGCCCACTATCAGCTGCACCTCCTCAGAGGCATTTACCCTTTCCTCACCTTCCCTCAGAATGGCAATGTCCCCAGAGCTCTGGTCCTCTCAGCTGGACTACTGGAACAGCCTCTTCCTCAATCTTCCTTTATCCTCCTTTCGCACCGTTCAAATAATCCAGAAGCAGACTTTGAGGCTTATCCTTGGCCTGAAGCTCAGGGACTGCAACTCTCCAGCACTGAAATCGCTCCACTGACCCCCCGTTGCTGCTAGGATCAAGTTCAAGACCCTCTGCATCATCCACAAGGCTTTCTAGGGGCAGGAACCCACTGCATCCAGCCCTCTCTCCCTAAATACCTCCCCTTCTAGAGCCTTTCGGTCTTCTAGTTCCAACTCTTTGCAGATCGGATGTTTCTCTAAGCAGAGAGTGGGGGGGGTAGATCTCTTTCCTCCGCAGGAGCCTCCCTCTGGAATGGTCTCCCTGCCCCACTCATGAGAAAAATCTCAAGTTCTGGAAGCTCCTTAAAACCATCCCTTTCTCTTCTTCCATCTCTCTCCTCCTCCCCTGCTAACACCTCTGTCTGCCGCAGTGACTGGCAGCCTGGTTCCCTCTGAGTTCTACAGGGCACCAGCCCCCCTGCCTAATCCACCCCCCTCCTTGCACTTAGCATGTGGACGCTCACCCCTCTGCACCCCATGCATTCCCTGGCACTTCCCCTTATTGCCTTTCCTTAGCTCTTGCCTAGCCCCTGTGGCACTCTTAGCCCCTCCTTGACACCCCTATCACTTGCACTTTCCACTGTTTACCCTGACCTTCCCTTCTCAACCTAGCACTTGCATTTTGCAGTCTGGCAATGCCCCTCCTCGCCTTCGCTCTTCTTGTTACTGCTCATGCACAATGCAAAAGTCACAAGGCCTAGTAGGACCGTTATTGTTATCTTCCCCCCGGTTCTCCCCACTCTTTTTTGCTTATGGTGCCTTGAAACACCATTTGGTGTATAGGTGCCTCACAAATATCCAATAAATAAATAAATAAATAATATGTGCTTGTAGCCTGCCACTTCTGCTCAGTAGGTCAGCACTTGCATGTTATAGAGGCCAGGACTGAGTCATACCAGCTTTTGCGCTTGGTGGCAGGCTTCATGTGGATCCTCATGGCAGGGGCAAGGATGTCAAGAGTGTTGGATATAGAGGGTTGAAGGTTAGTAAGGGCTGTGTCAGTGTTAGAGTTAGTGGCAGGAGTGGGAGGGGTAGTAAAGGTGGCAACAAAAACAGCAACTGACACTCACTGCATTAGTCAAATGACAGAGAAGGAGACTGGTAGTGCGGTGGGAGATTAGCCGGGGGGCCCAGGAGGTCCAGGTGAGAGGATAGGAGAGCATGATCAGACCAGGAGAGAGGAGTAGTGAGAGGGTTGGGGAGGGGGATGTTTGCTGAGATGAGAGCATCCAAGGTGTGTCCAGCTGAGTGTGTGTTTGACTGGTAGGATGAATGGAGAGGGAAAGAGAGTCACAGAGGTTGCACAAGAGTCCAGAGTCTGCATCAACAGAGTCAAGGTGAATTTTGAAGTCTCTGAGGGAGAGAAGCTTGGTGGTGGGGGGCAGGAGAGAAAAGGCAAGGTCAGACCACTCTGAGAGTAAGAGGTAGACTAGGGAAAGCCAGAAAGAAGGATGAGGAAAAAAGGCCAGAAGAAGCAAAGTCAATTAAAAAAAAGCTGTCAATGTTTTCGGTAAAAGGGGCTGTGTTGACAAGGGGAGAAGGAGTGTTTGCACAAGACACACAGCAGGTACAGCCAATGGCTGGAGGGAATTTTGTAGGAAGGTTAGAATATAATTACTGGCCGCGAGAAAGAGGGTTTGGGCTGAGAGGAAGAGTGGTTGGATTTCAATCTCTGCAAGGAGGAGAGTTTAATGGGGAACAGCCTAAATAAGGAGGAGCACCTCAGCAATGTTGGACATGTGCGAAAATGGGACACATTGCTTGAGTATCTAGAATCAAGGGAGGGGTGCAACAGAATTGGCAGGATCCAAGAGGAGAGATGGCATATCCAACACCATACAGTGCAGAGCCAACCAAATATTATGTCAAAAAAAACTACACAGTATCAGACATATGTGACACACACACAACCAGCAAAACAGATGCCAATGCCACCACCAGGACAAATGCAGTAAGTACCCATGCAGACACAGCAAGCACATATGCAACCACAAGCACCAATACAACAGAATACCATGGCCACTTGGAATGCAGTTACAGGAGCATAGACATCCTAGTGCGAGGGAATGCATTAACTGGGATGGGGATCAACTGTACACACAATCTGACAGCCCACAGACTGACTTGATGTGTTCAATCCTATCTGTTACACCAGACCCACAACAGGAACCATGGGTTGGATTAACTATAGATGACAAACCTTTTTCTTCCTTGTAGACATGGGGGCAACCATGTCCTGTGTTAGGGAGGGGAGATACCCATTGTCAGACATTACAATGAATGCACAAGGTTTTTCTGGAGCTACAAATATGGTTCCATTAACTAACAATTTGCCTATAGGAAAACATGACCTTTCCATGCCACTATTATATTCTCGACAGTCAACATAATGGGAAGGGATATAATGAGTAAGCTTAACATGATCATCTCATTTACTGACCAGGGGATAGTGTGCTCCACACCAGGGATTCATTATATGAATATATGAGAATTTATACCAGCACTCTCAGGACGTTAAGCACAGTGAGTAGTGCCCATGGATCATGAATTATGTCAATATGGAGTAAAACTTTTACTAGTGTGGCTTCCTGGGATAAAGGGCAAAATATTGAGGCTACCTGCAGTATTTTAAATCATGCCATAGGTTCCCATGGATGAGGAGGAAGGACATGTGTTCCCACTAGAGTAAGAAGCAGTCATAGTGAGAGAAGAGAGGGTGATTATTCATGGGACTGATGACGAAGGAAAGGCATGGCGAGCAGTAATAGCTCTTTACGAAGGACACATACTGACTGACTTGACAGATGAGGAACCATTCAGAGAGGAGAATTTAGATTATAGGGTAATATTCTTAATAAGCCTCACATTGGGGGTGAAGATTGAGAACAGGGAAGGATGGCATTGATAAAAAGAGACTCTGCTCTTTTTCCAAGAAGATTTGGCACTCATACCCAGTTCACTGTGGACCAGCGATCCTTATGACATTGGCCTGCTTAAAGGAGTAGGTACAGTTTGAATCAAATTGAAGCCAGTAGCAATCTTATCAGGAGTAAAACAATGGGCCTCATTACACGGAAGGCGGTAAGGGTTAACGGTCACTGGTAATGGTACCTGGGACCGTTAACCCTTACCGCCTGATTACGAGGTCCCTTTGCGGGTTGGTACTTTAACGCCTGCTTTTTAGCAGGCGTTAAAAACCAACCCGCAAAGGGACCAGGGTGCTAATTACGGTACCGCAATTTGCGGTACCGTAATTAGCACCTTCCCCATTCCCATTATGCCCTATGAGGCAAAAATGGGAATGGGGAAGGGTAATGGGGGAAGGGGGAATTACCTCCCCGCCAACCTTGGAATAGGGCGGTAATTCCCCTTTCCTCCAAGGCGGTGCCGGTATTTTACTGGCATGGACCAAGGTGCTAAAAGCACCTTGGTCCACCGCCTACCGTGTAATGAGGCCCAATATCCCATGTCAAAAGAAGCAGATGAGGGTATTTATGAGACAATCTCTGTGCTAGTGCAACAAGGAATAATAGTGCCATACAGTGGTGTACCCAGTGAAAAAATCGACGGCAGGGTTGTGGAGATTTTATTCAGGATTTACACATCCTAAACAATATTGTTGAAGCAGAGTTCCCATTGGTTTCAAACTCAGCTTTGATATTGTGAAATATCTCATCAAAAGCCAAATATTTCACTGTGATCAATTTAAATAATGTGTTTGTGGCCAGTCAACTTTCAGGCACCAGTGGTCCAGGGATGAATATCGGTTTCTAAACCATCAACTAGCCCCACACCTCTAGTACACCAGTATGGATCCAAACAGATTGCAAACACAAGTACATTAAAAATCAACTTGTCCAATTTTGGTAACATGGACAGAACGGCAGGCTTATCTCAGCAAAGTCGTGGATCGTTGGTTAGTTGCAACACAGCGAAAATACAATTATTACCCAATGATAAAAGGTACTGTCCAGTCAAGGTTGTATACAAATATCTACTTTATTATTATTACAACAGACAGTTCTAGCACACTACAAAATACAATCCACCCTGTAAAGGAACACAGAGGATAGACAGTTTCACGAAGAAAAGGGATGCACTCTGGATACTGACAGGAAGGTATTTGGTAAAGCAATCAGTCTTAACTGCTCAAGGTTATTTGGTTTCAGCACCAAGGAAGCAAGGGGTCGTAAATGTCACTAGGGGCCTTCGGGTGACAAAACCACAATGTTCCTGGTGCTTGAGATGATCTTGAGGCTCGACAGCATCAAGTCGGTTTCAGGAAGCTGTGGGATGGGAGACAGCTGTGGGGTATCAGGCGTCTCTGGTATCAGGTATCTGTGCTGGTTGGCGGATCTGGAAGGCTGGTCGAGGTTTTTCGGGCAACTTTACTAACTGCAGCGTGACAACAGTCAGTGGTGCAGCCGGACGCAGTTCATGGGCTCGACTGTCCCCAAAATGTCCTTAAAAGATCGCTGCTGTTTGATGCTTGTTGTGGCAGTCCTCCTAGCTTCTTTGCAGGGCTTGTGTTGTCCTTTAAGGTGGATGGCCAAAAGCTGAGGAGAGTGTCTGCAGGCAACTTCCTATCCTTTGCTCAGAGACTTGCTGGCAGAACCTAGCAGGGCATGCTGTGTGCTGGCTGGGTACCAGTTCTGAAGATGCTGTTCGGGTCCTCTGAATACGGTATCCCTCTATGTTCCATGGGAGATAATTAGGAGAGGGATCTTGCTTCCTTCTTGGAAATTCTGGCCTTCCTTCACTGGAGGAAGCTGTAAGGCAGACTGTACCTTCAGCCAGGGTCCAATAGTCCTTCTTACTCCTTTCAAAGTTATCGTATGATCTGCCAAAAAAGGGGCTCAACCCTCTTTTAAAGCCGAGTGAGCCACAGTGATTGGTGCAGGCTAAGCCCACCTTAAGGAGCCAATACTGGGTCCCCACCAACAATCTTCTGTTATATGTGAGGTCATAACAAGCGTGGCTTTGCAACAGGAAAGGTAAGGGGTGACAACATGTACTTCTAAGTCCCACCCATCTTCCAGTCTGTTGTTGATCAAAGTGTCTCTCTGGTTAATTGAGCTCACTGTGACTCCTGATCAAAACACAGGTCTCCCTGGAAGTTTGTGGCAAGAACAGACTTTCTGTCTCCATTAAATCACAAACATCTTCCCTCTGAAAGGGGGTTCCCCACAGGGGTTGCTTACTTTAAGCATTTGTCTCAAACATTACATTCACTGCCCTTCATACTGAGGGGTGGAAGCTAGCTTCAAGCTAACACATTGCATATCAAAGAGGTGTTGGTGTTTCCTGTCCCTTGTGCTATGTGAACAGGCCCCTTCGCAGGCCTTCTTCAATTAACTCTCATCAGTATGAACTTCCACCCCACAGAACTACAATAGAACTGAACAGATCCATGGAGCCTTTGATATTTTAATTAGGCTGGCCATGGCCAGAGGAAGGTGTCACCTTCCCCCTCCTTGATATTGATATTGATATTTTATTTCTATCTCGCTCGTACACAAGTGTTTCAGAGCATGACAAGGCAAGGGAGGGGAATCATGGGAGAACAAAACAATGATCTTACTAGGCCCAGTGATATTGAGAACGCACAAGTGCATGGGAGAGGGGGAGGGTGAAAAGCTCATGGAAGGGGGGAGAAGTGGATAGTGCGGAGCAAAGGAGAAACAGATAAATAATAATAAATGAATAAATAATAAAGGCAATAAACAGTGGTAGTGCAGCCAGCCAGCAATTGGCAAGTGCTGGGTTTAAGGAATCAAACAGGGTAGGTCTGATAAGTGCATTAAGAAAAAGAGGGAGACTCTATGGGTACAGATACAAACCCCAGTGCAAGGGGTGGCCGGGAGGCAGTGCAGTAGGGTGGCAGGGTGAGCAGGTACCTGGGCCCGGAGGACAGAGGGTGGCCAGCTGCATGTGCCAAGAGAGAAAAGATCAGCAGGGGAGAGGGGGAGTGAAGGCAGAAGCAAAGAGGAAGGTCTTGAGGTGCTTCTGGAACTGGAGATGGTTCTCCTCAACTTTTAGAGTGGCAGGGAGGCTGTTCCAGAGGGAGGCCCCAGCCAAAGACAGAGATCCAACCCCTGCTCGTTTCTTTGAAAAATGACTGACCGTGAGGGAGTTAGAGGTAGAGGAGCGTAGAGCTCGAGAGGGGAGGTATTTGTGGAGGGATAGTTGAAGGTATTTTGGACCCAGTCCCCAGAAAGCCTTGTGAAGAATGCAGAAGTTTTTTAATTTACTCCTTGCATCCACTGGGAGCCAATGGAGAGATTTCAGAGCTGGAGAGATACGATCCCAGGGCTTGAGGCCAAGGACAAGTCTTGCAGTCCTGTTCTGGATTAGTTGCAGAGGGCGAAGAGTAGAGGAAGGTAGATTTAGAAAGAGACTGTTACAATAGTTCAACCCAGAGAGAAGCAGAACTTGGGAGACCATGAGCTTCTGGGGGAAGGAGAGGAAAGGCGGAGTACCTCTAAGGAGGTTCTGTAGGAAGCTTGACTTTTTAGAGACATCAGAGATGTGGGCGGAGAAGGAAAGTGTGGAGTCAGTGATGACCCTGAGATTCTAAGCCTTGCAGGTGGGGGTAGAAGGAGGACCAAAGGTGGCCGGCTAGAGAGTGAGGGGAAAGGATGGTGAAGGCGTGCCGATGAGAAGGATCTCCATCTAGCTGGCATTCCGACAAAGATTATTGGTGGCACACCAATCTTAAATGGCAGTTAGGCAATCAGAGATGAGAGAGGGAGAGGAGGTGGCCGAGGGCAGCCTGAAAATGAGTTGAGCCTCGTCAGCATAGCACTGGAAATTTGAACAGAAAATGTCAATGCAGTGGGCTTGAGTTGCCAGGTATTGGTTGAAAAGTCAGGGCAAGAGGTTAGACCGCCTGGGGAACACCACAGGTAGAGAAGAAGATATATAATAGGAAGGACCCAAGTTGGACCTGGGAGGGTCGATCAGAGAGGAAAGAGGTCAGCCAGGCCAGAGCCTGATGAGTGATACCAAGGTTATTACAGAGATGGATGATATGGTTGACTGTGTCGAAGGCAGAAGCGAGATCAAGGAGGATGAGGACAGAGGGAATGTTAGAGTCAAGGTTGGAGAGCAGATCTTCACGGATGTTCAGGAGAGCAGTTTCCCTGCTTCTAGCAGCTCTGAAGCCAGACTGGTGGTCATGGAGACAGCCATCAAAATTGAAATGAAGGTTAAGCTGAGAGATGGCCAACTATTCCAGCAGTTTTCCTAGAAAGGGAGTAATGGAAATTGGGCGATAGTTAGCCGGACAAGAAGGATCAGCTGTGGGTTTCTCTCTTGAGAAGAGGATGCACAAGGGAGTGCTTCAGAGGGGAGGGGAAGGATCCTGAGGCAAAGGAGTGTTTGAAAAAATCTGAAAGTGCCGGAATGAGGGTTTCACTGTGGTCCTTGATGGTTTTAGATGAACAGGGATGAATCTGTTTTGACGATGCTTTCATATATCTGACTTGTCTCGCGACCTCATCAGGGGAGAAATGGGGAAAGGATGAGAATGGGTGAAGGAGGGTCAGCAAGCACAGATGGAGAGAGGAGAGGAGGTGGGGTGTAGAGGGTGGACAGGATGTCCTGGGTTTGTTAGATAAATTGAGAGGCAAGGGCATTGAAAAGAGCCAAGGTGGCAACAGGAGGGGTAGAGACTGCAGCAGGATGGCCAGTGCCTTCAGATTTTAAAGGGTTTGGCCAAGTTGTTAGATGCCGCAGAGACACAAGCTTGAATGTGGACCCTCTTCTTGGTGAGGCCAGAGAGTCGTTACTGCCTTTGGAACAGGCCAGTCTGTCAGAGGATGAACAAGAAGCCCTCCATTTCCTCTCAGCCGCCCTACACTTACGTTTAAGTGTAGCTAGGTCAGAGTCATATCAGGAATTGCACTTGGCTTTGTTCTTCAATCGGATCCTAATGACAGGGGCAAGAGCATCAAGAGTATCATAAATTGAAGAGTAGAGCAAAGACAGGTCTATGTCAGGATGTGAGACAGCCAGAGGTGGAGGGGCGGGGGAGAAGGTGGCGGTAAAAGCTTCAACTGACACATGCTTCATGGGCCGGATATCCAAGAAGGTAGGTAGCAGTGTTGGGGTAGGCTTGGCTTGGGGGGAAGAGAGGGAGAGAGGAGAGGAGAGGAGAGGAGAGGAGAGGAGAGGAGAGGAGAGGAGAGGAGAGGAGAGGAGAGGAGAGGAGAGAGTGATCACTCCAGGAGAGAGGAGTGGTCAGAGGAATGGAGAGGGGGAGGTCAGAGGAGATCAAGACATCGAGTGTGTGCCCTTCAGAGTGAATCGGGCCAGAGGGGAGGATGGACAGGAAGAGGGAGTCGCAAGGGTCATGGAAGAGTACAGCGGAGGAACAAGGAGGGTCTAAATAGATATTGAGGTCACAGAGGAGGAGGAGGAGTTGAGTGGTAGAGGCCAGAAGGGAGGAGGAAAGGTCAGCCCACTCAGAGAGAAATTAGGTGATTTGACCAGGAGGCCAGTAGATGGTAGCCACAGTAAGAGAATGGGTAGGAGAGAGAGCCTACAGACAAGGCATTCAAACGAGCAGTAGGTCTGAGTAAGAATGATAGTTTCAGGAATCCACTCAGGAAAGATCAGTGCTACGCCTCCCACCGGACCGGGAGGATCTGGGTGTGGAGAGGATCTTGTAGCTATCAGAGAGGAGAGTGTCAAAGCTTGTGACAGAGCTGGCCGTGAACCATATCTCAGTAAGACCAAGGACATCAAGGTCTAGTTCTTCAAGGAGGTGGCAGATGTCAGAGGAGTGTTTGACAGCAGAGCGAGAGTTGAGAGTGGCAATATGAAGAAGGTTGCCAGCCTTAAAGACCTTCTGGGGAGGGGTACAGATCGGAGGTATGCCCTGCGGAGGAAAAAGAGCCCTAGGTGGGGCAGAGGAGTAGGAGAGAGAGGGTACAGTAGCCAAGGGGGGAGAGGAGAAGACAGCAGGAGATGTGAGGAAATTGATGAGGTGAAGGATGCGCCTATCAAAGAGGATGAGATTGGCCTGAAGGCCTTGGACCATGTCAGTACCATTAAGGTAGACATTAATGATGATTTTAGAGGAGGCGAAGGAAGCCATGAGAACTTCCCAGTGAGTGCCACCATTAATGGGAGAGGAGGAGCTAGGCCAGAGCACAGAGATGATATGAAGAGTCCATATATCTGGTGAAGGAATGTCAAAGAGGATGTCAGTGACGGTCTGTCTGGAGGAAGCATTAGAGTAGGTGTCGGTGATAGGAAGACCAGGGCTAGATGCCATGATATCCTTTTTGAACTTCTTCCTACCAGACTTAGTGAGAAGGGAAGTGTAGTCAATGGAGAAGCAGTTGGAAAGGATAGGAGAAACAGAAAGCGCCATAGGGGTGGAAGCGAGGAGAGGATGGGGAGACTGGGGGGGGGAGGGGCTAAGGGAGGTAGCTGTGGGACAAACTAGAGTGGTGAGGTCACTTGGCTGGCAAGTTACAGAGAAGCAACAGTATACTACCAAAAAAGCAGAGAATTTAGCAAAAACAGCAAGGTGTGACTTTCTTGCAAAAAGCAAAAAGAGCAAGATTTGACTTTCTAGCAAATAGCCAAAACAACAAGATTTGACTTTCTAGCAAAAAGCAAAAACAGCAAGATCTAACTTTCTAGCAAAAAGCAAAAACCGCAAGATCTGTCTTTCTAGCAAAAAGCAAAAACAGCAAGATGTGACTTTCTGCCAAAAATCAAAAAGAGCAAGATTTGACTTTCTAGCAAGTAGCCAAAACAAGATTTGACTTTCTAGCAAAAAGCAAAAACAGCAAGATCTAACTTTCTAGCAGAAAGCAAAAACAGCAAGATCTGTCTTTCTAGCAAAAAGCAAAAACAGCAAGATTGACGTTCCAATCAGGGATTCAGATGTTAGCAAAGTGTTTTAAGAAGCACTGTGCATCAGGATGACAACATGGGAGTACCAAGCAGAAAGAACAGTGATAGTCAAAGGTGGCAGTAGTGAGTCCAGAAGGAGGGAACTAACCCATAGTCAAGGCAGTCCGAATTTCTTACAGGAGTGCGGTGGCAGCATCATTGTGATTAAGGAGCAGGGAGGACTCCAATTAGTGTTCCAGAAGTGGACAGGGAGCAGAAAGGGGCCTTAGAAGTGGACCTTTGCTGAGAGGGCTGGCTAAATCCTACTGGTCCCTGGTTGGGTGGAAGAAACACTGAGCAACCAATGGGAGTGCCGCACAGCGAGAGGTAGTTCAGCCAGCCTGCCTACACAACAAAGAAAACCATGGTGGCCATCTTGGAAGGGCCAAAAATCAGTCAAATAAGCAGGCAATAGTGGGAAAACTCGTGCCTTCAAAATAGCAAGGCAGCTTCAGGTATTAAAAAGCTCAAAAAATGGCAGAACAATGAAAATGTCCAATTAAATAGTGCTTCTGCAACAATTTTAAGACATTTTCATTTTTTCTTCTTTTTTTAAATTTAAAATTTTTCAGGTTCAATAATTTCCCTGGAGGTGTAGTAATGCACACAAAGTGTACCTACCTAATGGAGGGCTCAGCAGCCAGGCACAAACTCCACATGTGCAGGAAACAACAGATGGCCAGGAGGGTGGAAACAGGACCTCACTCTCAGTGAAAAGCAGATGAAAGAAGATGCTTGAGATGCTTTGATGTACTTATGGCTATCACATTCCAGCTGAACATGACAGGGAGGACTGCACCTGTAGGCTGTGTGTCCGCCAGAGTACATTTGACTGTTTGTTGTGCAGCGAGTATAGGAAAAGGTGTGCGGATTAGCCCCAAACATTGTCTGAGGTTGATCTCCCATCATTCATTTTATTTACAAACTTCAAAAAAGCCCAGGCGAGTGCACACTCCCCGTGCGGTTGGTGGAATTCCTCACAGCTTTCTTTTCAGTCCCCCCATCATGAAGAGTCACAATACCTATCCTTGTTTTTTGTATAGAAATAAAATGTAGAACCACACTTGTTTACCGCAGGGGTACTGTGAGTCGCCTTCAATAGTCAACAAGGTTCTCGGGATGGACTTAGGAAATGTACACCTTCATAGCACAGTGCTTCAGTACATAGACAGCATTCTGGTGTGCAGTGACACAGAAGAACAGTGCAGAAAATGTCTATGCAGTTGATGATGGTTTTGGCAGACAAGAAATACAACGCTGATAGGGAGAAATTACAATATTGCCACAAGGAGGCCTTGCACATTTGTATTTGTATTTATTAAGTTTATAGGGCAGTAGATATGCCAAGAGGGAAGAAAAGTGAACCCTGAAAGAGCAGAAGAAATTATGAAAACACCTTAGCCGTAGACTGTGAAGGTAATGCAACAATATCTGGGTCTGGGCCTTTGCAAATACTACAGGGCATGAGTCTTTGACTACAGTACATACGTCAGTACCCTGTTAAAAGGAATAAAAAAAGTGTAGATTGATGACAGTAGCGTAGCCTTGACAGGTGAGATGACAGAAGCATTCAACAAATTAAAATAAGTAATATGCATAGCACCTGTTCTAGGGGTCCCTGATATAGTGCAGAATTATTTCTATTCTCGCATTTAAATGGGGTGATTATGACAGCAGTGATCACACAGAAGACTACCTTGGGGCACAAACCACTAGCATATTACAGTGGAATCCTAGATCCAGTGATAAGAGGCCATTACCCCTGTGAACAATCTCTGGCTGCTGCAGCCTTTGTAATTGAGAAATGCGCTAGCATCATGATGGTCTGTGAAGTAACATTGTACATGGAGGATGCCCTATTCACCATTCTTGAGAAACTCCAAATCACATTGACCACGCAGAGAGCACCAAGGTATGAAGTGATCATCTCCAACCCAGCAATCAAGATGCTCTCAGGAGGGGGGTACTCTTCATTGAAGGTTCCTCATCAATTGACCATAATTCAGGGGAAAGACACACTTGGACTGCAGTGGTAATAATACAAATGTAATGGCAAGTGCAAGATTGTCTTTCAATTTTCCTGCTTAAGCAGCAGAATTAGTAGTGCTTATTGTAGCTCTTCAGATGCATGAAGATGAGGAAATCACAGTGTATTCTGACTCTACCTGTGTGCCATTAACAGTACAAATATATATAAGGGCTCCTGGAAAAACCCTATTCTGCCCAGGAAGACTAAATCGAAAAAAACAAAGTGAAAGGGTTAAGTGTTCAAACCCTCTCTGCTCATTCACCATTTACCAAGCACCTCTTTGCACATACAATTATACATGTTACAAAATACTATTACTGCTGTCGATGAATATGAAGAAAAAAACGACAGGGGTGATACATAAAGATAAATTGAACAAACAAGTCTACAAATTGTGTTACATAAACAGTGGTAAAACATGTGACACTGTGGTTTACAAAGACGCATTTTGTCTACACCAAGGTGCTTCAGCCAGTTCTAAAGGCTGTCTAAGCCGTGTTTTTCTAGCCTTCGTCAGGAAACCTTTCTAAACCAATCCATCGACAATAGACATGGTGCCTCATTACAGGTTGGTCGGTGCGGAATTAACAGTGGCGGTAAACCCGCCGCCACTGTTAATTCCGGACCGCCCGATCCTGAGTCCTGCAGGGGGGAGGTGATCTTTCCGCCAGGTCTGACCTGGCGGGTTGAACACCTCCCGCCTGCAGGCGAACGTGGAAACACCAGCACCATCACGAGATGGTGTCGGTGTTTCCACTTCCCCATTCCCATTGAGTCATATGGGACTCAATGGGAATGGGGATTTACACCATTCCGCCTCCGGGATTCCCAGGACACCAGGGTCGTAATGCCCTGGTATTTCCAGGAGTCATGGAGGCGGAATCGTAATACGAGTCTGGCGGTAACCAGGCGGTTTTACCACTGCGGTTACCGCCGGACTCGTAATGAGGCCCATGGACTGGTTTCAAATGAAATTATATGATATGATATGATCATTTATTTATATAGCACCTATACACAATGTGTTTCAAAGCGCTTCAAGGCAAGGGAGGGAACAAGGGAAAATACAACCAATACAGGCCATGAACAGTAAGGATGTGAAATTAACTATCGTACTCGGCCTGACGACATTTCAGATAGTGCAAGAGCTAAGACATAGATAAGGAAGGGAGGGGGAGAGTGGGAAGGAAATGGAAACAGATAGGTGACTACCGTACTAGGCCTGATGACATTTCTGGTAGAGCCGGAGAAAAACAAAAGGTGAGGGAGAGGTGTGCAGAAAGGGAGGGGAGGAACAAACCAAGCGACTATCATACTAGGCCTGACGACATTTCAGATAGTGCTGGAGGGATGGTGGGGAGGAAAAAAACAGTAATGGGAGGGTGGAGGAAACAGACGAGGTTGCTATCATATTAGGTCCAGGAACAATTCTGATCAAGTAAGTACATAGAAGAAAGTAAGGGGAGGAGATAGGAAAAGGGAGAAGGGAAAGGAGGAGAGAAAAGAGAGTAAGCAGTCAGAAAGAGTGGAGAAGCAAGAGTGGAGAGTGAATACAATTGCAGAAGTCAGTAGTAACACATAATGTTGCAAGCCAGGATACAAGATGACGATGGAAACAGCATGATTCAGGGCCACCATGAGTACAAGATGCAAAGGAAGTACAGCATGAGAGTTGAGAAAGAGTGACACACCATGAATGAATGAAATCCTTAAAAGTCAAATCCAGCATTGGCCACAAGACAGTGATGGTGAAGGAAGGCACCAGGTGGGCGAGGCTTCCCTTTCACAAGTTAAAAGTAGCATTTCAATGCTTTTTTTGTAACTTTAAAACATTACATGGAGCTGTCCAGTGCTGAAATTTCAGCACTGGCCAGCCCCTTGTAACGTTTTAAAGTTTTGTGTATATTGGGGGGGGGTTCCCCACCCAGCCCCCCAACCCCAATGCCAACCCTCATCCAATTAACCCCTAAACTAACCCAAGCCCCAACCCTAACCCTATTTTAACACTTAAACTAACCCTAGCCCCAACCCTAACCCCAACCCCAACCCTAACCCTAAACCCTAACCCTAGCCCTAACCATAACTCTAACCCTAATTTAACCCCTAAACTAACCCAAGCCCCAACCCTAACACTATTTTAGATCATTTTTCATTTAGATATATTTCAAAATGTTAATCAATTTTTTTTCCTAAAAAATGACTATTCGAAAAAATGACTTTTCTACAAAAAGTATTCTTAAGATTTGTATTTGAAACTTTGTGTTTCGAAAAAAGGACTGGATACCATGCCTGGTCTGACCAGGCATCCAGAGCGGTCCCCGCGAGCAGACTCGTACTGTGGCGGCCTGGTATGAATGGTGCCAGTGCCTTACCGGCACCATTCATCCCATGGTCACCACAGTTATAATGAGGCCAAAGGTATTCATTATCACCCACCAATGCAATGTGGCAACAGGACGCACCGGCAAACCGGTCATGCCCCTCACATTACTTAAAGTAGCTTTAGACCATACAAGAGAGTCTTGCAGCTCTAATTTCAGAAGACTGGTTGACTCCCAACCTTTCTGAGCATGTTTCTGCATTTGTTGTGAATTGTGTAGTTTGCCAACATGTCATGAGTTGTGAGTAGTGATAAGAGCAATACCCCCTCATCTTTCCAGCATTTGCATATTGATTATGTGGATATGCTCCAAAGTTATAACAGCTACAGATACATGTTACTAGTAATATGCCCCTTCTCCATATGGATCAAAGCATGTCCGTGCACACATCCTGATGCCACATGTGCTGCAAAATCCCTTGTATGAGAGGTATTTCCGAGATGAGGGGTGTGAGAAGTCCTCCTGGTCATAGTGTTTTTATAAGAAATATTACAAGGAACTGGCATAGACCCAGGTTCGAGGGCCATTTTATGGTGGAGGAAGTCACTCTCACTGTGGTCAAAAACCAAGGCAGACGTCCATGTCGCCATATCAGCAACATCAAACCCTGTTAAGGCAAGACCCCCCTGCCACCAGTCCCAGACATTGAAGCCGAAGAATAGGTTAGGAGAGTCCAGACTCGATCAGTCACAAGAAGCAGACAGGAACCAACTGATGAAAAGACATAAAATATGGTCTTTCTTACACAAATAAATAACCAGCTTGAGTGAACATCCAAAAGACACAATGGGAAGTGGGAATTTACCTCTGTACTGCTACTCATGATCTGGAGCTAATAGCTATTTGCGTTGGTGGTATCCCAGCGGTATTACCACCGGGATACCGTCAGACTCCTGATGAGGCCCCAAGTACGGTAGGCAACTGCTTAAGTGTACATGGGCTCTGCAATTGTGCACATTTCTCCAGGAATTGTGCAGCAAGTCCCCTTCCCTTATCAGAAAATGAAAACCCCAGGAATATTATTTCTCTATGGGCTATTTTAGACTCTTCTGGTTGAAAATTTAGCCTCTAGCTACTATATTTATAATTCTTTTTTATAACACGCTTAATACCGAAGAGGTTTTTAAGCACAGACCCGAGATTCATACCTGTGTTGCTCTGTGTCGTCTTGCTTCCAAGATGAGTGTGTTGCCACTGAGCTATACTAACCATCCATACTAGCATCCTAACGATTAAGCCCACTTTCTCTAAGTGTTCATTCAAGTCATCATCTGTACTTTATATGCCATCCGCATATGTCCAGCATGCATGTATGTATTCTAAGAGGGATTGCATTCTATTAGAGAATAATCCAGTACTGTTAGCCAATCACGGGGCTGTCTAATCGCTGGTATTATCCTGTGAGTTGGATTTAGAACTATTGCAAGTTTTGCCATTGTCCACTCTTAAAGCTGCAATTCGTATACTTTCCCCTTTCTTCTCCACCCTCCTGGCGGACTTCTGCTATCCCTTGTGTGCAGAGCCCCGTTTCTTCTCTTTCTGTGAAGTCTAAGAAAGATAATCTTCATTGCTGTATCTTTGTGGCTGCTAAGCTGTTCCCTATCCCTTATCTGACAGGTATTCTTTTCACCACTTCTGCCCTTGTAGGATCTCATATCCCAACCAGCTTCTTGCCTGGGACTGGTACTATCTCTTTCTACAGATATTGTTCTGCTATAAAACGTCTCCCTTTCTTTGTTAGAAGGTGGCAGACTGGATGCTCTTGTGCTTTTCTTTCTGCCTCTAACTGGGAGGTTCTATCTGCCTGGTTCCTGCCTGGTTCCTGTCTGGTACCAGATGTATTAGTAGGTGGTGCTCTTTTAGAGGGCTTACTCTCACCCGATTCCTTCCTTTTCCCTTCCCCAGGGGATCTACCCAGGTGATCCCTGCCTAGGGACATGTATGTAGCTGTTACAATGTGACCAAAGGTCACACATAAAAAAGATGTATTTTGGTTGATTCTGTGCAGCCCTCAAAAAGCAGAAAAGGGACATGACTGAGTCTTTTTTTTTTTATTCCTGGGTTTCATGAACCAACCCCCCGCCCTTTGCTCCTTGTTGCCCTGCTCCCCACCCCCACTGCATTCACACACAAACACACATACATGTTCATTTCCCGTTTTCTTACATGCACACATACACAACACACACACTACAACACACACTGCACCCACACTACACGCACACACACTCACTTCACACTCCTGCGACTCATCCTCTCTGACTCGCTGTGCCAGTCAGCCCCTGTGTGCACTCATGTGCTTCACAGTGTTTGACAGTTCGATTTAGAAAGCCCGCTCTGTGCATTCACAGAGTGGTCTTTATAAATTGATCTTTTTTGGAAAAGATCATTTAAAAAAGATATTTTGACTTACTACCGTCTGAAGACTTCTAGTCTTACTGTCCCACTTTTTGTTAGGGGCATATGTACTCCTTCTATCATGGTATAATTTCCCCCCATCTATTGCCAGCCCCAAACTCCTTGCTGCTTCTGTTCCCTGGGAGTTCAATATCTCTCCTAGAATGGAGGGAAGTGGTGTAATTGAAGGCGTCCAAATTAAATAAAGGTACAACCATCTATACACTGAAACCCAACTATCACAATGTTCCATAGGTGGATTATAAACTGTTGGCATTATAATTTCTAATGCCCTCTGCCTCTGCTGAGGAGTGACCTGGGGTTAGGCTGCCACTAGCTGGCTCAGTTTAGTGGAACACCATCTAGGGATGTCCTCCTTCCTAGTGAGGCGGGTGCCCAATAACGCTTTAGAACAGAACACTAGGTCGAGCACCACAAGGACTGACCAGTGAAGGATGGGAAGGATGAACAGGATAGGAACCAAGACAGAAAGGCAGGATGGACAAGTCCATGGGTGAAGAAGGACTCTGTAAGCAAGAACTAGGTGGCACTAAGAGCAACAGCCGGTGAGCGTACTGCAGGTAGCAATGCAGCATTGTTCTAATTAAATCCTGGCATTCTGAAGAGCATGGTCGCCGTGTTGGGGGTGGCAAGCATAAGGTACATGGTCACCATTTTGGGATTGGCCACTGAGATGCCAGCATTGCCATAGCGCCCAGTGTAGTGATCAGTCCTGACACACACCTGGTCCTAAAGACATTGCAGTTTCCCTGGTTGTCAATGGTTCCAATCAACTCCCTAATGGATGTTTGGCAGCTGCTCTCAGCCAGCATCTGTGGCCACAGATGGTGGGGGTGTTAGGGTT
This sequence comes from Ambystoma mexicanum, assembly GCF_040938575.1. NCBI lineage: Eukaryota > Metazoa > Chordata > Amphibia > Caudata > Ambystomatidae > Ambystoma > Ambystoma mexicanum. The sequence continues at coordinate 605,677,252 of NC_090933.1, forward strand.
GGGATTGAGGGTGAGGGAGTGAAACAGTTGGCAGCTTTGGTTAGTAAAACAGTGAGCAGGCACACTTCATTAATTATAGACTGCAGTGTTTTGTATGAATGGATGAACCTACAGTGCATTATTTCCATATATGTACAATACAACCTTAAAAGATATAAATACAGAGGATTTTCTGAGCATTTGTTGAATATTATTGCCAGCTCTGCTTTCAGGCACACAAAGACACTTGCACTTAATACGAAGATAGCCACAGTTGTTCTGATTGGTGGAATTATGGCTGCTTCACAGTGGAATATGCTACTTCTCAGAGTTATCAATCTGCAGCACTAAATGACTAGGACAGCATACACAAAACCATCAAAACATTTGGTGCTATCCTGTCCTTTGTATGTGATGCAGATAATACACACAGTGTTACACTAACTCAGAGATGTGCAACATTTCGCTCTGAAGGTGTTTTCCCAACATCCCTAGCTAGCATAATCAATGGTGAAGGATAATTTAGTTTGTAGTCCAAACCATTAGGAGAGTCAAAGGTGGTTACACACCACTGGACTATGGTAACTCTTACAACCATGCTGAATGTGTACAGCACATACATCAGCTAGAGGGTGCCCATTCCTTGTCTAGGGCTCAGGGCTTGAATTTTGGATTTCATGAGCTTTCATGATTTCATGGTCCTGTATATGCAGAATATTAAGTAATGTAGACAGGATTTCTAGATTGATCATGGGGAAGGGTCTTAACAGCACATCCTTTATTACAAATGTCTCAAACATAAACGTGCACCAAATTAGTGGAAAATATCCTACCTGCCCTGTCTGCGCCAACAGTCCTTAGTACCATTTTTTATTATAATTGCTGCAACTTAGTTACTGGGTTTTATATCCAAATCTACAACAACACATAACCAGATCCTATCCATTCGGTAACCATATAAGTCAAACGAGTTATATGGTTACTGATTGCATAGGATGTAAATCATAAACATAGCTAATATCCTGTGGCATACTGTGTGTCTCCTAATGTTGCCTTTGCTCTCTCATAGTCAAATGTAGAATGTTGAAAATATGACATTCTTGTGGCAGCTCAGGAGGATGGCTCAGGGGCAACATGCTCGCCTTGGAAGCAAGGTGACACAGAGCAACACAGGTTCGATCCCTGGGTCTGTGCTTAGAAACCTCTGGGTATTAAGCACAATATAAATATCCAATCATATTTATAAAAGTGATTTGCTGAAGGTCTCATGGCAGAACCCACTGGACGAGTATGCGCCATCAGTGATACAGTAGATGGAGTCGAAACAAGCCTGACTTCTTTATGGTCTTTCCCCTTTTGTAATGGCTTGGCAGTCAAATATTTATGTTCTGGAGGATTACCCGGGGCAATGCAAGAGGTTAAGATTAATTCAAAACCTTGCAACATAACCTCTTTTGTTTTGATGAACCAGCTGGTACAAGCGCCCTTCATCAGATGGGAAGGACACACTGCAGTACATCACCTCCCTCAGAACAGACAACAACTATCACTCTCTGCACTCACCTCTCCTATTCATGGCCTCAAAATACAGTGGGCCTCATTACGAGTCCGGCGGTAACCGTGCCTGAAATTCTGGCAGGTTACCGCCAGACTCGTATTACCATCCCCCCTCTGTGATTCCCGGAATTACCGGGGCATTACGACCGCGGTGACCCGGGAATTCCGGAGGCGGAATTCGGAAAAATCCCCATTCCCATTGAGTCCCAGTGGACTCAATGGGAATGGGGAAGTGGAAACACCGGCACCATCTTGTGATGGTGCCGGTGTTTCCACGTCCACCTGCAGGCGGGTGGTGTTAAACCCGCCAGGTCAGACCTGGCAGGAATGACACCTCCCGCCTGCAGAACTCGAGATCACCCGGTCCGGAAACAACGGTGGCGGCGAGTTTACCGCCACCGTTATTGCCAGACCGGGTGACTCGTAATGAGGCCCAGTATTTCCTATGTGTACTTGGGATTTTAAATAGTGCAAACCAAGCTAGGAAGAAACAAAGCATTATACATGCCGTTGAGGGTTTAACATGTAAGTTGTATAAATCTCTTAGAAGTTACATACACCTGATCACCCAGTTTTGTTTTAAATACTGAATGAATGTATGGACCACAAAAATATACATGTCTATAAATGGACACAGGACACACATTGGGAGTGATGATTGTTAATAGTACCTGTTACAGCACAAGTACATGACTGAGAAATTGAGCTACAGTGTGATGGGTGTACACATACTGTAGACCCTACTGCATCATATATTGTGGATCACAGATTAGCAGAATAAAATTACGGAACAAACAAATATCACTCACTTCGGTCCAAACCCCTCATCCTTAATCTGCTTGCATCCAGATTTGCCCCAATTTTATAATACAGCAGTAATTATCAGAAAATGTATGTGCAGCCAAGAAAATGGCACATTTAGGATGTGCAAGAACACCCAATATTCGGCTATGTCATAGTTGCTAACATTCACTATTCCACAGCCATGGATGCACAGAGTTTCTGTATATATATTTGAAATATAACTAATGACAGCCTCAGGCATTTCCTTTGACGTTTTATGGACAACAGCACTCTCCACCATCTGCTCTGTAGGTGCCAGAAGACAGTGCTTGCTTACATGCACCTCAAAGGGTAAACCTGAAGAAGGGTATTTTTCCTAGGCCAGAAGATATAGGTGCCAAGATGGCAGAGCTTGTAAAACTGTCAGCAGAACATTCAAACGATTCTATAAACAACACAAAAAGATAAAGCACGCCCTCTTGCAAACAACCTCCATTTGTCAGGGGCACACACTGATCCCTGGCGCAGGAGTGGATTTAACCAACCACCCTCACACGGTCTTGATACCTGCAAGTCGAGGCTTATGCAGGCATTTGCGACCAGGGCAGGGAAAAAGGGTTAGGGTCTCGTTGATTGGATGGGTTGGGGGAATTAGGAAAACTGGGAAAAGGATTAGGAAGTGGTTATGGGCAGGTAGCGGGAAATTGGGTGAGGTTCAGCTGCTGCACACCTTCATTACACGCCAAGTGGTAATTCCTGCACTGCCTGCAGGCTGGCCAATTAACTCCCAGTGGAGCTCTCTAGGAAACCTTACACTATGTTTTTCCAATCACATAGACATAAGCTTAAGCAAACTTTGCGCTATACAATTTGGCAGTGGGCAATCACTGACACAGTTGGTCATGCATGCAACACTTAGCTTTGGTTCATTGTCCTGTCTGATTGCAAGGTCCTTGGTAAGCTGTCAGTTTGTGCTGCGTCTCGGAAGTTGTGCAGGCTGGTTTCGTTTTCAGCTACAAAAAAAGAATATTGTGTTATTCTTTGTCACACACTCACACGGTCATTCATTCCATGCCGCATTCATGCTTTCTTTTCTGGGTCAATAACGTGGCTTCCCACGAACTATGTTGTTCTCTGTACTTGTTTTATAGTAAACAAGTCATCACTATGAATGCCAGCGCAAACTTCGCCGCGCATGGCTTGTGGCATTAAACAATTTCTGTTTTCCGTAATGCCAGCATTGCGTTCCTCAAATATGCATTGCACGCGCTACTACACATGTTTTCCTCCCAGGTCTAAAACCCTCTGGAACGTGAGGGCTTCCGAAAACAACTTGTTAGCAATTCCCAGCACTGTTACTTATCTAGTATACCGGCGCAGGGGCGAGGGATATGGGCTGGGACACTGTGCCCCCTGATCTTCCCCCAACTCCCTCTGCGGGGCTTCCTTGGGCCTCTGTGCTGCGCGTTCCCACTTCCCTTGCAATGCGTCCCAGACTTATCTGAATGTTGGCGAGGGGCCGGATTCTCAATCCGGTGGGGGGGGCCCCTCGCACGTGTTTTTAGGCGGAGCTCTTTCCCTCACGTCCTTCTCCTCAGCGATCCCCAGCACAAGCCCCATGCTGGAGGATTTGCACATGCGCGATGATGCGTGCCATGCCAGGCCTGGCTCCTGATTGGTTGCCCATGCGCAAGGCATGCTGGGCAATGTGGTCCCGGTGTGCTTGTAACCTACAAGGAGGACAAAGCAGTCTCCTGTAGGGCAGCACCTTTCCCCTGCTTGATTTTACTGTGTGCATTTTATTAACACATGGTCCATGGTGCAGGGCACATACATGTTTTCCTGCTTTAGGTCCTATTACATACCTTAACTGTGTTACCTTGGGTCTGCCCCTGACATCACTCCCCCCCCCCACGGAAGGCCAGTGGAGGCCGGGGTTTGTCTGGGAAATTGCGATGGAAGGTGTGCAGCAGTCTTGGGGCATGTACATGAGCGGAAGGCTCCCAGGAGCGATCTTCAGGCCCATACCCGACCCAATATACCAGATACGAAACCCGCCAAGTCCTACCCTTTTTTTAATTCGGGATTGCTCGAACCTCATATTCGGGTTCCCCTTGTACTAGGATGGGTGGTGGCTTTTGGGTCTCGATGGTCTTGGGGGCCGGCTTCAATAATGAAGTATGGAATGTTGGGTGAATTTTCATTTGAGGGGGCAATTTTAGACGCATGGCCACAGGATTAACGATCCGCTCTATAGAGAACGGACCCAGGTATCGCGGTTGTAATTTTTGTGGTCCATGCAAGGCTATATTTTGAGTAGAGAGCCATACCATGTCCCCTATTTGGTATTGGGAGCAAGCTCAGTGATGTTTGTCGGCATAATTCTTGTAGGTGGTTTGGGATTGTACAAGATTGTCCTGCACCTCTTTCCACACTTGTTCCATGCACTTCCTCCGCCCTGTTATGTTGGGAAGGGTTGCCTCGAAAGTCGCCAATGCAACAGGAAGTACCGTGGGGTGGAAGCATGGCTTGTGTTGTTATACGCCAGTTCCGCTAACCACACATGTTGTACCCAAGATGCTTCCCTACTAGCAATGAAACAGCGCAGGTACTGTTCTAGCCCCTGTTTTACTCTTTCTGTTTGGCCATCGGTTTCTGGATGATAGCCCGACGTCAAGCCTACATCCATCCCTATGACCTTACAGAACTCTCGTCAAAACCGAGAGGTGAATTGCGGTCCTCTATCCGTCACATTGCGGTATGGCAGTCCATGGAGGCGCACTACATGCTGAAGAAACAGCTCTGCAACCTGACTGCTGTTGGTACTCCTACACAAGGGATAAAGTGTGCCATTTTGGAAAAGGTGTCTACAACCACCAATATGGAAGTAAACCCCTGTACTGCAGGTAACTCCACTATGAGATCCATAGTAATGGAGTGCCAGGGTGCAGAAGGTGTAGGTAGTGGGCACAACAACCCTGCGTGTTTACAATGGTCTGCTTTGTTACGTGCACAAGTATCGCAGTCACACACATATTGTTGTACATCCCGCCGCCAAGTAGGCCACCAAAAATATCGTGATACCAATTCTTGGGTTTTTGTCCTGCCCGGATGGCCTGTCAGAGGTGAATCGTGGCACCAAAATATGGCCTTTCTTTGGAGTTCTTTAGTGGGTAAGAAAAGTTGCTGGCCATGATACGGGAGCCCAGCAATTACCTGATGTTGCGGGTCTTCTGCACACCGCTTGTGCAAATCCTGCACAGTTAATTCTTGTTGTACCGCCTCAAATAATCCAGTTGTGGCACCCACAATACGTGCCAGAGGAACAATGGTCTGGGGTGCATTTTCTGTGTTCTTGACAGGATCAGGATACCGTGACAATATGTCGGCCTTCCGGTTATTAGTGCCCGGCCTATATGTAATAATAAAATCGAACTCTGCGAAGAACAGGGCCCAATGCAATTGCCGTGGACTCAAATTCTTAGCAGTCCTGAACAATTGCAGGTTTCGATGATCCATTATCACGGTCACCGTGTGCCGGGCCCCCATCAGGTAATGCCGCCACTCATCAAAGGCGGCCTTGATGGCAAGTAGTTCACAATCTGCAATGGTGTAGTTTGCCTCAGCTGGAAGCAGCTTTCGTGAATAATAGGCCACTGGGTGGAGTAGGCCAGACTCGGGATTCCTTTGGGATAATATGGCCCCTAAAGTATAGCTAGAGGCGTCGGTCTCCACTACAAATGGTTGGGCTAAGTCAGGGTGCCTCAGGACAGGTGCAGTGGTGAAAGCTTTCTTGAGACGTTGGAAGCCTCGTTCTGTGCGTTGGTCCCATACGAAGGTAAATCCCTTACGTAGTAATCTGGTAATTGGTGTAACCAGTTCTGAGAAGTTTTTAACAAAACACTGATAGAAACTGGTGAATCCCAGAAAGGATTGGACCTCTTTTACGTTAGTGGGGGATGGCCAATCTAATATCGCTTGCACCGTTTTCTGGTCCATTTGTACCCCGGTGGGTGTCAGATAGTACCCCAAAAATTTAACTGTGGTACGATGAAATTCGCATTTCTCTAACTTAGCGTATAGATGGTGTTCCTGTAACTTTGATGGTATGGCGCAAACATTTTGGACGTGTTCCTGAGGACTACGAGAGTCAATTAAAATGTCATCTATATAGACAACAGCACAGATGTCCAGATACTCTCGGCGGACTTCATCCAAGAAGTGTTGGAAGGCTGCGGGTGCCTTGCAGAGGCCGAATGGCATAACCTGGTACTCATACAATCCGAATTTTGTACGGAAGGCGGTTTTCCATTCGTCCCCCTCACGCACCCGCACTAGATGATAAGCATCTCTAAGGTCCAACTTAGTGTAGATGACCGCGTCTCGTACCTGATCTAACAGAACAGGTATGAGAGGTAGGGGGTATCGGTTTTTGATGGTAATCCGATTTACCCCATGGTAATCAATACAGGTCCAGAGCTCCCCAGACTTCTTGGGAACAAAAAATAAGGGGGAGGAGACAGGCGAGTTTGAATGGCGAATAAAACCATTCTGCAAATTCGTAGCGATGTACTCGCAAAGGTGTTCATTTTCTGCCTCAGTCAACACATAGATACAACTGCATGGGAGGACAGCTCCCAGTTCGAGATCTATTCTGCAGTCGAAAGATCTATGCGGGGGCAAGGTCTCTGCTGCCTTTTTATTGAACACGTTCGCAAAGTCGGTGTATTCTTTGGGCAGATCTTGGGACATACCTTGACCGATTGGTTCTCTAAAGCACCAATGGCACAAAAGGCCACGGTGGGTTTCGACTTACAATGTACTTGGAAATAAGAGGAATTCATTGTAATCCGACCAGTAATCCACTGAATGTTAGGATCATGTTTTCGTAACCAGGGTAATCCAAGAATAATCCCGAACTGTGGGGCGGCAATCACATCAAAGGTGATTTCTTCCCAATGTGAGTCCCCACACTGTAGGGTCTTTTTTGGGTACTATGAGTGACAGGACCTGAAAAGAGAGGGGTACCATTGCCAGCCTGAACAGGCTCTGGTGTTAATTTGGGTGAACAGGGATCCCTAGTGCAGCAACACACTTGGCATCAATAAAGTTTCCTGTTGCTCCCGAATCCACCAGCATAGATACCGACCTCTGGTGTCCTGAATAGCTCAATTGACCCGATACCTTAATATGGGAAGGATAATTGGGATTGTCTGTGACTGGGGCCCTATTTTCTAGAAAGCTCGGTCGGGTGACCCCTACTACCGCCGAGCAGAGACGTTTCCCTGGCTCTTAGGTTTAGTAGGGCACTCTCGCACAAAATGCCCTGTTAAACCACAATAAAGGCAAAAACCTTCTTTTCTCCTCCGCTCCTTTTCCTCTTTAGACAAAGGTCCTCGGACGGAACCTATTTGCATAGGTTCGTCCCCACCTTACCTTTCCGCCGGTCCACGGGATCCCCGAGACTGGTCTAACCGGACCATTGGACGGGGTTCTCCTTTTCTTTTATCGCCCCGCCTCTCAGCCTGACGATGATCTAACCATAAGGCAAGATTGATCATGTCGGAGCATTCCACTGGCTATGGGTCAACTTGGGCAATTAGATCTTTCAGATCATCCCGTAAGCCTTGGTAGAATAGGGACATTCTTTTGTCAGCAGGCCATTCTGCTTCAGCTGCCAAGCGGTTAAAATGTGTAACATATGTCACTAATTCCTTGTTTCCCTGCCTGAGCGTCAAAAGTTCTCTATCTTTATACAAGGTGGCTGCCCGCCTGTTGAGTACCTTTTCGAACTCACCCAAGAACCCATCCCAGTCAAATAGCAACGGATCATCTTTATGTACTAATGCATTGGCCCATGCGGCGGCATCCCCTGTAACATAAGATATAACAAAGGCCATCCTAGACTGGGTGGATCGAAAGGCCGTGGGTTTAGTGAGAAACTGGAGGCGACACTGTGTGATGAAAGTGGTAAACTTCTGGGGATCCCCTGAATAACTCTCTGGAGGCGCAATGGGAATTGTTGGTTCGGGTGAGAGTTGCACTTGTACTGGGACCAGGGATGAACCAGGCAATGGTGAAGTCTGAGCTGCCAGGCTTCGGACTTGTACCGATAGGGCGGCATACTCCTGTCTGGATGCTGCCAGTTCGTTCTGCAGATCTTGCAGGGCTTTTGCAATCTCCTCCATGTTGCAGAAAGCGAGGGGGTAATCAAACCCACTCAGGCACCGTAATTATTCGTGGGCTTGTGCTTCTGTCAAGGGCACACACTGATCCCTGGCGCAGGAGTGGATTTAACCAACCACCCCCACACTGGTCTTTATAACTGCCTGAGGTTTGCCATGGCATAGAGCATAGTACACAGACACATTCTGTCCATTGAAAACATTTACTCCAAGAATATTCCCAAAGGTTCCAGAACCTTTGGTTATTATTCGACACACAAAGAATATCCTTGTCCACCTTTGCCACAGAGCATAGTATTCAGACACATTCCATCTATTGTAAACATTTACCCTAGTAATAATCACAAAGGTTCCAGCACATTTGGTTGTTATTCGACACACAAAGAATATCCTTTTCCACCCACACCTAGTCAACGAGCTGGTGCACATAAGAACCTTCCATAGGCCAACAAATCACCAAAGTGTTTGGCTCGCTGATAAACATGAATATCTCTTACTTGATTGAGTACACCTAAGCAGCCATTATTGTGGTAAGACTGATCAATGACACCACTAACACAAGTCTGTTGAGACTCAAAAATATATATTTTTAGTGGATTCACATGGGAAGGGTGTGACAAATTGACTTCTGCCCTGCAGGAGGAGTACAATGATGAGTAGAGACTTAAGTGTCGAATCAGCCCTCACACTTCTATAAACCAAGAGTAAACCCAATCATAAAAGGTAAAACAGGCACAGTGAAGAGATATACCTCCTTTTCCTTTTGTAGTAACATGGGCTGAGTGAAGGCTATACGCTAAAGAGGGGTGTGAATAGTAGCAACCTAAACAGAAACGTATAACAGTCCAAAATGAAGGAATGTACAACCAAGGTTGTAAAAAAATATGTACAAATATATATATTGGGCCTCATTCCGAGATTGGAGGTAGCCATGGCGCTATTAGCCCCATGGCTCCCTCCAATACATGGTCCGGGTCCGGTCTGGTTGGATGGGGACTTACCAAGTCATTCCGACCCTGGAGGACCCGGTAAGTCCCCATTCAACCAGCCATTCCCCATTCCCATTTGAGCCCCCATAGGGCTCAATGGGAATGGGGAAGGCGGTAATTACGGACCTGCTAATAGCAGGCCCGTAATTAGCGCCCTGGTCCCTTAGCAGGACCCGTAAAGAACATGTGGTCCGACCACACATCCTTTGCGGTTCCTGCTAAGGGACCTCGGAATTGGGCGGTAAAGGATTAGCGGCCCCGGTCTCCTTACCGGTGCCCGGTATCCCTTACCGCCCAACTCATAATGACCCCCATAGTCTGATTAAATGTACGATGTGCAGTAATAACCAAATAGAAAACACCAAATAAATCACTCCTGTAGAAAGAACACAGAATATGCAAGATATCAAGATGCAGCACTTGGGTAATTAGACATATGAAGTGAAGGCAATACAACACAATGTTCAGAAATGATATGTTCTTGCAAAAGCATATGTTCCCTGCAAATAAAAAGGGATTAATGTAACCTAACTAGTCTCTAGGGCATAACTCCTCCACAGGGGCGGTTGTTAGGCAGTAATACATTTGCAGTGTCAATTGGCTGTTTGATAGTGGCAAACCAGGTTTCTCGACACTGTTCATGGCGATGTGGTTTGAAATGTGGCAGTCATAGCTGTCCAGCGGCAAGCAGAGGTCTAGGTGGTTTCAAACAGAAGGATTCTGCTGTTCAAACAATTACTCAAGTGATGCAGATCATGGAGGTCACCGGGTTTGGCCAGGCAGTCAAGGTTCAACTGCGGTCAAGCTGGTAACGTGATGCGCAGGCTAGTTGGTTTGATGTGAAGCTCGAAGAACCGGTTCGGAGAGAACTCCAGGGCCGGTTTTATCGTCGACCGGGAGTAGCAATGAAAAGTCAGGTGGTTTGAACAGTGGTTCAAGCAATGTAAGTGCAGCAATGCTTCTTTGTTGGAGCTGAGACAATGACACACTTCAGTTGGTGCGGTGCGAAAGCTAACTGGTTTGAACGAGTGAAATTGCAGTTCAAAAGTTGGTGAATGCCAAAGGCAATTGTGGAGGGTCCTGTAGGTTCGAACTGGGTCAAGTGTCCTTGAATCATGGCTCGCAGTGGTTCCACGGTGAAAATTGAAGGAATCCTGGAGGTTTTGGCTCTCAGGAGCTGTGGGTCCCATTCCAGAGTTTAAGATGACAAGATGAGTCTTTTTATCAGGCTTCCAAACATGGGGGAGGCTGGCACATACCTTCAGGCCTCCTTCAGCATGGTATGTCTTTGGGCAGTAGTGTGGCTGGCAGAGATGAAAGTCTTGTTCAAGCAGCCGTTCACCCCTTATAGTCCCTGGGGTCTACGTCTGCCTTGGAACACCTGCCTCCAGTTCTGACTGCCTGCCCAAGATGGTTGAACCTTCCTCCAGATGTCAGGAGCTCCCTCTGTCTACACTAATCCTGTCCCTTTGCTTCTCAATAGGATCAAAGGAATGTTTGGTATGCGGCACCTTGGTGTGAGAATATTTCTTTTGTGAATAGGTGAGACCTTTTGATTCCTGTTCCCATCACAGCTTCCTGTAGAGTGGATGTCTCTTTAGGGAGGGTGTTACCTTCCCTCACAATGGAACAAAGGGAGGCAACTGCCAGGGCTACAGTATTGCTGGGAGCAGCAAAAACAACCTGGCTGTTGGGAATACACATAGCCCTTCCATAGGACTGGCACAAATGTGATATTAAATTGATGTGGGTTGGATAATTATGAGAGATGCTAGCAACCACACCTCAAACTCAGGTATGTCTTATTCTTACAGTTCAACGTGCCACCAGGAAAGTATTCTCATAGTCTTGTCATTTTTTGGAACAGGGGGGCATAGCTTAAATTCAACCCCATTCACTGCAGAGACTTGTGTGCCACTGCAGCTGTCAGGAGGGCACCTGTGACCCCTGAACCTGCTCTATGGCACCGGAAAGCAGATCCCGTAGCTCAGGGTACTGATCCAGCCATCCACAAGTGTACATTATGCTGTTGGCAAGGAGCTTATGAAAGGGAAATCTGATCAGCAGATTTCCCTTTTATGAAATGTAATTGCCTGCATTGTATTAACTATTTAAAATTAAAAAAAGCCAGGGCTTCTACACCGTTGCCAGGTGGCAATTCCCCACAAAGGGTTGTGACCAATAGGTGTGAGGAACTACGGGAAATTCTAAAGTAAACAGGGACCAAGACGGGCCAGCACAAAGTGAGGCTCTTTCCAGGTGCTCAATTTATCTGTAGGTGGATGTTCGAATTATAATCTTCGGAATGTCCTCCCTTAAGACATTGCCCCTCCCTGAACTATAAAGTAATGTCCAGGGAGATGGCTAGCAGACAATTCCAATAGACACTCATGACAACTCTCTCTGCTACATTCAGCTATGACACAAAAGTTCAAAAAGTAGCTAACACAAGACTTTCCAAATCCCAATCTCAATTTTTCATTCCTAAACTAGTATAGCAAAACATTTTCCTGTGAGGTTTCTTCCTGGGTTTGCTCAAACTCTTGATCCTTCTTTGACCTCCCTATTTTCACCCTACCCCTCCAGAAGTCCACCAGGTTTCAGGCATATCATGGTTCTCTGAACAGGCCTCCATCGTTTTCTGGCATCTTCACCTCAAAACTAAATTACTACAAATATTCTAGTGTGCAGTTGAGTTTCCTCCCCACCCTCATGATATTTTTAAGTCTCACAGAGGTCTATCCAGGACCTTGGGCCTCTCAACCCTCGCTAAAGGTTTCTCACAAATCTTTCAGTTTTCACTTCCAGTCTCCCCCAGACCTTAGATTATTCAGTATTCTATATTGGTCTTTACAGGCCTTTGGGTTTCTAAGCATTGATTGCTGGTCCATCATAGTCCTTGGATTTCTCAGGATTTAATTTATGTCCCTATTAGATATTGCATTTCTCATGATTCACTTCAGGTACCCCACAGACCTTGGATTTCTCAGGATTGGCTTAAGGTCTTTCCCAGACCTGGGGCCCATGGGTATTCACTTCAGGACTTTGCAGTTTCAGCAGCTCCCACTCTCCCCTTCCAAAGTCTTCAGGTTTCTATTGCTTTCTTCCCAACAGCTTGCTTTTCAGTACTCCTCTGTGGCCCTCCCTTGCTCCAAGCAGCAATATATTCTAGGATTATTGATATTGATATTGATATTTAATTTCTATCGCACTCATACACAAGTGTTTCAGAGCGCGACAAGACAAGGGAGGTGAACAAGGAAGAACAAAACAGCGATCTTACTAGGCCCAGTGACAATGAGAACACGCAAGTGCATCGGGGAGGGGTAAAGTGCATGGAAGGGGGAGAAGTGGAAAGTGCAAAGGAAAAGAGAAACAGATAAATAATAAATAAATAAATAAATAATAAAGGCAACAAACAGTGGTAGTGCAGCCAGCAATTTGCAAGTGATAGGTTTAAGGCAGCAGACAGATTAGGTCTGATAAGTGCAGGAAGAAAAAGGGGGGGCTGTATGGGTACAGATACAGGCCCCAGTGCAAGGGGTGGCCCGGAGGCAGTGCGGGATGGTGGCAGGGTGAGGAGGTACCTGGGCCCGAGGACAGAGGGTGGCCAGGTACACGGTGCCAAGAGAGAACAGATCAGCAGGGGAGAGGGAGAGCGAAGGCAGAAGAAAAAAGGAAGGTCTTGAGGTGTTTTGGGAACCGAAGATGGTTCTCCTCAAGTTTTAGAGTGGCAGGGAGGCTGTTCCAGAGGGAGGCCACAGCTAAAGACTGAGATCTACCGCCACCTCATTTCTTTGAAAAACGACTGACCCTGGGGGAGTTAGAGGTAGAGGAGCAAAGAGCTCGAGAGGGGAGGTATTTGCGGAGGGATAGCTGAAGGTATTTTGGACCCAGGCCTCAGAAAGCCTTGTGGACAATGAAGAGGGTTTTGAATTTAATCTTTGCATCCACTGGGAGCCAATGGAGAGATTTCAGAGATGGAGAGATACGATCCCAGGGCTTGAGGCCAAGGACAAGTCTCGCAGTCCTGTTCTGGATTAGTTGCAGTGGGTGGAGAGTAGAGGCAGGTAGATTTAGAAAGAGGCTGTTACAATAGTTCAACCTAGAGAGAGCCAGAGCTTGGGATACTATGAGGTTCTGGGGGAAGGAGAGGAAAGGCAGAGTACCTTTGAGGAGGTGCTGTAGGAAGTTTTACTTTTTAGAGACCTCACAGATGTGGGCGGAGAAGGAAAGGGTGGAGTCAAAGATGACCTCGAGGTTCTTAGCCTCGCAGGTGGGGCTAGGAGGAGGGCCAAGGGAAACCGGCCAGAGAGTGAGAGGAAAGGATGGTGAAGGTATGCCAATGGGGAGAATCTCCATCTTGCTGGCATTCAGTAAAGATCATTGGCGGCGCACCAATCAAGAATGGCAGTTAGGCAATTAGAGATGAGGGAGGGAGAGGAGGTGGCCGAGGGCAGCCTGAAAATGAGTTGAGCCTCGTCAGCATAGCACTGGAAAGTTTTGCAGAAAATGGCAATGCAGTGGGCGAGAGTTGCCAGGTAATGGTTGAAAAGCCTGTGTGAGAGGTTAGACCCCTGGGGAACACCACAGGTAGAGAGGAAGATAGATGATAGAAAGGACCCAAGTAGGACCTGGGAGGGTCGATCAGAGAGGAAAGAGGTCAGCCAGGCCAGAGCCTGATCAGTGATAACTGGGATTTCACGGAGACGGTTGAGCAGGATGGTATGTTTGACCGTGTCAAAGGCAGAAGAGAGATTGAGGTGGATGAGGACAGAGGGAATGTTAGAGTCAAGGTTGGAGAGCACATCTTCACAGATGTTCAGGAGAGCAGTTTCCATGCTTCTGGCTGCTCTGAAGCCAGACTGGTGGTCATGGAGACAGCCGACAGAATTGGAATGAAGGTTAAGCTGAGAGATGGCCAACGTTTCCAGGAGTTTGCCCAGAAAGGCATTCATGGACATTGGGCGATAGTTAGCTGGACAAGAAGGATCAGCTGTGGGCTTCTTGAGAAGAGTATGCACAAGGGAGTGCTTCAGAGGGGAGGGGAAGGATCCTGGGGCAATGGAGTGGTTGCAAAAATCAGCAAGGGCCACTGCGAGGGTGTCAATGTGCTCCATGATGGTTTTAGAGGAACTGGGATGAACCTGTTTTGACAAGGCTTTCATAGATCGGCCTTGTCTAGCGACCCCGTCAGGGAGAAATAGGAAAGGAAGGGAAGGATGGTGATGGGGTGGCTAAAGGATGGTCAGCAAGCACAGATGGAGAGGGGATAGGAGGGGTGAGGGTGGAAAGGTTGGACAGGATGTCCTGGGTTTTTAAAATAAAGTTAGAGGCAAGGGCATTGCAAAGAGCTGGGAGGCAACAGGAAGGGTAGAGACTGCAGCAGGGTTGCCCAGCTCCTTGCAGATTTTGAAGAGTTCGCCCGAGTTGTCAGATGCCGCAGAGACACAAGCTTGAATGTGGACTCTCTTCTTGGTGAGGACAGAGAGTCGGTATTGCCTTTGTAGCAGGCGACAGGCCAGTATGTCAGAGGATGAACAAGAAGCCCTCCATTTCCTCTCAGATGCCCTACACATATGTTTAAGTGTTGCTAGGTCAGAGTCATACCAGGAATTGTACTCGGCTTTGGACATCAAATGGATCCTCATGACAGGGGCAGGAGCATCAAGAGTATCAGAAATTGAAGAGTAGAGCAGAGGCAGGGCTGTGTCAGGATGTGAGACAACCACGGGTGGGTGGGGGGGGGAGAAAGTGGCAGCAAAAGCCTCAACTGACACACGCTTCATGGGCCGGATATCTGAACATGTTGTTGGGACTGTTGGGGTAGGCTTGGCTTGGGGGGAAGAGAGGGAAAGATGAGAGGAGAGGAAAGAGTGATCGCTCCAGGAGAGAGGAGTGGTCAGAGGAATGGAGTGGGGGAGGTCAGAGGAGATCAAGAAATTGAGTGTGTGCCCTGCAGAGTGAGTCGGGCCAGAGGGGAGGATGGACAGGGAGAGAGAGTCGCAGAGGTCACGGAAGAGTAGAGAGAAGGAACAAAGAGAGTCTAAATGTATATTGAGGTCACCGAGGAGGAGAAGTTGAGTGGTAGAGGCCAGGAGGGAGGAGGAGAGGTCTGCCCACTCAGAGAGAAACGAAGTGATTTGACCAGGCCAGTAGATGGTACCCACAGTAAGAGAATGGTTAGGTGAGAGAGAAAGCCTACAGACAAGGCATTCAAAAGAAGAGTAGGTCTGAGTGGTAATGATAGAGGCAGGAATCCACTCAGGAAAGATCAGGGCTACCCCCACCGGACCGGGAGGATCTGGGTGTGGAGAATTATCTAATTCATGCTCTTCACTTGTATCAAGGGTGAAATAACCCACATGTCAGCTTCTTCCAGAATTATTCTCTTACCTATTGGGTTTTCTCAGCCTCTTTTTTATAAACCCTGTGTAGTGAAAGGGTTTCTATGTTTCTCTCTGACAGGTTAGTCCCTTTTTTTTCTTGTTAGGGATTGGTAAATCCCCCTTTCTCTCTCAACTCATCTCATTAGGGTCATGTCTGTTATTGGTTTGTAGGGCAGTATAAGAATATGGGTACATTTATCCAACATCCCCAACCTGCACAAACATATAAGCTACGAAATTCACTGTGAGAAAAGTGTGCTGCAATGAAGCAAACAGCCCCATTTAGCAAAAGGCTTCATGCTTAGTCAAACAGAGCACCAATAGCTATGCTTTAACCAGGCCATAACATACCCTTTGTAGACTGACATAGCCATGCATCTTTATTCAAACCCAATTGCATTTAACATTAATTAGAGAAATGTGGAAGAAGTGTTCATACAACACAGTATTACACAGTCTCAGGAGGATAGCTCAAGGGCAATGCGCTTGTCAAGGAAGCAAGACAACGTGGAGCAACACAGGTTTGATCCTCGGGTCCACACTTAGAAACCTCTGGGTATTAACTTTGTTATAAATAACCAATTACAATACAATTACACAAACACTATTATTTTACAATAGCTGAATACATTACACGCAGGCCTCAAGATTTAGTTAGCCATGCCTGAAGCATGGAAATATCCCCATCACCCCACAGCAGAAGGCTGCCGTCAGTCCCTCGCTAAAAGACACACAGTCCCAGTTGCTACATTCACACAGCCACAGGCCAAATGTTGTGTAATGATTGGCTAAAAGCAAGGGGAGGTAAGAGTTTCCCCAGGGTTTACTCATGGTAGTGAGATCATGGAGAGCAACCGAAAATTATATTAGACTCCAGAGTTTAAGAACAAGACACTGCACCGTGATTGGACAGACTACATCATGTTTGCCGATTTCCCATAACCATGTCCCAAAGAAATATTACAACTTGTGTAGGCAGAATAATCAAATGTAGCTTAATGAAGGTCACATGTTGGCAAAAGTCAAGCAGTAAGACATGAAAAGGCATGTTGTAGAGAGAGACTGATCAAAGCACAACACTTCCCTCTGTAGGATAAATCACAGCTGCAGAGCTCTCTTCTTTTTAAGAAGCAGTCATACAGATCACTACTTTTTGCTGTGAATTCTCAATTAGGAGTTAGTGAACAACACAGATGATTACACATAGCTCACATTATGTGAATGCAACAAGAACAATGACAACATGTGAAGCCACACCACACAAGAACTATAGTCCTTATACTATTGCATTAGCCAGGAACCTGAGGTCAGTATAGTCGTTCACATCTAAGTCACACTGCTTGAATATATTAGCAAGATAAAGATAAGTTTATGGCAATATATTCACTGCGCGAACACGTTCACATTTACACGTGTGCTATTATGAAAGAGCAACTTTGTTAGCAGCTAGGCCCCAGCATATCAGGTCAGAATCCGAACAGATGAACCCATGAGAACCAGGAAGGACATGCAAATAGCCTTTCCACCAAGAGTGTTGCAAAATAAACTGATAGTACATCGCACATAATAATGGCTGCAACATTATTCTGGGGCCAACTGCTTAGAACAGTTAGGAAGGAACTTAAATGTTATAATTTTGCATCACACTGTCACATCTTACATCCCACATTATGACTGGTCGAAAGGTCTGTGCTTGCTGACTCCATATCTACTCCTCCTGGAACAACCAATAGAGAACCAAATCAAACTGTTACGTGTTTTAACACTCACCATCCAATCATGGAGCATGAGAAGGAGGATAACTTCACTGGGCATGAGCTAACTAGCATCTACGTCACTGTTACCACATGTTAGAATAGGCCAATAAAATTGTGTAATGTATGGAAGCACATATACTGTAACTTACAGTAGCCAATGACTGTGAGGAAAGTTGTAACAAATTGTTACTTTTTACCTTCTGTAACCACGATAAAACCATGCATTCGCTCTACTAGAATTTGAATGTCTGTTGGATATTTCCCTGCCTATACAGTTATATTACATTTTTGTGTTTCTCATATCTTGTGCATCACATTTTTTGGGTCTTTGGATTCCTTTTAATGGCACAAATAGGGACTTGCCATACAGGTTCATTCTTTGATGAGTTCTATTATGATTAATGAGGGACCACACGCTCCTAAATGCATCTGTGGCATTCAGCATCCTCCTGGAAGTACTTTCAGTCATTTTAATGGCTCCACCTCATTTCACTGTATTTCCTGTATCGCTGTGTTAGTGTTGTAGTTTGGGATCCCAGATTTATATGTCTTTCCCCAGGTAAGGTGATTGCTTCAACCTCAGCGGGCTAATATCTGTTGGTTGCTCCAGTTCATGGAGCGTTGGGTCTTCTGACCATGCTTTTTGGGACTTTCTGTGAATTCTGGTTCTATGATGGGTTATTACAGATAGACACACCTGGCCCTAAGACACTGCACATCTGTGGGGACAATGGGCCTATCTTTATGGAGTTCAGCAACATGCTGCCGAGTAGAGCTCTTCTGTATTGATCCAGATAGAAGGACTGACCTGGAGTACTCTTGGATGTTATAAAGTTACTGTTTGCTGCACAATAGCATGGACATTTTGTAAAGGAGACTTATTGGGGTCCCCTGATATTAGATGATTATTTCATGTGGTTTTTTTAAGGGGTTGTCAATAACGATGGAGAACACAGTTAACACCTTGTTGTGGGTGATGAAACTAAAGAATCCCTCATCAGCCCAGTCCTTAGAAGCTCACCTCCTCACTTGTAAGGATGGGGCATTCATCCAACGCCACACAATAATGTATCTTCAAATTGAGGCAAACCTCTATGAAGGTCATTGAATGTCATGATCCCAGTAAAGGAGCACAGTTCCCATTCAGGCATATCAGGGAAGCAAGGGACTTCATCTCAGTCAGTGGGTCAACAGTGGCTACAAGCCTGGCACAAATGGCATTTGTCTCATTCATAGCATTGCACCCATAGGCTCACATAGTTCTTGCATTGGTTTTCATACACTCAACATCGCCACCGCCAAGTCCTTTGTTAACTTACAGCACATACTATACCTATTGCAGACGGAGCTACTTAAGCCCCGCCTCCGCTGGAGAGCTCGCTTTGCATGTTCTCCACTGACAGCGGGTGACACTACCGGCGATCTAGTGACAGAACCTGTCAAAGAAAAGATAGTTCAGAGACATTAGTTTCCACAGAAAATCAACAGAATTCCATTGTTTTTGAAAATACTTACCGAACCGAAGTATTTCCAAAACGTTTCTTCAGTCAGCTGCGTATTTCGTAGTCTCTGCATCTTCTGTCAGAAGTTCCTTCACAGCCGTAGGATCTTCTTCGCATCAGTCTTTGTTCGCGGTCGCAGTGCCTTCATTCCGAAGTTTTCCTCAGCAGACTCTTCATTGTCTGTAGGTATTTCATCTATAGTTTTCCGAAAACCTGCAAACAAAAGGTATTTTCATTAATGAATGAAATTATAGTAAATAAGAAAGAAGAAGATGTACAAACGTTGCTTACTTACCTGAAGTTCCAGCAAAGTTTTCTTTGCTTAGTTATTACCGCGCTCATCTCTGAAGGCTGCAATTACTCAGTTAAGACAAACGTACGTTTGTTACATGCTTCTTCAAATTGACTATAGTCGCAGCCATTCCGCAGCCATTAACCTTTTCTGAGAACCAAGAACCTGCAAGTCAAAAAGGGAAAATATCAGAAAGAGATCTCTACAACGTAGAGACTGCTCAGGACCAAATGAACAATAATATGTTCTCACCAAATACTTACCCAAGATAACTCTAGAAAAGCAAGGACATTACTCTGACAAGAATCATTTGAACACTGCAGCCTCCCAAGTTGCAAGCTTTCATACCAACGAGCCCCTTGTAGAATACAGGATGGATAGCTCCACCAAACATGAACACAGGTGAGAAGGGAGGGATTATCAAAGGCACACTGCTATACAGTTTATTTCCAGCAAAGTAGAAATTACAGTAGTTCTATTGTTATTATTGTCGTTTTCACAGAAAAAGAATCCAAAAAGTGCCCAAATAACAGATCCTTTTGCTGAGAAGGCATTACACCCCCACAGAGTCCAAGATCAGTGTTACCTTGAATATGTGTACCCTAATCATCAGGAGGAATTGAAACCGAGTGGTTCAGATTTTAAGGAAATGTTGTGGACACAGAGAATAACCACTTGCCCCAATGAC
This sequence comes from Ambystoma mexicanum, assembly GCF_040938575.1. Lineage (NCBI taxonomy): Eukaryota > Metazoa > Chordata > Amphibia > Caudata > Ambystomatidae > Ambystoma > Ambystoma mexicanum. The sequence goes on from NC_090933.1 coordinate 605,697,373, forward strand.
GGACTAGCAATCGAAATGCATTAACAAAGAATACACTTTCTTGTGTCAGTTTTCTATGAATTTATAGTTTGGATTAAAAGGAATCGAACCAGTAAACATGATATCCAGCTGGATTATTTATATAGGAATTATGCCTACACACAATTAATGTGATAAGCTATTTCAGCACTGATTGTGAGCACGCAGTTCTCTGGAACCTTCTCAGGGATTTATTCTGTGAGTTTATTCAACTCACCACAATGACTTTATAGGTTTGCTTTTCAACAGTGTGAAAGGGAAGACCTTACTTCCTACCCAGGGGATTCTCAAGCTCAATTCTTACCTTCATTCTCTCCTGTCTATGGAGCATTCCCCTGCACACAAGTGACTTCGGGATCATGTCATCATTTGAGTTTGTTGTATTATGGACCAGGATGCACCCAGTCCACTAGCCCCCACTATGATGAATCTTTGATGCTCAATTCCTCTTTTCAAGACAATTCAGAAATGTGTTCTCTGGGCTCTAGTGAAAGATCCAAGCTAGTGGATTGGGATTCACCTAACCCACTTGTGACAACTACTGATGTGTGCATGATAAGGTGTGGATAGACCTTTGGTGCTCCGATCACTCAGGAAGGGTAGTCCTCTGGAAGCCTAATATTCATAACATTGAATATAGCATTGCAGATTCTCATATCTATCCAAGTCTTTACAGAGCACCTGCATGGCATAGCAGTACTTATCAGGGCAGCCAGCAAGACAGAACATATGCGCTTCAATAGCCCAAAGGGGAAGTACCATTCTCTAGTGGAGTTACATCCACAGTAGTTTGTACTGTCCATCCAAGCCTAATAGGTCTACAGGCAGATAGACTCAGCAAGAACCCCCTTCTTCTGAGGGTCTTTCTCTTTTGTCCTCTATCTCCCTTCCCCCTGTGACGATGGCCCATACGACCAGAGTTCCTCAGATGTCGAGGTCTGTCTGCCTAGAGACTGAAAAGCTAGGTCTTCCTGACAAAAGGACTGTCTAGACAGGATGCAATGTCACTCCAAAAGTCGAGAAGGTAGTACATATTAAAGAACACCTCTCAACACTGGAAAGCCTTCTATTTGTGGTATTTGGAATTAGGCATTCAGATAGGCTTAGATTCCATTATTATGCCCTCGGAATACTTGGTTTCTTCAGGAGGGATTTGGTTTCGGCATGGCAGTTTCTTTCTTGAGAATAAAATATGCTACTTCTAGGTTTCTTTTGTAATTTTAGAATACCACTAAGGCAAACGAAGTGCAATCCATCCACCTTTTGTAATAATTGATTGAATTATGACCAATAATGTGTTCTCCTTTCTTCTCCTCTTGGAATCTTTCCCAAGTCTTAAGAGACATTGAATGTGCCCCTTCCAAAACCCTAAGGAAATCCTCTTCACCGATTCTTTCAAATTATATATTGTTAGTGCCCATTGCCTCAGCCAAACATCTGGGCAAGTAGAGAGCCCCACTAGATAGGGACCACTTAATAAGAGTTTGTACAGAGAAAGTTTTCAGACCTCCTCCTTCGTCCATCATAAGTTCATCCTGGCTTTCTCTTGAACCAGTAGGTTGTCTTCCCCTCACTGATCCAGAGAACGCTACAGGGGACGGATGATAGGGCTCAACTTTTGGACACTGGAAGAGCTATTAAAGTTTGCCCAAATTGTACATACTATTGTAATTTGGATGATTCATTATTTGTGTCATTTGGACTGGGACACAAGGAAAATAAATCTGCTACTGCACTGTTGAGTAGTTGGATTAGAGTGGCAGGCTCAATTGTCTAGGAGAAAGAGGAAATGGTTCTTCCTTCCGGGGCTAGGGGTCAATACACAAGGGGTATTGTAGCATCTTGGATTACATTCAGTGGGCTACCAAATCTGAGCTATGCAGAGGGACAACATGGGCTACCCTAATGCTTTCATTTCACGCTATGAGGCGTGTCATTCCTTCCACATCCTCCTTAGTTTGGGGCTGTTATTGAAAGTGCATCCCTGCAAATTGTTGTGGTTTTGTTACATTACATTCATCCAAGTTTAGCACAAGACTTTGACTACAGGTGTTTTTCTGACACACACATTACCGTAGAATACTGCCTGATATATCCTCTTCATTTGAGGACTGGGACGAGGAAGAGGGGCAACAGGGCTCCAGTTGCTTTGCAATTATCGTTATCACACTGAGCCCTACTCTTTCTCATCACAGTCACGAACACTTCCCATCCTTCCACCAGAGCAATGCCGATGTTTTTTTATGGCTCACATGTTTTAGGCAAGGATTGGCTAAGGATGGTAAGCTCTAGTTATGGGCCTTCTATGAGGGTGAGGCATTAAGTAAAGTGTACATGATTTGAGGCATCAGTGTGTCTGCCTCCCAGGATGGGCCACTATGACCTCTGTAGGACCGTGATGAGGAAAGCTAGAGCACCAGTAAAAATTCAGGCCATTTCATATTGCAAAGAGAATTTTGAAAGACTGACCCACGTACTAATACAATACGCGTAGCATTATATTATAGCTGTGCATGGCTTCCTTTGTCAAATTGTAAACGAAACAGCCTCAAAATAAAGAAAACAAGCTAGCCGTCAGTGGCCTGCCTCATGCAGAACAATAAATAATAAGCTGAAGCATATTTATTTTGCTAAATGGCCGTGCATTGAACTTGTTGAGAAAGCATGTAATTATCAAATAGCAACGACGTTGTCCTATGTTCTATTTCGGTTCCCTATGCATCCATGAGCGTTATCCACTTATTGTCGCTGTTGTTCAAGAGGAGGCAGGTTGGCCAGGGTTACTGATGCCTCATTTAGGGGGTGGCACACGACTCCTGCCAAGACTCCTACGTGCACTCTGTGGTATGTTCAACCTTTCTGGGAATCCTCCCACCTACCGACAGCTTGGATATTTCTGTTCTGATAAGTAGTGTGTTTTTCCCTCTCGTTTAAGGTCATTGAAGGCAGGATCAAATGCCACGTTCTCAAAAAGTACTGCCGAAATAAAAAATAGGCCTCTAAAAGGCCAATGCAATAGTGTTCCTGCCAGTAATATAATTCAGCTGATCGTAAAAGGCATTTTCGATGAATATGAACTATCACAGGGATTGGAAAAAATGCAAAGATCTTTTCGCAAAATGTGCAATCATTTAAACGCCCCTGAAAGAGTGAATTACTATGAAAATTGGGACGACAACATTGACTTAGGCAGTGCAAGCATGGTGTGACTTGTGTGACTGGGTTTTACCAGGCATATACTACAGTACATCCACGATTTGCAGCAAGCGTTAGGAATACACGCTTCATTTAACACTCCAGATTACAAAATGTGTTTATGAAGAACCAGAAGGGATGCACCGCTGTAACTGGTCAACAGGGGAATGTTTAGATTTGGGGGGAACTCCCTTGAAACTCTGTCTGCAGAATCAAATACTCTATACAGTTGACAGTATAGTGTAACCTATACATGACATATCGATTAGCTCCATTGCTGATCACATAAAGGAGCTCATTTTGGTTTGCGGCGTACAAAAAATGTGTAAAAGCCCTGCGTAAGTCTTTTACGCATTTCATTAGTGTTGCGCCACATTTTCATTCATTTGTGTGGCGTAGAGGAGCGGTGGATCGTAAGTAATGAATCTGCCGCCCCTTCCTCTCCACCATACAAATACTCCAGCATTTGCACCAGCATGCATTTTCATGCTCGTGCAAACGCTATGGAATCCTATGGAATTCATTGTAAAGGCTGTCTGCCATGGGTAATGCCATTGGGCAATTTCATGTTTCATGGAATAAATTATGATTTTGATACGATAGAATTCTGATGTGTGCACCATTTTGAAGCACATTTCTTTCATGAACGAGTAAAATTGTCTTTAGAATTATTTTTCTTGTGATCTAATGAATTCGTTATTAGAGAATGGGGTCTCATGATGGTAGAAATACATCTCTAAATTGATTGATGTCTATAAGCACTGATTTTGAGAGTTTTTTCCAGTTATTTACAGTAGTTGATGTATAATGCATGCCAGAAGAGAAAAGAGCAGTGCCAAGCTGTCTGTTCCTACCTGCAGAATAGTAGCAGGGCCAGATCTGTGTGTGCTATATGCTCGCTTCACAATTGCAACTGTGCACGTCATCTGAGCAAGTTGGTTATCCTTGGGTTTGTGGCTGCCTGGTTGTTGTCTACAGTGTATGCCTGAGCTACTCACCCTGCTGCAAAAGTGAATCCTGTTACTACAGGTGTCACACTCAGCCCTTTTTCTCACCTGTTTTTCTCTGGGTTGAGTCTTCTTGGGAGATCTTTCCTTCTTCCTGGTTGTTCTGGACTTGTACAGGTAAGGGCGGGTATCCTCTGGGTCTGGTCCAGTGTGAGGTTCGCTGTCTGCCTCAGGAAGCAGGGTAGAGTTCAGGATCCAGGAAGGAAGCACTGCGGCGGAATCCAGGAAATGAATAGGAGCGTAGATTCAGAGTTCGGAGCAAGCGGGGAATCTGCTAGCACGGGACCACAGGGCGCGGTCCGGGATGGAAGGAGGAAAGAGTCAAGAATTGCGAGAGCAGTTCAAGGGGGGTAGCCTGGAAGGGAAGGACAGAAGAAACTGGAAAGGGCACTGACGAAAAAGGAGCAGTAACGATAGCAATCGCTAACAACACGGAACAGTAGCGTTGAGATGCGCAGAGCCGCGGGGGCATGCCAATTTTCTAGAAGGTAGCGCGTCCACCGTAAACGCTAGAGAGCGGCGTTCCTGTGCAGGCGGCTATGTTGGAAGGATTATTGACCCGATGTTGCGGTGCATTATGGACCATGAAGTCCATAGGAGGGGAAAGTGGCGATTCATGACAGCAGGTGTGGCGCCAATGTCATGCAGGTTGACTGGGGTAGTGTGCAGACATGACCAGCATGATTGCGCAATGCTGTCACTTTCCAGCTCATTGTTATTCATGAAAATGGATTACTGTCACAGGAGCACATGCTTGGCTCATCATACATAACAATGAGCAAGCCCTGGACACAGAAACAAGCATTCTGAACACTAATGTTGCCTGTTGTTTTTCTGAACCAGCCTGCCAGTTAAAAGATTAAAGTTACCAAAACACCACATCATAATCAAACTATGAGATAATAAATGCTGGTTCTCAGAAATAAGTCAGTGACCTCACCTCTGGCAAACACCTCCTTAAAATAAGCACAGCCTTAAGGGGTCTGGGAGCACTGAGAGCCTTGGAGCGCAAGAACTGTTTAACTGAGAGTCTACATTCTATAAAATAGTGAGAAAGGCAAAGAAATCCAAGGCTTGGCTGCTTGCACCACAAAATGTCAACCACCTATAGAAGAAAGCCTAAATGGGCAAGAGGTAACCAGTGAGAGATATGAAGTCTGTGAAGGGAAGGGAATATTGCACCACTTTATCTGTAAACATTTAAACCTCAGCCCCAATTTTTAATTGAACTCTCTTATGCACTGGCAGCCAATGGCAGGCAGTACTTGCTGCTGAAAAATTGTTATATTTACCGAGACCATACAATAAGTGCAGCACTTCCTTCTTGGCCCGTTTCAGTTTAGTTCAGAGCTGAACGGTAAACATCCATATAAAATGCATTACAATAATTCAACCATGAATTTATTGTGGCTTCCACAACCGGGGATCTGTTTCCCAAAAAAAGAAGAGGAACTATCTTTCTGAGGAGCTTAAGGTGAAAGTAACAACTGCTTACTAAGCTATTCACTTGACCAATTCAAGTCAGCTGTTCATCAAGGTGGAAACAAAGGTTCTTCATCTTACTGCTCCTGGGATCATACATTTCAAAAAGAGGATGATATGATATGATATGGCATTTGTAACGCGCCTATACACAAGTGTTTCAAGGCGCAACGAGGCAGGGAGGGGGGAACAAGGGGAAGACAGACAACGATCCTACTAGGCCAGGTGTCATTCAGCTCGTGCAAGTGCAGGGGTAGGAGGAAGGGAGAAAGTGCAAGGGGAGGGGGAGGGGGGGCAAGTGCAGTACAAAGTAAGTAGAATAAAAATAAATAAATAAATAGGGCCAGCTGGTGGCAAGTGCAAGGTAAGTGCACACAAGTGCTGGGAAGGGGGGGCTGTAGGGATACAGAGACAGTCCCGCAGTGCAGGGGTTGCCAGAGAGGCAGTGCAAGTGGAGAGTGGCTGGGCCCAGGACCGAGGTCGGTGAGAGTGGCCCAGTTGCAGATTCAGTGTAGTTTCAGTGAAGAATTTAGCAGGGGAGAGGGAGAGGGAAAGCAGAAGCAAAGAGGAAGGTTTTGAGGTGCTTCCGGAACCGGAGATGGTTCTCCTCAAGTTTCAGGGAGGCGGGAAGGCTGTTCCCGAGCGAGGCCCCTGCCGCGGAGCGAGATCTACCCCCAGCTTGTTGCTTCGAGAAGCGGCTGACCCTGAGGGAGTTGGAGACGGATGAGCGAAGGGCTCGGGAAGGAAGATATTTGGGAAGAGAGAGTTGAAGGTATTTAGGCCCCAGGCCCCAGAAGGCCTTATGGACAATGCAGAGGGTTTTGAACTTAATCCTCGGAGCCACTGGGAGCCAGTGTAGAGATTTCAGTCCTGGAGAGATACGGTCCCTGGGCTTGAGGCCAAGGACAAGTCTCGCAGTTCTGTTCTGGATGAGTTGCAGAGGGCAGAGAGTGGAGGCAGGCAGATTAAGATAGAGGCTGTTACAGTAGTCCAGCTTCGAGAGAACCAGGGCTCGGGAGAGAGTGAGCTTCTGGGGGAAGGAGAGGAAGGGAAGAATACCTCTGAGGAGGTGCAGCTGGTAGTGTGACTTCTTAGAGATGTCAGATATATGAGGAGAGAAGGAGAGTGTGGAGTCGAAGATGACCCCGAGGTTTTTTGCCTTGCAAGTAGGAGCAGGAAGAGGGCCAAGAGAGGCTGGCCAGAGGGCTGCAGGGAAGGAGGCAGTGGGTGTGCCGATGAGTAGAATCTCAGTCTTACTGGCATTAAGGCAGAGGTCATTGGCGGCACACCATTCCTGGATAGCGGACAGACAGTCAGAGATGAGGGAAGGAGAGGAGGAGGCCGAGGGTAGCCTGAAAATGAGCTGGGTAGCGTCCGCATAGCACTGAAAGTTGGGGCAGAGAGCGGCGATGCGGTGGGCAAGGAGTGCCAGATACTGGTTGAACAGCCAGGGAGAGAGATTAGATCCCTGGGGGACACCACAGGTGGAGAAAAAGATGTCAGAGAGGAAGGACCCCAGTTGGACCTGGGAGGGCCGATTGGAAAGGAAAGAGGTCAGCCACGCCAGAGCCTGACCAGTGATACCCAGGTTATCACAGAGACAGTTGAGCAGGATGGCATGGTTGACAGTGTCAAAGGCAGAAGAGAGATCGAGCAGAATGAGAACACACGGAGTGTTGGAATCGAGGTTCAAGAGCAGGTCCTCACGGATGTTCAGGAGAGCAGTTTCCGTGCTTCTGGCAGCTCTGAAGCCAGATTGATGGTCATGAAGACTACCAACAGATTCAGCATGGAGGTTAAGCTGGGAGATGGGCAGTTTCTCCAGGAGCTTGCCCAGGAAGGGAGTGATGGAGATTGGGTGATAGTTAGCTGGGCAGGAGGGGTCGGAAGAGGGTTTCTTAAGAAGAGGGTGCACAAGGGAGTGCTTGAGGGGGGAAGGGAAGACTCCAGAGGCGAAGGAGTGGTTGCAAAAGTCAGCAAGGGCAGGAGCCAGGGAGTCGATGTGGTCCTTGATAGTTTTGGAGGAACAGGGGTGAACCTGTTTAGGAGAGACTTTCATAGATCGGACTTGTCTGGAAACCTCATCAGCAGAAAAAAGGGGAAAGGCAGAGAAGGAGGGAGGAGGGGTGGCTGCAGAAGGGCCAGGGGAAGAGCCGGGAAGAGAGGGAGGGAGGTGATAGGAGGAGAGTGAGGACAGGATGTCCTGAGTTTTAGAGATGAAGTGAGAGGCCAGTGCAGTGCAGAGGGCCTGGGAGGGGACAGGAGAGGTAGAGACTGCAGCAGGGTTGGCAAGCTCCTTGCAGATTTTAAAGAGTTCGGCCGAGTTGTTAGATGCCGCAGAGATGCGGGCTTGGATAAGGGCTCTCTTCTTAGTGAGAACGGAGAGACGGTATTGCCTTTGGAGCAGGCGGCAGGCCAGTTTGTCAGAGGATGAACATGAAGCACGCCATTTCCTCTCTGCCACCCTGCACTTGCGTTTTAGGGTGACGAGATCCGAGTCATACCAGGAGTTACATTTGGCTTTGGGCTTCAGGCGGATTCTCATGACGGGGGCAAGGATATCAAGAGTGTTAGATATAGCAGAGTGGAGCATGGAGAGGGCTGTGTCAGGGTGGGAGTCCGCCGAAGGGGGAGGGGGGGGACAAGGTTGCAGCGAAAGCCTCAACTGACACGCGCTTCATGGTTCGGATGACTGAAAAGGTGGGTGGCAGTGATGAGGGTGGCTTTGCCTGTGGGGTAGGGAGGGTGAGGTGGGAGGATAGGAGAAAGTGATCACTCCAGGAGAGAGGAGTGGAGAGAGGGACGGAGAGGGGAAGGTCAGAAGAGATCAGAGCATCAAGAGTGTGCCCTGCAGAATAGGTAGGCCCAGACGGGAGAATAGAGAGTGAGAGAGAGTCGCATAGGTCACGAAAGAGTCCAGTCATGGGACAGGAGGCATCCAGGTGGATGTTGAAGTCACCAAGAAAGAGGAGTTGAGTGGTTGAGGACAGGAGTGAGGAGGAGAGGTCAGCCTACTCAGAGAGGATGGAGGAAATGTGACCAGGTGGCCGATAGATAGTAGCCACGGTCAGGGAATGGCTAGGAGAGAGCGAGAGTCGGCAGACAAGACATTCAAAAGAGGAATAGGTCTATGTAGGAGTGACAGTGGCAGGAATCCACTCAGGGAAAATAAGGGCATGGATAACAATATTTGTAGAGATAGATATCTTATTTCTAGTACCAAAAAGACATCTCAAATGTTTAACGTTCTATAATTTTAGAGTGTGAGTGGCTGGCCTTCCATTCTCTAATGAATGTCAAACATGCCTGAAATTACAAGAATTCCTCATTCGTCTGTGCTACTTCAAATTAAATCAATATAAATCTGGTTGTCGTCAGCGTACAATTGTACATTGACCTTCCAAGATTCCAAAGTGATAATGAGGAACTAATGAGATGTAAAAAGCGATAGGGGTCAGCGAGGGCTCTTGAGGGACGCCACACTTAACATAATATAAGACCAACTATGTTGATGTGTCAAGATGGAAGATCATAATGATCATAATGTAAGATGTGCTGTTCATGTTGCAAAGTTTTATTTTGATAAAGGAGGGATGTTGTAATAGAAGGTATGCTCGTTTAAGGGTGATGCCGAATGTTACGAAAGATTTCTCTTTTAAGCAACTTTCCCTCCATATTCTATGGACCCTCACACTATTTGCTAATATTTTTGATTCTGTCCTGACTTTTTACTGAGAAGTTAACCCTTCAGCTTCACTTCCCTGGCCTTTTTGCTCATTTGGTGTGGGGAAGCTGACTAGTTCCTTCAGACTGTCAGTACTGTGAAACTATGCTTCCCTTTTGTTGATTCTTTGGGTAACAGTTTCACATTGCACAGAGCACTTTTCAATGCAGTGCAATGGTGATCATTTTGTATCACCCTAGACTTTTAACAATGGGATTTTTGTTTACTTTTTAACGTGCCTAAAGACAAGCTGGTGCAACGGATACCTTTTTGCCATTTTTGCTATATTTGTAGTATGTACATTTGTGTTTCCTGCGTTTGGCTACTAACAGTGGATAGTGTCCAAACATGGCTGTCACACAAGATTTTTGCTGGTTATTTTGCTGTTTTGTCCTTTGCCCTCTTCCTGTCTTCTCAGGTCAAGAAAACCCTAATATGGTCAAGCATTTGCCCAGGAAAGCTGCTGCTTTCGTGGGCTGGTGCATCCCATTTTTAAATGGACCCAGGAAGTGGGTTGGGACTGTCTGGTCGCAGTCACACAAATTTAGTTGCACTATTTAGAAGATTCCACTTGTATTGAAGGCCTTCTGATCTGGATCTAAATCCAAAGTTGGGAATGTAATTTAACTTTGGGCCAGTAATACGGGTTCTATGTCATTTCATCAACAGTCTTTTTCTTATGGGTTTTTAATAAATATTTATCAACGAAAAAACTCATAAAAATAGATTTTTTAAAGTTTTTGGGTAGGTTCCCCCAAACTCCCATCCCATATTGTTTCTTCACTATTTCCCGCCTCCTCACCCCTTATATACACTTTCCCACCCCTCTATATTTTTAGATGAGTTTTTTTATTGACAATTTTTCATTAAAAAACGAATTAAAAAAAGACTATTGATGAAAGGACGTTGTACCGTAACACATATGGGCAAGTCATTAGCAGCTGGCTGTCCTAGTAGTCATTACTGCTACAGCCCCTTACATAATGTGACCTGCGTTGTCACATGCTGCCATGAGTTATTGGGACTCATTTTCATATCCGTGCATGATTTCCTCTGAAGCAGGTCCCTAATTAGGACCTCATTTATTACAGTTAGCCAATTCCCCTTACCATATGATTAGGTAAACAATACAGTAAAGTGCATGAAAGAAAAACGTGCCACTCTATCTCCTCACTCTCCTTCGGTACTAGTCATCACACTCACTGGCAGATTGCAGTCGTGGCCTTAGAGTGCAAGGAATCCTTGATCATAATCAACCTTGTTTGTTTCATGGGGATGTCAACTTCTGGAACAGGTATTCCCATCAGCTTCCCAGCTGCCAAAATTGTTTGGCACTGATGACTACAAGTTCTATTAAGTGTCATGAATTTGTGCCGTGCTGTATGTGGCCACCTGCATTTTAGCAATGGCTCCCATAAGCAGCATGCACGACCCTTGGGCTTGACCCTGTTAGCAACATGCTCTAGTTGTCAATCTTTACCCATATCGTTATCACTGCTAGAAAGTTCCAGAAAACACAGATTTGAATGCATTCACACGTTTGTTTACAGTCATAAACATGATTATATGCCGTTGAACACATCAGGCTGTTGGAACAGTACGTGGGAGAAAATTACACATTCATCTGAACGCAATTGTACACGCACCAAAATCAAAGGACCTGGAAATCTGAACATTCTGAGCAATCGTTATGAATAGAAATTAACAGCACAATAACAATACGGCGCATTTTCCCCCACATACACTTAGCTCTGCCTTTATGTGATTCTATATGTGGCATAAATGTTATTGCGTTTTACGAGCAGCCTGTCATGGGAGCATGAAAGGCACAGTTATCTGACTCAGGCAAAATACTCTGAAAAAACTCACTGTACATATTAAAGATGCACTTCTATCCTCACATGAATACAAATACTTGAAATAAATATGTATGTGACTTATAAACTGGCGCAAGGCTGTAGAAAACCATGGTATGTGCTATGCTCTGCGGCCTCACAGGGATAATGGCTGATAGGCTGATTACAGATGTTGCAATGCTGCAACAATGAATGCACGCCACACTGTAGGTATGTGTTGTGTGCTGCTATTACGGTTACCCTAGGAACACCCTGCGCCCCTTTTATTGCACAAGTGTGATGATGCGTACCTCAGTGTTAAGATGGATTTCTCAAATCTGGCCTGGTGTACAGATTTCAGGAGGCCACCCTAGTTATATGGAACTGGGGACCTCTGGGAGTTTAACCAAACCCAATCAAGGTAAGCATGGAGTGTGGTCAAGCTTAAATCTCAGGAGAGGTGAGTTTGGTAAGGGGTCCACAATGAGTCCACACAGTGAAATAAACAATGATTCTACTTAGACAGGTAAGTACAAACATACTATACTTATTATAGGTCCAGAAACACACTAGGAACATCAATCAAGTAGATAATGTTACCACAAAACACTCTAAATACAAAACATATATACAGTCACCTTTGGTTACAGAAATGCACACAATTGACCAAAACACCTGAAAGGGCAGATAAGTAGTTATGCAATGAGAGAACCTGTCCACAAGAATAAAAGCCCTAAATTGAATGGGCATTGTGCCAAAAGTCACAAAGTTCCTTTAGGAGAGGGCAAACAGGCAGGTGGTGACAATTGTTCCAAAATACTTTACAAGGATTTTAGTGGTAAGTAACATACTTTTTCTATCACTTAGAATAGCTTTTTAATCAAACATTTAAAAAGCAAAAGAATGGAATAAATCAAAGTCCTTCACACACTTTTTGAATGGAGGAGATGGGGGAACCTATAAGTATTTTGGCTACTCAACACCTTTACTCAGATTTTTCCCAAAGGACTTAGCAGGTCAGATGGGAGTCGCTGGAAGTAGGTTTTCCCGATGTAGGATCCAGTAGAAGATGTCGAGGCGCTTCAGGTGCAGTAAAGATTCTGGTTGGGTCTAGGAGTGAGTGCAACACTTTCTGCAGAAGAAATGCAACAAGCACCAATGCAGGGCTCTTCTGGACACTTTAGTAGATGGGCAATGGTTGCTTCCAGTGACAGTCACCGCTCACAGACGACAGCAGGTGTCTGTCCAGTTTCAAACGCAGACCGAATTACAGGACAAGATCCCTTGATGTTGGGAAACTGAAACTTGGCAGGAAGGCGACTTGTAGGACTAACTAGCGACTACCGAAGTTCCAGATAAACAACGTGGAACAGTGACAGTTCTGGCATGGTAGGCCAATTCAGAGCTGATCAGTCCACCAGGTGGTCCAGGGACAATTCCGAAAGCTTCAGGCTGCAGGATCGTGAGACTACATTGAGACTGGTTGGTCCCACCAGTCCAAGGGACGAAGCACCAATGTTTACCTCTAGGCTCAAATAGAAGGCCCATCATCATCAGTGTGGAATCTAACCAAACCACTCCCAACTGCACTTCACGTTGGGCAATAGCCATCAGCGCAAACAGTGGGGAAGGAGTGGTTTGGATCAACGCTGTGTACCAGAACCCATCATCTTATCTTGCAACATCCTCCTGGTGGTCCAGACCTGGCACTCCTGCAGGGCACCAGAGGTAAGCGTTACACTTCCCCCCAGGTCAAGCCTACCCCAATACTGCTACCTACCTTCTTGAACATCCGGTCCAAGAAGCATTTGTCAGTTGAGGCTTTCGCCGCCACCTTCTACCCCCCCGCTCCCCTCCACCTCTGGCTGACTCACATCCTGACACAGCCCTGTCTCTGCTCTACATTTCTATTTCTGATACTCTTGATGCTCATGTCCCTGTCATGACGATCCAATTGAAGTCCAAAGTCAATTGCTATTCCTGGTATGAATCTGACCGAGCTACACATAAACATAAGTGTGGGGCGGCTGAAAGGAAATGGAGGGCTTCTTGTTCATCCTCTGACAAACTGGCCTGTCGCCTGCTCCAAAGGAAATACCAACTCTCTGTCCTCACCAAGACGAGAGCCCACATTCAAGCTCGTGTCTCTGCGGCATCTAACAACTCGGCTGAACTCTTTAAAATCTGCAAGGAGCTGGAAAACCCTGCTGCAGTCTCTATCCCTACTGTTGTCTCCCAGGCTCTTTGCAATGCCCTTGCCTCTCAATTTATCTAAAAAACCCAGAACATCCTGCCAACCCTCTTCTCCCCTCGTCCTCCTCTCCCATCTCTCTCTGCCCATGCTGACACTCCTTCAGCCACCCCAACCCTCTTTCTTGTCCCTCCCTCTTTTCTCCCCTGAAGAGGTCACTGGACAAGTCTGATCTATGAAAGTCTTGTCAAAACCGATTCATCCCTGTTCCTCTAAAACCATCAAAGACCACATCGATACCCTTGCTCCTGCCCTTGCCGATTTCTCCAACCTCTCCTTTGCCTCAGGATCCTTCCCCTTCCCTCTGAAGCACTCCCTTGTGCATCCTCTTCTCAAGAAACCCACAGCTGATCCTTCTTGCCCGGCCAACTATCGGCCAATTTCCATTAATCCCTTTCTCATCAAAATCCTTGAAAAGCTGGCCTTCTCTCAGCTTAACCTTCATTCCGATTCTGTTGGCTGTCTCCACAACCATCAGTCTGGCTTCAGAGTTGCCAGAAGCACGGTAACTGCTCTCCTTAACATCCATGGAGACCTGCTCGCTAACCTTTACTCTAACATTCCCTCTGTCCTCATCCTTCTCAATCTCTCTCTGCTTTTGACACAGTCAAACATACCATCCTGCTCAACTGTCTCCATGACAACCTGGGTATCACTGATCAGGCTCTGGCCTGGTTGACCTCTTTCCTCTCTGATCGACCCTACCAGGTCGAAATTGGGTCCTTCCTATGATCGATCTCCCTCTCTACCTGCGGTGTTCCCCAGGGGTCTAACCTCTCAAGACTGGTGTGCCACCAGCGATCTTTACCTGAATTCCAGCAAGACAGAGATCCTCCTCATCAGCACACACTCACCCTCCTTTCCCCTCACTCTCTGGCTGGCCTCCCTTGGCCCTCCTCCTACCCCCACCTGCGAGGCTAAGAACCTCAGGGTCATCTTTGACTCCACACTTTCCTTCTCTGCTCACATCTCTGATGTCTCTAAAAAGTCAAACTTCCTACTGCACCTCCTCAGAGGTACTCTGCCTTTCCTCTCCTTCCCCCAGAAGCGCTCTGTCTCTCAAGCTCCGGTTCTCTCTAAGTTGGACTATTGTAACAGCCTCTTTCTAAATCTACCTGCCTCCACTCTCCGCCCTCTGCCACTAATCCAGAACAGGACTGTGAGACTTGTCCCTAGCCTTAATCCCTGGGATCGTATCTCTCCAGCCCTGAAATCTCACCACTGGCTCCCAGTGGATGCAAGGATTAAATTCAAAATCCTCTGCATTGTCCACAAAGCTTTTGGGGCATGGGTCCAAAATACCTTCAGCTATCCCTCCACAATTACCTCCCCTCTAGAGCTTTTCTCTCCTCTACCTCTAACTCCCTCAGGGTCAGTTGTTTTCCAAAGAAACAAGCTGGGGGTAGAGCTCTGTCTTCAGTCACAGCCTCCGTCTGGAACAGCCTCCCTGCCACTCGGAAACTTGAGCAGAACCATCTCCGGTTCCAGAAGCACCTCAAAGCCTTCCTCTTTGCTTCTGCCTTCGCCCCCCCTCTCCACTGCTGATCTGTTCTCTCTAAGCACTGTGCACATTGCCTACCCTCTGTCTTCCGGGCCCAGGTACCTGCTGACCCTGCTACCCACCTGCACTGCCTCCGGGCCACCCCTCGCAGTGGGGTCTGTATCTGTACCCATACAGCCCCCGCCCCCTTTTTGTCTTCCTGCACTTTTCAGACATATCCTGTCTGCTGCCTTAATCCCAGCACTTGCCACTTGCTGGCTGCACTACCATTGTTTGTTGTTCATTATAATTTATCTGGTTCTTCTCTGCTCCGCACTTTCCACTCCCCCTCTCCCATGCACTTTTCCCCTTTCCCTCTCCCATGCACTTGCGCATTCTCAATGCCACTGGGCCTAGTACGATCGTTGTGTTGTTCTTCCATGTTCCCCTTCCTTTGCCTTGTCGATCTCTGAAACACTTGTGTACGAGCGCGATATAAATGAAAATCTATATCAATATCAATCACTGCTGCCAGTCAGGCTCTATTACCCCGGATTTAAAATACGTGTTGGTGATCCCTCTTTTGAAGAAACCCTCACTTGACTCTTCTCTGTTTGTTAATTCTTATCCTATCTCTTTATTACCTATTCTTATGAAGCTATTAGAATATTTAATCTCGCCTCTTCTTAGTCAATTTCATCAACCTTGAAACGCTTTTGATCCGTTTCAATCCGGCTGCCGCCCCGGCCGCAACACCGACAGCACGTTGTCTCTGTTGTTGATGACTTAGCTCGACTCTCTGATCATGGAGGAGTGGGGGCTCTGATATTGTTAGATCTGTTAGCCACCTTTGATACCATCAGCCACTCCATCCTGCTCGACCGCTTGGCCAGGGCAGGCCTAGCCAGCTAGGTGTTACTTTGATTTAAATCCTTACTGTTTTATTGTGCTCAATGTCTTTTCCTCCCTCCCTTTTGTTCTGCACCTATGCTCTTGTGTTGTGGGGTCCCACAGGGCTCTGCCCTTTCCCCCACTTTATTCAATGTGTACATCCAGCCATTGGTGGAGCTCACCTACTCTCATGGCCTCCGTTGCTACTCTTATGCTGATGACACTCTGATCATCATGCTTCTTCAACTTTCTCAGCCCAATCCTGAGTCTCAGCTGCGCAGCTGTCTCAGGGCCGTGGGTTATTGCATGAGCAACAATTGGCTGAAATTGAAAGGGGACAAGACGGATGTCCTAGTGGTTTGCCCCCCTTCTATCACCTCTCTATGGACCCCTTCTTTCTGGCCCTCTTCTCTTGGTCCCTTGCCTGCACCGGTTTCTGTCGTGAAAGACTTAGTTGTTAAGCTGTCAGCCTCTCTGTCACTCGATGCTCATGCAATCTTTATTTGCCAATCTGGGTACTATACACTAAGGGTGCTGTGCAAGGTGTTGGTCTTGATACCGCCTCAATTCCATGCTTCGGTCATTGCATCTTTAGTGTTGAGTGTGGCAGACTATTGTAACTCCTTCTTCTTGGCTCAGCCATTGTTTTTGCTGCACCATCTGCATGTTTTGTAGAATGCGGGGGCCAGCACTGTAGCTCAGTCCCCCCTCTCTATGCAAATGTCCTCTGTCTTGTGACAGCTGCATTGGCTTCCTATCATTCAAAGGGTTCAGTTTAAATCCATGTGCATAGTGCACTGTGCCATTTACGGCACAGGGACTGAGAAACTTCAGCTCAAATTTCGCCCTTATGTTCCAAATCACACGTCCTTCTCTCTGTGCATATTCTTGAGTACTCTGCAATTGACTGATTATTCGAATCTGCTGTTGATCTTCATTCGTTATGCCCAGTCTGGCACCCTTATACAGTAACCTAAATGCTACTAGTACCAAGGAACTTTAATTTGCTTGCCATTCACCAGTGGTTGGTGGTGGACTTTCTTTTAGTAATACCCTACAATATGTTCTTCTTTACTTTCCAGGACACTCCAGATGGAGTTTTGATTTGCTCGTGGTCTTCTATTCTTTTAACAGTGTTGTTCGATTTAGAGATACTATACAAAGGTTGGGCACGTGGATATTTACTTTGGTTCCTTTTGTTTGTTAGTCCTGAATGTTAATTGGAGATAAATCCTAATACTCTATAATTTCTCTTGTACTACACAGAAAAAACAGAGAGTAATTCCCTGGTGATAGGGTATTTAGGCTCTCTAACTGGTCGAACTAGATGCATTATTGTTTTGAAATTTTATTTTAAGTTTTTTCACCCTTATGTCGACACGTGTTTTGACCAGTGGGTCCCTATCAAGACACAGCTTTATATCATATATACAATTGGCATCCATTATAATGTACAATGAACATCACATTTCCATACTTAAAAAACATATATATCCCAAACAAATGCATTATTTGAATATTTAAAAAAAAAATGAAAAAATGGGCTTGGTAAGGGGAGGAATGATAGGATGGGAGAGACAAAAAACATAAATAGATGTTCATGAATGATGATTATCTAATCCAAATCAGCCATCACCCTAGAAGTGCTACCCAGTGGCAGGCATATCAGTGAGTCCTTCACCATCCACTATTCCATACCACCATAGTGATGCCTTGAGTGTCCATGTTAAGCATTAGTGGTTCTTCCATCGTATTCTGTGATCACCATTATATTACCCATTTCCATACTAATTACTGAACCATAACATTATCATACAATGGGCATTTGTATTCTGAGCAGATCCTGCCCAGACATTTATCTCTGGATCTTTTAAAGGAAATCACACAGAGCTGGAGCCTCTGTTCTACACTTTTCCAAAATGGATGACATATTCTGCGGCACCATCAGGCACACAGTCTCTCTGGGCAATTGTCACGATCAGGAAGTCAGTGCAGGCAAGCTCTCGCGTTCTTCCTACTGTTATCACTCATGTAAGGTATCTCTCCCTTCTTGGATCAGCCGCCTACACACAATAGTTGAGGATTTTTGCATCTCTATAACTCCTACAGTTAAACAATGGGGGCATTAACTCATTTATATGTGAATCACAGTGGGGGATTGGAGGATGGAATGGGAAGAACTCCCTTCACAATTTCCCACCCTTTTTGGCTGCAATTCCCTGATTCATTGCTCCCAATGAAGTGGCTGCAGGACAGCACCAAGCATGAAGGGAGGAATCGAAATGGTAGAATGGATATTCCTTGAGCAAGAGGTGCCACGCCGTTTTAAATCCACCCATGTCCAACCACCCTGCGAACAAAGGACCCTTTCTGCAATTAACATCCTCTGTTTAGGTCACCCCTTACTTAGCAGGCTTCATGGGTGTGTTGTGGGTTCAGCCAATCATGTAATAACCATCTTCCTTGCATGCTGGTGAGGTGTGAAAGTCTCCATTGAAGATATGAAAGGATGTCTTGTGAGGTACTGAGAATATATGCTATCAATACTGAAGGAAGAACAAGGTCTTCCAGCTAATTTTTCTTTAACCTAGAGGACCAACCAACGCATGTCTTGCAAATCGAATGCAGTACAAATGGAATTGACTTTAACTCTTTTTCTCTTCATACTACTTTTTTTGTTTTGCAGAATATTACCCTATGTTAAGCAGATCCCAGCTGCTAATTCTCAGTGTGCTAGGACACTGCCACCATTTTTGAGGGGTCATTGAAAATACTAATGGATTTGATTTTAAAACTTAAATTGAGTCTTATGAACTGAAGTAATACCCCATTGATACCAAGCAAATGTAGTCAGTAGGTAGCTCACCTTCATTTTTTACGTTAATGATATTTACTGCCGCAGAAACAGAACAACAGTAACATCATCATTCATCTACCATTAAAAGCAGAACATTGTATATATTGTGGAGGCACTCAATGGCGTATCTATATCTATGAGGAACCACCTTTTTAATGTCGCCGTGTTCTTGCCGTTTTTGGTAATTTTAAAAGTAATTTAAAAGTAATTTTAAAGTTGCTTTGAGATTCATTGGTGCTATCCTCATTTGACTCGAATTGCAACCAAAGCATATAGCAAACTTAGCATATAGTAAATTGCATGTAACTTCCTTGTGTGCTTTGCTGACATAGTGTGAGAAAGTGTATTTTACTTAATGCGCAGTTTGACTGCAATTTCGATTACTTTCCTACTCGTGCTGTCTGGGCAGTGAAACTACACTTCCCAGCAGCCTTGTAGTTTGTGACTGCTTCATTAGCTCAAACCCGGCGCGAACGCGCCGGCGCGAATCGGGGAAAGCCGGTCTGTGCCGGTCTGGCCGGACGTGTTGGCGTTGGCAGAGTCAGGTTTGGCCTCCCTTCATTTTCTGTCCGATAGAATATCCCTCTGGCTTTTAGAGCACTTTGGAGTTTCGTGTTTATGTAAGGTCAGACTACGCAATGGCAGCATTAAAAGTAGCAAGCGAAGTTGGGCTTCATGAATGCAATAGAGCAACAAGTAACGAGGTGGGGGGAATTACTGACACTGATTTACCACGGGAGTGTGTGGAGAAGTTTGCTGAACTCAAGATTGGTTTACTTAACACACGCTCCTTACCTAAACATGCCTCTAATATTAAAGAGATGATTATCTCCAATAATTTCGACATTTTCTGTATAACCGAAACCTGGCTTAAGGACCCAGTGGGGCCTACTTGCGAACAGGCTATCCCTAACGACTACACTATTTATTTTGAAAACAGAGTGCAGGGTAGAGGAGATGGGGTGGCAATCATTGCCAAAAACAGTCTCAAACTTTTCAAAGTGACATTAGGACTCAGTAGGTGCGAAACATTGCATCTTAAACTAGTGTTTTCACCCAACAACTGCTTAAACCTAATAGCAATTTACAGACCACCTGCGTTGGTTTCAGAGTTCTCGTCGGAACTCTGCTCTTACTTAAACACCCTGAGTACTGCTAATGCATCCACAGTTGTTATGGGCGACGTGAATTTTTGGCGAGGCAATAAGAAGGATAAGGGTGCCATTGCCTTGGAAAAAGCTCTGAATAACTTGGATTTTACCATTCTTAACAAGGAACCTACTACTCCGCTGGGCAACCAGTTAGACTTGTTGTGTGGTCACAACATATCATTACTAAACTGCAGAACATCCCCTTGCATTTGGAGTGATCACCACATGATATCAGCTAACTCAAAACTACCACACTATGTATATATACCAAACCCCCACATCAAAGTAGCCAAGATAGATTTTAAAAATTTGAATGTGCTACTCCTTAAAGCCTGCACGGATAAAATAGCGGGTTCTTTTCAGGATCAGGATTCCTGCATTATCCTCCTGGATAAATATAATAAGCATCTCTCTGAATTAGTGGAGGCAGAAGCTCCGCTTACCTCGAAATTAATTAGGAAAAATAACAACAGCCAAAAATGGTTTACTCCAGAGCTTCATTATTTGAAGAGGGAAAAACGGACCTTAGAAAGGAAATGGATTTCAGACAAAGCCGCAGAGAGCAAAATTATCTGGAAAAAAAAGAACAAGGAATATAGAGATAAGATTAAATCAGCAAAGGCCGACTTTTTCAATTGTGAAATTGAGCTTGCAGAAAACAAGACAAGCAAGCTTTTTGATATTCTGAAGAATATTGAAAAGCCTGACTCTCTCACCCCTCCATTTACGCCATCTGAGGAGGACTGTAATATGGTTTTAAATGCCTTCCAAGCAAAAACAGAAAAAGCAAGACAGAATATTATCAAAGCTAGATCCTCTGCTAATCTAGACACCTGCCCTTTAGTAATAGATAATTCTGCCAGAGAGCAGTCTTTTAAATGTAGCTCTATCTCAGAGTCAGAGATGTTAGAGGTACTGAATAACATGAAGCCAACCACTTGTGCAGAAAATATCCTGCCTCCAAACATCATTCTACAACATAAAGACATCTTCGCTCCTATTCTACAGAGAATAGTGAACTCATCTTTTCAAGAGGGCATAGTGCCTAGAGATCTTAAGAAAGTTACTATTACCCCTCTAGTTAAAAAAGCAGGTCTGGATCCCAAAGACCCTGGGAATCTCCGTCCAATAACTAATTCCAACTTTGTTCTTAAGTTATTGGACAAGGTAGCTACACAACAACTGCAGCAGTTTGTTGAGAATGAGGAGATCCTGCATCAACAACAATCTGGATTTAGAGCATCCCATAGTACGGAAACTGCCATGCTGGACCTGCAGAACCAGATGCTCAGCTTAATGGATAAAAGCAAGTTGGGAGTACTTATGCTTTTGGATCTAAGTGCCGCATTCGATCTGGTGGATCATCGCCTTCTTATCAAGGCGCTTAGAGAGAATGTGGGTTGCTCGGAAGGAGCCATTGATTGGCTCTTGTCTTTCCTCTCGGATCGCCAAGCAAGAGTACATTGGGGCAGTAGTTTTTCCGATCCGTATGACATCTTATTCGGAGTCCCACAAGGGGTCAGTCTGTCCCCCATGTTGTTTAACATATACATGCACACATTGTGCAGTCTACTGGTGAATGCGGGGGTGTCGTTTACTAATTACGCAGACGACACCCAACTCATTCTGGAACTGGGTGGCAGCCACTGTGATTCAGAGAGTGAAATAATAGCCAGGGTTTATAAGATAATCGACGATTGGATGCAGACAAACTGGATGTGTCTGAACGACTCTAAAACCGAGCTGATGCTGTTTGGATCAAGTCATCAGCTAGCGAACTTGGGGGCTGAGTATAAATCGTTTAAAATCAAGAATGCCACTATCCAGGTGGTCCAGAAAGTGAAGACCCTGGGAATAATGGTCAACTCACAGGTGGATTCTCATGCCCAGACTAGCTACCTACAAAAAAATACGGCATATTACTTAAGGCTCATGAAAGCCATTAGGCCGTTTCTTAATGAGGGTCATATGCCACCGTAGCCAGGGCCATTATACTATCAAGGCTTGACTATGGCAATGCCCTGTTATTAGGGGCCTCCTCTAAGGATGTTTCTAGTTGTCAGGTGCTTCAGAACAACGCGGTTAGGCTGGTAAAAAATCTGAAGAAAAGAGATCATGTTACTGCAGAGAGAATAGCCTTGCATTGGCTCAGAGTGGAGGAGCGTATTAAATTCAAAGCTCTCTGCCTGGTGCATAAATGCCTGTACGGCTCTGCTCCTGAGTATCTGAAAAAGGGCTTAGTGCTTCATACCCCCAGTAGGAATCTTCGTTCAAAGGGTAAATGTCTGTTGATCGTCCCCAAGTTTAAATTGAAATCCGGGCTGGGCAGTTCCTTTTTGGTGCAGGCCCCCAGCTTGTGGAACAGTGTTCCAGAAACACTCAGAACCGTTACCAACCTTACTGTTTTTAGGAAAGGGTTGAAGACTCATCTTTTCAGATGATGAACTGGGATACGGGGGATTATGACCACCTCATGGCTTAGCGCAGACGTTCCTATTGTATTGTTTTGTTTTTCGTTGTTTGCCTAAGCGCCCTGATGCCCACGGGCTATCGGCGCTATACAAAAAATAAATACATACATATATTACTTTCCTCTCCATTTCTTTTCATGATCTGACCATCTACTCACTAAAAGTCTTATCTCCTGCACTGCAGTGTCAATGTTTTTCTTCAGGAAAGTAGCAGTAAAGGAAAGGTACATTATCAGGAAAGACTGTGATGGGGAAGGGTTAGGGTACATTACCCAATAACCCCCCACATTCAAAGTAAGCAGAGTCTATGCATAGATTCCCACAAAACCATACCTCGTGAGAAGTGCAATTAGGGAAAACGCATCTCCTAATACTTCTACTTTTGTAAAAGCTACCACCCTCAAAATCTAAAGGGTTCTACTCTTCGAAATACCATCAATCATATAAAAAATCATAGAAGCACAGCATATTGCCCAGATCCTCCTTATTACCTGATATCATATTTGCCTGTTCTCCCCAATGTTCTCTAGTAGGCTATCAGTTGTGGACAGTCCATTAACATATCCATAGATCGCCCCTCCATTCCACAATTCCAACAAACATCACTTTCCTAATCCCCTCTTGCACATTTTCACTGGAGTTCAGCACAACGTAAACATGCTGCATTGCTGTTTTTCATCCCAAAACTCCAGTATCTCAGAGGTTTTCCACCTTATGTTGAATCCATCTGCCTTTTCAATCCTGAGAGTTACGCAGCCCCAGTACCTGTATTAACAAGCAATATGGACTCCAGCCAGTCCATCAACCAATTTTAGGAAACACTCACACAAATACACATTTAAGTCATGGGTATGTGTATATGACCAATTTCTCACATTTCAAAATATCTCTCTTGTCTTTTTGATGATGTGTCCTTGCTTTTGTTGCTAGTGTTTTCTGAAAGCTGTTTTTCAGGATTCTATTGTGGATATGGCTTTAAGCTATATTTTATTTCGTGTTCCTTCATTGGACAGTACCCTGCTATTTACCTGGAGTCTAGGCTGCAGGTGAGAATTCGAAATTATGGCGGACATAGAAACCTTTTTGAAGACGCCTCATTGGTTGATTCTCAATC
This sequence comes from Ambystoma mexicanum, assembly GCF_040938575.1. NCBI lineage: Eukaryota > Metazoa > Chordata > Amphibia > Caudata > Ambystomatidae > Ambystoma > Ambystoma mexicanum. The sequence continues at coordinate 605,720,849 of NC_090933.1, forward strand.
TTCACTTTATAACTCTCTTGGAGCACCTCAGTTACCTGTTTCCTCTGTCTAGGAGGACTAGTTCCACTGTTACTCCTGCAGGGGGAGAGAAAGTCAGTCATTGAGAGAAGAAGAACATTTGGGACCCAAGGAGGGCTGGAATCAATTTCACGGCTCTGTTTTCTCTAAACGTTTGAGGGTCGCTGCCAGGATCTTAGTGTCTCTATGAAGTCTCGCTCAAATAGGTGAGATGAGATTTCAACATTTACAGGAGCAAGTTCGGAAAAATTCATAGGTTTGCCCAGCTGTAAAGTTTCGATGCCTTCTCGCTCATCTCCCTGAGGAATGAATAAGAACTCCCTTTCTAGTGCACAGCAGGGGAAGGAGAGTGACACCTTACGGTAGTTAATTCCCTGTTATTTCTGTCATTACATTATACGTAGCAGGATCTTTTTGCAACAAGAGCTGGAACATTTCCCCAGTGGTTTAAGCGTTGGCTGTATGTCACATTGTTAATTTATATTATCTCACAACCCCACCCTTTAAACAAACATAGCAAAGGCATACCTCCATGAAAGATTAAGGTGCAGCTCAGAATGACAGGCCACATAGCAGCCATCTCTTAGCATCACCAACCGGCAGTCGGGGTATGTTAGGCAAAAATCAGCTTCCAAATTAATTTACATTCTCTTCTACAACAGTGTTTGTCAATTTAGTTGCATAGCGTTGGAAATTATGTTGACATTGTATGCTTATTTTGCCAGGCTGGAGAAGGGCTTTAACTCATTCTTAATAATGGCAGTGATGAGTAATCGATTTTATATTGGAGAAGAAATAAAATGACTGAAAATAGTGAGACCCATAAAGGTTGTTCTGAGCGCCACTATCGGACAGACATATCTGTTGAAAATAATTTGTAGCAAAATAGAGCAATTTGTCAATGTGAGTCCCACAACCGCTCACCGCAGCATTACTTTTTTTTCCAGCGTTCAGCGCATTACATCTACTTTTAAGAGACTCCAAATCAGGTTTATCTGTCTCTAAAATGTAATCCCTCAGAAACAATAGGAATGGAATAAATTGTCTTTAAGGAGTCATTGGGCCTCTTTACAACTCTGGCGGTAGCCGTGCCTGTCAAACAGGCACGGCTGCTGCCGGAGTTGCATTTTCTCTGGCCCCTGGTAATGGTGAAGTACAGGGCCATTACAACCTTGGCGGACCCTGTATGTCCCCATTGCCAGGGGCCAGAATCCATTACTCCCATTCCCATTTGAGCCCCATATGGGGAGGTTGGATGCACCGGCACCGTTAACAACAGTGCCGGTGCATCCGACATGCTGTGCTCGCGGGTGCCACTCTGCCCGCCAGGTCCGACCTGGTGGACAGAATGGCACCCGCGAGCACAACACATAGTTTGCTGGTCTGGGAACTAAGGTACCGGCAAGCTTACCGGTACGGTAGGTCCCGGACCAGCAATGTAATGAGGCCTATTGGCTTTAAGGAATCTCTGGCAATAATCTTTAGGAAACCAAAATGCTAGAGCAATTCCTCATGAAGTGAGTGTTCTTGCATGCTCCTTTTACCAAGTCAAGATATATGTCTTTATACTCGTTCAATCTAGCAGGGGAGAGATGTTGAAAAACTCTTTTTAGTATGTTACTTTTATGTTACTTTTATTTGCAATCAGCATGATTTACTATTCTTTTTTTCAGTAACTTACATTGTTTTACACGATGCGTATTTCTCACACCAACTAGGTCTCTGTGTGATGGTACAGCTAGAAATGTCTGTTCCTAATCTGAGCCTTTGGGCCTCATTAGCACCTTGGTCCATGCCGGTAAAATACCGGCACCGCCTTGGTGGAAAGGGGAATTACCGCCCCATTCCAAGGTTGGCGGGGCGGTAATTCCCCCTTCCACCACTGCCCTTCCCCATTCCCATTTTTGCCCCATAGGGCATAATGGGAATGGGGAAGGTGCTCATTACGGCACCGCAATTTTGCGGTGCCGTAATTAGCACCAAGGTCCCTTAGCGGGTTGGTGCTTTAACGCCTGCTTTTTGCAGGCGTTAAAAACCAACCCGCTAAGGGACCTCGTAGTAAGGCGGTAATGGTTAACGGTCACCGTTACCATTAACGGTGACCGTTAACCATTACCGCCTTCCGTGTAATGAGGACCTTTGTGTTCAGGTTATTATCCTGCATAGGTTAAAGACAAAAACGCACTGCATTTATGTTAGGTAAAATGTCCTCTCCTTTTGATCCTGTCTCTTCTAAGCCACTGCTTTCAGTTCTCACCAGTTGGCGATAGTTTGCTTCCTGCCTTCCAGCTGCCATCCCGTTTTTTGGCAGCATTTTTCTGTTATGGAGCTACTATCACATGTCAGTACTTCACAGACTCCTGGGACTTGTATTGAAATTTGATATGAATAAATATCGCTGGATTGAAAGGTGGCTACTGGAAAAACACTGCAAGGATTTACTTTGTTCCTATTCTGGAATATGTGCGATCGTCTTCAGTAATGTACCTGAGCTAAAGTTTCTACGGCTAGCTAGCAACAGAGTGTCACCTCTCTTATCTCGCACAATACACAAATGGCATATTTATTTACCTGGCTGGATTCTTATCTCAGCACTGTTCCCCATTGTATATTATCGTTCGTACCTATATGATCGCTTCTAAGTCTAAATATCATACTCTAATCCAGTTTTGATAATGGGCCTCATTACGACTTTGGAGGTAGCCAATGGCGCTATTAGCGCCATGGCTGCCTCCAAAATCGTGTCCGGGTCCGGTCTGGTGGAGAGGGGACTTACCGGGACATCCCGTCCTAGGCGGACTCGGTAAGTCCCCATTCCAAATGCCATTCCCATTTGAGCCCCCATAGGGTTCAAAGGGAAGGCACTAATAACGGGCCCTCTAATTGCGGGCCCGTTATTAGCTCCAAGGTCCCTTGACGGGTCCTGTAAAGATCACACGTCCTTTACGGTACCCGCTAAGAGACCTCGGAATTGGGCGGTAAGGAATTACCGGCACCGGTCTCCTTAACGGTGCCCAGTATCCCTTACCGCCCACCTCGTAATGAGGCCCAATGTCTCTCTATTTTTTGCATGTCATTAACCTGTTGTAGAATCACTCATTTAAAGTCAGTTCGTTTCTGTCCTGCATCCCAAAAATGTTTTACCATAGGTGCTGGCAATACTCTTTTGCGAATGCGTGACTTGTATTCAAACATGTAGATTTTAACCGCTCTCTCTGTTTTTCTCATATATTGTAAGCCGCAGGGACACATGACCAAATATGTGGCAATTTTTGAGTCGCAATTATGGTTTATCTAGGCCGAATTCTATTTCTTTTGTCTTTTGGGTCTGACTGCACATTACGCATTTCCCACATGGGAAATGCCCTGTTAATCTTTCAGAGGTCCATGCTCTCATTTATGGTAATGGTTCTTGTGCTTGGTTATTGTTAGTCCTTTTGTGTTTCATTAATAAATCTCGTAAACGTGCACTCTTTTTTGATGCAAATATTGGAGTGGGAAAAGTGGAGTTACCCATATTCAAAATGTGCCAATTCTTTTGAAAACATTTCTGGGTTTTATAGGAGAGTGTAGTGTATGTGGTATCACCATCTGTTATTTTATCTCTTTTAGAGTTCTCTCTTTAGGTTCCAGTAAGGATGATCTTTTTTTATTGACCGAGCAATAGAGAGAATAGAGTCGGAGGCGGCCTCTTTCAGCTGTTTCCTGTTCCTGTTCCTTGTGTCCTGAGCATGAGGTGCGGCTAGACTCTGCTCCCTGTTCTGTTCTCAGTTCTCTGTTCACTGAACCTTGAGGTCCTTTCCTCGAAACCTTGCATTCAGAGATTCCTCAGGTCGGAGAGGAGTGGAGAGGAGAGGAGTGAAATGCTGAGCCCGACCACATGACTGCCCGACTCAGCTTTCCTGAGAGAGGAGGAGGTCCGTGGCCTGAGGCAGTAAGGGGAGGAAAGGTCTCTTGTCATTTTTTGTGTGGGTGTTTCTATACACTACCGCTGCACCTGCACCCCTGTGTCACTGTGCCCCTGTCCCCCTATCTGCTTAAGTCCCTAGGGAGACTGAGGGGGGACTCGGGGAGACTTGCGGAACACTCTGGGATAATAATATAAAAAAAACCTGCATTGTGTACCGTGCACCGGCACCGGCAGGCAGTGCAGAATAGAGCACTCTCGGCGGCTGGATAGACCTGCCTACCCCGGTTGATACCTGTTGACACTTTAGGACACATGTACTGTAGTGTGGTGTGGTGCTTCGGAGTTCCGGATATCGCATACCAGCACTTTAACAACCTCAAAAACCTCAACAATCTTAAGAACCTTAAGAAACTTTAACAAATATATCCGTTACTTTCTGTTAGCTACGCTCCACGCTTGCTTCCGGAACATTGGTAACCATCTACTGATATTTGGTGCACGGATTTCCAGCACTGACATTTTTGTATACCTAGACTAAGGTATATCTGTAGGAAACCTATATAAGGGGCCCTGCTTCTGAGAAGTACTGCCTGAGTGATACGGCCCCCCAACCGTTGCGCTATACCAGCTCCTTCCACGTTGGTTGTGTATATTCTATAGCGCAGAGACAGCGGGTCTTTGAGCCGCTTATTGTACTGTGCCATCAACTGTTGTACTCCGGAACCTTCTTGATCTTTGCTGTGCAGTGACTGCTGGCCCTTGGCCATTGAGCCGCTTACAGTACTGTATTATCAACTGTTTTATTTAGGAGTTCTATTTTCATTGAGTGGCGACTGCGGGCCTTTGTCCTTTGAGTTGCTCGCTCTTTTGGACTACGAAGTATGATTTTTGGAAGAGCGAATTTTGTAACAGCAGTTACTGCAGTTGGTGCAGGTGAGCTGGGGAGTGGGGCACAGTTTACTGGTGCTTTGCCCCATAGGTGCCAAGTCCACTTAACTTCAAGTCACTAACGGCCGTTTTACAAACTATTGTGCATATTTATTTAGCGATACTTAAACCTAGATAATTTACTTGGCAAGACGTAATAATTACGAATTTATGTACACCTGTTAAAAAAGATAAACTTCCTCGGACACAGCCTTATTAGGTATAACACAACTGCGACAAACATTTGCTATTACTGGTTTGTGGCAGCTCTATGTCCATTGGGATTTATACCTTAAAATCGGGTATGCCACCACCCGTTTCATTAGAAAATGAGGTCTTGGCTGTGACTAAAGTATCGCTAAGAAAAGCTGCGGTAACTGGCACAGCTAAGAGGTGCTGTCTGAAACCCCTGTGGGGGATCTTGTGCTATGGGGTTGGACATTAGATCCTTTTGCCGATCGAGCAAAGTTGTGAATGTGCCATCATTATTAAACAATGAGACACAGCCGCCCTTGCAATCAGCCGTGAGTGCTCAGGAATCGCTGATTGATTTTACAACTGATACCATCAGTGACTCCACAATGCAAATAGCGGAGTCCACTGTAGAAATTGAAACCTTGTATGATACTCAAGAACCACCAGAAAGAACAGGCGAGAACTATAAAGTGCCATTATAATCTGAAGAAATGGCAAAACAAGCCCTAATGACACCTTTGGACAAGGGCCCAATTAAAACCATAGTGATAGCAATTGTGCATGATAATTACATAAAAGATGTTTCTCTTGATGCATTAATCTTGCGGAACCTGAATGCAATTGATACGGTATATGTGCAATCTAATATGAGTGAGGAAAAAATGATTCTATTATGACGGGAGCGATGGAAAAATAATCTGACTGTGTAATAACTCCAATACATTCAAATATCCAACAAGACAAGGCAAGAAAACACGATGAGGATTTATCACTGTCGCCTGTTATGTTTGACCCCTCGACTAATCACTCTTCTGTGCTATCCCTATCATATGTAAATCCGACCCCTAGACGGGATAAACCATCGACAGATGCAGTATTACACTCACCACCGATATATAAAACACAAGATAATGATCCAGCAGTTAATAATACTCTTTCAGAGATTAATTTCGCTCTATTAACAATCGCTAAACTCTATGAAACGGTAGATCGAAAAGTACTGTATCAGTCTAATTTAATTATGCAGCTGATTGACAAATTTGCCTCCTCAGATCTAGGTGCTAATCACAAAACGATGAACGTTCTAGATCAATTAATAGGGAAATCGACTGCAACGATTCATACTCAAACATCTACAACATGCAATGAAGAAGAAAACATGACATTATCCTCAGTTATACAAGTCGATAATGATAATTGATCTATCAACACAAATGCAGAACCAGTTGAAGGTTATTGATGAAAGCAATATAAATGAAAAAATACATCACGCTACACTGAAGACTACTGAACAAAAAAAACAACTCAATGAAGTCTCTGCCTATACAATTTTCTCAGGTGCACAAAAAAGAAAGAAGATGATGGGCAAACCATCATTGACAAAAAAAACCGAAAAAACAAAGTGAGAATCGAATCTAGATTCAATCTAAATGTGTTATAATTTAACCACGCCAATAAGGCAAATTGTTAAATTGAAAGTAGCAATTCACAAATAGCTGCAAGCAGAAAACTAATTCAATCAGGGATTGGTGTAAATAGATTAGAATACCAACCCTTGGATGACCTGGTTGCTGCTTCGATTACTATGGAAAAAAAGGGAATGAATCATCTCTTATCACTAAATCCATGAATCAACACCTGGGCGTGGATGATACAGCCTCAATAACTCCAAAGGCCACTTCAAATGAATCTTTAACACAAATGAATAAGACTTATCGGGGGGAACAAACTATAGGGACTAAAACAGTATTACTGCAGACAATTTACAGAGATATTCCTGCAATTATTCAGGTGCAATCCTCTACTCCAACAATGGAAGATATAAGAAATGAAATACAAAGATCAATGGAGGCCTATATCACCCATAACAATGGTATTGTTGAATCAGAAAAAAAACCTTTAGTGCCCTCTTATCAACCTGAATTACGGGGGCCACAGGCTTCAAAGATTGCTCAAAAGAGCAAGCCTAGTGTAGACACTAACAAGGTGCAATATAACACAGAGCAGGATTCTCAGATAAAGAATAAACAAGCTGATGGGACAGGCATAAAAAAAGATAATACTGGTCTGGCCAAAAAATATCATCAGTTAATCATTCGTTGCAGGGCACCACCGTTTGAACAATATGTTATGAATCGGACAAGTATACTTAATCTCTTCTCAGAGATAGCTTCTTTGGAAGATATTAGTACAATTGATATTGAGATTGTAGAGTTCATTCATGAATATGATTTATCGGTTGCTCGTCTTACCATAAAGTCAGGAGTTGTGTTAAACACTCTGTGGAAAGTAAGATTTGAGCTATACCAAATGGGCTTTCTTTTAATACAAGACTTGGCAAACAAAGACATAGGGCCTCATTACACGGTAGGTGGTGGACCAAGGTGCTATTAGCACCTTGGTCCATGCCGGTAAATTACCGGCACCGTCTTGGAGGAAAGGGGAATTACCGCCCTATTCCAAGGTTGGTGGGGCGGTAATTCCCCCTTCCACCATTGCCCTTCCCCATTCTCATTTTTGCCCCATAGGGCATAATGGGAATGGGGAAGTAGCTAATTACGGTACCGCAATAATTAAATAATTAGCACCCTGGTCCCTCTGCGGGTCCCTACTTTAACGGCTGGTCTACACCAGCCGTTAATGTCGGGGTCCCGCAAAGGGACCTCGTAGTAAGGTGGTAAGGGTTAACTGTCACCGGTACTATTACCGGTGACAGTTAACCCTTACCGCCTTCCGTGAATTGAGGCCCATAAACTTAGAATGTCCGATAAACAAACTAAGACATTATGGTCAAGATCAAAGAAAAGAAAGAAAATCAGATCTAAATCAGAATCAAACTGATATTAGATGTTATCCGCAAGCATCACAAACTCAAGAGCAGGAATCGATCTGATTATTATCATGGAATTCCAGAGGACTCTGACATTCAATAAACTCCAGGACTAGTAATCTTCATGAATTTGATATATTGGCTATACAAGAGACTTGGTTAACTACATCTTTAGTCTGGGAAGGATTTGTTGTTATTTCTATTCCCTCCGAAATTCCATTTGCAGGTCGCAACACATAGTTCAAAAAGGCTTAATCTAGAAGAATGGTTCTCATTTGCCCCATACATCCAATTGGTGAAGATTAAAAAGAGCAGGTACACAATTGCTTTATTGAACATCTATTGGGGTTGGGCAAATTTATCCCCTGATGTTTTTTTTAAATCAAATACAAAACATGCTTGACATGATAGTGATGGAACCAGATATAACGTTCACGATAATACTAAGTGATCCGAATATCCCTTGCTTTGTACAAAATACGGGGCAAGAACGACTTGTTGTACAAAGACGGAATAATGTTATGGAAGACAGCCATCTGATATTACTGAATGGTACAATCACAAAAGATATTCCTCCTCAGTCTACATGGGTGAGAGGCCAGCAGCAAGCAACTATAGAGTACATATATTGTAATTATAGGCTTCTGATATTAGTGGATTCTCTGACTATACAAAATCATTTCCATTGCAACCATAAACAACTGTGTATGAATTGGCCCTGGAAAGCCGAATCAGAGTAAACAATGGGAACTCGGTTCTCAGATGGACTCCTAAATCTCTCTCTTCTATATATGACAAACTGGGACAGATGGATATGAACAATTTTAATAAAAATGATGTATATATAATGGCATTGCAATCTTTTGCCCAGGGTTCTACCATAGGCAAACAAACAATTTACAGACATAAGCATGCTTTTGACAAAGAGCTCAAATAAAAGAAGCTACTCTTGCAACAAGATATTAGAGCATTAACTAATTTGTCGCCACTTGTTCGAAATAAACAAGTTAGACATATTAAATCTGTCTACAAAAACTGGCTATGAGCAAGAAAATCTATGCAATTGCAAAAGGATGGGGAAAATATGCTTAAACAAATATCAAATAAATCGACATGCAGGAATTTGGTTGCTTTTGAACCAGGCCACAAACCAGACACAAGAAACAACTCAAATCACTGCTATTTTGAAACACAAATTGATCGAATAGTTTGAAAATCTGTATAAAACACCATTTCCGAATTGTGATTTGAATTTGGAGAATATGTATGGTGGTGCACAAATGGAACTTGATAACGGGGATCCGTAGAAAAAGGTCCTGGTTACCTTGCAGTAAGTTTAGATATATGCAACCCTTGTCAATAAAAGGATCTCACGCAGGTTGGTGTGTCTTCATATGTGTTCTTTTTATATTGTCCCAAATGTGGATATGTGGTAAAGGAAAGGTGGTCAGCCGACACATGTTTCAATCCCAATGGGTCTTTATCAAGGCTGATATTTATACAACATTGGTCACAGAGGTCACAGTTGTGTTTTCATAGGTTAACGTGTGGTGATCACTGGGGCCAACGTGACATAGTGGTGAGAAAGGTCACAGTGTGAGAGTGATTTCAGAACAAAATTTCCATTTTGGTATGAGATTCAGGTTGTGTTTGTGACATAATGTCAAAAGTATAGGAAAATCAGCATAATATCACAGTAAAGTTGCAAATTACATGATTGCAATTAACAGAAGAGGAAAGAAGGGGTGAGGGAGGAAAGACAAAAGGGGGAAAGCAAATTAGTTGTATGTTCTTTCAAGGCAAGAAATGTTTAAGCAAGATATGTAGTCATGGGATGGTAAACCCAAGGAGAGAGCTTACCAATTGTAGTATGTCTGGGGGAGATTGCCCCATGTTGTTCAGGCTGCCGGTTGGCAAATTTTCTGCTCAATCTTGCATAATCCCTGAGGCTATAAGGGGAAGAAATGAGTGTGGCAGACACCTGTGGGTCTCTTACATTGATAATCTTAGAGTTCAGGCCAAAGAGACTTATACTGTCTGGGTCTGGAAGTTTGGAATGGATTTTTAAAATTGTTGAGGACACCCGCCATTGTGTAGCTATGTGCCATCTAGGTACGTGAATTTAAAAAAGGCTGATGGCTTGTGAGGTGTTCTTACCTTGATACGTGGGGGAGCCCAGGACAGCCCACCTAACGGCGTGTTTGTATGGTCGGCAACCTTCCTGCCTAGATGACGTCAGAAAAGACCCAAGTTTGGGCAGTTGAGGTATACTTAAAGAAAGTGTCCGTGCCCGAATTCCGAATTACCAGGTCCCAGTAAATGCCATGATTACAAGTGTTACTGTGACAACGGAAAGTCTGTGCCGTGCATTTAAAAGTATCTTATTGCTTTGTTTAATTGTTAGATTGCGTATAATGTCCAATAAGGTGCACGATTTAGTAAAAGTGCAAATGGAAAAGTGGTCTGTGCAGTCAATTTACCTGTTGCCGCTTTAAGTGTGGGTCGCTTCTTCTGTAGGTCAACAGCTCAGCAAGGCTCTGGGTTAATGAAGCCGTGAGTGTGCAGAAACCATTGCACATGTGCATGCCATGAATGCTGTCGCAGTGTGCACATGTGCAACATGGAGACACTATTGGCATGGCGTTAGTGCGCATGCCCAAGCAATAAGTGTTCTCGTTCAATTCCGTACCAGAGTGGGTGAGGAAGTTTGACCCTGAATGGCTTCTGTAAAGCCCCAGGGCGATTGGTCATTATTTTCAAAAATTGTTCGAGCATTAATCTTTTCACTCTCAATGCAATAAAGGACCATGAACGGAGAGCAAGACAACCACTATTTATGACCTTTGATTCGGTCCCAAGAGAGTTACTCTTCAAAATATTGGTTGATATGAAATGTCCTGCATATCTGGTGAGATTCCTATATCATTTTCATTCTGACACGACCATACAGATCAGATTAACAACTGAAGGAGATCTTTCTGCTCCCATTGGTACTATTAGAGGGCAGAAGCAGGTTTGTATCTTTGCCTTAGCCCTTTTTAACTTTTATATTTCAGATATGGGAGCAGATTTTGAGGGTCTGATTCCCCTAAATTGCATGATATGAGCGTCAGGTGGTTACTCTATGCGGGTGACTTGGTTTTGATGGCTAAGACTCACCGTGGACTACAGACCATGTTATCCGCATTGGATAAATATGCAACATCAAACCACCTGATGATCAATACAACAAAATCACAAGTGATTTCTTTCAATCACCTTGGAAGAGTTGGCAACAAAACAAGGCTAATAAATGAATGGCTATTGTAAGCTCAAAGACTACCAGTGGCCTCGGAATATATATACTTGGGGATGAACATAAACAACCAGCCCTCAGAGCATCCCCATCATGAGATTTAAAAAGAAAACTCTGCTCATTGATCTCACAGGCAAGAATAGTAAATGGTTGATATGGCAAATTTTCCATCAAGCCAATGATAACTTATTATAAACAAAAGGTAACGCCAATCCTTTTGTATGGTGCTGAGTCAAAAATCTGCACTTCTTATGCCTACTGGCAAGTGTTAGAAGGTACATTTTGGAAATCTGTCCTTGCTATTCTAATGTCGCAACCTATGCCCATTGTTTGATATGAGTTAGGATTATTATCTTTACACTGTATGTACTCGTGGAAACTATGTTTATTCTACAGGAAATGTGCACTTGATAGAACCACTCATGACTTGTTATTTATGATGTCAATATATGCTAATACATCTGAACACCAATTTGTAGTGCAATGGAGAACTAAAGTCCGGAGTATTCTTAATGAAGCTGACATCTCGTTAGATTTACTAATCACCAACCCAGACAAGGCTAAAAAGAAATTGGATGAAATGGATTCGATTAATATGTGCCAACAATGTAAGACATATAAGAGCTTTCAGCAAGACTCTCTACCTTTAAAAAAGTGTGGTGTATTACCAGTTTACATCATTAACTCCCCAAATGCGATCTATAGATCAATTTATATGAGATTTCGATTTCACTTATGGCCGACTAGAGAACTGCTGTACAGGAGAAAGAATTCAATAGTAAATGATAATAAATGCTGATTTTGTCGAGAACACTGTGAGACAATTGAGCATCTTATCACAGAATGCCCAGAATTACTGGATATGCAGATTCTTTTTAAAAAAAAAAACATTTTGAAGGTTATTTCCTTTTGACACAAGCGTCCTTGTGGACCAATTTGTATCTTATAGAATTGCAAGCAGTAAGATTCTCAATTGTGAGGTTATCTCAATTTTTAAAATTGGATTTAGTTTGATTTGACTTTAGAAATGTATTGGGCTTTATGAAGTTAAGTGGAATTGTAAATGTGATGAAATTATGTATATGCAATCTAGAAATGTATTTATTATGTATTATAGAATATCATGATTTCATAAAAGTGAAAGGTTTGGTTTTTCAAGCTGTAACACCTATAAAATAAAATAAAAATAAAAAAGACTGCCCTTTTAGCTGCATTCATCAATTGTCGCTCATTGTAGACTATGTGTTCGTTTTTTTTCTGATACTAGTAGCTTCTTTTTTGTATTTTTTTATGAGTACTCGGGCGTAGAAATTGTCCAAAAAAGGGCACTTTTTCTTTTACATATGTTGGGTGGTGGCTATTCCTGTCTAATAAAGCATTAGAATCTGTGGGTGTATGATGTGGTATCACTTGTAGTTTTCCTCTTTGCTGATATATAGTAAGTTCCAGGAAAACCCTGGCCTGATGGCAATGCTGCACATGTATACTCCCCCCACGCTCCATCTGCTTCTGTCTACATATTGACACCTACAAAGATGGCAATCTCTGGCAATGGTGTGAGAGCATTTGCATCGGATGGCAGTACCTGTCACCTCGCGTGAACTAGGCACCAGGTTAAACAGCACTTGTGTATGCATTACCACAAAGAAAACAATGACATTGTTTCATACTTCACAAGAGCTAAAAACGTTTTGCAAAATATTCTTCAAGCATGAAGTCTCGCTTTAAATACTTTTCTGTAGACAACCTAGATCCTTGGTCCACAAGAGCCTGGAATTCAGGGGCTTGTCTAACTCCTAGATGAGTACAGACGAAGGAGCATACATACGGTACTATCCACAGATTATCAACTATAAAGGACTGAACATATCAAACATTTCTATTTCGCCCCAAAGGAGTCCTGGCCACATAATTTAGAGGACATCCAGGCTGAAACCTAAGTTGGTAACATCTTTCATGTGAATTCAAATTGCAAAACGCTGTATATCAGAATAGGAAAAGCCAAAATGTATATGGCATAAAAACAGTACATTTTTTTAGGATAATGGGCCTCATTACCAGTTTGGTGGTAATCCGGCGGCGGGTTGCTGCGGAACTCGTAACACCATTCCACCACCTGATATCCTGGTGCCCCGGGACATTACAGTCCCGGCAGCCGGGATGTCAGGCGGCAGAAAGTGTAAGTCCCTATTCCGGTGGAGTCCCATAAGACTCCATGGGAATGGGTACACAGAAGCATGGGCACTGTTGCCAGTGGAACAACGCCCCTGCCGGCATACTTGCAGTCTGGCGGTCTGGAAAGGGTGGTCATACGCTGCTACCGGCACACTTATTTCTGGACTGCCAGACTTGTGATGAGGATTGTCTTTATTGATAAATTAGTTGTTTTTTCAATATGATTTTTTAGATTTTGTGAGTAATGTAGTACAGTAATGAACGTGTGTGTCTTAAAAAGAAGCATTTGGTGCATTGTCCATTAGATTGATGTCTTTGTTGCTATATGTTTTACTAGGTATCAGGTGTTTTGGAATATGGCATACATGTTTTTTTTTTATCAAGCCATTATCATACATGATTATTTCCTCAATGTATTAATGATATTTTTTTTTCTAGATAAAACCTTTACGATAGAAATACATTCTTTATATTCGCAGGTATTGTTGTTCATTGTTTATGGATTTGTGCCATTTTTGTGACAAGGAACCAGGACATGTAATGGCAATGGCTCGCAAATGGTTATTGATTGGCACATGCCTTTATGTTGCTTATAAAAGCCATAAATCCTGAGAACAAGAACTACCTTCCAAGAGTTAGTACAGTATCTGGCAAAATGTCACCCCATAGCAATTTGCAAAGCTAACCACAGGACAATAATTATAAGAATAAGCAGCTTTGCTACTTCAGACTCTCAATTCTTCTGTGAAACACTGCAAAAAGAGATATCATTTTGTCACAAGAAAAATAATCAAGTCACATAAAATGTCTGCTAATGTATCTTCTGCTGTGTTTATTACAAATGCATTTCCTTTATGGGCCTTCCTATTAAAATTAACTTTTGGTTAACTGCTCAAATCACAGAAGGATGTGGCTTCCCTGCGTCGATGTGCACTGCATAGATGCTAAAATAAATACTTCATGAAGCAAAACAACATAATTGAAGCTGTGTGCCGGTCCTGTCCATAATAAGAATAAATATGAGAATGAGAATAAAAATGCAAAATCTGTGCGACCCTGACGATGTGACCTAAGTATTTATGGTATTTTAGAGTCGTTTGTGTAAGAAATGTATTTTCTGCTGCACCAAACTTTGCACAATACGAAGTGGCTGATGCAACTATTATGTATTGTCTTAGGGCTCGATTCATGGAATTATCGGCGCAGAGAATAGGATAATTGTGCCCGCAACTGCACACAAATCCGCCTTCGTCGATTCATGGACTCGAATGCGCAGACTTTTCCTGGACTTTCGTGGAGTTTTTGCTAGCTCGGCACATCTGTGCGAACCATCAAGGGCCTTGCGAGCAACTCCAAGCAGATTTTGCGCGTGGCTTCTGCAAAAAAGTGGGCATTCCGAGGGACGGCCTGCAGGCAGTCCCTCGCACGTCCACAATTGTGAGGCACGAGACGTGTTCATGGATTCAAACGTGCAATGTCTCGGCTGGGAAATGGCCACACAAGTCCTTCATAAGATCTGCCACCCAAAGGCAAGCGTGAGTACATTTGTGCGTAGGATTTGCAGTGTGCAGGTGGGGTTGCATGTTGGATTTCGGGTTGCGTGTACTCAATTGGTGTTCTGATGTAACTTAGGGGTGCACGTAAGCAGTGTAGCGGGGTGCAGGAATGTTTTACAGGGGTTTGCACGCAGATTTCGCAAGTTATTGCTGAGTTATGATTTTTCATACGCATGTTGTTGGGGTGCCAGATACAGTTACGGGGGACCCTGCGCCAGATCTCTGAGTCGCAGGTCTGCTTACGGGGGATCCCAAGCACTGTTTGAAGGGTGAGTGTATTTACCCCAGGGGGAGCGTCTAAAGGTAGCTGTTCTGGCTTTGCGTGTGAGCTTGTCGGGGGCGTTCAGGGCGCGACTTGCAAATGCGATTACTTTCCTCTGTAGATTCCATGAATATGTGGGGCATGCATTTTTCTTTCTGCACGCAGGCTTGCGCAGTGACATTTTCGGAGCGCGCCCCTTGTGGGATTCCTGCCAAATTTCCATGAATCGGGCCCTTAGTGTATTAAAGTACAATAAATGTCTAAGAACTATAAAGATGCATTACAACACAAGATGAATTTAATACCAGAAGCACGGTTTGCATCACATTATTATGTTGATGCCAACTGACATAAAAATTACTAATAAGATCCGTGTTCTGTGTAGTGCTTCATGGTGAACTCCTCCGGTTTTTAAGCGCTCTAATAATAACTGTTATTATTACCCAATTTGTTGGCACTCAATTGATAAACCCTCAAAAGGATAAAAGGCTGAGTCAGCCCTGCCTGGATTCAGAATCGTAAGGTGCAGGTTTGTCCCTATGTGAGAGGTGATCGCTTATCCCAATAGCTATCGACCGACATAGATGGCAGATTCTTTAGATTTGTCTTAGCAGTTCCTCCAGCTCTTTTTTTCAACATTGTATGACTTGATTGTTTGTCATACCAAAAGCACATTAAAAAACATATTGGATCAGAAAGTGAACGTGGTTTAGTTGCATAGTTAAAATTAGTATGCTTCAGATCTTGGGGCCTCATTACAAGTTTGGCAGTGTGGGAAAAGAGTCTGTTACTGCCCTTTTTTTTGGAAGTAACGGAACTACCACTGTATTTCCAGCACTGCTAAATTATAGGTACTGGTGCATTTACTGCCAGCGGTATTACCCTGCAATAAATCCAGCCATTTTCTGAGGAAGTGTCGGATTCACCACCAGCTTGTTGCTGGAGGTAGATCTTTTGCTTTTCCTCCCAAAATCGGTGGATTGACTGAACAGTCCAAAAATGGGGAATAGCACTGCCCTACCATCACTTGTAATCCCGTGGTAACTCGCGGCCCATCACAGCGAAGACCCTATGAAACCAGCCTTACTGTGACAAGTTTACACAGATCATGAGGAAATCCAATCCACGACTACACACTCAACCCAAGAAGATGGAGTAATGAGGCTTAAGCCTCTGTATCCAATAATCACTGCTGATGGATAAAATCTGTCAGCAAGAAGAAGAAAGACCACCCCAAGGGACCAGGTGGCAGTAACAGTAAACAATATCAGTAATTTGACAGAATTACCTTTGAATTACTGTCGTAATGATGCCCATAGTTTAGAAAACTAAGTTCAGCAGTTTTAAATTGAACTTAAAAAGGTAAAAATGGACATACGCTAGATGACGGTCGAGACAGTGCCTTTGCAAGCTCTCGGGGCACTGGGTGAGGGCCGCCTGTACCTCCATCGTGGATCGTACTGGCCTAAACCTGGACAATAGGATATTATTCTCGACCGGATGTGTATGAGGGGGCATCGGCACCACAGCCTTCACCTAAGGAGGATGACACCGATATCAGACTAGAGCGACTGATCCGGAAGTGAATAGCCATGCGTTCCCAGGTGCATAGATGGAAACCGAAGAGGGACTATGATTGTTTACATAGTGTTTCATTGTGCTAGAAGCAGGTGGCTGGGGTGGGGATACCTAAACTGATATATGAAAAATGTAAGGGGACAAGACCATGAGGGGATATAAGGAAAGGCAAACTGGAGGCGGTTTGAGTCATTAGTTTAGGAAGTGGGTTGATAGGGTGCCATCTGTTTATTATGGTTGCAACCAACTAATAAATGTAGTCTTGCTTTGTCCATTTTCGACATGACTCCTGAGTCCTTTTGTCTGATTTGTAAGTTCATAATAGCCTGTTAAAATATTGCTTGAAATTATCTGGGCCTGTTATTAAAAACAAGTGCATTTCTAATTCCATGTGCATGTGCTTACCAAAACTAGTAGGCGGGCGCAGAGTCAAACATAATTATAAATCCAAGGTCCTCCTCAGCTGCCTAGAACCAGCAATCTGCGCCCACTTTTGTCAAAAATATATTCCTTTCCTTGCACTTAAAACATATCCAGAACATTGAAGCCTACATTGGATGAGATGGGGAAAAGAAGATATGCTTGCTTTATCCGCAGCGGGTTGTGGGAGTGAAGGGCTAAGTTGGCCCGACCAGAACGGAACCCATGGCACCTGCCATTGTCTTGCTCCCCTGGGTGAGCACACTGCACTTCAGCTATCTTCGGAGATAGATCTAGAGAGACAAAGCAGGTGACCTTTCATTAAGCTGCAGACTGTCAATTCAGTAGCAGTCTTTTCTCATTACTTCCTGGCTTCAACTCAATGACAAGGAGGAGATATTTCAAGTATTTATGATTGGTCAGGATTCTTTCCCCATGAGTTTAAACCAGGGCCCCTCGTTTTGCCTTCTAGCACATTATTATTTAATGAGCACCTCCACTGCCTTAGAGACATCTGGATATTCATGAGGGTGTAAAAATAAAACGCTTTCCATTTGTTTGTTCAGAAGACCTTTAGGATTCTTCCTAAAGTCTTGCCCAACAGTAGGTAACCACAGTAGGCAATGCCTCCAACATATGCATTGAGGTATGATTTTTGCTAAAGTCTTGGCCCTCAAACTATTGCATTTGGAGGAAGCAGAGTAGGACGCGTGTAACAAATTTGATCTCAAATTCCTCATTGGTCACTTGGCTTGGATGAAGGGCATGCTCTTATCTCAGTTGGGCAATTGAAACAGTTCTTCAAGTCTTCAAGGGAATATAATTACTTCTGTTGACAGTTGTTAGTCGCTTTCTCATGCTATTAATGTGGCAGGCAACAGCGGGCCTCATGGTTTGTTTGGAGGCGACTGAAAGGACTGGAGTAAACAGAATTACCTCAAGTGTTTTCAGTCCTCCCGATTATGATTTGTAAACCCAATGGTAGGCAATGCCTTCAACATAGGCAATGAGGTATTAACTCGCAGAAATTGTGGTATTAGCTCTAGGGGACATTACTCCATTTTCCAATATAGTCCTGCGGTGTCTAAAAATGGGGACTAAACACAGCTCATAATCAGGTACAAATTTCACAGTAGCCAGTGGTGGAAACTGCAGTTCTGCTTGGAGGAATGATTTTACAGTGTAAAAGGGCTAAAAGTGACCTAACCAGTCTCTAAGACACAACAATGGAGCAAGTGGGCAGTTAGCAGTCAATACTACATTTTTGCTGTTCTTGCTTCAAGCTGTTGTGTTAGCTGTTCGAGCCAGGTTCGAGTGCAGTGAGTTGTGTTTATCCAAGTGGCAAGCTGCCATCAAACTGAGGTGAATACAGTGGCTGGGAGCGGTTGGATGATGGGTTTGCAGCTTGAAGCGCTGACCAGGATCGATTCAGGGTTGAGCAGATTCGAGTCGGGTTGTAACTTCTGGGTAGGGTCGGAATGTGCAGCTCCCATGATCCAAGTCGAGGGTTGATGACTCTTCAAAGCAGTGATCCTGACGCTCCAGTGCATGGTTCAAGGACACTACAATTGGAGGTTGTACCAGGTCGAGCAACAGCTGCTTGGAGTCAGTGTGTCACACTCAAGCAGTTGATTGGAGCCAAGCAGGTGACAAGCTCTGCGAAGCATGAAGTGGCGTCAAGCTATTTTGAGATCAAGCATGCTGGTTCAAAGAGTTTGATAGAGTGCCAAAGGCAGCACCGGCACATCCTGTTGTTCGAAATGCGATGAACCCAGTCCGAACGGTGTCTGACCAGTTTGATGCAATAATAACAGGGGCCCTGATTGTCTTGGCTCTCAAGTTTCTGTCAACCCTAATCCAGAGATTCAAGGAGAAGCTTGGGCCTTGTTCTCGGAATTTCAAACATGAAGGAGGCTGGTATATAACTGCAGAGGTCCTTCAATAAGGTCCGGACTTTCATTCCATTGTAGCTGGCAGAGTGGCAGGTCTTGTCCCAACAGCAGTTCTACCTGACTAGTCCCTGGGAATGGTTAGGGGACAGAGCTTCCATTTGTCTTTTTGTTACTCAGTCTTCACCTCAATAACGAAGGACTTTGGAAAGATCAACTCTCCCAGCAGAGGTCCAATTAATTCTTCCTTAGGTTTTTGTTCAAGACTGAATCAGCGAAGGATTGGGAGATTCTTTTGCTTAAAGGCAATAGCCCACAGGCCATTTGACTAAATCTAGCCTGCATTAGGTGTCCATTCCCTGTTGTTTGAACAAATGGACTTTGCCTTCATACATGACATGCAAAGTGTTTATGACGGGGACATGAAGGAAAGATAGAGGTAGAGAGAAACACGATTGTGGAACCATCCTCCAGCTGCACAGAGCTCCTTCTGTCTACAAAAAAACCCATCCCCTTCTCAAATGAAAGGCCTTTAGATATGCAGCACCCTGGTCTGAGGCTACTCCTTTTGTGAATGGGCTTGCCCTTTCATTCCTGTTCCCAGGCAGATTCCTGTGGAGTGGCTGTGTCTCCAGGAAGGAAGTTACCAGACCTTACAAAAAAACAAAGAGAGGCAATCCCTAAGGCTTCAGTCCTGCTAGCAGTAGCAAGGTCCAACCTCTCTAGGGAGAATGCATATAATTCTTTCACGGCTAAGCTGGTCTCACAGGACTGACACATGTGTGATATCAAATTGCTGTGGCTTTAATAATTATGATAAATACCATCCATCATGCCATATCTCAGGTGGTATACAGTTGTTTCATCGAAAGGCATTTTTATGACTGGCTAGCGGTTTCTTTGTGGGATCGCTATTGGATTGCGTGCGCTATTTACCACTCTTAATACCTAAAAGAAAGGTCGGCATCAAGTAATAATCTTCCCTCAAGCTTCCCACAGAGCTTGTATCAAGTAAACAGAAAAGATTGTAGTTCAGGAGGATATCTTGCGCTCACACCATACACTTGATCTAAGTTTTAAATTTTTACAGGTCCAACATCATTATTCATAAAGTCACTCCAAGTGTTCCTTCAATATGAATGTTTTTAATTCTTCTAGAGAAAAACACAGTCGATACATGTTTCAACCACCGGTCATTCTCAAGGCTGTACAAAATTACACATTCATTCAATATATACATTTTTCAAAAACCATACCATATTGTGTCACATGTCAGGTCAGGATGATGGAAAATTCACGGCATAATTAAGAATTTCAATCGGTGTTTGAAGAAAAAAACATAAATTTAAGACCACAAATTAGTGTCTCAATCAAAATATCTCCGTTTGATCAACACAAATAGAGTTATTATCTGTATTAAACAATTAGATCCACTAATGTATTCATTATCAAATTACATTAAACTGAGTCAGCATAAAAACAAATAGACTGCAATATATAAACTTCATGCATGGTTAGTTACTCCAAAAAAATAAACTTGTACCCAAACACCTTGTGAAGCCATTCCAACATGACCAAAATGTGAGTTGCCAAAATAAAGGTATAAGTGTGTCTTAAATCTTATTAGTTCTTTGTTAAACAGTGTTACTATAATCAGTGCTTACCCCATGTACTCTCCCTATATCTCTTAAATTTCAGATCTCAATGTCAAATGATCACACTTGATCTAATGTTGAAAATTCAGAGTTCCAATCCTGTATAGGGAAAACCTTGAATTATTATACTTTAGTATGTAGAACTGAAATGCCATAAACTATATTCATAAATGATTGGAAATGCTCACCCACCTGTGTGGATGAGTCTATTGAGTCAAATGAGTATTGGGAATTCCCATAGTCGTATAATTGTGAGTTCTAGGCTCCAAAATTAAAAAATCACCTACAAAAAACACAATGGGCTCAACTTAGTACAAGTATCTATGAGTCCCACCTCTTTTACTTCATTCACTTGCTCTGGTAATCTCAGTAATAGGCTCCAATCTGTACCATTATATCAAAAACATCACCTCCCTCAAACTATCTTTTTCCTTTATCAGTCAAAAAATATATATGTAATGAGTTCATCTTGATCCTAGTATCAAAAAACCATCACCTTCTTTAAACCACTTGTTCACACTATCACAATCTATCACTTTCCCCACAACAGTTAAATTGAGACACAATAAACAGACCCTTTCCCTCTCAAAATTGGCATTGGTTTATACATACCATTTACTGGGCTTGATCCCAATCTATGTTCATCTAGCTTCACAAAAAGGGGGGTTCCACGCATTACTGCCTCCTTTTTAAATGCTAAATGTGAGCAAAAAAGCGGGCAACATCGCGGTGACGTCACGCGCATATGCACTTGATGACGTCACACGCACATTAGTTGTAAACAAAAAATATATTTTTTTAAAAAATGTTTTAATTCTTTTTTAATATTTAAAAAATATATATTTAAAAATACCCTATTATCATACGCGGTATAGCTTACAGCCCATCACTTCAATTCCCAAATTGTTATGGGTTAGCCCATATCTACCTGCACAATTATAATGTTTACATTTTGACTAAATCCATATAGTGCTACAGGATTTTACTCCGGTGTTACACCTTTGTTGTGACTAAGTAAATATTTAGTCAGGATCTTATTTTTCAATTGTGTCCTATATTAAATATATGTGAATTAGTGTATTACTCATAAATGGAAGCCCAAAACAAATCTATTTCTTTGGTGCATTAGTATGTCTTTCTCTGAAAATGGTTTGGCTGATGCGCCCCCATATATGATCTTTTACTAAATGAACTAGACATTTATTTGCCATATGATGCATCATTCAGGTAAGGCTAGAATGACTTCACAAGCGGTGAGCATGTCAAATACTGACAGAGAGTATTGTTGGTCCTAATGAATATTTCATAGAAATACATGCATTTCATGGTCCTGGTTAAGTCCAACTATGGTGCTTTTTAGGTAACAAATTAGCTTGCATTCTTGTTGCCTAAGTTTGAGCCTAAGGTTACCACTCCATTTCCCCATCTTGATTCACATTAGCCCAATAAATCTTAAGTCTTCCTGATTGTCAAGCTGGTGTTGTGGCTGCCAGTGTATGGCCAATGGTGACTTTGGATCAGTATTCCTAAGACTAGCCAAATGTTCCCTTATTCGGATTCTCAATTGCCGAATGGTGTTACCAGTGTAAAGTTTGCCACATTTACAAATAATAGCATAAACAACATAACACATTTTACAGTTAATGACCTCATTAATCTCAATTGTCATTCCATTAGCATCAGAAAAAGAAACGCAGTTTGCATGAGCATATTTGCACTGGTTACAGTTGCCACATTTAAAAAATCCCTTTTTTCCTTTTAACCAATTTTCTTAAGTATTATCTTCCTTAACATTCAAGAAAGAAGGATTCAATTTTTGTTTGATAGTAATTGCTCTTATGAAAGTGAACTTGGGTTTCTCAGTCAAAAAAGGAAGTAGATCCTTATCTAGTCTTAGGATGTCCCAATGTTTGGACACCATTTTGTAGAGTAAAGAGGAATCTTGTGAAAACTGCGTGATTATAGAAATATGATCTGTCCCTGATTTCTCTTTCGCACGGTCACATAAAAGTTCTGCTTGACTGCACTCTTTGTACTTATCAGCCGCTTTCTTTATGCATCTCAAAGTGTACCCTCTCTTTTTGAATCTATCCATAAGCAGATCGGACTCCTAAAAATAATCCAAATCCAAACTACAATTTCTCCTGGCTCGATAAAATTCTCCAGCTGGGATGTTGTCTATTGTAGATCTTTGATGTCCTCTTTGTGCATAAAGTACAGAGTTTACCTCTGTTGGCTTACGGTATGTTTTAGTTTCAATCTGCCCATTCTTAACAAAAATGTGTAAGTCTAAAAAGTCTATACTGTGTGAACTCGCTGAACCAGTAAAACTGATACCAAATTTGTTGTTGTTGGTATACAGCACAAAACTTTCAAAAGATGCAAGAGACCCTTTCCATACAATTAGGACATCGTCAATAAATCTTCTCCATGTGATTAAATTCGTTTTGAAAATGTCTTGGTCATAGATATGTGTTTCTTCATATTGAGCCATAAACAGGTTAGCCAGGGATGTCGCAAATGTAGCACCCGTGGCTACCCCTTTGGCCTGTGATTAGTATCGATCATTAAAGATGAATACATTATTATCTAAGGTGAATTTCAGAAAACTCTCAAGCATATGTATATGTTGCATATAAGAAGCAGATGAGTTTCCAAAGGTGTAGTCTATTGTTTGAACTGCTAGATCATGATCTATACTAGTATAAAGCGCTGAAACATCTAAAGTAGCCAAAAGGTAGTCTGATTCCCATTTTAGAGTTTTAAAAAATTGCAAAACATGTACACTATCTCTAATGTAAGATTTCATTTAAGGACATGAGGTTTCAACGCTTCATCCAGATACTGCGACATGCCCTCTGAGACCCATCCTATACCACTCATAATCGGTCTGACTGTTGGTAAAATTTCATAAGTCTTGTGTACCTTACGTAGAAAATATAAGGTCGGCATAGTGGGTTCTGTATTAGTCAAGAAAACGTTTTCATCATCTGTTAGAAAACCTCTATCATACCATACCTGTATTAGTTCCAAATGTTCAGTTATAATTCTCTTGGTTGGGTTAGATTTCAAAGGTGTGTAACACTGTGGTGTATTTAGATGAGATATAGCCATGCTAATATAATCCTTAGTATTCATCACCACAATGTTACCCCCCTTGTCCGCTTATTTGATAGTTATAGACTTATCATTCATTAAGGCCTCCAGAGCTTCCGTTTCATCTTTACTCAGATTTGATCTGCATCTCCTTCTATTAGAGATTATGTTATCCATATGCTTGTGTACATCCTTTAAAATTGCCTTATGGAAGGTTTCAATTACATTATCTGGTCCCAAACAAGGTGTAAATTGTGATTTTGACTTCAGTTCTTTTAAAACAAGGTGTCTGGTATTGACACCCAGTGATTGGCAGATGGATTCAGAATCTAAAGTAGTTTCTTGGGCTAAACTGGCCAAATAAGTAATATTACGAATGTCAGAAATACTATACAAACTCATTGGATTCAGGGCGGTCTTAGGCTGAAATGTTGTTTTTATGTTGTTTATGCCATTATTTGTAATGTGGCAAACTTTACATTGGTAGCACCATTCGGCAATTGAGAATTCGAAAAAAGGAACATTTGGCTAGTCTTAGGAATACTGATCCAAAGTCACCATTGGCCATACACTGGCAGCTACAACACCAGCTTGACAATCAGGAAGACTTAAGATTTATTGGGCTAATGTGAATCAAGATGGGTAAATGGAGTGGTAACCTTAGGCTCAAACTTAGGCAACAAGAATGCAAGCTAATTTGTTACCTAAAAAGCACCATAGTTGGACTTAACCAGGACCATGAAATGCATGTATTTCTATGAAATATTCATTAGGACCAACAATACTCTCTGTCAGTATTTGACAAGCTCACCGCTTGTGAAGTCATTCTAGCCTTACCTGAATGATGCAACATATGGCAACTAAACATCTAGTTCATTTAGTAAAACATTATATATGGGGGCGCATCAGCCAAACCATTTTCAGAGAAAGACATACTAATGCACCAAAGAAATAGATTTGTTTTGGGCTTCCATTTATGAGTAATACACTAATTCACATATGTTTAATATAGGACACAATTGAAAAATAAGATCCTGACTAAATATTTACTTAGTCACAACAAAGGTGTAACACTGGAGTAAAATCCTGCAGCACTATATGGATTTAGTCAAAATGTCAACATTATAATTCTGCAGGTAGATATAGGCTAACCCATAACAATTTGGGAATTGAAGTGATGGGCTGCAAGCTAAACCGCTTATGACAATTGGGTATATTTTTTTAAATATATCTCATCTAAGGCAGATATAGGCTAACACATAACAATTTGGGAATAGAAGTGATGGGCTGTAAGCTATACCGCGTATGATAATTGGGTATTTTTAAATATATATTTTTTTTAATGTAAAAAAAAAATATATATATATATATATATATTTTGTTTACAACTAACGTGCGTGTAACGTCATTGCGTGCGTATACACGTGACGTCATCGCGTGCGCATGCGCGTACGTCACCGCGATGTTGCCTGCTTTTTCGCTCGCATTTAGCATTTAAAAAGGAGGCAGTAATGCGTGGGACCCCCCCCTTTTTGTGAAGCTAGATGAACATAGATTGGGATCAAGCCCAGTAAATGGTATGTATAAGCCAATGCCAATTTTGAGAGGGAAAGGGTCTGTTTATTGTATCTCAATTTAACTGTTGTGGGGAAAGTGATAGATTGTGATAGTGTCAACAAGTGGTTTAAAGAAGGTGATGGTTTTTTGATACTAGGATCAAGATGAACTCATTACATACACATTTTTTGACTGATAAAGGAAAAAGATAGTTTGAGGGAGGTGATGTTTTTGATATAATGGTACAGATTGGAGCCTATTACTGAGATTACCAGAGAAAGTGAATGAAGTAAAAGAGATGGGACTCATAGATATTTGTACTAAGTTGAGCCCATTGTGTTTTTTGTAGGTGATTTTTGAATTTTGGAGCCTAGAACTCACAATTATAAGACTATGGGAATTTCCAATACTCATTTGACTCAATAGACTCATCCGCACAGGTGGGTGAGCATTTCCAATCATTTATGAATATAGTTTATGGCATTTCAGTTCTACATACTAAAGTATAATAATTCAAGGTTTTCTCTATATAGGATTGAAACTCTGAATTTTCAACATAAGATCAAGTGTGATCATTTGACATTGAGATCTCAAATTTAAGAGATATAGGGAGAGTACATGGGGTAAGCACCGATTATAGTAACACTGTTTAACAAAGAACTAATAAGATTTAAGACACACTCATACCTTTATTTTGGCAACTCACATTTTGGTCATGTTGGAATGGCTTCACAGGGTGTTTGGGTACAAGTTTATTTTTTTGGAGTAACTAACCATGCATGAAGTTTATATATTGCAGTCTATTTGTTTTTATGCTGACTCAGTTTAATGTAATTTGATAATGAATACATTAGTGGATCTAATTGTGGAATACAGATAATAGCTGTCTATTTGTGTTGATCAAACAGAGATATTTTGATTGAGACACTAATTTGTGGTCTTAAATTTATGTTTTTTTCTTTAAACACCAATTGAAATTCTTGATTATGCCGTGAATTTTCCATCATCCTGACCTGACATGTGACACAACATGGTATGGTTTTTGAAAAATGTATATATTGAATGAATGTGTAATTTTGTACAGCCTTGAGAACGGCCGGTGGTCGAAACACGTGTCGGCTGTGTTTTTCTCTAGAAGAATTAAAAACATTCATATTGAAGGAACACTTGGAGTGACTTTATGAATAATGGTGTTGGACTTGTAAAAATTTAAAACTTAGATCAAGTGTATGGTGTGAGCGCAAGATATCCTCCCGAACTACAATCTTTTCCATTTTTATGACTGCTTTTTCACATGGATGCTATTACGAAAAAGTCATCGATATTTTTGGGGGGTGGGAAAGGGCAGATAAGGGGTTGGGGGGTCAGGAATAGTTAAAAATAAGTGGGGGAGGGGTTTGGGGGTAACCCCCCAAAAAACAAAAAGAAATGTGATGACATTTTTCATAACAGTGTCCATGTAAAAAAGGCAGTCGTAAAGATGCCTGTCGGCGAGATGACATGGAACCATCTCAGGTATGGCTTATATATAAACATGTATCAGCAACCAGGATAGAAAACACGTAATTATAGTTTTGGTACAAGGGTGCATGTCTTGAATGCAGCCCCAGCACTGTAGAGACTTTACTGTCACTGCAGCTGTCAAACGGACAGCTATGACCTCTGAAACTGCTCTGTGCCACTGGTAGAGCAGATGCTGCAGATCAAGATACTGATGCAGCAGGGCACAGGCACACACTATGCTTTTGGCATTGAGATTATGAAAGGGGAATCTGACCTGCAGCAAGTAGATAAGTAATCTTAGAAGCTGGCTACATGTAGTGAATAGACTGCAGGCGGTGCCGCCATTATATAGAATCTGTACTTCGGTGTCACAATTTTAGTAAGCTTAAGCCCATGGAGAAGATAGCTGGAAGTTGTGTTGCAGCAAGAAAGCAGCGGGAATCGAGGAAGGACTGAGAAAGGATGTCTGGCCTGGTGTCAAAGACTGGTTATCTATACTTGAAGAACATTGAACATGCAAAGCTGTGTCATCCCTTGTTAAGGTGCAAGATAGAACACTATGGGACTCATTACACGGAAGGCGGTAAGGGTTAACGGTCACCGGTAAGGGTACCGGTGACCGTTAACCCTTACCGCCTTACTACGAGGTCCCTTTGTGGGACCCGACCTTAACGGCTGGTGTAGACCAGCCGTTAAAGTAGGGCCCCGTAAACCGACCATGGTGCTAATTACAGTACCGCAATTTGCGGTACCATAATTACCACCTTCCCCATTCCCATTATGCCCTATGGGGCAAAAATGGTAATGGGGAAGGGCCATGGAGGAAGGGGGAATTACCGCCCCACCAACCTTGGAATGGGGTGGTAATTCCCCATTCCGCCATGGTGGTGCTGGTATGGTACCGGCGGCAACCAAGGTGCTAATAGCACCTTGGTTTACCGCCTACCGTGTAATGAGGCCCTATGAGTGCTAGGTTTTATTCATTTAATACCATTAAAGCTAGAAAATGAGCCGAAATTGTGGTCTCCTGTCACGTGGGCTATAGATGGAAATAGGAGTTGGGCATGTAGCTCTAGACTTCAGATAGCGTGTGCTCATATAAATTCCCAGCAGCGAGGATATTCCCAGCAGCGAGGATACATTGCAAGGCCAAATTTGAAGGCAATCTCCATCAAAGAAGGCATGGACGATGAGAGATATTGTGCTAATTAGGTGGGGAGACACAGTCAAAATCCACCCACTGACACCTGGGGTACCAGCTTACGTGCTGCTAGTGAGCCGAATGTTCCAGATGGGTACGAGCACACCAACCAATTGTAGGAGGCCATATAACGAAGAGCCTTACAGTTTGATCGCAATGTTGAGCTGTGTGTCAAATAACTGTTGAAGATGACTTGCACTAGGGGTGGGCATAAATTGTGCACCTGACTGTAGAAACCCAATCACAACCCGATCCCTTATAGAAAGTGTACTTAGATGTTCCCTTTGAGCCAACCACAACTCTGCGTAGGTTTTTCTTGTTTGTCACGTAGTGTGACATCACGTATGACGGGTTTTCACTATATGAATGTGATTTTTTATGAAATGCTTCAAAGAGTGAGATTATGCTGTGCGACGTCCGTTGATGTCCGTTGTAACTCCCTGTTTTAAACAATTGATAATAAAACATTATAATGGCTTTGCCTTCTTCCTGAGTTGGTTTTTGATTATTTGGTATAAGAGTTACTCTGTATCCCAGCTACTGCACGATATGCTATCTATTTAAGGGCCATATGTTCAAATTTATTCTCACAAACCATTAACCCTTTTACTACCCGTAGTACACATAGATACATCAATTTTGCCACAAGAAAACATAACAATTGATTCCAGTTCAAAAGGGTGCCAGAGGTAAACATGGTATTCACTTCATGCAGACAGACTCTCCTTTTCTTGCTGCAGTGTTAAGGGGATATACGCATGACTGTAATTTGGATCCACCATTTTGCCTGCTGTGTTATATGCTAACAAATAGGTTCCTTGTTTTTGGTACACTCTAACTATTTTTGGAGGAGGGATAGCTTGGGAGGGCAAAAGGCATTATTTTATTTTACTGCATGTTGGGGAAATTGAGACAAGGGGTCTCAATAAAAGCCTAAAATGTGCTATGTGAAACTCTACAACTAAAATCGATTTCCTAAAATCGATTTCCTAATGAAACTGCATCAGGATGGGTTACATTAAATGGTAATTACATAATGCTCCCTGGATTTCAATTGCAATAAAACATAACCGTCCAAACCAATTCTAAAACATCCTTGCTCATCCAGGGACACACTGGGCCTGATCACGACTTTGGCGGTAACGCCGGTGGTATTACCGCCGAACTCCCCGGCGCTAATAGCGCCGGATCACGAGTTTGACGGTAATGCAATTTCCCATTCCCCATTGGGCTAAATGGGGAAAATTTGAGCTCTTACCGGCGGCGGATTTCCCGCCGGCGGTAATAGCGTGTATTTTCTGTGGATTTCCCCCCAGCCAAGAGCTGGGGCCAAATCCGCCGAAGTCCTGATTTGGCAGACCCTTAAATCTGGCGGTAATAGCGCGACTGCCGGATTTAAGGGTTACTGCCAAAGTTGTGATGACTATAGGCCTCATCACGACTTGGGCGTTACTGCCGGCGGTATTTCCGCTGGCAGTATTGGCCCTACCACCAAACTCCCCAGCGCTAATTGCGCCGGATCATGAGTTTGGCGTAATGTTAATCCCCATTCCCCATTGAGCCCATTTGGGAATGCCCCGTTCCCCATTGGGCTCAATGGGGAATTTTCACGCTCTTACTGCCGGGGGGAAATCCGCCGGCGGTAATAGCACGGATTTTCAGCGGATTTCCCCCCAGCTCAGAGCTGGGGCGAAATCCGCCGAAGCCCTGATTTGGCGGATCCTTAAATCCGGCGGTAATAGCACAACCGCCGGATTTAAGGGTTACCGCCGAAGTCGTGATGAGGCCCTATGTCTAATAGAGAAAAGTTGCAAAGGGGTGACCAACAAAAAAGTCTTAAACCTAGCATGTATGGGTCCATACCATCCTAGCTACCCTAAGCTAATAACAAAGTTACAAAGGAATAGCCAAGGAAAATAGTTTAACTTAACAATCCTATTATTCAAGGTCTGTTCCAAATACACAACCACATCACAGATGTGTAACTTGGGTTCCTCAGGTTTTACCACAGGCCCCTCCAAGACCTCAGATTTCTTCTTTCAGAGCTTGCAAGGTCCCTCCCGCACCTTGGCTACAGGATTCACTATGGTTACCTCCAGAACCTTGTGAATTGGAGGTAGAGATGCACACCGCTCACATTTAATCAGTTCGAACAATGTTTTTCTGAGGTATTACTTAAGGTGCGCCCAGTTTGTAAAGTGCTACCTTTACTAAACAAAATAGGAAATCTGGGAGATTCACCGTACATGTCACCGTGAATAAACTGGGGCACAGCAGAAAGCAAATAGTTTGCACTTTTTTCCTTTAAGCTATAAAGACAATTTCAATATTTCAACAGCACAGAAATAAGGTTAAAGAGAAATTCTTTTTCAGTTCATGTCAGTGTATTTTTCTATCATTATACACAAATCTTTACTGCAAATATAAACTCAAATTCTTTAACACGAGTAATTTCTTCACAAAGAAAAACATAGATGTTATCACCACATTCAATAGTAACACAACTTTATATTTCGATTCACAAACGGTCCCAATAATTGAGTAGGAATCAGCCATTAGGTGTTAGTGTAACTGTAATCCTCTCATCTAACTCCGCGTTTCGAGCGCGTACTGCCCTTCTTGAGGTTTAAATATTGGGTAATGTTCCTTAATATTCTCCTGCAATAAATAATGAAATCAGGATGCCTAAATTGAGGCATCCTTATTGAACTCCAAGTCCAATACAAAGGTTAGTGTCTCCCAGCACCTTTTCATATTCAGCACACAAATTAATGATATAATTCTAGAGTATTGATTTAGCTTTTCATTATTTATTGCAGGAGAATATTAAGGAACATTACCCAATATTTAAACCTCAAGAAGGGCGGAACGCGCCCGAAACGCGGAGTTAGATGAGAGGATTACAGTTACACTAACACCTAATGGCTGATTCCTACTCAATTATTGGGACCGTTTGTGAATCGAAATATAAAGTTGTGTTACTATTGAATGTGGTGATAACATCTATGTTTTTCTTTGTGAAGAAATTACTTGTGTTAAAGAATTTGAGTTTATATTTGCAGAAAAGATTTGTGTATAATGATAGAAAAATACACTGACATGAACTGAAAAAGAATTTCTCTTTAACCTTATTTCTGTATTGTTGAAATATTGAAATTGTCTTTATGGCTTAAAAGAAAAAAGTGCAATTTATTTGCTTTCTGCTGTGCCCCAGTTTATTCACGGTGATATATGTGGTGAATCCCCCCAGTTTTCCTACCTCCAGAACCTTAGCTTCAGGATTTGTGGCAGGTGCTTCCTGGACCATGGCTTGAGGATCCATGACAGTTCCCTCCTGGACCTTAGCTTGCAGCACTCAAAACCTGTCCCTCTCCTAGCCTTTAAGTTGCAGGACTCCCAGCAGGCATCTCTCATAGAGCTCTGGTTCAGCATTCACAGCATGCCTCTCTCCTCAGCCTTGGCCACTCCTGCCAGGGCCTGGGACCTCTATTATCGTTCCTCAGGGTTTTCAGGTGGAAAACCCTATGATTTGGCGTTTCCTTTCCTCCCAGAAGCTGAGAGGGGTTGTCTTGCTCTACTGGTCAGCCTTTCTCCTCCAGGGTTTCTAGTGCACAGCAGCTCTCCAGGTCACCAGGCTTGCTCCATCTTCCTAAAGGCAGCAGTCGTTCCAGCAGGCTCCCCATATATCAAGAGGGCTCCAGCAGCCACATCTGCTTCCTCCGGGTGCAGGACATAAACTGACATTTCCCAGCCTGTTTTATACCCACGGAGCTCTGGTGCAAAGGACTGTGATTGGTGTTCTTCTGGGCTCCTTGACCTCCCTCTGTGGGAGTGGCTAAACTTGTTACTGATCTGATTTCCTCTTTTTACCTATTTAGGGATTGGTCTTTGGTGTTGCCCAGCCATTTTGGAATTCTCTTGCTGCTTCTAAGCAGCTCTGTGTCATTCTACCGTCCTGTGCATGTACCAGCATCATTCTTGGTATCTCTACTGCCAGGTGTAGCGTCTCCTACAGTATCGGTACAGGAATGCATGGTTGGCAAGCGGCCAAGTGCTTTTTTTCTATATTATGGTGCATGGGCTGCTCCACCCCATGTGGTAGATTCTAGAATATAGAGTTCTTGGATATGAGATGGAAAGGGGTTACTATTGTGGGCAAGCTACTGTATCTCTCTGTGACTTGGAGTATGCAATCCTGTGCTCTGGGTTCAAGATCAGCAAATCATTTCTCCCCAGAGAAGGCTTCTGGGCAACATAGTCCACTGTAGTGGTGGCTGCTGAATGTGGTGACATGGACTCCAGGAATAAACAGATCACCTTTTCTCTAAAAGTTTGAAAAGGCTCCTGTGAGACCCTCTCCAACGCTCCCTTTAGGCGCCACCTCAATTCCTAGTGGCTCATTACCCACACATGTTAAGAAGGGGAGTTCTGGCAACTCACCACACTTGTCTTTGCCGTATCGGTTTGTTTGTGTGTTATTTATGTTCGGTAACTGCCAGTACATTTCTGCAAATACAAATATGCAGGTTCGGTTTCCCGCAAAACTTTATTTAGACCGGAAACCTCTGGATATGGGGTTATACATTTTTCATGCTCAGCATGGAATATCGGCAATGATTTCTGGACGCAAACAGGATTGGAAGGTAATTTTATCTGCTAAAAAAATTGGTACAGTGATAAAACAAATCTTTACTGGTAGTATAACTAGACACAACATTGGAAACCTTGTATATTTGTTTGGCTGCTTAATCAGGAACTGCTCACAATTTAACAATGTTCAGGTGTTTGTTGATGCTGGGAAAGATCCATCTCGCTTTGTATCACATCAGATAACAAAGAATCAATTGATGACTCTGTTGGGAGGCTGTTAAGCACATTTGTCCCCTTAAATCCTCGTTCATGTTTGACAGGTTTATCTCTCTTGGGAGTTCGGTTGAACCTGTCATTTTTCTTTGCTACTTTCTTTTCTTAAAGCAATACCTTTATTTGGAATGTTGCACTTCAACTATGCGGACATTAACTTCTTTTCTCTGCATCCACTTTTAATTCTTCCTTACAACTCCACCTCCATATTGGGCTATTTGAAAACGATACTACAGAATATGATCTGTTCCCTTATGGCAACGGTTGTTCCCGTGGCCCATCATTTTTCATAATCGGTCGCTTACTTAGAGGTATATCTTTTGAAGCTTTCCACAATTTAAGCTGTCTGGGCAATTGTTTTAATTTTCTGGAGGGGCATTGTCACTGTGCTCTTTTGCTTCAATGTCTGTGACTTCTTAATGACTCAAATTCCGATTTGAGAAGCAATCACTACAGTCTAGTGCAATTATGTCTTGAATATGGATAACATCTATGCTGGCTATCGCCCTTTTGCTATGATTGTTAAGAGTCTTATTTGTTTCCTGAGACATGCCGAGGTGGATCTGTTCAGGATTAAAGGGTTCCATAGGTTCCTTTGGCAGAGTGTATTTCTGTTTGTTTTGGTGGCTACTTCATAGAATGAGTCCGTTTTCAGCTGTCCTGAATTAGGTTCCACCAGGCTGGATCCAGTTCATTTAGGCTACTGGGCTAAATTGTTTGTTCTGTCCCCTAGGTCTGTCCAGGCAACCATTCATAGGCTCTATTACTTTTCTTGCAGCTTCTCTGACATACTGCTTTTCTGTCCCCATGTGTCCCTGCCTGTGTTCCAGAAGCTCTATCATGCACTGGCCAGGTAATTTTGGCCATTTGCAATTCTATTACTCTTTTAATCATTCCTTGTCCAAGCGTTTGCTCATCTTGTGAGCTTTTGTAATCTTTAATGATTTAACTCGACTTGTCTTGCTCTTTGTTTGAGTTGAGCAATATGTTCTTCCCCTGGACTGGCATTTGGGTGAAAATCTTCCATGCGGTCCATGTGTTCACCTCTTTCTCACAGATGCCTCACCATTTATAGATGTTTCTCAATGCAGCACTAAATTTGGCTCTTTTCCTTCTTCTGTTCTATTGTTGCCTCTCTTATAGTTTTCTGTTTTTCTTATATCACATCCCTGCCCTCTCCAATGTCTGCACTTTTCTCCTCCAACTCCTTATCCTTTCTCACCACCCTCCTTTGGAAACACTTTTGAAAAAACGTTAACAAACACTTGGTTAGGATTTGGGATAGCACAGGAACTTGGGGGTGCCGTGCCCAAATGCAGTGGATTACCACTTAGCATCATTTATAGGGAATGGTTACATGTGTATGGTCTAATCCCCGCAGCAAGAGTTAGTGATAAAACATATCGGGCCAGATTCGCAAAAAGGTGTGCATCTCAATGAAATGCACAATGAAGCAAAGATGCACCTGCATCATTACACATTTGAATATGCTGCACAGATCCACAAAAATGAGACAAAAAATGAGACAAAAAACACAAAAGTGCAAATGATGGTGCAAAATGTCTGCGCCATTCCGAAGCACATTCAACAGCTGTGCTCAGCAAAATAAGAGGCGTGTAGTCAAAAACATATGTGTCACGTCATTTGCACATAAAGGGCCCAATTCTGAAATCAAGCGCAGAGTAAGGCAAACACTGCGCGCCGAGAAGGAGCGTGCGCAATGTGTGCTCCAGCTGTGGCACAAAGCAGCAATTGCGCGGCACCTGTATTCATGGATTTTCCGAGGCATCAGTAACTGTGGCTCAATGAACATCAAGCAGCGCCAGTAACGCCCCAACACACCCCTGTGCGCAGGAAAAAGCCTGTGAAATGCCAAACACGGGACAAGGCCCCACGCCATCCATGCCCCAGCACACAGCCTCCCACAACATAATCGCATGAAAAGGCCCGGTTGCAACAGCCAAATCTCGTGGAAAGGCCAGTGCGTACCCCTTCTGCACCCCAGCATAATCGCGTGCCCCGGTTGCACCAGCCAAATCGCGTGGAAAAGCCCACGAAATACCCCATCCGCATCCCAGCATAATTGCATACCCTGGTCACACCAGCTAAATCGCATGGAATGGCCCATGTGTACCCCATCTGCACCCCAGCATAATCGTGTACCCCTGTCACACCAGCCCCATCGCGTGGAAAGGCCTGTGTGTACCCCTTCCGCACTGCAGCATAATCGCGTACCCCGGACACACCAGCCAAATCGTGTGGAAAGGCCCATGTGTACCCCGTCGGCACCCCAGCATTATCGTGTACCCCGGTCGCACAAGCTAAACCGTGTGTTAAGCCCTGCATGTACCCCGCGATACATGCACAAATACCATGGAAGCAGACGCCTCCTGACAGGACAGCCACATCTCAGCAGCCATCAGCCGCGAGCACACCCTGCAGGCAGGCCACACCACATGGGAACACCCGTAACCACACCCTGCAGGCAGCCCACACAATATGGGACACCCCATCACCTGTGACCACACCCCGCATGCAGCCCACACCACATGGGACCCCCATCACCTGTGACCACACCCCGCAGGCAGCCCACACCACATGGGACCCCCCCTTTACCCAAGACCACTCCACACAGGCAGGCCCTGACTCATGAGACCCCCATCACCCGTCACCAGACCCCGCAGGCAGCCAACACCACATGGGACCCCCCCTTCACCTGTGACCACACCCCACAGGTAGTCCATACCACATGGGACCCCCCCATCACCCATGACCACACCGTCAGGCTCTGACTCATGGAACACCCACATCCCCACCACGGCAGCCTGCAGGCAGCCCACACCACATGGGATCCCGCCTTCACCCGTGACCACACCCTGCAGTCAGCCCACACCACATGGGAACCCCCATCACCTGTGACCATACCCAGCAGGCATGCCCCAACTCATGGGACCCCCATCACCTGTGACCACACCCGCAGGCAGGCCACACCACATTGGACCCCCATCACCCGAGACCACACCCGCAGGCAGCCCACACCACATGGAATCCCCCCATCACCCATGACCACACCCCGCAGGCAGGCCCAGATTCATGGAACACCCCCGTCACGCAACCTGCAGGCAGCCCACACCACATGGGACCCCAACACCTATGATGGCAACCTGCAGGCAGGCCCGTCTCATTTCCCCCCAACACCTGTGACGGCAACCTGCAGGCAAGCCTTGCCTTATGTACCCCCCTTCCGAACACACTGTGTACCGATAAACATAAATGCAGCAGATGTGAAATGAAATGCCACCACACGCTGCACACTCCAAGTGCACCTAAACACCCATCCATTGGTCATGCACACCACAACATGCCACATGCCATTGGAAGTCAAGCATGACACATGCATGCATATGTGCACATGCATGAACAACATAGGTCAGCATCATGGACATAGAACACAGTAAGCAAGAGTGAAACGTCTGCTAAACCATCGAGACCAGACACCACTTTGATTTTCAATTAAAAAATATATATTAAAACAGTATCAAAGTCATACTGAGTGAAATTAAAAAATCCAATCAGCATGAAATGAATCAATAAATAAAATATTGTCAAAAAGAAAAGACATTGGATGTCAAAAAATAAAACCAAAATCAAAGATGTGGTCCTTGTCCAAAAATGTATGTCTAAATGAAAACACAAATGAAAAGAAAACCATTCCATCATGGTGAACAGAAAATTATCCATGAAAAATAGAACTATGTACAAACAACCAGGGTCCATTGTCCCAAACCCTGTCCCAAAATCCTGAAGAATTGAAGAATAAAATGAACAAAGAACTATGTAAAAAAAAGTGGAGCAAAGTCCAATAATGCCAAATAAAAGATAAAAATAAATGAAACCTAGACCTAAAGAACTATATACAATGACATCGGGCTAGTCCTTCCACTCACCATGTCCCCTCAAAGTCTCAGCCAGGGCATCATCGAACACTGTCCACTTCACCTAGGCAGGCCTCAGCTCTCCCCTCGAGGTCTTAAAGAGACTCCAACATGCTACTTTGATACTCCCTGCAAGTCTCCTTGAGGACCTCGGCCCGCCTCTCTGCCCGACGCAGTGGTTCTCCGCCCTGGACATGGTGAGTCTAGCCTCCCGTGTCCGCTGCCACGCTGCTCCGATCTGCTGGCCAAAACGCACCAACACAGAAGACATCCTTGTTGTAAGGTCCACATTTGCCTACTGCCCGAAGGCCGAAACCTGCCTCTCTTCCATTGGACGCCCTGAGTTCTGTCACCTCCTACTCTGAGCCTGCTGCTACCGATTAGCCTT
Organism: Ambystoma mexicanum; assembly: GCF_040938575.1. Classification (NCBI taxonomy): domain Eukaryota; kingdom Metazoa; phylum Chordata; class Amphibia; order Caudata; family Ambystomatidae; genus Ambystoma; species Ambystoma mexicanum. The sequence continues at coordinate 605,758,102 of NC_090933.1, forward strand.
GTGCCTGCGCCTCAAGGACAACCTCTGGGATGATGACAACCGCCGGGGCTGTCGAACATGTGCTCTGCTACTTCATGCCTGCTCTTCCTCCATTGCCGCATGTCCTGTCGCCGGATGGTTCTCTGTGGTGACCACCTCTGCTGATCCTCCTTCGACTCCCAACTCTGGCAGGGATGTGATCTCCACCAGACTGGCCCCAGGCTTAGGACAGGTACACAGGGGTATCTGGGCTGGGAGACAGCAGGGAGGATGACTGGCACACAGAGGAGGAAGACGAGGAGTGGGTCATAGCAGTGGCCAGCACACGTACCCAATTCGTGACCAGGAACTGAGCTAGCCAGTTAATGAGGCAACAGACCTCATTGTGATGATGTGCAAGCCCCCGATTGGAAGCCTGCACATCATCACGAATGTCTGTACGCCTTGTGATACCGGCTAGCAACGGTTCCACCCTGTCAGGAATTGCTTCATCCACAGGTATTGGTGTATCCATTTGCGTGGATACATCCGCCACCTGTGGATGAGTCCGGCCTGAGGCATGCCCGCAGGTGCATACTGGTGCAGTCACAGTTCCAGGGACAAGATTAGGCACAGGCCCCTCCATGGTGACCTGCACTGCCTCCGGCCCCTGACCCTGGACTGCACCAGTCACACGCACGTCATCACCCCCGCCGGAACCCATGTGCTGGGCTGATGATGCTGCCTCCTTCGTCAACTTGGATGCCTCCCCACCGTCTTCCGCATCGGATTGCCCATGTGTGGGCTCACCTGTCCCTCCCACTGCCAAGGAGCCCATGACCAACTTCACTCTCTTGGGCCTCCCCTCAGCAGCTGCGGTCGCTGTCGCAGACGCAGCACCAGTCTCCTCGCTCAGTAAGATGACAGTACCTGGGAGGAAGACTGGGCCCTGCATCTGTGCCTGGTGGAGGCATCCCTGCTGCCATGCACTACAGCGCCTTCTCTTCTTCCATCGTCACTGTGGATAGGGAAACCTTCTCTTCTTCCATCGTCACTGTGGATAGGCAAACACACATATGTTTAGTAGATTGATATTTGTGTCAAGCTACTAAACATATGTGTGTTTGTCACAATGCAAATGTACATCAGTGGCACTGTCAAAGGTCCCAACCATCATCACTGTCCACTACACACAGGGAAGTGCTATTCACACACATGCACAATCATGTCTATCATTCACAACAGACATTCACATTCTTGGACAAGGTACTGCCAGCAACTCAAAATTGTGCATTCAGCTCACACGCATCATGGGACATACACATCTCATTCACACACATCACCTGACAGTCATGAAGCAGGGCATGGAGCTATCACGTCAGAGTGCGCTCGAGGTCAAATTGGCAGCGTGAGTCAATCACACAATCAAAAGATCAAGTAACATACATCCAGGAGTGTTGGCCAGTCACACACTCACTACTCAGACACATGCACATGTACACCATGCATGTCCATGATGTTGCCAAAAGCACCCATGTGTCACACCTCTCACATGCCCCAGTCCAGACACAGGGATGCAAACATGTGCATGTTGTTACATGCTGGGGCGCATCATGCATTGCAACACAGACACCATTGATGTCGCACACACTTGAATGGAGCAGTGCCTGGGACATGCACACAGACATCTGTGCAGGTGGCATGCCAGACATAGGCCAAGGTGCACACTCCAACCACACGTCAACATGCACATGCAGTCGGGTGGACAAGAACACATGGATACTTACCAATCAGCTTCAGACGGAGCACCAACTCCAAGCGCTGGACATGCAGCGCTCGGTAGAAGCATTCTAGGACCCGCATCTCGTCCGTGGTCAACCAGTCCCAGCGCCCCCTTTGGTTACCACCAGCCCTGAGGAAGCACCAGGTATTGTTGTGGGTGCTGGACTAGAAGTTTTCCCAGGGTTTGATGGTAGTCGCAGGGTGCCACCCCCTCTGCGTTGATGGCACCCACGATGTCTGCCCAGATCTTCCTCCGTCCTTCATTGCCGACTTGCGATGGTCCCTGGAAGAGGGCATCATAATGCCCCAGGACTTGCTCCACCAGGATGCCAACTTCCCCTTCCTCTGCCTCACTGCTGGGGGGTTGCCACTTGCCTCAGATGGTGTTGTGTCAGACATGGCAACCCTCGAGGCAGATGTGGGTGGGCAAGGTGGTCCTGGGGCTGGGCTGTGGAGAGGTGGTATGGCAGGTCGGGAGTCTCCTGGATCAGCAGAAGTGGTCATGACGACAGGAACACTGGCAATGGCTGTACTGCAGGCACCAAAATGCAGGGCGGTGGGCAGCAGGCACACAGAGTGACCAGGCAGCAGCAGATGGCTCGTAGGAGGCAGCTCAGGCAGTTGGAGGCAGGTAAATTGGCTGGTAGGCAGGAGCGTGGGTCTTCCGGGTCACTCGCGTGGCCAGCCGGAAACAGAGTGACTCTGTACATGCGGAAACAATGCGTTAGCATGAAATCAGAGGAAAGGCCCTAGGCGCGTAACTTACGTGACACGCGCTGAACCTTGGGCATGGTATTCAGGATCAGGATAAAGTAGTGCGTAGGAGAGCATCACGCGCTTGCCGAGTTATAGAGGACAGATGTGTGGACTTCATTTCCACACGATATCTTCACTGCGTGCAAGCCTCTTATTTTGGTGAGGGATTGCCTCTGTGCACATGTGCGTGTACTTTTGAGGCTGACGGTGAGTTGCGCACACATTTTGCAATCTGTGGGTGCCCCTGTGGGTCACGTAACCCCTTAATTAACATCACTGTAGCTTACGTGTCCTTTGAGTAAGTATTTTTTGTTTTGCTGGATGCCACAGCATACTGAGTGAGGTTTTTTCATTACCCGTTGGCTGCAGAGGGGTCGCGTACACGTATTTTTTCATATTTGGGGTGCCTGTGCATTACGCGGCCCATTTATTTTCCCCCAGGGGTTCACGTACACTGCCCCCTCACTCAAATTGCCGGTGGCAGAGGGGGCCGAGGTGTCTGGGCACGTGCAGGGAGAGCTATGCCCCTCACCCAACAGGGTCAGGAAGCTGCAGGGGCAGCTGTAGCAACCACTACCCAGCCCCTGAGACACCCAGCCATGCCTGTGGTGCTCCCCGCCCCGGTCCACGGAGAGACAGGGGCAGATGCTATCCGTGCATCAAAGGGGAAGGGACATGCTGTGCAGCGTCATGGCACCGGCACCCAGGGTCCAGATGCAGTAGTGTCACCTGCTGTACACACCCACCAGGGTCAGGTAGCTGCAAGGGCAGCTGTAGCAACCACCACCCAGCCTCCGGGTCACCCAGCCATGCCTGTGGTGCTCCCCGCCCCGGTCCACAGAGAGACAGGGGCAGATGCTATCCGTGCATCAAAGGGGAAGGGACATGCTGTGCAGCGTCATGGCACCGGCACCCAGGGTCCAGATGCAGTAGTGTCACCTGCTGTACACACCCACCAGGGTCAGGTAGCTGCAAGGGCAGCTGTAGCAACCACCACCCAGCCTCCGGGTCACCCAGCCATGCCTGTGGTGCTCCCCACCCGGTCCACGGAGATGCAGGGACAGATGCTATCTTTGCATCGAAGGGGAAGGGACATGCTGTGCAGCATCATGGCACCAGCACCCAGGTACAGCCACCTGCAAGGGCACCTACTGTCAGGGTTCCATTCAGTTCTTCCTCGTCATGTCTTGCACCAGGTACACAAGAGGAAACACTCCCCTGCCTCCAGCAAATCTGCCTGTATTCCTAAGAATTTGGGACTCAAACTAAGCCCTCAGAAAACGTGTTCATCCAGAAGCACGCGTTCCTTCAGAGAACGCAATGGGCTGCCATGGAAACATTGGCTTCCATTGCGTACACGTATGCCTTCAAGATTACGGCGGCGCATGTGCGTGCAGTCAGCTGTTTGTTATATAAACCCCGCCCACTCTGCACGGCTCTGCTTCTGAATTTGTTCTAAAGCTCTATGTCTTGCTGTTACCTTGTTTTAGATACTCTGGTCCATATTTTGACTTCCTTGCTTCGTCTCCTGTTTTTGCTTTGACTTGTTTGCCTGTTGTCAACTCGGAACACTTGCTGGACTGCACCCGCTTATGCCTGCTACACGTAGCCTGCCTGTTGCCGACTCAGAACGCTTACTGGTCTTCCCTTGCTTAAGCCCGCTACATGCTTATCCTGCCTGTTGCCGACTCGGAATGCCTACTGGACTGCCCTCGCTTAAGCCCGCTACACCCTTATCCTGCTTGTTGCCAACTCGGAATGTTTTCTGGACTGCACACGCTTAAAACCCTCTACAACTCGCCTGCCTGCTGCCAACTCGGAACGCTTATTGGACTGCATACGTTTACTAGATCATCACTAATCTGGAACTTTCAACGGTTCTTCACATCTTTGCTTCTTCTCCTGTCTGAAGACTTTAAAGAACTCAGGGGTCATTAGCGCAATGGCGCAAGGATCAAAATACTGTGTTTAGGCGTCCTTGTGCCGGCGGGAAAAGTCAAAAAGACTTTTGTGCTCCTGGGATTCCTCTCTTCAGAAACACTCCAAGACACCTAACATCCTTCTATCGGTAATTACTGTGTGTGTCTCTTGCGCTTCCCTACCTTGTTTTGCCCACAGTAACTGCTACCTCTGTTTTTCCCAGGGTACTCATCATCCTAGCTTGGAAAACCTTAGTCATATCTCTCATTCTTTACTTGTGAGTAACAACTATTAATCTCGCCTAGTTCCACCACTGCCTTGAACTGTGCATTAATCCTTGGTTTTTCTTTTGCAGCCAGCTGTGTGGGTACCAGGGTGTACCAAATATTTTTGGGCAATACTCACCTTAATCTGTCCTTTTGTACTCCTCTTGAGGGGTATATTGTTAGAAAGACTCAATTGCTTCACGACGTGTCAAGCCACCACTTCTGAGTTTAGCCCTTAGACCTAACACCTACAGACACACCACTAGTGTGTGATGCCACAGCCCAGGCCACCAGTGCCCCAGCCCCTTCTGTCCCAAGTGGTCCCAGCCACTCGGGGTCTGTGCAGCCTTGCTAGAAGGCAAAGAGTGCAGTAGGCAAACAGGCTCAGTCCCAAGGCATGACACAGGAGACCTGCACATCGAGGAAGAGGAGCTTTTTTTTTATTTCTTTATTCTTTTTTAAACAAACAACAGATATAACATACAAACACATAACATAACTGGCATATTGGCATTTCTACGGATTTCTTCTATGGGTTCATTATCCTGGAGCTCTCTGACGACCTTGCCATCTTCGTCTATAACGGCTTATGTGGGCAGGTTCGACCCTCCCGCCTGTACTGTCTTGGTTGGTTACCTCTGCACCACTGTCTTGTGTCCATCATTATTCTCGCGCCTCCTCTGGGCCTTCTCCTTCTTCTTCCTCCCCCTCTTGTCCAAATAAGTCCTATGCCAGGATGTTCCATGCAGCTATTTTCTGTGCCGTTTCTCCTTCCCCCCAGTGCACTGCTCTTATCCACACCGCAGTTTCTGCTAGTGTCCACTTGCGGAGGTCCGACCACCATGAATCTACGTTCGGGCCTTCTCTTGATTTCCAGGACACCGCTACCCTTCTTTTGGCTAATATACATATCCAGTCCTTCATTTTTGCTAGGTGCATCCCATGTCTGCCTCCTCTCGGGAAGAGGCCCAGCAAGTACCTCTCTGGGTGCTCTGCCTGTATTTGGAGTCCACTTTCTGTTATTTTGGCTCTGATACCTTCCCAGAAGGTTTGTATAATTGGGCAGGTCCAAAACATGTGGATCATGTCTGCTTCGTCGGCTGAGCATCGGGGGCACTTTCCAGGATCACCCCCATACATCATGTCCATCCTCTTGGGTGTGAGGTACACCCTGTGTGTTATGTACAGCTGTGCCTGTCTGAACCTTGCGTTCCTAGACACTTTTTTCAGATATTCTAACACCCTGCTCCATTCTTGGTTGCTAAAGGGCCTGTGAAGTTCCTCTTCCCAGCGCTGTCTTATGTGTAGCTCTTTCGCGTTGTTGGCTCTTAGCATCTGTTCATATAACCTGGAGGTTGTGTGTGTTCCCTCGGCTATATCGTACCATGTGTCTAGCTCCCCTGTGGCGTCCTCTTGGTCTTTCCATTCTCGCCATCTTTTCTTGATTTTAAGGATTATTCTGAGGATGAATTTGCCTTCGTGTATATCACATTCCTCCACCATCTCCTGGAAGTCTGCCCACCTCTCCTCCCTCCTCAGGTCCCCAATTTGTGCAACGCCTTTGGCTTCCCACTGGGTTCGGTGTATTGTTAACGTGTTTGTGTCCATGCCCACAAGGCCCGCAAGAGGGATTTGTGCCGACTCAGGGTCCCGTGTCCCTTGTAATTTCCACGCTCTGTTCCACACCGCAAGGTTAAGCAAGCGTGTCAGGGTCCCGAGCAGGGGTTTGTCCAGCCATAATATTTCTCTCAAGTAGTATGTTTTTAGTGCTGGTTGAAAGATGATTGTATCGATTGTCTCTTCCTCACCCAGCCACTTGACTGCGAATTGCAGCTGCCCCGCTAAATAATACTTTTCAAAGTCCGGCAGCCTAATGCCCTCTTCAGAGTCTTCAGCGCAATCCTGCTTCTCCCCCCTGCCCATAAAAAGTTCCCTGCTATTGTATTCAATTTGGTGAAGAAGGCCTTGGGAATACTGTGTGGGATACTTGTGAGGTAGTATAGCAGGCGTGGGAGTACCACCATTTCCAAGAGGGCCACCCTACCCATCATCCCCAGTGGCAGTGTTCCCCACAATGTCATAGACCTTTGTGTTTTTTTGAGGGCTTCCTGCGTGTTAGGTTGATGAGAATCTGCAGCGTCATGGTGTATCTCTATTCCCAGATATCGGAAGGAGTGCGGTTCCCAAGTTAAACCCAGGTCCGGGAGCTCTGCCGGTGGAATCCGCTTCAAGCCAGCCAGGGGAAAGATCAGGGACTTCTCTTTGTTAATTGCTATACCAAAAAGTCTTGTGTATGCCCCGATTGCTTCTAGGAGGCAGGGCAGACTAGTACGCGGATTTCCAACAAAAAGCAGCATGTCGTCTGCATATAGTGAGATTTGATGCAGCACTCCATCTAAGTTTATCCCTGTGTCTCCATATTCCGCCCTGAAAAAACCGCCAGCGGTTCGAGGGCCAAAATATACAGCATTGGTGACAGTGGACACCCCTGTTTAGTTCCCCTATGGATTCTCCATTCTTCCGAGATATATCGCCCCATCTTTACCCTCGCTCTGGGGTCCCTGTACAATAACCTAATCCATCTGAGGAACCCCTCCCCAATGCCGAAATGGGCGAGAACCCTCAGCAGCCACCCCCAGTTCACAGAGTCAAATGCTTTGACGGCGTCCAGAGACACTATCGCGCATTCCCCCTGTCTCTGGTTTGTCTATCACATGGTGTAATCTACGGAGGTTCCATGACATGTTCCGTCCCGGGACGTAGCCGGTTTGATCAGAGTGTGTCAAGGTGGGGATTAGTTGTGTTATGCAGTTGGCCAGAACTGCCGTGAGTATTTTGGCATCTTGGTTAATGAGGGAAATCGGCCTGTATGCCGCGCATTTCGTGGGTGGTTTTCCTGGTTTGAGGATCGGTACAATTATTGATTCCGACATGCTAGTCGGTAGTTGTGCGCTTTCATATGCATCTTGATATGTCTCTAATAGTTTTGTGGTGATGGTACCTTTGAATGTATTATAGAACTCTCCTGGGAGTCCGTCCGGACCCGGGATTTGCCGGTGGGGAGCTCAGCGATTACCATCTCTGGGGCATTGAGTATTTGAGCTTGCTCTTCTGCTAATTTTGGCAGCCTTATCTCTGCTAACGTGTCTGTTATGTCCTCCGGTTCGATTTCAGGATTAGGGGCATAAAATTGCTCATAAAAGTGGGCAAATGACTGATTAATGTGTCCTTGATTCCTAATCTCCATCCCCGTTTCGTCTGCTAGGGCTGTTATGGGGTCTCTTTTAATTTCTTGCTTAGTGAGCCATGCCAGGAGCCTACTAGGCTTATCCCCTTCTGCATGCAATCGTTGTAGATACCTCCCGTAGTTCAACCTTCCCAGTTTTTCCCATAACTCTATACATCTTGTCCTCAACTCCATTAACTCCCTAGGCTCCTCTCCCGCCGCCTCTGCTCTACGTTCCTCTGTTTCTATCTGCCTTTCCAGTTTGTTGAGTTCTTCTATGGCTGCACCTTTCAGTCTCCCCATCCTGCCGATAGCCGCCCCCGTATCACAATTTTAAATGCATCCCAGAGTGTGGCGTTACTTTCTACACTTCCCTCATTATGTTCGAAGTAGTCTTCTATCACCTCCTGAAGGTGTTCCTCAAACTCTCCCTCTCTCAAAGCCTCTGGACGGAGTCGTCATGTTGGTATCGGGGCTTTCCTGTGTGTATGTGTCCATGTTTCTAGTATCGGGGCATGGTCTGAAAGTGTGCGGTATTTGATGTTAATCCCTGTAAATTCCTGCAGTGACTCAGTGCCCGTGAATATATAGTCTATTCGTGTAAATGTTCCGTGGGGTGCACTATAGTGTGTGTACCCTTTTTTCCCACCATGTACCTGTCTCCAAGCGTCCACCAGCTGTAGACGGTCGAGGGTTCTATGCAGCTCCTTGGCAGGGGGTGCTGGTTACTTGTGCTTGTCGTCTGACCTATCCAGGAGCGGGTTCAAAGTGCAATTAAAATCTCCGTCCCAGATAAACGTTGCTTCTCTGTACTGGGCCAGCTTGCGTGCCAGCTTCTTGAAAAATTCTGTCACATAGTGGTTCGGAGCGTAGGTGTTAACTAAGCACACCTCTTTGTTCTCCAACATGCCATGCACTAGCACCAATCTACCTTCTGGGTCAGTTTCCTGTTTTATGAGCTGGAATGGCACTCCTGGGGCGATCCATATTAGTACTCCTTGCGCATAATTTGAGTACGTGGCACTGTATACCTGTCCTCCCCATTTCAGATCGACTTTGGCCTGTTTCGTTGGTGTCAGATGCGTCTCCTGGATCATAGCTATCTTGACCTTCATCTTGTTCAACCAGGTGTAGACTCGCAGCCTTTTGACGTATGCATTTAGTCCTCTCACGTTCCAGGTTGCTATTATTAACTCATCCAGGCCCATGTGTACTTATTTGATCCGGCTCCGTCGTCCCACAGCCTCTTGCTTGTCCTGTCTCTTGCAGCTGCTCTTAGTGGTGCTACTTGAAGTCGTCCCTACCGGGCTCCCTCTCCCGTGTCTCGGCGGTCGTGTCTCCAGATATGTTGCTGTGTGCTGCACCAGTCACTTTGTGCTGGAATTGTCCCATTATAGTTTTTATTATTTGCTCTGCTGCCAACACCTTTTACAAACCATTCACTCAAGTCAATAACTCGAACTGTAACTACATAACCCAAAAATTCCAAACTAACGCCCAGCCACCCTTCCCCTGCTCGGGCCTCGCCGCTTCTCTTGCTCTGTCTGTCGAAGTGAAACAGGCTCGCCGCAGCGTGATGCCTCCAAACTGGCATCGAACTTGTAAAACGTTCATTTCGGGGTTGTGGTTTTCCTTAGCCATAACAGCTGGATTGAAGCAGGTCGCTCTTTCATGCTCTGCATCTGGCTTAGTGGCCTTACTTTATGTTGACGTCTTGTTTCTAAAGTCGACGTTTCCACTCACCGGGGCTGGTCCTCGTTATTATTCCGGTTCCTTTGTCTCTGCTGGGGGATGCCCTGTTGGTCCATCCATGCATGAACATCTTCAGTCGAGTCAAAGAACCATGATTTCCCTTGATGGAGTGCGTCAAGTTTGGCGGGGTATAGGAGCATGTATCGCACTCCTGCTGTCCTAAGGCACTCTTTCTTCGGACCGAATTTGGTCTCTGCTTTTGGACCATGACTATATAATATGGGTAGATAGTAATTTTGGAGGTGTTCCTTGTAATCACTGCCCCTTTTCTTGAGAATGATACTATCTTCTCCCTATCCTTAAAATTCATGATCCTGGCGATCATCGCTCTCGGAGGGGCACATGGCTGAGGTCTTTTGGTCAATGCTCTGTGCGCCCTCTCCACCGTGAAGCCCTGGGAAACAGTCCCTGCTCCAATCTCTTGGAGAAGCATGTTTTCAATATATTTGGTGGGATCTCTGCCTTCTTCGCCCTCCGGAAGCCCAGCTATGTGAATATTGTTCCTTCGTGCTCTGCCTTCTGCATCTTCCGCCCTTTGTTCGAGGATCTTGACCTTTTGTATCACCTCTGACATTTGTATTTATGTGACCGCCACATATGTGTTGTTTTGCTGCACTTGCTGCTCCGTTGTTGTTACTCTGTCCGTCAGATTTCTGGTGTCCTGGAGGAGGAGACCCACGTCTACCATGACAGTGTCCAGTTTATTTTCTAAGGATGCCTTGAGGGCGCCTATCGCTGTATCCATTTTGGCCTCAAGGGACGCTTTCAAGGCGGCTATTGCTTCTAGGATCGGTCCTTCATTTGTATTTTTTTACCGCCTGTTGTGTTGTGCTTGAGGTAGCCCATGCTGTGTCCGGCTGGACAGGTTGTTTGTTTCCGGGTGTTTTAGTGAAGGCTTCTATGCTGATTTGTTTAGATTTTCCCTCTGTTTTCTGATTTGGCATTATCTCTATGGAACTTGCCTTTGTACTGCTAGATGGTCAGAAGATCCGGGTCCATCCGTGCCCTGGCCCTACCAGTCTCTCAGTATCTCGAATTCCGTTCCTGGGCTTCCCCGCTATGGATTCATAACCGTCCTGTTAGTTGTTGTGCGCCCTCTTTATCTGCCGGGGGAGCTTGCTGCGCTGAATGTTGTGCCTTGGCTTGTTTCGTACCGACCCTCCTTTAGTGCACTTCAGTAGTTCTTGTGTGGCTCTGGCCTCTCAGGCCTACAGGATGGGTGGCGGTCCCGTTTCACGTTTTGTTTGCATGGATTAGCTCGTAGTCAATATTGCTCCGTGTGCGCCGTTTCTCGTTTCTTGCATACTCTGTTTCTCCCAGTCTATATCTGGTCTGCCTGCTGGGCCCCGTGCGGTCTTCTCTGCATGTGCTTTCCGTTCGCCACCAGTCCCGGCGCTATGGGGTCCGCCTCCCCTTATATTGTCTACCCCTCTCTCTTCTTGCCTCTGGATATGTTGTCTCCGCTGGACGCGTGCGTTCCTGGTTGGCTATCTTGACCTGCCTTTATAATCCTTGCCGGCGGAGTGGCTCCGGATGGAGATGGGGCCTGTATGGTCGAGCTCGGGTGCGCTCTCCCCGCTAGGCTTGTTCCAATCCTGTAACTTTATGGTGTCTGCATCGACTCCCGGGCTCACTTTCCTGGTCTGCTTCTGTTCTTCTTCGATCAGCCGCGGGTGTTTGTGGCCGGTTAACTTAACCCGCCCTGGCTTATTGGTCTTGCAGGCGGGGTGGCTGCGGAGGGAAGTGGGGCCCACGTGTGCCCGCGCCCATGTCTGGGTGGAGCTCGGCTGCGTTCTCTACACTGAGCTTTCCAGCTCCATACCTCGGACTGCCTATGTTCGTCTTCGGTCGCCTCCCCAGGAGGGCTCCTACTGTGCAGGGTGTTGTCTGTCCCCCGCCAGCCGCACCTCGCCCGTGGTTATGAAGCGCTGCCTTTCTCTCCAGCGGTTCGGCCATTCGCGCCCACCATTTTGTTTCCTGCGGGCGCCGTCTTCTTTTGCCGTTTTCTCCATTCCTGCTCCGATTTCTGTCGGGAGACTGAGCCAGTGATCTACGGATGTTCCGACGTCTGTTTCTGTTAGTTTTAGGTGCTTTTTACTGGTTTTGCGCCAGTTTTAGATGGATTTGCTTCAGGATCTCGAAGGAGCTTCTCGATCGTGCCTCCTATTGCATTGCCGCCAAGCCACGCCCCCCGAGGAAGAGGAGCTTTAGTGATGAGGAGCTCCAGGTCCTCGTGGACTACATGCAGGAACACGAACACAACATGCTTGTGCAGGCAGGGAGCACACATATGACTGCCCAGTGCATGGCCCACTGGCAGTGTGTCGCTGATCTTATTAATGCACTTGGCCATGACGCAGTAAAGCATTGGTATGACCTCTGGCATCGAGCCAATGGTAAGATAGGTGCCAACTGCGCCTCTACTCTGGTGACTGGAGGTGGATCATCACGAGCGGATGAAGAACTCACTCCACAGGAGGAGATCATAGGTGCTATGATTGATGTGGAGCAGGTCCAAGGTGTGGGAGACCTGCCAATTTCTGAGGGAATATCTAGTGAGTGGTGATGCGTCTGTGTCCAGTACATGTGTATGTTGCTTGGATGAAGTGTGTTGGTTGCCTGGCAGTTCTGGAAGCATTTGCAGGACTGCAATGGGTGACCCATGTCAGGGTGGACTGACACGTGCTTGTTGACCTGCAGACTGCATACCCACAATCTGCTGCACACTGTGACAAACCCTGATCACCACACCTACTCACTCCTTCCATGTGACTCTGTCCAGGCTCCAACCTGTGATGGCGGACAGCCTGTGACAATCCTGCACTCCACACTCACTTTCTCTACACACATCTCTGACGTCTCTGAGAGGTTACCCTGCCAGCTGCATCTCCGCAGTCGGATTCCTCCTGTCCTCTCATTCCCCAGGTAGCTCACTGTCTCCAGAGGACTGGTAATACCTATGGTGGGGTACTGCAATGGCCTATACTCAGATTTCTGTGCCTCTACTCTCTTCCCTCTGCAACTCATCCTGACCTGGACAGTGGGGAGCATGCTTTTGTCTTGGTGCCAGGTATTGCGTCTCCCTAGGACTGTGATGATGGCACTGGCACCCAGTGGCTACGACTGTTCATTTCCAATCGCTCTGAATTGTCCACAGGGCCTTATGGGTCCTGGTGCCGCAGTTCCTTCAACTCCATCTTCCCAATTTGCTTCCTTCTCATGGTATTTGATCATCCCTTTCCTACTCCCTCAGGGTCAGTTACTTCTCATATCAATTAGTTTGTGGTTAATGTCTATCTTCGGCTGGGGCTTCCCTCTGATACAGCCTCCCTGTCTCAATGGAACTGGAGGTGAACCTTCTCTGGGTCTGGGGGCACTTATGATCCTTCCTCATGTGTTCGGCTTTCTCTACCTCCTCTCCCCTGCTGGAGTCCTGGATGACTGTGAGAATGCACTAGTCACCTGCTCACACTCTGATCTCTGACACGGGCCTCTGAGGCACCAGTTGTACCCATGCACTGCCTCCCTGCCATACTCCACACTCGTAGGCTGTTTACTCTATCCCTACAACCCTCTAGCAGCTACTGACACCTGATGTCTACACATAAACTTCCACCAGCCCGTATATTTTCATTGATGATAATGTAGTTGTATTTAAGTGGTATGCCATTCTCATGTACTGCACTACCCACTCCCACTTCCAACCCCAGGTTTCGCCTTAACCTTGGCTATTCACCCGCATGATGTCAATGTGACCTGGCCTCAAGGGATGGGTATGTCTGGCTTCACTCTATTCCACCACCCTTGCATCGTAGCACCGTGTGACAATTTTGTGTATTGATACGATATGATATGATATTTTATTTATATCGTGCTCATACACAGGTGTATCAGACCGCGACCAGGCAAAGGGAAGGGGAACAGGGGAGAAAACAAAAACAATCTTACTAGGCCCAGTGACATTGAGAACGCACAAGTGCATGGGGAAGGGAAAAAGGCGGATGGTGCATGGGAGGGAAAATGCAGAGCATAGGAGAAAAACAAGATAAAAAAATAAGTTAATAAAAAAAGAAATAAGGTGATCAAGAACAGTGGTAGTGCAGCCTGTGAGTGGCAAAGTGCAAGGTTAGTCAGATAGGGTGTATCTCATAAGTGCAGAGGAAGAAAGGGGGGGCTGTATTGGTACTGATACGGGCCCCAGTGCAAGGGATTGCCAAGAGGCAGTGCGGGAAGGGTGGCAGGGTGAGCAGGTACCTGGGCCCGAGGACAGGGGGTGGCCAGGTACGACAGTGCAGAGAGAGAAAACAGAATCGACAGGGGAAACAAAGGGGCATAAACAGAGGCAAAGAGGAAGGTCTTGAGGAGCTTCCGGAAACGTAGATGGTTCTCCTCAAGTTTCAGGGTGGCAGGGAGGCAGTTCCAAAGGGAGGCCCCAGCCAAAGACAGAGATCTGCCCCCTGCTCGTTTCTTTGAGAAGCGACTGACCCTAAGAGAGTTAGAGGTAGAGGAGCGAAGGGCTCGAGAGGGAAGGTATTTACGGAGGGATAGTTGAAGGTATTCTGGACCCAGGCCCCAGAAAGCTTTGTGGACAATGCAAAGGGTTTTAAATGTAAACCGTGCATCCACTGGGAGCGAATGAAGGGATTTCAGAGCTGGAGAGATACGATCCCAGCGCTTGAAGCCAATGACAAGTCTTGCAGTCCTGTTCTGGATTAGTTGTACAGGGCGGACAGTGGAGGCAGGTAGATTTAGAAAGAGGCTGTTAGAGTAGTCCAACCTAGAAAGAATCAGAGCTTGGGAGACAGTGAGCTTCTGAGGAAAGCTAAGGAGGTGGAGTAAGAAGTTAGATTTTTTAGAGACGTTAGAGATGTGTGCAGAGAAGGACAGTGTGGAGTCAAAGATGACCCTGAGGTTCTTAGCTTCGCAGGTAGGGGCAGGAGGAGGGCCAAGGGAAGCCGGCCAGAGAGTGAGGGGAAAGGATGGAGAGGGTGTGCCAATGAGGAGGATCTCAGTTTTGTTGGCATTTAGACACAGATTGTTGGCGGCACACCAATTCTGAATGGCGATTAGAAAGTCAGAGATGAGTGAAGGAGAGGAGGTGGCTGAGGGAAGCCTAAAAATGAGTTGGGTGTTGTCAGCATAACACTGAAAATTTGAGAAAAAGATGGAAATGAAGTAGGCTAGAGTTGCCAAGCATTGGTTGAAAAGCCAGGGCGAGAGGTTAGACCCCTGGGGAACCCCACAGATACAGAAGGAGATAGAGGACAGGAAGGACACCAGTTGTACCTGGGAGGGTCGATCAGAGAGAAAGGAAGTCAGCCAGGCCAGAGCCTGTTCAGTGATACCCAGGTTGTCACGGAGACGATTGAACAGGGTGGTGTGGTTAACCGTATCGAAAGCAGAGGAGAGATCAAGTAGGATAAGGACAGAGGGAGTGTTAGAGAAAAGGTTGGAGAGCAGGTCTTCACGGATCATCAGGAGAACAGTTTCCGTACTTCTGGCAGCTCTGAAGCCGGATTGGTGGTCATGGAGAGAGCCAACAGAGTCAGAATGAAGGTTAGGATGAGAGATGGCCAGCTTCTCCAGGAGCTTACCCAAAAAGGGAGTAATGGAAATTGGGCGATAGTTAGCCGGACAAGAAGGATCGGCTGTAGGTTTCCTGAGGAGAGGGTGCACGAGGGAGGGCTTCAGAGGGGAGGGGAAAGATCCAGAGGCGAAGGAGAGGTTGCAGAAATCTGCAAGGGCTGGTGCGAGGGTATCAATGTGGTCCTTAATGGTTTTAGAGGACCAGGGATGGACCTGTTTTGATGAGGCCTTCATAGATCGGACTTGTCTAGCGACCTCATCAGGGGTGAAAAGAGGAAAGGCTGAGAAAGAGGGAGGAGGGGTAGCTGAGGGTGGATCAACAAGCATAGAAGGGGAGGGGGGACAGGGAGAGGAGGAGAGTGAGGACAAGATGACCTTGGCTTTAGAGATAAAGTGTGAGTATTGAGTTTGTGATTTAGATGTCATGCCACATCCATTGTACATGGCTCTGGGACAGTAGTCAGCAAGTCCCATCTCATGCAGTATTACAGATCAGGCATGGCTATGGTACGTGGCATATGTGTTTTTGCATCTGTGATGTTGGTGGATGAACTATGCCAGTCAGGTGCTCATGTACACTACATGTTGTATTTAGCCCTTCCACACAGGTCCATGGCTGCTTTCATGCTACCCTTCACTTGCATTGGCACTGCGTAGGTGCGGAAGTTTGTGACATGGCAGGTTGATGTGTTGCATGACGACATTGTGATGCCTATATGTGTGGACTATGGTATTTACATGGCTCTTCATTTATTTTTCAGTCCATGTGCAGGTGATGAGGCACTGGATGCAGAGGAGGAGGTGGAGGAGGAACATGATAGTGAGCCACGACCACCACCAGTGGAGGATGTGGTGTGGTAGCCCATGAAGATCCACTGGTGCTATAGACCATCCTGGCCCTGACTCAGTCTGAGTCTGTCTCCAAAGAAGCCTTAGGCCCTGGTGGTGAATCAGATATGGATACCTCAGTGCTGTCGCGGGTGAATGCATTGACTGTTGGTGCTGTTCCATCCCAAACTTCTGGAGGTGGGGAAAACCCCTTCACAGGCACAGTCAATGTAGGTACGTCTGTCTGTGGTGGTTACGGATGCAGGGTCATGCTCCACAGTATTGACTCCTGGTCCTGGGGCAGCAGATTGAGGAAGGGATGCAGTCCTGCAGCCACAGAAGGCATCATCGCATCAAGGGCAAGGTACCCTTGGCCTAGGCAGGCATGGGGTCTGCCAACGTGGTGGCCGTGTGTTAGCTGCCGATATTGTGTGGGAGCAGTCCATGTATGCTGTTGCACAACAACAGGCTGCTTCACATGAGATGTTGGCTCAGAGCATGGATAGGGTGGCCATTTCCATGATACCCTCAGCAAGACAAGTGGAGCACCAGCAGCAGGCATTGCAGTCCACATGCCGCTCACACAGACTGAACATGGTGGCCAGTAACAGAACTGAGGGCTCTGCGTGCATCCTTGGCTGCAGAGGGTTGGGCCAACAGGGAAGCCCTGAGGTCAGTGTATAGGTCCCTAGGGTTACACTGACTGCACTCGAGGAATCCAGCAGTAGACGGTCTGAACAGCAGATGCAAATGATGTCTTGAACCATCACAGACAAACTGCGTGCATGCCGTGAGGTGATGCATGGAGACCTCCGGGCCATCATGTTGCAGATGCAAGCATCTCAGTCCTGCCTGGCCACTGCCATGGAGTACCAGACCGGGCTATACATGGTTATCCTCCCTTTCTACTACCACATTCGGATGCAGCACCAGAGGGTGGCGACAGCAGCGTCAGGTCTCCCACTTGATCATAGCTGTGCGGCCCATTAACCCATGGAGGTTTTTTTTTTTAACATCCACACATGTGGGTGTTGACTTGCACCCTGCACCTCCTCCCTCCTGGGTGGGCCGCCCCTCCCCCCCGGTCCCATATGGGCATTTTTGCTTTTTTAAATTAGTTTTCTGTCTATTGTGCATTTATGTGACAGCGTGTTGCTTTGTATGGCAGTCGAGGGCATCCACTGTAGGTTCCAGCTGGACCCATAGAGGATTGTCTCGTGTCGGTGTTTGTGCCTTGGGTCCAGACACATATGCCACTCCTGCTTCCACTTTCCATGGGCTTGCTAGGAGTGTAGCATGTGAAAGTACCTTACACAGTTGCATTGGGCTTCCATTCTATCTGTGGGCAGTCTCAAGTCTGACCTGTGTATGCACCCCTAGTGGGATTCATGATTGTCTGTCCAGTGCATGGTTGGCATCCCTTTTTGTTTTTACATTGAGATGCATCTTTTGTTCATGTTCTATCTTCATGTATTGCCTTGACTATCTCAATTTTTGTTAGCCTTCATGCTGTATGCGCTTCCCTGCTCCCCTTTGGTTAGCAGTGCCACACAAATTTTGAAGGGTGGAATTTTGAAGGGTGGCATGTGCAAGTCAAGTCACATTGAGGCACATGTGCATTTGGGCATGGTCATGGTCAGACAGATTAACTCTTGGGTCCTGTGTTTCTGGTTTGTTATACTAGCTAATTGATGTTCCTGTGTACATGATTATATTGATGAGTGAGTTATTTCTGGAATTTTTAGGTTGATCGTTTGCATGCTTTGTGACAGTAGTGTTATATGTTGGCCATTTATTTCTCAGTTTGGACATTGCATGGTGTGTGAAGCAGGTGACATGAAGTGTGTAGGGTTTAAGTGACATGCCAGCATTCAGAGGTGTACTTTGTCATGGTGTTTGTGGCATACTCCATCTTTCATGTGTTCCTTTTGTGCACACCAGATTGAGATACTTTTAGCACTAAGGGATGCACACAATGTAGCACTTCTGAGGACACATTCTCTGGGTGTTAAGGTTGGGACAGATGATTGTCACTTTGTCATCAACGGTTGTCACCTGGAATGTGCCAGGGCTGTGTGCACGCCACAGGGGTTGGATTGTAGGTGAAAAATTGTGCCACAAGCTGGGTACAGGCAGCCTCGCCACGTGCCCTTTTCCCTCCCATGCGCAGCTGCCGTGCATGCGGTTGGGGATGTGGGGGTACCACCATGTTCACTGGTACCCAATGCTGTGTCGCAACGTTGTGCAGGACACATGCTGCCACAATGATCCTGCACACTACTGGTGGTGCATATAGTAGCTCACAACCAGAGTGGTCAAAGGAGCGGATGCGTGACTTTAGCACTCCAAATGTGTGTTCCACTATGCCGATAGTTGCAATATAGGCTGCCTTGTATCTTACCTGGGGTGGTGTGGTGGGGTTCTGTATTGGTGTCATCATGTAGGTGCTCAGAGGGTAGGCACTGTCCCCTGTAGAGGTGAGATGTGTTGTCAGTGGTGTGGTTTTGTCTGTGTGAGACATGCATGCATTTGCAGGGCAATTTGTACCCACCAATGAGCCATGTGTTGCCATGCCTCCCAGCTTCCAGGGCCCGGTGTAGGGGTGACATTCTGAATATGAAACTATCATGGCTGGACCCCGGATAGTTGGCATATACAGAGGTAATGATTCCCTTGGCATCACATACAACCTGCACTTTGATGGAATGCCAGTGCTTGCGATTGCGATTGAAATGCTCTGTGGCCCTAGGTGGACGTACGGCCACATGGGTGCAATCGATGGCACCAAGCACTTTAGGGAAGTGCGCCATCCCATAAAAGTCCTGGACAATAGCCTGCCTTTCTATAGGGTGTTCTGGGCATGTATATGTGCCTGCAGACTGAGGGGCGTGCAGTCATGATTGCCAACAACTGGTGTAGGCAGCGTGACTGCGTGGCCTGTGAAATGGCCCCGACCATGGCAGTTCTCCGCTGAAATTACCCAGTGGCCAAAAAATGCAGTACATTGAGGACCTTATCTAAGGGGCTCAGTGCTTGGGAGCACAGGGTGGGTGATGTGAGGTCATCTTCCCACTCCCTGACCAGGTCAAATATGATGTGAGGTGGAAACCTATACCTGCCATAGACCTGGTCATCAGGCATCCCAAAAAGGCTGGTCCTGGGTAAATAAATGTGTGCCCTGGCTATCCTCCTCATCCCGCGGTGTCCCGCGATCACTGCTGGGAAAAATGTGACATTCATTTTAGCTGTATAGCGTGTTGGTTTTTCACGTGACCTTTTTATGCATTGGTTTTAATGCGTGGTGACGCTTACACCTGCTTACGCTTGGCAGACGTGTTTCTAGATTAGCATGTCATTTTCCGCACGCCGGAGAGCCCTGTTCTTTTCCATAAATACGTGTTGTTAGCGCGCGTGTGGGCGTTGCAAGTATTTTACTGTCGTACTTCCCACGTAATGCCCACATTTACGCTTGTTGTTCCCCATTCCACGCGTTCCGCCCCCTTTTTAGGTGACTGCGCTAGACGGTATGCGCCTTCGCTGTGCTTCTTGCGCAAGGCGTTTGTGGTGTCGCACTTATGTGTTGGACCCACGCGGATTCAGCACAAGTCTCCGGAAAGCCATGCACAACGTGTTCCATGAATCAACAAACGGGCGCTTGCGTGCATTTTGCACACAAGCGCCTGTTTTTCAGCGCTATTTTATTCTATGAATCAGACCCAAAATGTTAGCAACTCCCCACAGAAACTGCTGCAAAGCAGGAAGAAGCCCTTGAACCCCAAAGACACCTGGAAAGCCACCCACCTCCATCCAGTAACATACAGCCCCCTAGCATCCCCTAACATCAAATCCATCAACCAGAAGGTGAGAAAGGACGTCATGCACCAAACTTCACCCAGAATGAGCTAAATGTCATAATAGCATATTTGGTAGACCATGAGGCAACCACATACAACTTACAAAGGTAACAGGCAGACATTGCCATACAAAATGCCCTCTGAATTGAACTCACAAGCAATGGCAATGCCTTTGGAGTGGCGCTGAGGACCACAAAAGAAGAAAAGATAAGTTGGGAGACCTGAAAGCAGAAGCAGACAGACCAGAATGCATGCACATGCTAGTGCACAGAAGGTGGCCCAGCAGAAGAGGCAGTGGAGTGCATGATCAATACAGTGGCAGTAGGTGGCACCGGTGGACCTGACACAGCTGCACAAAAGCAAAGTGAGTAAAGCAAGATCATGACAGTCTAAATGTACTGTTCCATTATGCAGCCTCATCATCCCTGGAAGAAACCTTGCAACCCAGTATCAAGTCAAGCCACTCCACACTGTAACGTCACGTCTTGCCATAGAAAAAAAACCCTCAAAGTCAGCATCTTTGTCATTTCAGAACATCTGCACATTTCAGTGGATTTGCATTATGTGAGATTAAGGTGAGCAGATAAGAAAATGGGAAATACATGTAATGAACACCAGGAGAGAGGGATGCCGCGGAAAAGGTCAAGGCACTTGTGAGCGCTTGATGACATGTGAAACAGGAAGTGTCAATACACGCCCATCATGGGTAATGCTTGGCTGCCCTCTACCAGCTACACAGCCATAGAGCAACATACACAAATGTGGTGCACACAATCTGCACAGGTGGCTGAACATACACAAGCACAAAGAAAATGTACAGGCTAAAAAGGGTAGTGCCCAGGACTACCTTTACAGATTTCACCCCGCACATAAACCTGTAATGAGATGTCCTCTCCAAAACACATGACACACACACTCAAGTTGATAATATGCATTTTCCCTCATGGATACAAACAGGCAGCAGTGGATATAAGTTCATTAGACCCTCGAATGCCACCACTTAATGGAAAGAAGTGGAGCAGCCCCCAGATTTGGAGAAGCCCAGAAACAAGGTGAGCCAATCATGGTCCCAACCCGACACGCACCGTACAACCTGAGGAACATGTCCCCTCAAAATATAAACTTTTGAGGTCCCCCCAGGGCCACGTTCCTTGCAGCTTTCCCTGACCCCTCTCCTTTTTTCCATTTCCCTCCCCCTCCCCCCGCCTCCTAGCCCTCCCGTGATTGGTTCCTGGTTCTCTTCCTCATTGTTTCCTTTACCGGCACTGCCTGCATTTGCCCACTTTCACCCTTGGAGACCCAGGTGAGTGCTGCATGTGGCTGAACCTCTTGGCTCTGTTCTTGACCAAATTTAAACTTTTGAGGTCCTCCCAGTGCCGCGTTCCTTGCAGCTTTCCCCAACCCCTCTCCTTCCTTCCATTTCCCTCCCCCTCCCGCCTCCCAGCCCTCCCGTGATTGGTTGCTGGTTCTCTTCCTCATTGTTGCCTTTACCGGCTCTGCCTGCATTTTCCCACTTTCACCCTTGGCGACCCAGGTGAGTGATGCGTGTGGCTGACCCTCTTGGCTCTGTTCTTGGCCAAATTTAAACTTTTGAGGTCCCCTCGTGTCGCGTTCCTTGCAGCTTTCCCCAACCCCTCTCCTTCCTTCTATTTCCCTCCCCCTCCCGCCTCTCATCCCTTCCATGATTGGTTGCTGGTTCTCTTCCTCGTTGTTGCCTTTACCGGCACTGCCTGCGTTTGCCCACTTTCGCCCTTGGTGACCTAAGGGAGTGCTGTGTGTGGCTGACCCTCTTGTCTCTGTTCTTGGCCAAATTTAAACTTTTGAGGTTCCCCCCAGGGCCGTGTTCCTTCCAGCTTTCCCCGACCCCTCTCCTTCCTTCCATTTCCTTCCCCCTCCCTCCTCCTGCCTCCCAGCCCTCCCATGATTGGCTTGATCACCGGTCATTACTGACCTTTCTAGGGAAGCCCTCTGCCCGTGCAACCCCCTGCCGCTAAGGGCCGCTAGGCAAAGGGAGGCTCCAGCTAGTATCTGCAGGTGCCAGCAGGGGAAGCCAGCTGCCAGCCGTCAACCAGCAGCGCTAATAAAGTGTAGGAGTGGCATTGGTTAGTTATAGAATCTTCACTCTACCCTGCAAACCTGTCCCGCTATTCAGGATTCTCAAACTTAGGTGTATTTCTCCTGTTTCTAAAATTGCACTGTGAAAGTATTTAAAATTGCATTGTGAAACCTAGGCCTTTTCCACGCTATTCAGAATTCTCAAACGTAGGTGTGCTTTCTCCTGTTCCTAAAATTGCACTGTGAAAGTATTTAAAATTGCATTGTGAAATGTAGGCCTTTTTCCCCCCACTATTCAGAACGCTCAAACTTAGGTGTGTTTCTCCTGTTCCTAAAATTGCACTGTGAAAGTATTTAAAATCTAAGCGCTGGTCATCTTGTCCAATTGTCAACTTGTCCCGTCTTTCTCTGTCTCATCTGCCTGCAGCCTGCCCTCTGTCCTCCCTAGTGTTCTCCCTTTCCCACTCCCTTCCTCGTCTCTCCTCTCCCTACCTACTCTATGGTGCTTTCTGTCTCTTCTATCTATTCTAACTGCTTCTCTATCGACTATCCTATACCAGCACCTCCTCCAGGCAAACTTTCACTGACATCCTCTTTGTCGTTCCCTCGCCACACCTATGAACTCTACATATGGTCTCTGTGCTCTCTCCCTTCTACTCCTCTCCCATTAATGGTGGCACTCGGTCGGAGGCCATTGTGGCCTCCTTCCACTCCTCTAAGGTCATCATTAATGTTTACTTGAATGGTACCGTCTTGGTCCAAAGCCCTCAAGCCAACCTTCTCCTCTTTGATAGACGCTTTCTGCGCCTCATCAATTTCCTTTCTTCTCTTCCTGTCCCCTCTCTCCCCTCCATGACTTCCTTGCTTACCCCTGCTGTCTCCTCCTTGGCTACTTTGCCCTCTCCTTCTTCCTCTTCTGCCCTCCCTCTGTCTTCTTCTACAACTCTGCAGGGCATACCTCTGATTTGTACCCCTCCCCGGAAGTCTTTCAAGGATGGCAACCTTCTCCATATTGCCACTCTAAACTCTTGCTCAGCTGTCAAACACTCCTTTGACATCTGCCGCCTCATGGAGGAACTTGACCTCGATGTTCTCGGTCTCAACGAGACATGGTACACGACCAGCTCTGTCACGAGCTTTGACCCTCTCGTCCCTGATGGCTACAAGATCCTATCTGTGGCCAGATCCAACCGTTGTGGAGAGGGTGTAGCCCTGATCTTCCCTGAGTGGATTCCTGTCTCTGTCATTCCTACGCAGGCCTACTCCTCTTTAGAATCCCTTGCCTGCAGACTCTCTCTCTCCTGGCCATTCTCTTACTGTGGCTATCATCTATCGGCCACCTGGTCAGATCTCCACCTTCCTCTCTGAGTGGGCGGATCTCTCTTCTTCCCTCTTGGTCTCAACCACTCAACTCCTCCTTCTTAGAGACTTTAACATCCACCTCGAGGCTTCCTGTGCTTCCACTGGACTCTTTCTTGACCTCTGTGACTCTCTCTCACTCTCTATGTTCCCCTCTAGCCTGACTCACTCTGCAGGGCACACTCTGGATGCTCTGATCTCTTCAGACCTTGCCCTTTCTATCCCTCTCACCACTCCTCTCTCCAAGAGTGATCACTTTCTCCTTTCCTCCTATCTCACCCTCTCTACCCCTCAGGCTAAGCCAACTCCAGCACTGCCACCTACCTTCTCGGTTATCCAACCCATGAAGTGTGTTTCAGTTGAGGCTTTCGCCACCACTTTCTCACCCCGTGCCTCTTTGGCTGATTTACACTCTGACACAGCCCTTTCCATGCTCCACTCTGCTACATCTGACACTCTTGATGTACTAGCCCCTGTCATGAGGACCCACTTGAAGGCCAAAGCCAAGTGCAACTCTTGGTATGACTCAGACCTCGTCACCCTTTAACGCAAGTGCATGGTGGCTGAGAGGAAATGGCATGCTTTCCGCACATCTTTTGACAAACTGGCCTGCTGCCTGCTCCAAAGGCAATATCGGCTCTCTATCCGCACCAAGAAGAGAACCCACAACCAAGCCTGTGTCTCGACGGCATCTAGCACCCCGGCAGAACTCTTTACAATGTGCAAGGAGCTGGCCAATCCTGCTGCAGTCTCTACCTCTACTGTCCTCTCCAAGATGCTCTGCACAGCCCTGGCTTCTCATTTCATCTCTAAAACTCAGGACATCCTGTCCTCTCTCTCTTCCTCTCCCCCTCCTCCCTGCTCCTCCTCCATCCCTTCTGCAGCCACCTCTCCTCCCTACTTCTCTGCCTTTCCCCTTTTCTCCCCTGACAAGGTTTCTGGACAAGTCCGATCTATGAAATTCTAACCTCTCTACCTGGCTGTTCAACCAATACCTGGCATTTCTTGTCCACCGCATTGCCACTCTCTACCCCAACATTTAGTTCTATGCGGATGATGCCCAACTCGTTTTTAGGCTCCCTTCCGCCACTTCCTCTCCTTCTCTCATCTCTGACTGTCTTTCTACTATCAAGGAGTGGTGTGCCGCCAATTATCTCTGCCTTAATGCCAGTAAAACCAAGATTCTCCTCATCAGCACACCTGCTCCATCCTTTCCTGTCACTCTCTGGCCGGCCTCCCTTGGCCCTCTTCCCACTCCCACCTGTGAGGCTAAAAACCTTGCGGTCACTCCAAGATGGCCGCCGGCAGGGGAGGCTGCGAATAGATCGCTCTCCCGCCGGGCCGCATACAAAGAAGCACCACAAGGAGAGAATTCCGAGCGATAAGGAACAAGATGCTCGGCGGAATCCTCCCCCCCATGTAGAGCGTGGCACTGAGTACAATTCGGCCGCACAGACCCCCCCGGGGAGCCCGTCGCGGGGGGTGAGACCCACCCCTCCCCCCATCTAAGGAAGGCCTGGCTGGACGGATTCGTCGGAGGAGCCGGGAGCTTGCAGGGAGCTCCGCCCCCGCCCGCCGATGCAGGACGAGTGGGCAACCCCTTGCGGCGCGCAGGGGAGAGCGGATCGGCGGAGGGAGGAGCGGCGGAGAAGGCTCTGGAGCGTGGACCGCTGCCCCAATCGCCCGCGGACGAGCATCGGAAGCTCCGCGGCACCAGATGAGGTGAGGGGAACCCAGGAGCGACAGGGGAGACAAAGAGGAGGAGCCGGGGTCCTCCCAGCCCCTCCGCCGAGCAAGCAACGAGAGGCGGACCGAGGTGGACCTCGAAGGTGAGGGTGACTGTGTGGGGCCCCGTTGCCCATCAGGCAGAGGAATCCGGGTCTGCAGGGCGGGATACCAAAGATCCGAGGTGTATCCCCCCCCACCCAATGTATGCATAAACCACAGTCAGAGGAGCTACAGCAGGGGGGGGGGGCAGTGGAATGGCGGGGGAGACCCAGCATCATCTTTAATGCCCCTGCGGCAGACACACACCCCAGGATGAGTCGAGACCACCTACAGGGCTAAGGCAAAGACTTGCAACCCCAGCCTGAAGCAGCACAGTCAACAGGGACCCTAAAGGCAAAGAGGAGAGGGGGGGTCCAGTATTTCCCGCGGCGGCCGACACAGGAGAGGCACCCAAAGGAAGTGCATACCTTCGGTAACCTGCAAAGATGTCACGGGCTAAGGGGAAAGGGGGAATCTCGCAATCTACACCCCAGACCCACAAACAGGATACAAGTCTCCTCCAAATGTGGTCTTCGGATACACCGGCGCCCCCAAAACACAGGTTAGGGGACGCCCCCACAATGGGCATAAGCACTACAGATCAGAGCTCCCTCCTTCCGCCGTCAAAGGACGATACGCGGGCCTGGTTCGCGGAACTCCAAGACAAATTTATGTCCACAGTCCAGGACCAATTTACCTCATTGAGGAATGAGATGAAGCAGGCGGTACAGGAGATGAAAGTGGACGTGGCAAAGTTGGAGGAAAGGACGGATACGGTGGAGAAGATCGTACAAAATTTGGATGAGGAGGCGAAACAGAATAGCGAAACTCAAGAACATCTGGTGAGACTTACACATAACTTAGAAATACAATGTGAAGATCTGGAGAATCGCTCCTGCAGATCCAATATTCGCATTGAGTTTGTGCCAGAAACCGTCACGGATAAAGACCTCAAGAGTGCAATACAAGAAGTGTTCAGCGATATAGCTGAAGTTCAAGACTCAAAAGACATAGGGATAGACAGAATCCATAGGGGGGGCCCAAAAAGAACCGGCGCCCCAGGGGAGAGACCAAGAGACGTTTTGGCGGCACTCACATCATACCAGCAAAAGGAACAGATCTTGAGGAAGGCAAGGCAGCTGGACCACATAAGAATGAATGGGGTGGATATACAACTGTACCAAGACCTGGCCTCCGTGACACTCTTGAAAAGAAGGGAAATGGGCCCACTGGTGAGGGAACTAGTGAAGAAAGAGATCAGATATAAATGGACATTCCCTTTCGGCCTACTTTTTGAGTGGGAAGGCAAACAAAGAAGAGTGACCTTGTATAAGGAAGGCCTCCACATAATGGACATACAAACAGATGAAACGGAAGTGAGAGCGGCCAGATAAAAATGGGATCCGCAAAAAAGACCAAGAGGATGGGGGGAGGTTAGCCAAAAGAGGAGGAAGGGTGGAGGGGGGAGGGATCATTGTCATTAGGTGATAACCAAAGAGAAAAGTGAAGGCAGGTAGGCACTGTGGGGGAGGACAGCAGAGAAGCTGCAGTAAACCTCGGAACAATAAACTACTAGGCCCGGCGGGGACCAGGGATAGGAAGGGAATCGGCGGAGGTTGAAGGATGGACTGGGGTTTAGGAATCCCCGCACAGTTGATCCTGAGCTATGTGAGGGCAGGGAGCGATGGGCGGAACGCCCAAGCAACCTTAGGGGCCCGGGCCCTCCTCGGGATCAAAGTTGTATTTGGGTTTAAAGTTAAGTGGGAGTTGGGGATTTGGAGGGGGGAGGGGGACCGGGTGGGGGAACTACGGAAGAAGGAAGAGGCATTGGTATAGGGAAACGAGGCAAGAAATGGTAGATCAGAAAAGATGGGGAAGCTAAGAATTTTCTCTCAAAACATCAGGGGCCTGAATTCTCCGGTAAAAAGGAAAAAAGTGGAGACTATGGTGAGAAGGGAGAAAGCGGACATCCTGCTCCTCCAGGAGACACACATAAAGACCCTAGATAAAAAAAAAGTACGCCTCAGAGGCTACAAGATCTGGGCGCAGGCAAATGCAGAAGGGAAAAGAGCGGGAGTGATGATAGCGGCAAGAGAGGGTCTGATAGCAAATGTTGTGGATACCCGAGTTGACAGAGAAGGGAGATTCGCATTTGCCAATATATCATATGAGGATCACAGATTCACCCTAGCTACAATTTACTCGCCAAACACAGGGCAGGATGGTTTCCTTAGAGACACTCTGGGGAAACTGGAAGACTTTGCGAAAGGTGAGATAATAATGGGGGGAGATTTGAACCTGGCCTGGTGCCCCAGCCAAGACAGGAGCGCAGGGGGATCACAGGTACATGGGGCCCCTTCAAAACAACTTCGACAAAGAATGGAACAGTTAGCATTGAGGGATGTCTGGAGAGAGATGAAGGGACAAGAATGTGGATTTACATACTACTCGCACGTGCATAACACGATGTTGAGGATAGACTATTTCTGGGTATCAGTAGGATTAGTTGGGAGAATCCAGGGGGTTGAAAAGGGTTCAATAGCAAGGTCAGATCACGCCCCACTGTGGATCGATCTTCAAACCCCCGGCAATGGGAGAGGCCTTTGGAGATGGAAACTGCCCCCTGACATATTAACAGATCTGGTTCAGGGGGAGGAACTAAGAGACAAAATAAAAGAATACTTTGAACACAATGACAATGGAGAGGTCCCACTGGGAACAGTATGGGAAGCCTTTAAGGTGGTCACAAGGGGCCATATAATAGCGCTAAAGGTAGCCAAAGACAAACAGCACCAGGAATGGGAAAGAACACTCGAGAAGAAATTGGCTGAAATCCAAGGGGAACTTATAATCCATCCCACAAAAAGCCTCAAGAAAGCAATAAAGCACGTGCAGGGTCAAATAGAAATGCTCCGCAACAAAAAAGCAGAGAAATCCCTCCTCTACCTGAAACAGCGATACTACGTCAAGGCCAATAAGGCTGATAGATATCTGGCGAGAATACTCAGAGATAAACAGAAAGCAACGACAATACTGAACATCAAGGATGCACAAGGGGACCCACACACAAACACTAAGGATGTTGGGGACACCTTTAAAACAGACGGGGAAAGGCAGGCTTTGGAAAAAAAGATCTCTGAAGAGGAGGTTAGGAGGGCAATCAAAAGTCTTCCTAGCTCAAAGGCCCCAGGACCGGATGGCTATACGGCCTCGTTCTATAAGAAATATGCAGATATATTAATCCCGATCCTTACCAGGCTACTAAATACTTTCAAGGACAGTGGAAATGTGACTCCATCCATGAATGAGGCGAAGGTCCTCGTGTTCCACAAGGCAGGCAAGGACCCGTCCCTTCCGGGCTCATATCGCCCGATAGCCTTAATAAATCTGGACGCTAAAATATATACGAAAGTGCTAGCGGCCAGACTGTCACCCCTCCTTCCGACCTTAATTGACACAGACCAATCAGGCTTCATCCCGGGTAGGCAAACTCAGGACAATCTAAGTGTCATGATCTCTGCTTCCAAAAGGTCAGGGTTTTCCCAACTCCCTTGGAAGCAGATCCATAACCCAGGTTCCGAGTGCCAACCAGTCCCAATTGGGACCTTTTGGACCCAGTCCTGGCGCCAGTGGCACCAGGCTCATAAATATGCCCAGTCCCAGCACTGGAAGTGCCGGGCTCATAATGCTTGGGTGGACTTACCTGCAGCAGACCATGCTGCTTACGTGCCTGCCAGTTGAGCCTCTGATCCTCTTCTGTTTGGAACTACTTTTCCTGTTGGGTGGGGCAGGAGCCACTCCCTAGATTCAGAACACTGGAACTCTTCTGGAAAGCAGGAACTCTTTTCTTACCTAGGCGTGGCTGTGGAAGGAGACACCTAAGCACTACAGGAGGCTATTTAAACCACACCCGATGGATGAATCTTGCTTTGCGTTATTCTGCATCCTCTGCAGCAGAACGCTCATCGTGTCTTCTGCATCTGATCCTGGGCCTAAGGAAAAAGGTTTACCATCCTGAATCCAGTCTTCAGCAACACCTATAAAGACAAGAAAGAACAGGTTAGCATTACGGTCTTCAGTGACAGCTCTTCACTTACCTGGTCCATCGGCTGTCACCAACGCCTCGCGCTGCATTCCGGCATCTGAAAGACAAAGGCTTACCTACTCTTCGTGCGCTCCGGAGGTCTTCACACTGCATTCCGGCATCTGAAAGACAAAAGCTTACCAACTCTTTGCACGCTCCGGAGGCCTTCGGCGCTGCATCCCGCATCTGAAAGACAAAACAAGGTGCGTTTAAAGACATTGGGGAACTTTAATACTCACGTGCCATTACTCCTTTCCACATCTAACCCAGTGGGTATTCCGGCACCCTGCAGCCGCTCCGAACTTGTACCTGCAAAATAAAAAGACAGTTAGAGCGCATCGTGAAGCAGGCAACAAGCGCTTACTTACGTGCTTCCAGGCGCTTCTATTCATCACACGGGCTCCATCTTCAACTCACTTCAGCCCGTCATCCGCCATCGCCGGAACCCTGCAAAACAAGAGACATCATTACTAAAGACTTTAAAGACATTAGAATTACTCGAAACTTACCGTTCGTGCAGTAAACGATGGACAGCAGTCCTCTGAAGTCAAGAGGCCTGCTCCCCTTATCCAGTGAAGAAACTGGTTACAGCACCCTGCCCCGAGGCAGATGGAGAGCACGGCGTTCACTTACCTAAGGTGAGAGCATTAACCTTTGGGGTTCTACAGGAGAAGAGAAAGGGAAGAAGAGAGAGACATTCAATAACCCAGTTCCTTAATCCCATATTTTCTATCTGCAGACATCTTACCCTTCGAGTCAGACATACAGTGCACAGAGGTCCAGCCCAAAGAGCCAGCCGTGTGTTACACATCACCTTTGAAGATATGGTATACGCCCAGTCAAGACCGGCGCCTCTACGGGAATCAGGTGAGCGTTACAGAACGCAAAGCCTACCACAAAACTCCCGTCCAGGCGCAATGGAAACCTCGGATACCGACCAGCTAGCCCAGTTACTTGGGGAACTAAGGGCAGAAGTTCATGCAGCCCGTCAGGAAACGAACGCTCTAAGAAGGGAACTGATTATTTCCAAGGAGCGAACAGATGATCTCGCTAGACAATTGCTACAGTCACAAGCCGGACAGACCCCGTTACCCGCATCTGGGGGAAATCTTCCTTCTACATCCTCTATGAATCCAGTGCAGATCAACCTACCTGAGAATGTACCTCTGGCTCCGCCCGAACGATTTTCTGGTGACCCAAAGAGGTTTGCAGTATTTATCAATCAGTGCCGGTTGCATTTCTTATGCCGGCCAGCAGCCTTTCCAACTGATCAAGCTAAAGTAGCTTTCGTGCTTTCGTACCTTAGTGGCAATGCGGCAGACTGGTCGATCCCTCTAGTAAATCAAGATGATCCGGTCCTCCATGATTTTCAAGCTTTTCAGCTCAGTATGCAAAAACTGTTCGCAAGACATTCACAGGGGCAGGCCTTGGACAATGAGCTTCTTTCGTTGCGACAAGGTAATCAAGACCTTTTGGCTTATATTGCGTCTTTCAACAGACTGATAGTGGAAACTCAATGGCCTGAGGACAAAAGGATTACGCTGTTTTATAGAGGTCTACGTGGAGAGCTCAAAGATGTGTTAGCCCAAGTAGTGAATCCCCCACAAGATTGTTCGGACTATATAGACTTAGTCGTTCAAATAGATCACAGACTGCAGAACAGGAAGGCCGATCGTTCCAAGTTTGATGCTCGAGTATTTTCCAAACCGCCAACTCCTTCCAAAGGAGTAGACTCAGGGGAACCCATGAAAATAGGGGGTCTGAAAGGTCCTCTAACACAAAAGGAGCGGGAAAGGAGAAAACAGTTGCATTTATGCCTCTATTGCGGAAACTCAGGGCACTTTCTTCGAGACTGTCCGGTGAAACCTGCCAAGAAGGCAGTAGGAGCTGCAGTTACCAAAGTTACAAACTCTGAGCAGGGAAACGACCTCGCCCGACAAGAATAGAGGTCCTCTTGCCGAGCGTGAAAACCAGTTCCGTGACCTCGCATTTCGTGATACCTAAGGTCCTCATTAGCCCTGATAATCCGGATCGATTACATGCAATTGAAGCTTACGTCGACAGCGGTGCCATCGGCAATTATGTGGATCATCAAATGGTTTTGAGGATGAATCTAACTCTTTGTCCCAAGGCTGTAAAGGACGTCATTACTACGGTGGATGGTACAGAGATAGCCTCCGGACCAGTAACGCATACCACTCAAGAAGTGACGCTAGTAAGTCAAGATGGACACCATGAGAAGATCGTGTTCGATGTGATCAAGGCCCCTCAGTTTCAGATTATTCTAGGAATACCTTGGTTAGAGAAACACAATCCTCTGATCGATTGGCGAGCAAGAACGGTCCAGTTTCCAGAATGTGTCTCTACTTGTCACCCTCCACCTGGTGTTGCACTGGCAGCAATTTCTTCAGAGACTCCCCAGTTACCTCCCGAATACCTAGAATACCAAGATGTTTTCCGGAAGGATCAGGCTAACTCTCTACCTCCTCACAGGTCTTATGACTGCCAGATAGACCTGATACCTGGATCTACTCCTCCTTGTAGTAGAATTTATGCCCTCACCGAGCCTGAGAACCTTCACCTTCGACAATACCTGGATCAATACCTGGCAAATGGGTTTATTCGTCCTTCCAAGTCCCCTGCTTCTTCAGCTTTGTTCTTCGTTCCAAAAAAGGAAGGAGACCTTAGAACTTGTATAGATTATCGCTCCCTGAACCAGATCACCGTTAAGAATAGATATCCGTTACCTTTGATCCCTGAACTCCTGGACCAAGTCAGAAAAGCATGCATATATACAAAGCTGGATCTTAGAGGAGCTTACCACTTGGTACGAGTAAAAGAGGGCGATGAATGGAAGACGGCCTTCCACACCAAGTATGGGCTATTTGAATATCAGGTCATGCCCTTCGGACTTTGCAATGCCCCGGCCGCCTTTCAATATTTTATGAACGATGTCCTCAGAGAGCTCATAGATGTGTGTGTTGTTGTTTACATTGACGACATCCTCGTTTATTCTTCATCGGAATCTGAACATCGGAAACACGTGAAAATGGTCCTCGAAAGATTGCGTCAACACAAACTTTTCGCTAAGTTGGAAAAATGTGTTTTCAACGTGACTGAAGTTGAATTCTTGGGATTCATATTATCACCTGGCGGAGTGCGTATGGATTCAAAGAAGGTCGATGCAGTTCTCAAATGGCCATCACCATCCTCCGTAAAAGGTGTGCAAAGCATGTTAGGCTTCGCTAACTTTTACCGCAGGTTTATCCCCGAATTCTCTCGAATAGTCCAGCCCATCACTGCCTTGTTAAAGAAAAACAAACGTTTTGAATGGTCTACCGAGGCGGAACAAGCTTTCCAGGATTTGAAGACTAAATTTATCTCTGCACCAATCTTAAAACACCCTCGCCCCGAACTCCCCTACATCGTGGAAACTGATGCTTCAAGCCTTGCCATGGGGGCAGTTCTATCACAAAAGGACCCGGTAACCAATCAGTTGCATCCCGTGGCATTTTGGTCCCGCAAATTCTCGCCTCCTGAAATCAATTACACGATTACTGACAAGGAACTTCTGGCTATCAAGTCTGCCTTTAAGGCTTGGCGGCATTATCTGCTGGGGGCCCGACACACTGTTACTGTGATTACGGATCACCGAAACCTGCAATATTTGAAAACCGCAAAAGCCCAATCCTCTAGACAACTCCGTTGGGCATTATTCTTTGCCGAGTTTGACTTCATAATTACCTATCGACCTGGTACAAAGAACGGTAAAGCTGATGCCCTTTCTCGAATGGGAGTGGAAGAACACTTGATCAACCCTAAACCTGTACCAATCATTCCCGAACAAAGAATTCTGGGTGTAATCGCCACAGAATCCATAGAGGAAGTTAAGGATAAAGCCAGGCAACTTGTAACTCCGGCAGACATACAGAATTGGCATCTGCAGGGAAAGGACTTTGCAGTAAAGGACAACTTATTGTATTTCCAAGAACGATTATACCTACCCAGCACAGATTTACAGAAAAAAGTAATCTCCTGTTATCACGATTCTTTAATGGAAGGTCATCCCGGTATGGCCAAGACCTCAGAAAAGATCAAGCGCTACTTCTGGTGGCCGTCTTGGAAGAAAGATATCAGAGACTTTATAATGTCCTGTGGAGTATGCGCCCAAAACAAGAGTCAAAAGGAAAGACCAGCAGGCCTCTTACGCCCTATTGACATCCCACCTCGGCCTTGGCATACGCTTTCTATGGACTTCATCACCGATCTACCTCCATGCTCCGGATACAATACAATTCTAGTAATCGTGGACTTATTCTCCAAGATGGCGCATTTCATTCCGCTCAAAGGCTTGCCAACAGCAGCAACTCTGGCCCGAGAATTTCTCGAAAACATCGTCCGACTACACGGTTTTCCTTCGGTTCTAATTTCGGATCGAGGTAGTCAATTTATTTCTCATTTTTGGCGAAGTTGCTGTCGGTCGGCTCAAATTGATGTGAGACTATCGACCAGTCACCACCCTCAGACCGACGGACAAACCGAGAGGACCAATCAAACTCTGGAACAGTATTTACGCTGCATGCTGCAACAAACTGAAAAAACTTGGAAAGACATCCTTTGGATAGCCGAATATGCCTACAATAACTCTGTCCATTCGGGAACTGGGAAAACACTGTTTTTTCTTTTGTACGGCAGTCACCCTCGAACCTCGGAGTTGGATCCCCTCCAAGATCTTGAAACACCAGCAGTAGACTACCTGCATTCTACAATCACCCAAGCCTTTAAGGAAGCTGTTTCTCACCTTCAAAGGGCTAAAGTACAATACAAGAAAGGAGCAGATCAACATCGGAAGGAAGCCCCTCAATATCAAGTAGGGGACCAAGTCTGGTTATCCACCAAATATCTACCTCTAAAAGGGCCACGCACATTCAACCCAAGATACCTTGGTCCCTATTCCATCACTACCATAGTAAACCCAGTAGCGGTCAAGTTGGACTTGCCCCCGCACATGAAAATACATCCGGTCTTCCACGTCTCTCTATTAAAACCCGTGCAACCTCAAACCCGACTAACTAAATCTCCAAAACCCATCCTAGTTGATGGAGAACTCGAGTTTGAAGTCAAAAGCATTCTGGACTCCAAGATCTCCAAATCTAAACTATTTTACCTAATTGACTGTAAAGGCTACGGCCCCCAAGAGAGATCCTGGGAACCTGCTGAATATGTCCACGCTCCTCACCTAATCAAAAGATTTCACCGAACATTTCCTGACAAGCCAAAACCCCCGGAGAAGCCCGGTTTGGGAGGGGCCTTGAGGGGGGTACTGTCATGATCTCTGCTTCCAAGAGGTCAGGGTTTTCCTAACTCCCTTGGAAGCAGATCCATAACCCAGGTTCCGAGGGCCAACCAGTCCCAATTGGGACCTTCTGGACCCAGTCCTGGCGCCAGTGGCACCAGGCTCATAAATATGCCCAGTCCCAGCGCTGGAAGCGCCGGGCTCATAATGCTTGGGTGGACTTACCTGGAGCAGACCATGCTGCTTACTTGCCTGCCAGCTGAGCCTCTGATCCTCTTCTGTTTGGAACTACTTTTCCTGTTGGGTGGGGCAGGAGCCACTCCCTAGATTCAGAACACTGGAACTCTTCTGGAAAGCAGGAACTCTTTTCTTACCAAGGCGTGGCTGTGGAAGGAGACACCTAAGCACTACAGGAGGATATTTAAACCACACCCGGTGGATGAATCTTGCTTTGTGTTATTCTGCATCCTCTGCAGCAGAACGCTCATCGTGTCTTCTGCATCGGATCCTGGCCTAAGGAAAAAGGCTTACCATCCTGAATCCAGTCTTCAGCAACACCTATAAAGACAAGAAAGAACAGGTTAGCATTCCGGCATCTGAAAGACAAAGGCTTACCTACTCTTCGTGCGCTCCGGAGGTCTTCACACTGCATTCCGGCATCTGAAAGGCAAAAGCTTACCAACTCTTCGCATGCTACGGAGGCCTTCGGCGCTGAATCCTGCATCTGAAAGACAAAACAAGGTGCGTTTAAAGACATTGGGGAACTTTAATACTCACGTGCCATTACTCTAACCCAGTGGGTATTCCGGCACCCTGCAGCCGCTCCGAACTCGTACCTGCAAAATAAAAGACAGTTAGAGCGCATCGTGAAGCAGGCAACAAGCGCTTACTTACGTGCTTCCAGGCGCTTCTATTCATCACACGGACTCCATCTTCATTTCACTTCAGCCCGTCATCCGCCATCGCCGGAACCTGCAAAACAAGAGACATAATTACTAAAGACTTTAAAGACAATAGAATTACTCGAAACTTACCGTTCGTGCAGTAAACGACGGACAGCAGTCCTCTGAAGTCAAGAGGCCTGCGCTACCGATCCAGTGAAGAAACTGGTTACAGCACCCTGCCCCGAGGCAGATGGAGAGCTCGGCATTCACTTACCTAAGGTGAGAGCGTTAACCTTTGGGGGTCTACAGGAGAGCAAAAAAGGAAAGAGATAGGGACACCCCAATAACCCCAGTTCATTAATCCCATATTTTCTATCTGCAGACATCTTACTCTTGAAGTCAGGCATACAGTGCACAGAGGTCCAGCCCAAAGAGCCAACCGGGTGCTACACATCACCTTTGAAGATACGGTAGTCGCCCAGTCAAGACCGGCGCCTCTGCGAGAATCAGGTGAGCGTTACAGATGTCATGATCTCTGCTTCCAAGAGGTCAGGGTTTTCCCAACTCCCTTGGAAGCAGATCCATAACCCAGGTTCCGAGGGCCAACCAGTCCCAATTGGGACCTTTTGGACCCAGTCCTGGCGCCAGTGGCACCAGGCTCATAAATATGCCCAGTCCCAGCGCTGGAAGCGCCGGGCTCATAATGCTTGGGTGGACTTACCTGCAGCAGACCATGCTGCTTACTTGCCTGCCAGTTGAGCCTCTGATCCTCTTCTGTTTGGAACTACTTTTCCTGTTGGGTGGGGCAGGAGCCACTCCCTAGATTCAGAACACTGGAACTCTTCTGGAAAGCAGGAACTCTTTTCTTACCAAGGCGTGGCTGTGGAAGGAGACACCTAAGCACTACAGGAGGCTATTTAAAC
Organism: Ambystoma mexicanum; assembly: GCF_040938575.1. NCBI lineage: Eukaryota > Metazoa > Chordata > Amphibia > Caudata > Ambystomatidae > Ambystoma > Ambystoma mexicanum. The sequence continues at coordinate 605,794,398 of NC_090933.1, forward strand.
CACACCCGGTGGATGAATCTTGCTTTGCGTTATTCTGCATCCTCTGCAGCAGAACGCTCATCGGTTCTTCTGCATCGGATCCTGGCCTAAGGAAAAAGGCTTACCATCCTGAATCCAGTCTTCAGCAACACCTATAAAGACAAGAAAGAACAGGTTAGCATTCCGGCATCTGAAAGACAAAGGCTTACCTACTCTTCGTGCGCTCCGGAGGTCTTCACACTGCATTCCGGCATCTGAAAGGCAAAAGCTTACCAACTCTTCGCACGCTACGGAGGCCTTCGGCGCTGCATCCTGCATCTGAAAGACAAAACAAGGTGCGTTTAAAGACATTGGGGAACTTTAATACTCACGTGCCATTACTCTAACCCAGTGGGTATTCCGGCACCCTGCAGCCGCTCCGAACTCGTACCTGCAAAATAAAAGACAGTTAGAGCGCATCGTGAAGCAGGCAACAAGCGCTTACTTACGTGCTTCCAGGCGCTTCTATTCATCATACGGACTCCATCTTCAACTCACTTCAGCCCGTCATCCGCCATCGCCGGAACCTGCAAAACAAGAGACATCATTGCTAAAGACTTTAAAGAAAATAGAATTACTCGAAACTTACCGTTCGTGCAGTAAACGACGGACAGCAGTCCTCTGAAGTCAAGAGGCCTGCGCTACCGATCCAGTGAAGAAACTGGTTACAGCACCCTGCCCCGAGGCAGATGGAGAGCTCGGCATTCACTTACCTAAGGTGAGAGCGTTAACCTTTGGGGGTCTACAGGAGAGCAAAAAGGGAAGAGATAGGGACACCCCAATAACCCCAGTTCATTAATCCCATATTTTCTGTCTGCAGACATCTTACACTTGAAGTCAGGCATACAGTGCACAGAGGTCCAGCCCAAAGAGCCAACCGGGTGCTACACATCACCTTTGAAGATACGGTAGTCGCCCAGTCAAGACCGGCGCCTCTGCGAGAATCAGGTGAGCGTTACAGAACGCAAAGCCTACCGCAAAACTCTCACCCAGGCGCTATGGAAACCTCGGATACTGACCACCTAGCCCGGTTACTTGGGGAACTAAGGGCAGAAGTGCATGCAGCTCGTCAGGAAACGAATGCTCTAAGAAGGGAACTAATTATTTCCAAGGAGAGAACAGACGGTCTTGCTAGACAATTGCTACAGTCACAAGCCGGACAAACCCCGTTACCCACATCAGGGGCAAATCTTCCTTCAACATCCTCTATGAATCCAGTGCAGATCAACCTACCTGGGAATGTACCTCTGGCTCCGCCCGAATGATTTTCTGGTGACCCAAAGAGGTTTGCAGTATTTATCAATCAGTGCCGGTTGCACTTCTTATGCCGGCCAGCAGCCTTTCCAACTGATCAAGCTAAAGTAGCTTTTGTACTTTCGTACCTTAGTGGCAATGCGGCAGACTGGTCGATCCCTCTAGTTAATCAAGATGATCCGGTTCTCCATGATTTTCAAGGCTTTCAGCTTAGTATGGAAAAACTGTTCGCAAGACATTCACAGGGGCAGGCCTTGGACAATGAGCTTCTTTCGTTGCAACAGGGTAATCAAGACCTTTTGGCTTATATTGCATCTTTCAATAGACTAATAGTGGAAACTCAATGGCCTGAGGACAAAAGGATTACCCTGTTTTACAGAGGTCTACGTGGAGAGCTCAAAGACGTTTTAGCCCAAGTAGTGAATCCCCCACAAGACTGTTCGGATTATATAGACTTGGTCGTTCAAATAGATCACAGACTGCAGAACAGGAAGGCCGATCGTTCCAAGTTTGATGCGCGAGTATTTTCCAAACCGCCAACTCCTTCCAAAGGAGTAGACTCCGGGGAACCCATGCAAATAGGGGGTCTGAAAGGTCCTCTAACACAAAAGGAGCGGGAAAGGAGAAAACAGTTGCAATTATGCCTCTATTGCGGAAACTCAGGGCACTTTCTTCGAGACTGTCCGGTGAAACCTGCCAAGAAGGCAGTAGGAGCTGCAGTTACCAAAGTTACAAACTCTGAGCAGGGAAACGACCTCGCCCGACAAGAATAGAGGTCCTCTTGCCGAGCGTGAAAACCAGTTCCTTGACCTTGCATTTCGTGATACCTATGGTCCTCATTAGCCCTGATAATCCGGATCGATTACATGCAATTGAAGCTTACGTCGACAGCGGTGCCATCGGCAATTATGTGGATCATGAAATGGTTTTGAGGATGAATCTAACTCTTTGTCCCAAGGCTGTAAAGGACGTCATTACTACGGTGTATGGTACAGAGATAGCCTCCGGACCAGTAACGCATACCACTCAAGAAGTGACGCTAGTAAGTCAAGATGGACACCATGAGAAGATCGTGTTCGATGTGATCAAGGCCCCTCAGTTTCAGATTATTCTAGGAATACCTTGGTTAGAGAAACACAATCCTCTGATCGATTGGCGAGCAAGAACGGTCCAGTTTCCAGAATGTGTCTCTACTTGTCACCTTCCACCTGGTGTTGCACTGGCAGCAATTTCTTCAGAGACTCCCCAGTTACCTCCCGAATACCTTGAATACCAAGATGTTTTCCGGAAGGATCAGGCTAACACTCTACCTCCTCATAGGTCACATGACTGCCAGATAGACCTGATACCTGGATCTACTCCTCCTTGTAGTAGAATTTATGCTCTCACCGAGCCTGAGAACCTTTACCTTCGACAATACCTGGATCAATACCTAGCGAATGGGTTTATTCGTCCTTCCAAGTCCCCTGCTTCTTCAGCTTTGTTCTTCGTTCCAAAAAAGGAAGGAGACCTTAGAACTTGTATCGATTATCGCTCCCTGAACCAGATCACCGTTAAGAATAGATATCCGTTACCTTTGATCCCTGAACTCCTGGACCAAGTCAGAAAAGCATGCATATATACTAAGCTGGATCTTAGAGGAGCTTACCACTTGGTACGAATAAAAGAGGGCGATGAATGGAAGACTGCCTTCCGCACCAAGTATGGGCTATTTGAATATCAGGTCATGCCCTTCGGACTTTGCAATGCCCCGGCCGCCTTTCAATATTTTATGAACGATGTCCTCAGAGAGCTCATAGATGTGTGTGTTGTTGTTTACATTGACGACATCCTCGTTTATTCTTCATCGGAATCTGAACATCGGAAACACGTGAAAATGGTCCTCGAAAGATTGCGTCAACACAAACTTTTCGCTAAGTTGGAAAAATGTGTTTTCAACGTGACTGAAGTTGAATTCTTGGGATTCATATTATCACCTGGCGGAGTACGTATGGATTCAAAGAAGGTCGATGCAGTTCTCAAATGGCCATCAGCATCCTCCGTAAAAGGTGTGCAAAGCATGTTAGGCTTCGCTAACTTTTACCGCAGGTTTATCCCCGAATTCTCTCGTATAGTCCAGCCCATCACTGCCTTGTTAAAGAAAAACAAACGTTTTGAATGGTCTACCGAGGCGGAACAAGCTTTCCAGGATTTGAAGACTAAATTTATCTCTGCACCAATCTTAAAACACCCTCGCCCCGAACTCCCCTACATCGTGGAAACTGATGCTTCAAGCCTTGCCATGGGGGCAGTTCTATCACAAAAGGACCCGGTAACCAATCAGTTGCATCCCGTGGCATTTTGGTCCCGCAAATTCTCGCCTCCTGAAATCAATTACACGATTACTGACAAGGAACTTCTGGCTATCAAGTCTGCCTTTAAGGCTTGGCGGCATTATCTGCTGGGGGCCCGACACACCGTTACTGTGATTACGGATCACCGAAACCTGCAATATTTGAAAACCCCAAAAGCCCAATCCTCTAGACAACTCCGTTGGGCATTATTCTTTGCCGAGTTTGACTTCATAATTACCTATCGACCTGGTACAAAGAACGGTAAAGCTGATGCCCTTTCTCGGATGGGAGTGGAAGAACACTTGATCAACCCTAAACCTGTACCAATCATTCCCGAACAAAGAATTCTGGGTGTAATCGCCACAGAATCCATAGAGGAAGTTAAGGATAAAGCCAGGCAACTTGTAACTCCAGCAGACATACAGAATTGGCATCTGCAGGGAAAGGACAACTTATTGTATTTCCAAGAACGATTATACCTACCCAGCACAGATTTACAGAAAAAAGTAATCTCCTGTTATCACGATTCTTTAATGGAAGGTCATCCCGGTATGGCCAAGACCTCAGAAAAGATCAAGCGCTACTTCTGGTGGCCGTCTTGGAAAAAAGATATCAGAGACTTTATAATGTCTTGTGGAGTATGCGCCCAAAACAAGAGTCAAAAGGAAAGACCAGCAGGACTCTTACGCCCTATTGACATCCCACCTCGCCCTTGGCATACGCTTTCTATGGACTTCATCACCGATCTACCTCCATGCTCCGGATACAATACGATTCTAGTAATCGTGGACTTATTCTCCAAGATGGCGCATTTCATTCCGCTCAAAGGCTTGCCAACAGCAGCAACTCTGGCCCGAGAATTCCTCGAAAACATCGTCCGACTACACGGTTTTCCTTCGGTTTTAATTTCGGATCGAGGTAGTCAATTTATTTCTCATTTTTGGCGAAGTTGCTGTCGGTCGGCTCAAATTGATGTGAGACTATCGACCAGTCACCACCCTCAGACCGACGGACAAACCGAGAGGACCAATCAAACTCTGGAACAGTATTTACGCTGCATGCTGCAACAAACTGAAAAAACTTGGAAAGACATCCTTTGGATAGCCGAATATGCCTACAATAACTCTGTCCATTCGGGAACTGGGAAAACACCGTTTTTTCTTTTGTACGGCAGTCACCCTCGAACCTCGGAGTTGGATCCCCTCCAAGATCTTGAAACACCAGCAGCAGACTACCTGCATTCTACAATCACCCAAGCCTTTAAGGAAGCTGTTTCTCACCTTCAAAGGGCTAAAGAACAATACAAGAAAGGAGCAGATCAACATCGGAAGGAAGCCCCTCAATATCAAGTAGGGGACCAAGTCTGGTTATCCACCAAATATCTACCTCTAAAAGGGCCACGCACAGTCAACCCAAGATACCTTGGTCCCTATTCCATCACTACCATAGTAAACCCAGTAGCGGTCAAGTTGGACTTGCCCCCTCACATGAAGATACATCCGGTCTTCCACGTCTCTCTATTAAAACCCGTGCAACCTCAAACCCGACTAACTAAATCTCCAAAACCCATCCTAGTTGATGGAGAACTCGAGTTTGAAGTCAAAAGCATTCTGGACTCCAAGATCTCCAAATCTAAACTATTTTACCTAATTGACTGGAAAGGCTACGGCCCCCAAGAGAGATCCTGGGAACCTGCTGAATATGTCCACGCTCCTCGCCTAATCAAAAGATTTCACCGAACATTTCCTGACAAGCCAAAACCCCCGGAGAAGCCCGGTTTGGGAGGGGCCTTGAGGAAGGTACTGTCATGATCTCTGCTTCCAAAAGGTCAGGGTTTTCCCAACTCCCTTGGAAGCAGATCCATAACCCAGGTTCCGAGGGCCAACCAGTCCCAATTGGGACCTTTTGGACCCAGTCCTGGCGCCAGTGGCACCAGGCTCATAAATGTGCCCAGTCCCAGCACTGGAAGCGCCGGGCTCATAATGCTTGGGTGGACTTACCTGCAGCAGACCATGCTGGTTACTTGCCTGCCAGCTGAGCCTCTGATCCTCTTCTGTTTGGAACTACTTTTCCTGTTGGGTGGGGCAGGAGCCACTCCCTAGATTCAGAACACTGGAACTCTTCTGGAAAGCAGGAACTCTTTTCTTACCTAGGCGTGGCTGTGGAAGGAGACACCTAAGCACTACAGGAGGCTATTTAAACCACACCCGGTGGATGAATCTTGCTTTGCGTTATTCTGCATCCTCTGCAGCAGAACGCTCATCGTGTCTTCTGCATCGGATCCTGGGCCTAAGGAAAAAGGCTTACCATTCTGAATCCAGTCTTCAGCAACACCTATAAAGACAAGAAAGAACAGGTTAGCATTCCGGCATCTGAAAGACAAAGGCTTACCTACTCTTCGTGCGCTCCGGAGGTCTTCACACTGCATTCCGGAATCTGAAAGACAAAAGCTTACCGACTCTTCGCACGCTCCGGAGGCCTTCGGCGCTGCATCCTGCATCTGAAAGACAAAACAAGGTGCGTTTAAAGACATTGGGGAACTTTAATACTCACGTGCCATTACTCCTTTCCACATCAACCCCAGTGGGTATTCCGGCACCCTGCAGCCGCTCCGAACTCGTACCTGCAAAATAAAAGACAGTTAGAGCGCATCGTGAAGCAGGCAACAAGCGCTTACTTACGTGCTTCCAGGCGCTTCTATTCATCATACGGACTCCATCTTCAACTCACTTCAGCCCGTCATCCGCCATCGCCGGAACCTGCAAAACAAGAGACATCATTGCTAAAGACTTTAAAGACAATAGAATTACTCGAAACTTACCGTTCGTGCAGTAAACGACGGACAGCAGTCCTCTGAAGTCAAGAGGCCTGCGCTACCGATCCAGTGAAGAAACTGGTTACAGCACCCTGCCCTGAGGCAGATGGAGAGCTCGGCATTCACTTACCTAAGGTGAGAGCGTTAACCTTTGGGGGTCTACAGGAGAGCAAAAAGGGAAGAGAGAGGGACACCCCAATAACCCCAGTTCATTAATCCCATATTTTCTGTCTGCAGACATCTTACTCTTGAAGTCAGGCATACAGTGCACAGAGGTCCAGCCCAAAGAGCCAACCGGGTGCTACACATCACCTTTGAAGATACGGTATACGCCCAGTCAAGACCGGCGCCTCTACGGGAATCAGGTGAGCGTTACACTAAGAAGAGTAACCCACCTGATAGAAAAAATTGGTATTACCCACAAACCAGCAGCACTCCTCTCCTTAGACCCCGAAAAGGCATTTGACCGAGTGGAATGGTCCATCCTCTTTAAGACACTGGGCCACATGGGATTCGGGGAGCAGTTCATAAGGATGGTAAAAGCTAACTACAATTCCCCTGTGATAAGAATAGCAGTAAATGGAGAAGTCACGGACAGGGTGGAGATTAGAAGGGGCACGAAGCAGGGCTGCCCCCTCTCACCACTATTATACGCTATATTTCTGGAGCCCCTTCTAATTAAGATAAGGGAATCACAAGGGGTGAGGGGGATAGAGATGGCGGGCAGGCAGCACAAAGTCATGGCATATGCGGACGACATGCTGCTAGCCTTGGAGGTCCCAGAGCATTCCATGCAGAGCACCATAGAAATACTTGAGGAGTTTGGAGGGATCTCTGGCCTAAAGATCAACAGGGGGAAATCAGAAATCATGCTTCTAGCAGGGAGCAAAGAAGCACTAAAAACAGCGGCGGGTAAGCTAAACTTGAAATTAGTAGAGGGAGGCATAAAGTACCTAGGGGTGACACTTACGCAAAGGGTAGACATGATCTTTCAGAGTAATTATTCTCACCTTTTGAGTAGAATCAGGAAGGACCTGGAGAGGTGGAGTCCCCTAAGGATCTCATGGTGGGGGAGAATACAATCTATAAAAATGAATATAGTACCAAGGGTGCTCTACTATTTCCAGGCCCTGCCGGTGTCAGTCCCCGACTCTTTCTTCAGATCACTGTCAAGGGCCGTCTCACAGTTTGTGTGGAACAGGAGACCTCCGAGGTTAGCAAGAACCATCCTCACGGCACCAATAAAGGCTGGCGGAATGTCCCTACCCCACTTCAAGAAATACTTTCAGGCAGCCCAATTATGGGTTTTGAAGGAATGGCTGGGGGAGAACCAACAGACAATCTGGGCGACACAGGATAGGGCGGTCGCCAGAACCCCCCTGGAGGATCTGCTATGGAAGCAAACACAACACAGACACGAGAACCTTCGAATCAGTGAAATCTTGAAGACCACCTTGAAAGCCTGGGACGACCAAACCAGGAGAGGAACCATGTCCACCACACTGGGTCCTTTCACTCCAATTTTCAGGAATCCACAATTCCCCCCAGGACAGGAACCAAGCAGATTTGAGAGGTGGGAGGCAGCAGGATGCAGACAGATCGGAGAAATGTTCATAGACAAAGAAATTAGATCCTTCAGAGTGCAAATCTATGTGGAAACTAAAAGAAGCAGACAGATTCAAATATGAACAATTAAAACACTGGCTGAGCACACCAGAGGTCTTCCAGGCGGCCACGAGGGACCTCACACCATTCGAGACGTATATAGTAATCAATCCAGGGGACAAAAAACTTGTATCCACACTATATAAATATATTAACACACCAGAGGAAGAAGTAAAATGGACATACATGAGGAGGTGGGCGGCCACACTGGGGGAAGAAGTGACCATACAGCAATGGGAAGAACTGTGGGCAGGCATCCCCAAACTCACCAGGGCCGTCCAAACCAGGGAAATGTGGTGGAAAATAGTCACCCAATGGCACTATACCCCAGCGAGATTAAAGTCAATGTACGCGGACATCTCAGATAGCTGTTGGAGGTGGTGCTCGGATGTGGGCACCTGGAAGCATATATGGTGGGAATGCCAGGGAGTAAAATACTTCTGGAGTGAAGTGCAAAAGGAAATTGTTAATGTAATCCCAGTGGCTGCCCAGATGGGGGAGATGGTGTGGCTATGCGGATTCAAAGACTCACAGGCCAAGAAACTAACCATATCCCAATGGAGAAGCTTTATGGGACTGGTAATCGCGGCCTGGGCAACGATAGCGCAAAATTGGAAGAAAAGAGACCCACCACTGGCATTCACCTGGCTGCAAAAAGTCTGGTCCCATATGACTATGGAAAAGATTACAAACCACCTACAGGACCAGAACAACACCTTTACGAGGGAGTGGGGACCGGTTCTGGAATACCTGAACTCTGACTATATGGCACAATGGTGCCCACATAACATCAGAACCTCGGACATATATAGCATGTAAAGTTCCCGGAAGAAAGACACAAGAGATCGGAACTTCTTCCGTGGGGGGGGGAGGTGGGAGGGTGGGAGAAAGTTGGGGAAGTCACTGATGTTGATGTTATTCTTCATAACTGTGAAAATGAATAAAAACATGTTAAAAAAAAAAAACCTTGCGGTCATCTCCGACTCCACGTTTTCCTTCTCTCCTCATATCTCTGACGTCTCTAAGAAGTCACTTTACCAGCTGCACCTCCTCAAAGGTAGTCTTCCTTTCCTCTTCTTCCCCCAGAAGCTCACTGTCTCCAGAGCTCTTGTTCTCTCTAGGCTGGACTACTGCAACAGCCTTTTTCTAAATCTGCCTGCTTCTACTTTCCACCCTCTGCAACTCATCCAGAACAGGACTGCAAGACTTGTCCTTGGCCTCAAGCCCAGGGATCGTATCTCTCCAGGACTGAAATCACTGCACTGGCTCCCAGTGAGGGCGAGGATTAAGTTCAAAACCCTCTGCATTGTCTGCAAGGCCTTCTGGGGTCTGGGACCTCAATACCTTCAACTCGCTCTTCCTAAATATCTTCCCTCTCAAGCTCTTCGCTAACCCACCTCCAACTCCCTCAGGGTCAGTCGCTTCCCCAAGCAGCGAGTTGGCGGGAGATCTCTTTCTTCTGCTGGGGCCTCCTCTGGAACAGCCTCCCGGCCCCTCTGAAACTTGAGGAGAACCTCCTCCAGTTCCGAAAGCACATCAAAATCTTCCTCTTTGCTTCTGCTTTCTCACCACCTCTCCCCTGCTGATCTCCTGACTGAATCTGAAACAGCACTGGTTACCTGGCTACCCCCTGATCTCTGGCCCAGGTCCCCTCCCTGCGAGTTGCTCACCAACACTGCCCCCCTGGCAACCGTTGCACTCAGGGACTGTCCTGTACCCCTACAGCCCCTACTAGCACTTGACACCTGATGACTGCACTTAGCCTTGCATCTGCCACCTGCTAGCCACACTTTTATGTATTTATTGTCTTTATTTATTATTTTACTGTTATCCTATGTACTGCACTATCCCCTCCCCTTTCCCCCTGCACTTTTCCCCTTCCCCTCTCCCTTGCACTTATGCGATCTCAATATCACCTGGCCTAGTAGGATCATTGTCTTTGTCTCCCTCTGTTTCCCCTCCCATGCCTCGTCGCACCTTGAAACACTTGTTTATAGGCACGTTATAAATGCCATATCATATCATATCATACACAGCTTGGACATCCAGGCACAACAACCCCAGATGTAACCACACCATTGCATTAAGTAAGATCTGCAAGAACCAACAGGTCCCACAATACCCCATACACCACCTGGTAAGAAGAGATGCATCAGCATCCACTGTGCACCCAACCTACCTCCATATGCAGCACACTGACCAAAGGCCTAATTGGATTGTCCAGGGCGCAGGAAGCCTATGGGCAATAAGTGAAGCATTGGTAGTAACATGCAAACCCATAAAGTGCACCACCCGAAGGCAAATGAGGCTGCAGATGATGCAGCATGAAGAGACTATAGCTGCTGTGAACAGGGTAGCTGTAGCTCTTCAGGAGATCGGGTTTTAGTACTTCCTCTAGCCTATCTTCCATTGGCCCAATCCTAACCCCACTTGCCCTACAGCCCTTGAATCCCACCAGCACTGCAGCAAGCGGGTGGACAGAGACAACAAAGGGAGGCTCCAAAACTGTGAAATAGCCAGGCCATGTGCATCAAAAATTAGGTCTCAAAATTTAAGTTGTTGAGCAGATGTTTTTGTTTTTCATTCATGATGTTTACGTTTAAGTTGCATCATGTTCCATTTCAACATATCATAATGTCTGCTGTCAAGACTAATCAAGTGTATTTCTTTGTTGAGTGAGCTGAGTCATCATTTCACCTTCTGTGCATCTTGAAAATGGTAGCTTGACAATGATTTTGTTGGCAACAGGTATTTTCCTCCCTACTGGCTTGTCTCATCTGTGTTTGGAGTGAGGCTTCATTTGCATGGCCATCATGGTCTCCTAATGTACAACCATTATGTTTGCAAGTGCACGTCAGTTATGGGTTGCGTAAGGAACTCATGGTGGCAACAGTAAAGACGGACACAAGTGATCACAGTTCAAGGGTGTTTATTAAACTGTATAGGAAGGTGAAAAAACACCTAATCTAAACCTTTATCTAAGATGGGAGCAAGCTACGACCATTAAATAATAATAAGGCAGTCCTGGTGGCGTCTTGTCAAATAAAAAGGGTCTATATTAAGAAAAAACCTATTGCCAACACTTACAACTAAATACAAAAGAGCGTGGGATAATATTCACAAGAAAGAAAGAAGTGTTCATAAATGATAAGTCAGGATGTGGTAACTAGGGGTCTCCCTTCCCCACATTTTGAGCACGGGACAAGGCTGGATTCCTGCATGAGATGACAGTTCTGCTTCCCAGATATCAGGACCTTCGGTGGTTAACTCACTTTTCTCAAAAAAGTCTCTTGCCTCTGAGGACCTCATGCTTTCCAAAATAATAAAGAAAAGTTCCTTCCTGCTTGAATGTTAGGTGATGCCTTTTCACCCCTGAATCCCCCTCTTCCGGGCTCAGATCCACAAACTATTTCTTTCTACAAAATCGTCAACAAAAGTTCTGGTTTTGATTACACTTGGATGATGATTGTTCACCCTTGGGTCCCCCTCTTCCGGGCTCACACCCTCTCGAATAGCAGCCTCCCGCCGTTGGGTTTACTCTGGCTTGTATTCAAAATATTTCTTCTGTTGCTTTCATATATCGGTGGGGTGATGGCTTTTCACCCCTTGGATCCCCCTCTTCCGGGCTCAGACCCTTCTCGACTGTTTGCCTCTCTCCGTTGGGTTCACTACGGCCTTTATCAATTCACTTCTGTGACATTCACAAATCTTAATGTCTTTTTAAACAGTTCACTGTGGACATCCCTCTGCTGGGGTCGCTCTTGTGAACACACTATTCCTTCAGCCTCCCTCTGTCGGGTTCACTAGGGCCTTTTTCGGTGGGTGATGTCTTTTCACCCTTAGATCCCCTTCTTCCGGGCTCAGACCCTTCTTAAATGTTAGCCTCCCTCCGTCCGGTTCACTATGTCTTTGCTCAATTTATGCTATTCACAAATCTCAATGTCTGTTTAAACAGTTCCCTGTGGACACCCCTCTGTCGGGTTCACCTTTGTCAACACACTGTTCATCGGGTTCACTCTTTTCAACTTTTGCCAATACCCTAATTCCTTGAACACTTCTTACGATGCAGGATTCACTTCCCTTAGTTTTACAATCATCTGCCAGCCAAAGACTTTCGACTGTACAGTGCATTTTACTGGACCCCTGTGTGACCAAGTAGATGCCTTTCTCGCGCCTCTCCCAAGGCCTTCTGGTAATGGTAGTTTCAACAATAGGGTAATCACCCAGAGTTTCCTGAGTGAGCACCCACATGGTGCCTGACTCCTCTGTAGCTGGTTTTCCCCTCTCGGCCTCTCGTATTAATAGTCCTTTGTACTTTCTTCAATTAGTCATTTGCTAATTTTGTTCAACACAGTTTGGTTTCTTATCAGCTCTCCCCTCGACTCACCGGGTGTGATGAACCACTTGGCCTTTCTTCTCTCTGGAGTCAAGAACGGTACCACGGTGGCAAGTGTCTCTCCCTGGCTTGATTATCAGCGGAGGAGGGCCATGTGTACCGCTGACATCTGCTGCAACACACGTCGACTATTGATTGCGGTCTTACGATTCCTTCCACGGAGGATGCATGGGCCTGTGTTGGAAAGGGCAAGCTTGCCTCCTTGCCACCCTTACAGTTGTGGCGCCCTTTCTCCTCTTCTTGAACTGCCATGCTGGGTTAGCTTTCTTGTCATACGGTCTGCCTTGCTTGTATTGTGCTCTCGTGATCCACTGTGGGGAAGGAAAAGGGCCATTAGGTGTGCGTGATTCTGGTCAATTCCCTGACTTTGCCTAACCCTTGTGTTGGGACATGTCAGGTAAACGGCTTTGGTGTTTGCCCGTCATCTTTTGTGGTGTGTGAAAGTGTTTGTATCGGAAAGGGGTGGTAGTGTTTGAGTCTCCTAGGTGGTAGGATGGGGAGAAGGTGTTGCAAGAAGGGGGATACTGTGTCTCACCCTTCGGTGGCCCACTTTCACTCCCTGAGGACCCCCCATCCAAGTGATCCTCCCGCACTGATCCACCACCAGGAACTGGATCCAATAGCGATGGCCATGTCCTGGCCACCAGGATGACAGATCACCGGGGACTAGCAGGTGAGACACCTTCAGGTTTTTAACGCAGTGGGCCATGTAGCCTGTCCTTCCTTTCTTCATACATGTACTTGGGCCACATAAAGAGTGTGCTGAATCACTCCTGACAACTCATGCCAAATATCTGACAACCACAAAATCATGTAGTGCAGATGCCTCACCCCTTTTGCCATAATCAGCATCATGTGGGGCACGTGGCTGTGGCTGTAATTCTGGACAGCTGTCAATGTGCAGGCCGTGTCTGTGGGCGAAGCTTTGTTGGACTGCACAGGCTACAATTATCTTGCATACGATCTGAGGTTTTGTACATGAACACACCCCAGATTGGTCAAGGCACCAGAAGCTTGACTTGAGTATGCCAAATGTGCATTCAACTGAATTTCTGATGTGTGTATTTGGAAAGCATAGTAATAGTGCTGCCCTTGAGACACAAGGTTCCTGTAAGGTTTGATCAAGTGCCTTTTCGGGGGGCACCCACTATTACCTGTGGAGAAAAGGGTCTTCAAGCACATTATGGTACATCGGATTCAGAGGCAATTCTGTGCATAGATATGCGTCAGGACTTACCTAGCAATCAGGTATCCCCATATAATCTGTCTTCAAATTGCCGTGAAATGGCTGAAAGGTATTTGAAGCTGCCATGCATTGTTCCATTGTAGTTGCAGTCATATTTCAGATGATGTTGCCAGCATCACACACCTTCTACAAATCTACTGAGTGCCAGTGCCAACCGTTCCTAAATATGTGTTCTTTGGCAGCCGGAAGTCTGTGGGCCACGTGGGTGCAATCAATGACTCTGCACTATGTCATGGAATGCTCACAATATGGCAGCCATTTGGTGTACATCAAGTGACATTTTACTGAATTGCCTGGCAGTTGAGAGGATCACATTGAGAATCAGATGTGATGCCCTTGACTGTGAGGACTGGCAGATTCCAGAGGTTATGCCACTGGTTCACTGAAAAAATCCAGTGGAAAAGAAATGGAAGGCACTGACAACTTTTGCTAATGTCGGTAAGGCATGTCCTTGCATGCATTGGCAGTGAGGTGAACCCCTGCCCCACTGTTGTGTAATCTCAAGGATTATGTGGGATGGGAAACAGTAGCCCAGAGGGATTGCCTCATCTGCGATTTGGAAAAGAGCTATCCCCCACCTATATATCCTTTTCCTCATCTGCCTTCTTCTGCTCATTAGACGTTGCAATAGCATGATGCTGAGGATCCTCCATTTTGGAAATGTGCATATTCTGAAGTGTGGTGGTCTTTTATACTTTGAGGTCTGTTGTGATCGCAGTGCCCTCAGTTGCTCTCCTTTATGTGTCTACTTGCTCCACTTTTGGATTGGAGCACATCCAGATGGGCATTTTCTGGAGCAAACAGTGTTTTCTGTGGCTCAGGGATTTGGGGCATTTGTGCACTTTTTTGGTAGAAACTCCCTAATGCATGATTAGGTAGGTGTATTTGCATGCGTTCTACCCACTTGAGGCGTCGTTTGCGCACTTTTTGCACTCCTTTTAGAAAGTGCTGCATCTCTGAGATGTGCACTTTTGTGAATCCGTTCTATCTCTTTCTGACGCATTTGTGGCGCTTTGAGGACTAAATTATAAAAAATATGTGGGGAGTGCAAGGGGCATTGATGCGTATTAATGGCTATTTTCCCCTCGCAGGAAACTTTTCATGTTTCTGAGAGGACTGCAAATATTAAATTGCACTTTGGCGTCCACACATTTACAGAGATGCTCCCTCGTTTGTGTGAGGTGTAAAGCAGGTTCCATTTTGCGTGCCTGCACTTCATGACACTCACCTGAGGTCCTTTTCATGTGGGTGGAAAACTTCTGGCTTTCTGGATGTATGAGACGGCGCTATTTGTTAGTAGTATTGAACACCCGTTTGCGCCACAATCCATTGACTAGATCGTGTGCGACCCCTTGCATGTGCTGTTTTTTCAGTAATACACCCTCTAGAATCAGTGGGGGGCAACCTTTGGCTCTCCAGATGTTTTGGACTACAACTCCCGTCAGCCCTAGTGAACATAGTCATTGGTTGGGGATCATGGAAGTTGTAGTCCAAAACACCTTGAGAGCCAAAGGTTGCAGACCCCTGGCTCTAGATCCTACTGTTCTTATGTTATTAGCATACCTTTCTGACGAGATCCTGGCATAGCACCTGTGTCAATACTTCAAAGAAATAGTGCTATCAAACAGCTCCTTAGTTGCATCTCTCTAGAACCTCAATACTGAGCAAAATATTGTGTTGCCTTCTAAGGATGGGTCTAGTTTAATCAGATAGTATACCTCTGCCACACAGTGCACTGGGCCCTGATGGTGTTTATGAGAGCTTGCAGTGGTCTTCTACCTTGTAATGTTCACAATTCTTGCTATAACATTTCTATCCATAAGTATACTTTGCTAAAGCGATAAGCCCAGGTCCGCTGAGATGTAGGTGCTAATGAAAAGTGCCTCTGAGGAAATTGTCCCTGACAACAATTTTGCTCTAGCGTACACAGCTCTTTCTGTTTCCCAACATGAGACGCCATTACTGATAAAGTGAAACAATGCTGATGTTGACATTTGACTCCATTACTCAAGTGGAGATTTGCAATGATGTGCTGCTCAGCACTGTATATGCTCTTCTTGAGTGACAAATACCGTCAGCTGTGAGAGCCATGCCAAGCAGCCAGTGCCATGAAATGCTGGAGTAGAAAGCAGCTAGTGACTGGCAGTTTGCGCTGTGATGACATTATGTCAGGATTTCACGTGGTTTGCGTTAAATAACCAGCCAGTCAGATGTTTCATTTCTATTCTAACCTGGCGCCTCTGAGAGTGGTATGCTGAGAAATAAAATGTGCTTGAAGTTCCATATAAATGGCTTACATTGGTGGATCTAGCATCATACTGACGCTTCAGTGCTTTTTGGCTGCAGTTCGTGTTTTCTGTCCCTCTCCCTCGCCTACTCTCGCCTGTTGAGTCAGCAGTTGATATACACAATACATTGTGCGTCTCAATAATCGCAGCTGCTAGTGAAGCTGATCCAGCCAATGACAGTGTTTTGAAAAAGCATCAGTGTGGGGAATCATCCGCACAACCATAATTGGAGTTCTCTTCTGCTTTCTGTGTAAGGCACATTTGCCAATTTAGATGAGTTATCTCACATTTGAAAATGCACATATGTTGCCATCCACAACCCATGGAGAATTCTCCCATACTGTGTCACAGTGAACCTGCAGGAAAAATGATGTGCTTTAGGTTTGTTTTCTTTGCTATTTTTGGTCTGTTTATTCTCATTGAACTGAGCGTTAAATGGGAATATACTGGAGGTTTGATTCTCGAGATCATGCAAAACCCAACGAGATGGGCGATTCCGCAAAGATGCTTATGTGCAGAGTTTTAAGTGGGTCAGGGACAGCGGGAACCCTGGCATCCTACATAAATTGGGGCTCAGCCTACTGGGGCACCCCATCCCACAACGCTGCAGCAATTATTATTCTGTTGCGGCTTCCCATCACCATGAGGAAAATCATCTGACGAATTGAAGTGCCAGCCACAGTGTCGCGCAAACTGCAACTTCCTCTCACAACCCTGGCTGTGCGAGGAAGTTGCAATTTGTGTGACACTGTGGCTGCCACTTCTGTCAGTCACAGCAGTGGCAGCCAGTAGCATCGTGGCACGGCAATAACTGCAACTTCCTCTAGTGACCCCTTGCAAGGTTTGTAAGCCAGGCGAAGGGTCACAAGAGGAAGTTGCAGCCCCAAGACCGGGCAGCCAGCCCTGATGAAAGGGGGTGCCATTTTGCTCTGGCCTTACCTGCTGCACTCATCGATCACAGTCCGTCCAAGTCCATGCTGTGACCATCACTCAGACGAGCGAATCCCACACATGCCAGAAAAGCCACAACCAGGTGAACGACTTCAACCTTAAGCAAGCCTTGTCTCTGGGGGCCTCTTTTTCTTAACAGATGACTTGAAGTTTCCTGCTAGGCACTGGGTTCAGTACCGCACAGCTGCACTGGATGGTGATTTATTTGTACGCTTCAGAGTGCTCGCTCAACTTGGGAGAACTCTGAAGTGTACGAATAAATCACCATCCAGTGCATTTATGGAGTTCTTAACCCAGTGCCTGGGCAGGAAACATTGAGTGGTCTGTAAATAGAAAGAGGCTCCCAGAGACAAGGCTTGCTTATTCCAAGAGATGTGTCAGGCTAACTGCAAAAGCAAAGTCATACCATTGCCCCCAAAAAACGTCACCTACCCTCTAAAAGGATAGCTTGCACTGTTTCGGTGTAAGTGTTATGTCCTGTGTCTCTTTGCTATAGCCCTGTGTGGATGCTTGCCTGATGGAATGCATGATATAATGCCTGGTGGAATGTTAGCTGTGGAATGTTGTGGTGTGAATGCCCAGTGTGTTCCATGAGATTCAGTTAGAGTGAGCTACGTGCGAGAGTGGAAGCCGGTGGATGTCTTCTTATGTATCTTTCCTGTACCTTCTACTTACTTACACATGAACTTACCTCTTGTGTCATCCTGTAACCCGGAACCTAGTAAAGAAGCTTGTTCCCTACTGAAAGAACAAAAGGAATATCGAGACTGAGTACCACAAAGGAAATACACCAATCACTGGCTAAAAGATTCACAGATCTTTTATTACTGTACAGTTTACAAAACAAAACAGATAGCTATCTGGCCCCAACCCCTCACAGTGTGTGCCGGCTGACACAGTGAGGAGAGTGAGGTCCTGGACATCGAAACATTCGTGCTTTTATACAATTTGAGTACTATTGTCCAGCCTCTCTTTATGGTAATAATTCGTGGTCTAGAGTTCGTGCCTAGTTCACATACACATTATACAATATTATGCAAAGGATTACATAAGTTTGCATTTCCATGAAGACACGATGGTGACATATGTTCTCGGATCCTGCGTAAAGCCTTGTACTAAGTTCCTCCACAATGTAGTTCAGCCAAAGCATACACTTGAGGTTTGTTCTTCATTGTCCCAACGTTCATACAAGGATGAGGCTTGTGAGCGCAGACAACATTTAGATGACAGTTCATATGAAGCGCAGGGTCTCTTTGCTTAGTTTAAACAGTCGGCTCTCGGACAGCCTAAACATTAACAGAACTCAAAGGTCGGAAGGCTTGGTTGCAAGGTGAAAACACAGTCCACCATTTTAGAACGTAGAACACACGAGTGGAAATCAAAATGGTGGCTGAATCTTAAAATGGCGGCGAGGTTAATCCAAAAATCGGAATTTTGCAACGCGGTTTTACGTGTAACATGAATAGGCTTAGGCCAATATAAATACTAGGGAAGCACTATATAATTACCATTTAACAAACCCTCCTTTTGGCCTAAGCTAAGAGCCTTACTAAAAACATTCGGTTTACTCGTAACTCCACGTTTCAATGTCCGTACATCCTGAATCACATTCATCAGATATATCGATTGCCATCAAATCTTTGGCAGTAATATCCTTCATTACAAAAACATTAGTCATCTTTCCAGTTGCATGTATTTTCGGTCCTAGTGTTCCTAGTGTTTGCGCACAACATCCCCCTAACATCGAACATATGACAGGAAGACATTTTATGAACAACAACAGAACAACAAGGATTACCATTAAGACTGAAAAGAGTTTCCATCCCCAAGACTGTAAAAAGTCCCAGAACCAAGCACTAAGACCCCAGTTTCCCTCGGAAACATGTACTTCAGTACTTAGGACGTGCAGATTTTTTATTGCCTTAAATATGGTCGGGGAGGAGTCAGGTACGAAAACACAACAAGCAGATCCCACCAATTTACATACTCCGCCACGCTCAGCCAGGATGACGTCTAACACCATCCAGTTCTGTAGAGCCACTAATCTAATCGCTTTCTGTTGTAACATCATGTTGTAGAGTATGTCGGTGGTCCGGTTGATGGTTCTCTCCAATACTCTTGCTAGTCTCCTAATATCCTCGGAATTCATGATCTGTCCCCAAAATGGCACAAAGGATTTTGATACATCACCCATGACTTATGAAGGAGTATCACCGTTCTCGTCCCGCCTTGGACGAGCCCTAGAGACCTCACAGGTGCTAGCTACGTATACCCCTGGTAGCAAGATACCCAAATAACAAGTACATTGCCAATCCCAAGGTAGCCAAGGATAAGCTTCATTGCCACAAATGAAATAAACAGGATCACCTACATACAAAGGTCTGTCCTCACTAGTCAAGTTCTCAATATTGGTACAACCCCCAAAAGTACCCATTGACTGAGAACCATTCCTTTGTATGCAGAAGGAGACAACGTTGGGGCTGTGATTGATAGTGTTAGAAGGAGGCGTGGCATCCCGGTTACCTACGGGAGCCACCTTGAAAGAAATGAATGATTGGAAAGGTATAGAAAGTCTATCGGAAGGCCTAATAGAAACAACATTAAGCTTGCTCCTATTTATGAAAAGGGAGCATCTCAGAGGCGTCAGGAATCGCCTTTCAAATTCATTTAAATTAGTCCTGTCAAAGTTCCCTGAGATGCTATCATTCCAACGACCAAAGAATAATGCCCTTAGAGAGGCATAGCAGGCAGTAGTTAGAGGCAAAGGATGAATATACCAGCCCAACCCTGTTTCCCTGTGTTGTGGCAAATGCGAACATATCCAGCAATTAGCTCTATTCAAAATCGCATGAGTCACATTCATGATTAACAAAAGCGTATTATTGTGATAACTCTGTCTGTGTTGGGAATCCCTAGGAGATAGAGTGTGTAGATGCACGAAAGGAGAAGACATAGTGGGAACACTCTCAGTGGGTATAATAGTTTCAAGTGGATGCACCCCCTCAATGTTCCAAAACGCAGGAGCAATTACTATTATTAGACCGGTTAACATAATTACAAGAAAACAATATGTCCTCAAGGACCATGTATTTTTCTGTCCAATGTCTTTGTTAGCCACACAATCGATCGGTTGCTCAGTACGAGTAGAGATAGCAACCGGCATTGTTCCTTGAAGCTCTTTCCCGAAATGTTTCTGCGATAAACACCGTAGTTCATTTGCTGGTGATCTCCTGACCACATGATCTTGATTGAAGATAGCTTTTACTCGTCCCAACCACGTACTTATGTTTCAGCGCAAAAGTGGCAAGGGACAAGCTCAACAGTCATTTCCTGTGGGCACAGCCATGATGTGCTGTAAGTCTAGTGCCGTGGACGCAGATCGTACCTTAAGACTCCAGGTACTGCGTGATCTGAGAAGAGTGTGTCATTGCTTCCTGATGGAAGTGGTGAAACTGAGGCAAAGTCACTCAAGGGTGCAGAAAGATCTGAAGAAGAATTCGGAGACAAAGCAGCAGTCTCCCCAGGCCCCACGGGCTCAGGAAGAGTCTCCGAAATACCCTTGATGGTGTTCAAGAACAATTGATCACCAGAAGCATAGCAAGTAGTTTCCTTCTTTTCTTCTCCGTCGTGTGGCAAAGAGAAAGGTATCCTCTTGATGTGTGTAGCATGTATCCAGTGTCGTTCTCGTACAGCAGTCTGTGTGGCTAACAGGACCTGAAATGGTCCTCTCCAGCACAGAGCGAGGCTGGATGCTCTCTCAAGTGACTTTGTGAGCACCTAGTCACCGGGTCGAATTCTGTGACCTGGCCCCTCTTATTTAACTGGGAGGGCTTCTTGCACCTGTTGATAAATCAAATACAAGTTTTGAGTTAACTGGTCACAGTATTCAGCAAGTAGTAAATTCTCTATATCTCTTAACACTCTGGGTCATGGGAGGTTCAAAATTTTAGCTGGCCTCCCCATTATAATTTTGTAGGGGGAGAGTCCAGTTCTAGTCTGTGGGGTTGTCCGCATGGACAGTAGCACTATAGGTAAGGCGTCTGGCCAGTTCAAATTACTGCTGGCACGAACCTTGACAATTTTATTCTCAAGATACCATTATGGCATTCTACAAGTCCAGCGCTCTGAGCATGTCTAGCCGAATGGAACCGTTTATCGATCTGTAATCCCCCGCACACTTGCAGAATAACAGCAGCGATAAAATGTGGACCATTATCCGACCAGATGACACCCGGCAAACAAAACCTGGGAAAATATTCCTTAAGCATGGTTTTCGCTGTTGCCCTTGCTGTAGCATCTTTTACAGGGAAGGCTTCAAGCCACTTGCTAAAGGCACAAATGACTACCAAGACATATTTGTAGTTATTACAGTGCTCCATCTCGATGAAGTCAGAATGAATCACTTGAAAAGGAACAGAGGGGGGACCAAAACTACCCCTCAGTGTCGTCGTACCCTTCCCCGCATTATGCTGTAAGCAAACCATACAGTTCTGGACAAAACGCTCACCAGTTTTTGAGATGTTGACATTCACCCAGATAGATTCTTGCATTTTACAGATTTTCCTAGCACATATGTGAGTCGGACCATGTGCCATTGTGATCATAGTGATGACATATGCATCGGGCAGCATCCATCTTCCTTTTGAACTGTTACCCAACACCCTTCCTCATCCAACCTTGCCAAACCCTCAGCCCAGTATTTAAGTTCATCCAAAGTTGCATCAGCTTGAATATTCTTTATCGAGTCAATCCCTTCATCTACTGTATAGGTATTTGTGGCTTCCTTTGTAACATACATTTCTGAGTATAAATCAGTAGCAGTCTTTTTAGCTATACTGTCAGCAAAAGCATTCCCTTTCCCTACATCATCGACTACTTTCTGATGTGCCGCGCACTTCATGATTGCTAGTTGAGTAGGAAGCAGAAGTACTGAGAGTAGCCGAACTATCAAGGTGCCATGTTGGTTTTTTGTTCCATGTGAAGTCAAGAAACCTTGTTCTGCCCAAAGTCTACCGAAGTTGATAACCACCCCAAAGGCATACTGGTTGTCAGTAAATATGTTCACTCTAAGCCCTTCGGAAAGTTCACAAGCTCTAGTTAGTGCAATAATCTCTACGGCCTGCGCGTAGTTATGCAAAATTATCTTGGTTTAAACGATCGTGCTTAATGTAGTGATGGCATAAGCAGCAGTGGATGTATCATCCGGAAGTTTGAAGCAGGAGCCATCACAAAACAGCTCCTCTTGTGGATCATTCAGAAGTGTATCTTTCAAATCAATCCTGCCTTTAGTTTCTTGCTCTGTAGCATAAAGGCAGTCATGCAACGTTTCGTCACTTCAAGCAATATCTTGTGGAAGAGGTAATAATTCAGCCAGATTGAATATGCAACACCTTTTAATTTGGATATGCGGTGCAAACAGGATCAGTTCATATCTTGTTAATCGTGCGGAAGTAAGGTGTTGCTTTTGGGTTCTATTTAATAGAACATCTACAGAGTGAGGTACCATGATGGTTAAAGTATGGCCTAGGACCATACCCTCACTTTGTTTTACAGATGCAGCAGCAGCAGCAGCGACAGCTCTCAAACATCTTGGCAAAGCCCATGCAACAGGATCAAGTGTGGAGGAAAAATAACCACACAGTTTATTCTCCCCCCCATGTTCCTGCGTTAACACAGCCAAAGCACATCCATCACGTTCATGCACATACAACACAAAGGCCTTATCATAGTTTGGTGTGTCCAAAACTGGTGCTGAACACATTGCAGTCTTGAGCAGATCAAAAGCTTTCTGGTGTTCCAAGTTCCACGGTAGTGGCAAAGAAATGCCCTTCTTTGTCAATGCCAACATTGATTTTATCACTAGTGAGAAGTTAGGGATCCACTGTCTACAGTAAGAAGCCATTCCTATCAAGGCTCTGACTTCCTTCTGTGTATTTGGGACGTACATGCCAGAAATGCTTTTAATTCATTCAGGTATCAATCTTCTTCCCTCCTTTGACAGGAGATAGCCTAAATAGGCGACCTCCTGTCGACAATACTGAAACTTTTTCAATTAAGATTTATGGCCATGCTTCGCTAAATGAATAAGCAATAACACAGTACCTTCCTTGCAAGCACTTTTTTAGTCTGCAGCTAAGAGAAGGTCGTCAACATACTGTAGTGATGTACAGGTAGAAGGCAATTCAAGTGTATCGAGCTGCTCTTTCAAAGCCATACTATAAATGCTCAGACTCTCCGTGTACCCTTGTGGTGCACGGGTGAATGTAAACGAGCTTCCCCCTAGGGTGAACGCGAACAAATATCTACTATCCACGTGTATGGGAATGCTAAAGAAGGCATTCTTAAGATCCACCACACTGAAATGAGTAGCAGAAGCTGGAATCATTGTCAATATCGTTGTTACATCAGGCACAATTGGAAATTGTGTAGCAACAATCTTATAGATAGCGCACAAATCGATAATGAAACGGAATGGAATCGTATTAACCCCTTTCTTATACACCGGTAAAATTGGGCTATTGCACAACCTTCCTGCAAATTCTTCGATTACTCCACGATGTAAAAAGTTGGAAACTACACACTTCAAAGCTTGCTCACCATCAACTGAAATCTTATATTGTGGAATTCGTGGCACCTTAACTCCTGGTTTCAAAACAATTTTAACAGGCTCAATTTGCAAAATACCAACATCATTGTTGTCAACGGCCCATAAACACGCCCAAACTTCACTAAATTCTGGCGGCAAAGGTCTAATCAGAAATTGTGAGGCAGAACATTGCTGAGGTGAAATCGTCAAACAGACTCCATCCGAAGAACAATGAATTACCACATTTAATTCCTTCAACAGATTCAACCCCAACAAATCCTCTCCACAGTTTGTTGTCAGAAGAAACGGACAGTGATCCATGAATGGACCCAGTGAAATCGGTACCGGCAGAGAAACTGGACTAACCACTGGTGTACCAGAAAACCCTACAGAAACGTTATTCTGCCCTGACAGTGGAATGTCTGGAACCCGTGAATGATCAATGGAACACTTCTGTGCTCCTGTGTCTATCAAAAATAGATGCTTCCTATTCCCCACCATCATCTCAACGTAGGGACCTTTCTGATTAACGAGAATAGGCGTTTGTTTCAGACCCTGCTTCGGGCTGTGCTAATGAAACAATATATTGTCGAAGACAAGATCTTCAGAAAGTTAGGCAGTTGAAGGATTACCAACAATATTTCTGCTATCTACACTAGGTTTCTGATTATCTTGCACATTTTTTTTAGAGCGAACTGGCTTCTACTAGTCCCCCTACCCCACCGGGCCCTCTGGATCATCTACCCATGACACCATATGTGTTATTCGACCTTTGCTGGAGGATCGGGCATTGTGCTCGACATGACCCTCTTGTCTGCAATAAGCACATTGGTTCGCGTGTACAGGACCCAGTGATGCATTACTTTGTGGAACTAATTGACCTTGAAACGGTGTATTTCCACCTCTGGGCCCTGTGACCCTCTGTTGCAATAATACTTTTGTTTTCTGTGGTGCCCGCCATCTTGTATTCGCCGTCGACCGCGTGCAGCGCGGTGAAACGTGGATAAAAAATTGTATTTAGTGCCGTGTGTTGGTGTGTAAGAGTGTTTGGGGAGGGTGGGGGAGTATGAGATAGGTTCAATGTTTTTTTTTTTTATGTGCTAGACGTTTTTGTTGCGTTCGATTTGTCCGCGGAGAACACGGCTGTTCTGACATTTTGTAAATAAACTAAATGGTGGGGTGTTTAGAGGACGGAGTATGTGTCATTTTTGTTCGCAAGGAAGGTAAAAATGAGCTATGAACACTCGCGGTGTACTTAATTGTTCGTAAATACACAAACTGGGGGTGTCCTCAGGACGCTGTCCATATTGTAATCTGTCTAGTTGAATGTGTTCTAAGTACACTCGCGGTGTCCCGAAATGGTTGCAATTACACAAAATGGGGGTGTTCTGAGAACGTTGTTTGTATTGTTCGTTGTCAGGGTGAAAGTGTTTTAAGACCACTGTTTTTGTCCGCTAATAGTACAATTTCCTATGGGCGTCAACCGACCTTTTGTCCACTAAAGAAACGATAAATCCGGCTGGTGTGCGCCGACAGGGTGTTGGTGCTCGGAGATATGTTTGTGCATGGTTTACAACAGTACGCTGAATTCAGGCATGTTGCAAAGAACTTTGATGTGAAAGGAGTGGAGGTGGTATGGGGCACTGTGCCTGATTGCAATGTACAGGGAATTGTACAAGTTTGTGAGGATATGGCCACGATGAACAGTCCGCATGTGGTAGTTTTGCACTATGGTGCTTTCCATTTGGGCAACGTCAGTGCCCCTACTTTGTTGGCTGATTTGGAACGCTTGGTTCAAGCCGTAATGAAGATCCTTCCAAATGTGAAAGTCATTTTTTCGGGATTACTACCTAGGGCAATATGGGACAATAGTTCAGTTTTTTGTCCTCAGCAAAACATTGCTAGGTGTGTCATCAACCGAGGCATGTGTGCCTACCCTAATGATTATCTTCATGCACAGAAAGGATTGCTCTCTTTCAAGCCTGTGTCTTCCGCTATGTATATGTTTCACATGATGTGACTTGACCCTAAGTCTACAAATATAGTACCTTTTCAATTTTTACTTCCTGACTGTTACTGAAGAAAACTATGTGGCTTCGATATGTCAGTAAAGGATAAAAAGGGAGAGCCAGCCATGTGATGTCATCAGTGATGTCATCAATGACATTTGTGATGTCATCTTTGATGTCCTAGGTGTTAGTGTTAGCAGTGCACGGTGGCGCGAGTTATGGTTGCTTATGTTACCATAACTGCCGAATTTCAGGGGTTTTTCGGTTTTACTTTGAACCATAACGTCCCTTTAACAAAGTTTTTTCATTGATATATATATATATATATATATCACACTACTTTAATGGTTATACAATGATCACCAATGGGGTGATGTCACAATAAATCTCTTTAATCACACGGAGTAATGATAGGAAAAATAATGCAGCATAGAATAATACTTGGTGTGGGTTCAATCAAAATGCAATGTGATTACGCTTTCCCCCTCCACACTACTCAATTCCCCCCTATATGCAATATAAAGAGATGGAAAGAGAGAAAACAGGTTTCAGGAATACAGAATTCAACAAAGGAGTATCAATCCCAATTTCCCCCCAGCAAACACAGAGAGAGAAACAGGAATGATTGCAAACTTGTCAAAATGGTTTTGAATGTGGCTTTGAATGAATGGTAAAAACAGTGAAAATGGATTTAATTCCCTAAAATGATTTCAATACTAGTGGGAGCTGCTTTGTATAGTTTCAGACAAACACTAGCAATGATTTTGAGTAACTAGCAAGTTGAAAACTTAATTCTATACTGTTACAAAGGACTATAGGGTAAGAGCAAGAGCTCAGGCAAGACAAAAGGTCGGTAGAACGGTTCTACTGGGTTGGGTCTTTGGATTCTGGCAATAATTTTGAGCAAGAAAGCAGCACAGCACAGCCAGGCTGTTCTTTGGTTCCCCTTAGAGGTCTGGGGTAAAATCTGGTTCTGGATTTTTAAAGGCCAAACTGAGAATGGTTCAGCTTTGGAAATGGGCCTTTCCGGTTTCCAAGTTCTGGAGTCTGGAGTCTGGAGAATGGCTTTCTCTTGCAAAATGCTCTGCCAGCAATCGGTTGTGGGTGAATGTCTGTCTTTTTCTAGGTCCTTAACTGTCTCTATGTATGTATTTCCTAAAGGGATGGGTATGCTGAAATACCCTAAGCACACCCCCTGGTATTCTATTGGCTATAGTCTTTCCTCTCCCTTTATTTGAGAAGAAAACAGAGTGTCATCATGACGATGTGTAGTGCTCCAGGGAAAACCTCCCCTTTGTCTTTGCACATGAAATCTACTTTTCCTATAATGCATATTTACAATTTTACAACCTTGATAGCAATAGCATATTTATATCCCAGATTTGGTGGAGCAAGTATTCATCCAAGCCCCGTTGCGGTGAGAGCTTGGGTCTAGATTTGGCAATTTTTCCCACTTTAGGTCTGGTACCCAATGTCAGATTTGTCTACAATTTTACACATATGTGCGCATGATATCTGGGCATAATCATGTTTCTGCCATCAATACAATTGCTACAAAACCACAATTCCTGCAGTCATGTCCCTGAACATAGTACAGAGATCTGAGTACTTTTAAAACGTGACCGAAAATTTCACATTAACAATACTGTAATTTTACAATTTTTACAAATTTGCACAGTCCTTTGTCAGTCCTATTCAAAAATATACTTTTCTGTGCTTTAAGAATAAACAAAACGGTCTGCTCCGGCCCCCAAAGTTCCTGGTGGCTCAAGAGCAATCCCCTCCTCTTTCCTCTGGCAAGGGCTTCTGTTGACACTTGCATCTGCATATCTTTTCAATCAAGGAAGTCCTTTGACTCTCCCCGGTGCAGCAGCTCAAATACCCTCCCCTCTTCATTAACACCTGAATGTGAGTTCCTGGGCCAGACAGCAGAAAGGAGGTGCCTTTTGTTGGGGCAAGCTGTGGAATTTGCTTTGTAGTTCTTTGGCTTGCATCGGTTACTTTAAAAATCACTTCGTTTACATTTTTCTTTGATGAAAATAAACTTACATTTTCAACACAGGCAAATAGAACTCTAAATACAGTCTTTTAAAACACAGAGATTAAATCGTTGCAACCTATATTACTTTTGATGGCAAGTCACTTAATTCCAACCATTTGATTTTAACTGCACAAGTTTCAGCTTCTAATACAACTAAATGACAGCTGTCATACAGGTGGCCGGTGGAACTTTGCCCATATCTTGAAAGATTTTCCCAGGCAAGCACACTTTTTAATATGGATATTCTTATGATGGATTCTGTTTTTCCTGATATTGTGTGCTTATGTGGATTCCTTAAATAAGGTGACGGGTATCACCCAGCAAGGATGTTGGATATTTTCTGAAGTTTGGAACCATTATTTTGTATTTTTCAGCAACCAAGGAAAAAAGGATTTCAGAGCACTTCTGGGTTTCCTTGCAATAAAGCACTGCCTTTCATGTAGTTTCCATTTTCACTCTGTGGGCAGCCCAGTGACAGGTTTCAGCAGTGTGGTCTCCTGTTCCACCACTGACAGGCAAAGTAGAATGGCAGCCATCTTTTCCGGTTTCATTGCGCAATTTTCAGAGGTTTAGCACGCATAGGGCTTTTTACAGCCATTTTTCTGATTCTGGTGCCACCAGCACACAGTGATGTTGCAGGGCAGAGCCTAGTGGGTCAGTACATCCCACAAACACAAGAGTACATTTTATCAATGGCGACGAGGAACTTGAAGAACCCATGAACAAGGCCTAAATGAAGAAAAGAAGGGAGCATGAGATTAAGTAGCAGACATCACAGAGCAGAGGTACAGTGCTGTAAACGAGAGGAAGAGGAGATATCGACTGCCCCCAGCCCCTAAGGTGAGCTGACCCCTTTACCCATAGCAAGCATTTGGGTCAGGCACCTGGGGGCTGGAGCGTGGCTGAAAGGGGCAGCCAGAGGACCCCTTCAAGCAATTAGAGCTGTATGCGCAAGGCATGACAAAGGCAGCTTGCTCAGCCAGTAAACTCAGCCATGGAGAGACAACATTTTAAAGGCAGTCCAGGGGGACCTGTGAGAGAATAAATGGTTGGTGTTGATATGTCTGGGAGAGACTGTTTGGCGATTTAAGAGCTTAGGAGAGTAAAGTTCCTCATGTTTTAAGGAGTAAGGCAGGGAATAGTCAAGCAGCTGACTAACGGCTGCACCGAGAACAGAGGGTAGCAGCAATTAATGGTACTTACCTATACTTGTGAAATTGCTGTCCTGTATGATCAGCGAGAAGCAGATTGAGCCACAGGGGCTAATGTGTCCAGGCAGTAGAGCAGTGTGGACCATCCGACCGAGTGTTATTGTGTGCTGGAAGAGTGAGCAGGCACAATGTACGTGAGCCATTGGCACCAGGCTCATAATTGTTGGGAGCAGTAAAGGAGCTCTGTACAGCGCCATGGCCACAATGGCAGAGATGACGTCAAGGAGTGTCTGTGTGAGCATGGTGATGGCTGGCAAGAGTTACGAACGCTGTGGGACGTGAAAGCATCTGTTAACAGAGACAGTTGGTTTCCCCAGAGAGCGGTCCTTCGGAACATTAGAGGAAGGTACGTTACAGAGTTCTTCTGCATATGTCATGTTAGGCGGAAGAGTTGGGAGAGAAGGACGGACAGTGCGAAATGGACTTTGCTAAACTCTTTGTTTTTCTTTCGTGCCTACTGGCAGCTCATGCACAGTAATAACGTGCATAGGGGAATGTGTTTCCAGCAGAGATATAACACTGCTATGGACAGCATTTACAACGATAAAGCACACAGAATGCTCTTCGTTCAGGGTTGCTGTTTGGAACTAAGAGCTACTGTTCCAGGTATTTTTCACTGACAAGGCGCTAAATGGCATTGAAGTGCAGTGAAACATGTGTTCAGTTTGGCTGTCCTTACCAGCACATTTTTTTCCCATCATTTTTAGAGACGCTCTGCTGATTGGTTGTTTTCTCAGATGAAGCAAAGATATTAATTGCATTCTAAGCCCAGATTCTGTGTTTTGATTAGTTTTAGATGTCATGTGAGGCCTGTTATTCATATGATATTTCATATGTTACAGCTGTTGCAGAGTTGTAATGTGTTGTTACAGCTTGGAATGAATGCAACTGTGTTTTGTCTGGGTATGTCAGCTGACCCTGAGAGTTTGGATATTTGACGTGGCCTCTGAGATGAGTTTTATGGATATTTGACATGGCCTCTGAGATGAGTTGTACTGTGTGAAATGACAGCAATGCTAATATTTAACAGTGAAATGTCTTGATGGTTCCTACCTGCAGTCTGGATAGTAGGATCACAAGGGTTTTCTCTTCTGCCAGTTAGTGTGATGGAGTGGGTTCCTGTGCCCTGTGCATCAGTGGTTATATGGGTATTTCTGTCTCATAGGTGTTCAATGTGGAAGGGTGTGCAGTGTCTCAGTTCACCTTAGTTGTTGGCGATTGGCTGATGGTTGGCATTGGTTTGTGAGTTTGGTGGCATTGTCGGGTCCTGTGTGTTAGGGCTGGTTCCCTCCCTGGAGTGTCTGCTGTGGGCCAGTGACAGATTTTGAATATTCTGTGAGGCTGTTTGGCTTCTCTGTTGCCCATTGAAGGGACAAGTCAGGTGAGAGCATCTTGGCTAATTTTTCTGTGGAATTTAGTGAGTGGATTTTGATGGATGGGGGTTGGTGGTTGAGGCCAGAGTTGGTTATGGTATCTTTGGTTGCATTCTCTGGTGGTTTCCCTTTTTTGCTCCTTTCCATGCCCGTTCTTTGGTTTATGTAAAGGGGGGGCAGGGGGATATGTTATGTCCTGTGTCTCTTTGCTCTGGCCCTGTGCAGATGCTTGTCTGATGGAATGCCTGATATAATGCCTGGCCGAATGCTAGCTGTGGAATGTTGTGGTGTGAGTGCCCTGTGTGTTCCATGAGATTCAGTTAAAGTGAGCTGCCTGTGTGAGTGGAGGCTGGTGGATGTCTTCTTATGTATAATTCTTGTACCTTCTACTTACTTACCCATGAACCTACCTCTTGTGTCATCTTGTAACCCGAACCTAGTAAAGAAGCTTGTTCCCTACCTATGGCTATGGACTACTTCTTTCAACACAAGAGTACATCTTATCAGTAAATAAGGCTGCTGCCCCCACACGAATTACAATGCCATGGAGACAGCTGTCTTTATGTCATTGTCACTCTTTTGAGGGAAGCAGCCTTGTTTACCCTGAAACTCTACACAGCTATCGTTTTAGAGGAGGGTGGCAATTTTTGAGGGCAATGGTCTATATTTATTTTACTCCCAACAACACTCCTTACTTTTTTCCTTGAGTTTCCTGTGGTTCCTTTCCAATTGTTGCAAAATGTAGCAATCTGAAAAGATTTAGATGGTAGTGCAGGCACAGAACAGCTGTGACCCTCTTTGTAGACAAGTCCAGTGGGCTTTATTATACACGAGTGGCACAAGGAAGGAAAACACCCTGAGACCCTTTGATCGAAAGGGGCCAGAGAGACTGCAAACACTAGAGTACCAATGTATTGATAAGTCCATCTTAATTGCAGTGCAGATAAGAGGTCGTCAGGCAATTAAACCAATACTTGTTTGCATTCTACTCTCAGCAGAGCATCAGTGTTTTTTGGCATGGTTTTCATGGACTAAACAGGTCTAAGTACATAACGCAGAGATCAACGTTTTGCACAGAGTTCCCAGCAGGAGGCAGGGGGAAATGGGAACAGGGTGAAGAGATGCAAATGAATGTGTCCATCATTGTGTCGGCCCTTCCCCCATTTCGACGTTACTACCCCTCTCACCACCATTTTATCGCTGATGGAGCAACTGAACAAGCTGTTAACATGTAGAAGGCAAATGACGTTGTGGCTGAGGCCAACAAGTAGATGCATTAGACACAAAGCACATAAACATCCAACACGAAGATACATGAACACTCAGTAACATTGCACATAGACATGAAGAACATGCTTGCATCCACTATGTTACAAAACATATACTTTATTGTCTATGCTGAAAAACAAGATGTATGATAATATATATACAGCTTGCTTAATGCAGAACGCAACTAAAATGAGTGGCCATGTAAACCAAGATGGATGACACAGCCACACTTAGGTGAATGGGAGACATTGAGAAGCCTTCAGCCTGCAGAGGGGCTCAGGTTTGTTGAGCCAGCAGAAAAGTCAAGTCTGAACATCTCAGTCTGTAAGTGCACTGTTTCCCAGGGTTATCAGGGAAGGAAAGGGTTGGATTAGCACCCAAAAAATACAGACGGTAGACAGGTCCCAGAGATGAGACGCAATCCTTGCAGAAGAAGCAAGGAAACAAATGCTGCTCGAAGGTCAGATTCCCACCAAATCAGGCCTGGCACCGAGAGGAAAGTCGCTTGAACAAGTCTCTAGAGGCCACAGGAAGTAATGACATTCACCGTAAAAGGGCTAAAATTCTCATAAATTACTGAGCAGAATAATTCAAAATGCAATCCCTAGACATGTGACTTGCAGCTAGCGGTGAATGCCTATTCACTATAGCCATACATGGGTAGACAGTGACCTTCATTCCCATCCATTTCTTTGGGACAAAAGATACAATATAGTATGAAGTGAAAGCTAAATGTCCTGGCTTGCGGCCTAGGGAATCAGAAAATGGTAGCCTTATTGGGACAAGCAGCACCTTGGGGCCGTTCTCATCACATTCAATTGTTGCTCATGTGCTGTTTACCGCCTAGGATGCCAAGTCTGAGAAAGCCATCCCTGACCAATCCCTCTTCGCCTTTAACGTTCTCCTCAACAGTGTTGCAGCCACCACTCACAGAGCACCTGATTACCTGTTTGATATGATATGGCTAACCCTTACCACCTTACGGTTTTGAGATGTGTCTTTTATTTGTGACATCATATTCACTTAAAAACTGTTGTCAATACTGAAGTGAGCTGAGAGAGAATTGGAAATTGCAGTGATATCCATTGATGTCCCTGTTTTATCTGTTTTTTGTTGAATAAAACAGTACTTTGCCATATTACTGGACTATTCTGTTTTTTTGGTGTGGGTTTACCTCTGGCCGGTTTGCTGTGTATCCATAGGGGGTTCCCTCCCCATTATGACATATGGTAGCAGAGGACTGTTCGCCAACACTCTCGTGATGTGACGCTTTTTCCTGCTGCCATCCTGAAGGACTGCTTCATGTCCCAGGAGGACCGGATTGCAAATCACGTGTGAAATCCCATGTGGTCGTCAAGAGCCCCCTTACTGAAATTCCTGGCAGATTGTGGGAAGGGGCAGTTCCAAAGGCACCGGCTGATCAATTGATGTAAGCATGAGAACAGCAATGTGACAAATAAAGGTGGGAGGGAAGTGTTGTATACGTTGTGGGGAAGTAGTGACAACGTATTTATTTTAGAAAGTTTCTCTGTGTCCATGACTTTAGCCAAGGTTGTGGAAGGTGCACCGTATTATGTATTATAGAAAAAATAAAGGAGAGAAATGTCCCTGTATCGAGATATAGAAAAAGGGCCACGCCGCTAAGTGGGCAGTTACAAGAAGAGAAGTATACCTTGTCATGAGTGAGACAAGAAGGCAGCCGTGTTTTATTTTTTATCATTGTGTGTTTTAAGAGTGCACTCATATGTTGTAAGTTTATAGAGGTTGTTGACACAACAGAAGTTGAGAGGAGAGAGGTGAGGAAGATCAGCGGAGGAGTACTCACTGGAAATAGGCTGTAAATAGGATGGAAGATTGACACAAGGTAGTTGTTGGCCTACGATCGGGGCACACAGATTGTAGGGATGTGACACAAAGGATCTTGGTATTGTGGCATGAGGTAATAGCGGAATAGTGGTGGAGCCGGCTCAAGGTTGTGAAGAAAGGCTGTTTTGGTATTATTACGGGCTTCAGGAGCACATGCAGATTTGGACTGGCCTTAAAGGGTGGAGTTTGGAGTATGAGTAGCGACTGTGTTGCGCTCCCCAATTGTATTTGTATTTTTTGTTTATATAGCGCTTTACACCAAAGCGCTGCACAATAGAACAACTTGGTACGTAAAACATAAAACAATATAAAGGTAGAAGAACATTACAGTTATGAATCAATCAACAAACCAGTAAGAAGAGCAATTAAACTGAAGGGAATAGGGAGAGTAGAGCAGTGGGAATGTGAGGGAGAAGGAGAGGTGGGGAGGAGAAGGAGGAGAGAGGGGGAAGGGTGAGAGTGGGGTGGTTAGCGAGTGGAGGGAGGAAATCAAGGGAAGCAGAAAGAAGGGAGGGGGAGCAAGAAGGGGAGGGAGTTTCAGGGCGGGGGGTGGAGAAGGAGAGATTTAAGGGAGGTGCGAAATGAGGAGAAAGTAGGAATAGAACGGATTGAGAGAGGTAGGGAGTTCCAGTGCAGGGGAGCTAGGAGCTAGAAGGAGCGGAAACAGGAGGGGGCACAAGGGGACGGAGGTACAGTGAGAAGGAAGTGGTCAGCTGAACGAAGGGAGCGGGAGGGAGCGTAGAAAGAGAGGAGGGAGGAGAGGTAGGGGGGAGCAAGCCCATGGAGAGATTTGAAGACAAGGCAGAGAAAGTGACATTTAAGTTGAGAGTGAAATGGAAGCCAGCCAAGGGAGGAAAGGGAAGCCGGGATGGAGTCGCGGGAGGTAAGGAGACAGAGGGTACGGATAGCAGAGTGGTAGATAGACTTCAGGGGGGCGAGATGAGAAGTAGGTAGACCAAAGAGTAAGGAGGAGCAGTAGAAGAGGCGAGAGGAGATTAGAAGTTTAGTAGCATGAAAGGTGAGAGAGGGGCAGATTTTGCGAATATTGTAGAGGTGGTAGTGACAGGCACGAGAAGTGAGAGAGATATGGTGGGAGAAAGAGAGAGAGGAATCAAAGTGAATGCCTAGGTTACGAGCATGGAGAGAGATAGGGAGATTAGTGGGAGGGAAGTGAATGAAACAATTGCTGTTGGTGAAGCCTGAGAGGATTATAGGAAGGCTTGAGAAGTGTTGAAATTTGAAGACAATGTATTGATTGTTGATAAAAGATTGCAAAAACAGAGTGAAATCATTTGAAATACAAACAAAACCCCATTTTCCTGTCAAGTTAGTATCGGCAGTCAGAGGTGTGATGTGCCATCATGGGAGACACTCCCGTAATGCATATGTGCAAGTCCCTTCCATTGTATGAAGATAAGATTTGTAAGTATAGCGTGCAATGGACTCTGAGGGCAGTATTTCAAAACCTGTGCTGCAATACATGACCACGCATTTACATGCTGCGTACAAAGGCAAGAAGCTATAAAGCAGGCTGGCAATCCTAGAATTATGGAAGATGTTCGGGAAGGATGTGGGGGA
Organism: Ambystoma mexicanum; assembly: GCF_040938575.1. Taxonomy (NCBI): domain Eukaryota; kingdom Metazoa; phylum Chordata; class Amphibia; order Caudata; family Ambystomatidae; genus Ambystoma; species Ambystoma mexicanum. The sequence continues at coordinate 605,829,297 of NC_090933.1, forward strand.
CCCACCTAGGAGAGGGTGGATAATTAATCAGCACGATGTGGGGGGCAAAGTGCCCACAGCTCCTCCCCAGTGCACCGATCCACCAAGTGAGGGACAGGGATTTTACCCATTGAAAGAATTGAAGGCAGCGGCAGGTTACACCAACCCTGTGAAAGCACCTCATGCAAATAGCAGTGAGGACGCAATAAATGTCACCAAGTTAAATAACTCAAAGCCACTCAATGCGCAATGAGTATAAGGAGCACTGCGTGCTGCAGACAAAGCTCGCAGAGAGTGACAATGGAGAGACGACAGCGGACAAGAAGGAGTGGGTGGGAGGACCAATACTGCTTAAACTAGATGGACAACACAAAAGTGACCCCAAAGACAAAGAAAGGGAAGCTAAAGACAGACGGGACAAAGAGGAAGAAGAAGCGTGACAGAGAAGGAAGTTAGAGGAGGAAGAAAGAGAGTGGGAGAAAGCGATAGTAGAGGTGGAGGAAAAGGGAAGGAAGGAAGGAAGGAAGGAAGGAAGGAAGGAAGGAAGGAAGGAAGGAAGGAAGGAAGGAAGGAAGGAAGGAAGGAAGGAAGGAAGGAAGGAAGGAAGGAAGGAAGGAAGGAGGGAGGGAGGGAGGAAGGAAGGAAGGAAGGAAGGGAGGAAGGAAGGAAGGAAGGAAAGGAGGAAAGGAGGAAGGAAGGAAGGAAGGAAGGAAGGAAGGAAGGAAGGAAGGAAGGAAGGAAGGAAGGAAGGAAGGAAGGAAGGAAGGAAGAAAGGAAGGAAGGAAGGAAGTGGCATCATGAGAAAAGGAGGAGAGAATTAGAAGGAGCAGAGAGAGAAAAGTAAAGGGAAGAAAGGGAAAAAATGAGAAAAAGAAGGAGGAAAGGAAAAGGCAAAAGGAAGCAGAAGAGAGGGCAGCAAGGGAAATAGAGGAAGAAAGGGAGGGACAGGTGCAATTGAGCAGAGAAAAGTACGCGACAGGAGGTTGAAAGGCTTGTCCGAGAGCATTTACACAAGACTGAGGAGAAAAGTAAGGAGCAGGAAAGAGAGAGGAGCTGGGAAAGACGGGTAAGGAAATGGAAGAGATAATAAAAATGAATGCGCTTCCCAACGATGGGAGAGAGGAGATACGAGGGAGAATTAGGACATTATTTCAAAGCAGACGGGATATTAAGGTAGCAAGGAGCACAGCGGGGTCTCTGCAAAGGCAGAAGTCAGGATCATTAGACAGAGCCATGAAGGGGTGGTGGGGAAAAGCATAGTAAAACAGCTGAATTTTGAGAATGAAAAGGAAGAGGAGAGTTGCGACAGTTGGTGGACAATGAGGTCAGATGAGGAAAAGAAGGAAAGAAAAGATGAGGAAGAGAGGAGAAGCACTCATGGCCCCTCTGAGGCCACAATCCCAGAACGGGAGGCAGAATGGTCCGAGGGGGAAGAGTTAGAGAGAGAAAGATCCTTACTTAAGACACACACTAAGCACCCAAACGGCTTACACAATCTAGATGACGTTACCCCATGTTCCCAGAGGTTGAGGGCATTACCAGGATGAAAAAAGGCGAACATGAGTGGAGCATTTACAGTAACAAAGTGCATGAATACACCCAAAGTTTACGCAGGGATAATCCAATACCCTTTGTTAGAAAATGGAGAGGACGGCCACAATACATGCCATTGCCACAAATGGACAAGGATAACCTGAGATGTAAATTGCCATTGCTTACAGCCAGCACAGGCAATGGATTTATGAGACAGCATGGATGACTTTAGCAGGGGGCAACATTAAAAGCTTTCTCACTGCCATTCATGGTGAAATGGCTGACAGCATTTGGAAACGGGCAGGATATCCTGAGGTGACTGCACAGAACACGTAACATGACAGAGCACCTTTTAATAAGTGCAGGGCAAACAAATGGCAGGCACTTAGAATCCAGTACCCCAACACGTCAGACAAAAGCGAGATTATGTCATGCAAATTGCGTGAGGATGAGGACGCCATTGAATATATTCAAAATATTGAAGAGAATTGTAGTTCTGAAACTCGTGAGCCATGGGACAAGACAGTAGGTTTATTCTATAACATTGTAAGCCAGAGACTACCCAAGTATGTACTAAACAATTAATGCAACTAGTGGGGATGGAGGCAAGACCGTGGCCAGACATTCAGTTGACTATGGTAGACTATAGTCGGTTAATGCAAGAAAATGCTAGAAAGAAATGTGAGGAATGAAAACTGGAAAAAGCAAAGTTAGTTCAGAAGAAATTGTCAAAATATTCAACGGAAGGGGCGACGTTGACAAGCAGAGAGGGAGTGGTTTTACAAGACCCACAGCATAATCAGCAAACGGCAGAAGGGAACTTTGCAAGAAAGGAGAGAATACAACTATTGGCCCGAGGTGGAGGGGGTATTCCCAGAGGGAGAGGGGTTGGACTTCAAGCTCTGCAAGGAGGAGGGTTTAACGGGAGACAGCCCAGGCCCATAGGACCACCACTGCAATGTTGGATGGGAAGATTGGCCACATAGCCTGAGTAGGGATGCAACCGAATTGAGAAGACCCAAGGAAGGTGAGGGGGATGTATTCACCAGCATACACTGCAGAGCCACCTGACTATTATAGCCAAGATCACACGCAGTATCAGGCACATGTGATGCAAATGCAACAAGCTCCTCAAGCAGCAGTACAGTCACAAAAGCCACAGACACAACCACAACAAGCACACATGCAGACACAACAACTGCAGACACAACCCCAAGCACCAATGCAGCATAATACTGTGGCCACATGGAATCCAAACATTGCAGTACAGACTCCCTCACACAGAAAAGGGAACATGACTGTAGTGGGAGAGAATCCTTTCACTGAGAGAGGGATAAACCTAAACCCACAATAGAACAGCCCACAAACTGAATTGATGTATTCCATCCTATCTGTCACACCTGACCCGCAAGAGGAGCCAAGAGTGGGCGTGGCCATAGGTAACAAAACGTTGCCTTTTCTTGTAGATATGGGGGCCACCAGACCCTGTGTTCAGGAAGGGAGATACCCAATGTCAGGCGTTGCCATGAATGCTCAAGGCTTTTCTGGGGCCACAAATTTGGTTACAGTTACTGACGAATTGCCCCTTACTATTGGGGAACACGACCTACTATGTCACTACTGTGTTCCTGCCAGACCCCTGTGAACATAATGGGAAGGGACATGATGAGTAAATGCAACATGACCTTCTAATTTATCAAGCAAGGGATAGTGTGTTCCACTGCAGGGATCCACTACATGAATGCACAAGAATTTATTTTAGTGCTCCGCGGTCCAAGGTGTTCCAGTATGGAGTGAATCTTATACTACCATGGCTTCCTGGGATGCAAGGCAAAATATTGCGAATACTTGGAGAGTTTTTGTTAAGCCCAGAGATTACCATGGATGAGGAGGTGGGACATGTGTTCGCACTAGAATTGGAAGTAGTTATAGTGAGGGAAGAGAGAGTAATTCTTCATGGGATGGATGACAAGGGGAAAGCATGGCGGGCAGTTATCGCCCTAGATGAAGGACACAGACAGACTGACTTGACAGATGAAGAGTTGTTTCGAGGGGACTATTCAGATGATGAAGTGGTGTCTTTATAAGCATTACTTATTGGATGAGAATTGAGAAGACGGAAGTACCAGAGAGAATGGCCCTTATAAAAAAGACACCTTCATTTCTTGAAGACGACTTGACACAAGTGCCAGCCATTTTGTGGACCAACAGTCCTTATGATGTCGGCCTATGGAAGGGAGTAGGGGCAGTGAAGATTAAATTGAAGCCAGAAGACATTTTGCCAAGAGTAAAGCAATATCGCATTTCCAGAGAAACAAATAAGGGCATTTTTAAAACAATTTCAGCACTATTACAAAAGGGGATCCTAGTGCCATCCGAGTCCCCATGTTACACGGCCGTGTACCCAGTGAAGAAAGCAACAGGGATAATTGGGATCTATTCAGGATTTGCACCCCCAAACAATATTGTTGAGGCAGAATGCCCATTAGTTCTCATCCCAGCAACCATATTATGCAACATCCCATCCAAAGCCACACATTTCACAGTGATTGGGCCTCATTACAACCCGGGCGTTAAGGGGTTAACGGCGCCGTAAAAGGCTGCGGCGCCGTTAAACCCTTAACGCCCGATTCACACTTTTACGCCTGCTTTTTGCAGGCGTTAAAGTCCAACCCGCTAAGGGACATTGGTGCTAATTACGGCACCGTAATTTACGGTGCCGTAATTAGCGCCTTCCCCATTCCCATTGAGCCCTATGGGCCAAAAATGGGAATGGGGAAGGGGCCATGGTGAATGGGGATTTACCGCCCCGCCAACCTTGGAATGGGGCAGTAAATCCGCCATCCACCATGGCGGAATCCGGCATGGACCATGGTGCTAATAGCACCATGGTCCAACGCCAGGGTTGTAATGAGGCCCATTGATCTGAAAAATGCATTCTTCTCAATAACCCTTCATGTGGAATCACAAGACTTCACCTTGTTTTCATACAGAAATAAAAAGTGAAAACATACAAGGTTAACTCAGGGGTATTGTGAGTCCCCGTCTATATTTAACAGAGTACTTCAAATGGATTTGGGGAACATACACATGGACAGCGCAGTAATTCAGTATGTGGATGATATTTTGATGTGCAGTGAGACAGAAGAGCAGTGTCTGCAACTGATGTCAGTATTGGCAGACAAGGGGTGCAAGCTGGACAAGGCCAAATTGCAGCATCTTTGCATTGGGCAGTTAATCTCACAGGATGGCAGGAAAGTTACCCCAGAAAGAGCAGAAGCGATCACCAAAACACCACAGCCAAAGACGGTGAGGGAGATGCAGCAATTCTAGGGTCTGTTCAATTACTGCAGGGTGTGGGCCTTTGATTACAGCACATATGTTAGGCCCCTCCTAGCAGGACTTAAGGAAGCTCAGAGAGACAACAGCGAAATTGCCTGGACAAATGAGAGGATAGAAGCCTTTGACAAATTGAAAAGAGTGACATGCACAGCACCAGTTTTAGGGATCCCTGCTTGCAATGAAGAATTCTATCTATTTTCACAGTCCAAGGAGGTGGTAATGACAGCAGTACTTAGACAGCAAACTACCCTGGGACACACGCCCTCATCTTATTACAGTGGGCTCTGAGATCCAGTAAAGAAGTGTAATTACCTGTGTGAACAAGCCTTGGCTGCAGTGCCTTTGCAGTTTAGAAGTCAATGAATATCACAATGGGCTGCAGAATAACACTGTATGTGGAGCATGCCCTATTTGCCATTCTTGGAATGCACATTGACAACACAGAGAGGGTTTGGGTATGAAGTGATCATTTCAAACCCAGCAGTCAAGGTAGTGAGATGCAGAGTATTGAATCCTGCAACGTTCATAGCAGACCAATTGAGAAAAAGGATTACGTACATGACTGCGCCAAATACACTGAATATTATGATGACATATCCAACATCAGAGAAAAAGCCTGTGGAGGCGGGGAAGTACACTTTATTGATGGGTCCTCGACAATTGACCAGACTTCAGGGGAAAGACACACTGGGACCGCAGTAGTGAAAGTGAGCCTGAGTGGGATCTTCGAGGTAGTGGCGAGCACAAGACTGCTCTCACACTTTTCAGTGCAAGCAGTTGAGTTAGTGGCACTTATTGTAGTCCTCGAGTCACATGAGTATGAGGAAATCAGTGTATTTTGACTACACCTATGTGACGTCGACAGGACATGCATGACTGCCACATTGGAAAAGGCAGAGCTTCCTATGTGCTGATGGCATGCCGGTGCAGCACGCACCCCTATTAGACAGACTCCCAACCGCAGCCATTGCTGTGGTGAAGTGTGCTGCCCACACAAGGAGGGAGGACATAATCTCCCATGGCAATGAAGCAGCAGAAGCAGAGGACATAATTTGACACCCCACCCAACAAACATGCGCAAACACGCAATATGATATTGAAGGAAAGTTTTAGCTCACTGCCCATTACCCAGAGAATAGCACTACAGGGAAGAGTCCTATAAGAAGAACAGGAGCTTTGGAGGAGGGGTTGCTCAGTATCCCCCACAAATGCACTATGGTACCAGGAAAGCACTGGTAAACCGGTAATGCTCCTCTCATTATTACAGGTAGCATTAGAGCAGTGCCATCATACAACCCATTCAAGTAAAGAGAGTCTTGCAGCACAGATTGTGAAAAATTGGTTCACTCCAAATTTGGCAGAGCATGTTGCTGCCTTTGGTTTAATTGTGTTGTGAGTCAAGGATATATAGCAGGACATACATTGCAAGTAGTGAGAGGAGCAATACCCCAGCCCTCTAGGCCCTTCCAACTTGAGCAAATTGGATAACAAATATTCCACCTTCTCCATTGACAACATCCCCATCACCGTGTCACCCTCCATCAAAACACTAGGTGTTTACCTCAAACCAGACCTAACCATGGAGAGGCAGGTCAATGCCATAGGCTCCTCATCTGCCTATCATTCTAAACTTATTTACACAGTCAGACCCTTCGTGTCTCAACAGAACTGCCTCTCCATCGCCAGGGCCATAATTGGCTCCAGTCTTGACTACTGCAATGCACTACTCATCGGCAGTTCTGCCAAGAATGTCGCCAAACTCCAAATCGTTCAAAACAACGTGCTCAGAGCCACCACCGGCCTCACGCGTAAAGAACACATTTCGGTACTTAGAAGACAGGTCCACTGGCTCCCGTCAAGGAGAGGGTCACATTCAAAGTCCTGTCTTTGACTCACAAGTGCCTTCACGACCTTGCCCCCCCTACTTGTCATGCAGAATCACCAAACCCGCTTCCCTTAGACCTTCCAGATCCCATTACTCTAACCTCCTAGCTGTCCCTAGAACCCGCAAGGTCCGGGCAGGCAGCTCCAATTTCCCTGCAGTCGCCCCCCTACTCTGGAACTCCCTACTGCCCCACATCAGGTCCATTGAATCCCACTCAGCCTTTCGCAAAGCCATCAAAACTAACCTCTTTGTCTGATTATTTTAACCTGGATTCTATAACAATTTGCACCTGCATGTACTCTGTGTTATGCTGTAAACACTTTCTCTGAAATGAACTGTAACAAGTAATACTGGGTGGCTTCTTTGTAACCCTTAATCAAGCCTTTTTAAGCTCTGACATAGCACCTCGATGCCTGCGGGCTGCCGTGCGCTCTACACATTTAAATAAATAAATAAACTTCTGCACATAGACTATGTAGATATGATTCACAACTGTAACAGCTGCATGTTGGTAGTCACATGTCCTTTCTGTCATTGGATCAAAGCTGGTCCGTGCACCCAGATGACCTATGCTGCAAGATTTCTCATATTTGAGGTATTACACCGATTGCATATGTGCGAAGTCCTCCGGTCTGACAATAGACCGCATTTTGTAAATTAAGTCTTTGAGCATATCACAACCCTACTGGCAATTAAGCATCAATTCTCCTGCGCTTATCACCAACAAGCAAATGGCCTGCTGAACGAGAAAATAGCAAAAGTAAAGATCACACTGAAAAAGAGATGGCTCTATTGCCTGCACCTAGCTCTTTTTGCACTATGCAACCAGCCCAGCTCTGACCACCACTTAACTCCTCATGAGTTGGTGACAGGATGCCACATTCACATCCAACTTGCTCCTCCCACTAGAGCGCTATCCGATGCCTAGAATGCTAGTGCTGTTTTGGGAACTGAAATGCATGTGTATCTTGCAGCAATAATAGCAAGTGTTTCTTTTATTTACCAACACGTTCGGGTGCAGCAGGGGAGGTCGAAGAAGAACAAGGAAGACAAAGGAGCATCAGACCCACAAGAATCGCTCAACCATCTCCCCCACCTCCTTAATCCAGGAGATGCAGTTTTGCTGAGAAATTTCAACAGGACAAGACACAGTCATTTCAACAGTCCCTTCACAATTAATAATGTTACCCCCACAGCTGTCAAATTGAAAGGGAAAAGATCCTGGTTGTATGTAGGAAACGCGAAATGCTGTAAAGGTGAGACTCCCCTGTGAAACCCAGATGAATCAGTGCAAGAAGAAGAACATGGTCCATGACAAGGAGCAGACTGGCCTTGACAGAGAATTAATGCAGGCACACTGGGTCTCATTATAACCTTGGAGGCAACCATGCCGCTGTTTGCGGTATGGCTACCCCCATTTTGGGTACTGGGTACGGGTTCCCTGAATGGGAAATACCAGGCCATTCTGACCTTGGAGGGCCTGGTATTTCCCCATTCGAGGAACCCGGACCCGGTACATCCCCATTCCCATTTCTGCCCCCATAGGGCTCAATGGGGCTGATGCTAACAACAGGCCCATTAATGCCGGGTCCGTTGTTAGCATGCTGGACCGCTCGCGGGACCTGCTAAGAACATCTGGTGAAACCAGGCGTCCTTAGCGGGTCCCGCGAGCGGACCTCGTAATGAGGCGGTAGTGGGTTAACAGGGCCGATTTTTACCTGCAGATTAAAAGAAGAGAGAAACTCTTTCAGTAAAACTAAAGAACAAATGTCAACTTGTGTCCTTTCAGGTTTTCGTCTATGCCTTTCTCACATATGCAGAAAATAGTTATCAAGTACTGAAGAAAAGCAAGGTGTGCATTGCTGCCTTACTCAACAACCCAAAGACCCAGTTCGAATACTTTTTGTATATGTTTTAGTATTCAGAAAATAAGGGTGAAAACATAAAGAAGAGAACAAGGAAACAATGATGAGGATGCACAATGCTGTAGATTTTGCTAAGCATCGAGTTATATCTTACAGTCAAAGAAATGGATATGCACACTTGTAACACATGAATCACACTACTAAGGCAATTGTGGCTACATTTTATACACTCTGCTGTCTCTTTCTCTGTATTCTCCCAGCTTTATGAAAAGCAGCACTGTTTTATGCACCTGAACCAGTATATGCTAATATGACACCTGTTCCATTAGTAACTGAACTAATGACCCAGCCTTTCACCAATGCCACTCAAGAGATAAAAAGGCTAACATGGAATATCACCAACAACTTCTAGCATGCCAATGCCTACATGACTAATTCAGCCCACATCACTAATAATATGTGTTACCAGCTCATGACTCTTGTGGGGGGAGAGGCTTCAGGGGAGAGCTGCTACTCTTTCTTCGCTCTTTCCCAATGCAATGAGGACCTACTGGACCTTCATAGCCACCAAAATCCCAGCAACTAGGGCACAGTGCCTAATCACTTACTGCTGTGTAGGACTAAGGGCTAGTTCCAAGGAAAATGGGCTGCACTGCGACAGATGTCACAAAAGACGCTTCCATATGAGGATAGTTATATAAAAATGCAGACAATAATAGAGGATTATTGGAGCGCAGTTAAAATGATATAATGCACAATGAATGGCCCAAACAGAGGGAATCTAGACTAGTAACATAAAAGATGTTGCAGTGCCTGAAAACAAGAAGAAGAGAGGTAGGGGGAATTCCTGGATGCTGGGAGAGACCCCAACTACTAGCATATGGGCAGGAATTTACAAGAGAAGAATGGGTCAAAGGGCTGATGGGATAGAAAGCACAAGTGCTCCTGACAGTGCCAGTGGAAGTGGTACAGAAGGAAAATGTTGATTGCCTCTAGGATTGGGCAGAACATTAAAAGTTGCTCACATGGGTAGAAAATGAAGCTGGCCCATTACCCATAATACCCCTCAAGAATGCACCACTATGTTACCAGAATGATGGTCCAGTAAAGGTTGGAAAAAACGGAGGCTGCAAACACATTTCAAAGATACTTGGGCATGAGAGGTGGCACAGCAGTACTTACGGACCACCATTGGGCCTGTGGTTCCAAAGCTTACATGCAACTGCCACGAATTGGGGAGAACTATGTTCCCTGGTGCTACTGAACACACTAGCCTTGGTGGTGCCCCAGAAAGACATAAAGATAGATGGGTTCCCCAAAATGGACACACACCATAGAAAGAAAAGGTCCCTGGAACTGAACTGAGTAAATAGAGTCAATTATATCTCCACAAGATGCAAACAGAACTTGACACAATACCAGAGGAGCACAGACTATTCAGCAGAACAGAGATGTCCTTAACCTCTGTTGTTCCTGGAATACAAATGCCCATGAATACCAAGTGGTTGCAGATTGCGCATTGGGAGCTGTTACAGATAATCAACACAACAATAAAGGGATTCATCGCCATAAAGGAAGAGTTCAGAGTTGTGATGCTCATGACTATTCAAAATAGGTATGTTCTCAACCTATTTACAGCAATGGAGGGTGGTGTCTTCACAGAAATTGGGTCACCCCGCTGTACTTACATACCTGCCCATGATGAGCAAAATGGAACCCTCACACAAGCAATAACAGTGCTATTACAGAAGCAATAACAGTGCTATTAGAACTGCATGCTAACATGGAGGAAGAAACAAACTTATTAGGGGCAGACAACGATTGTCCGATGCATGTCTTTTCCTGGATCCCCTTGTGGATGGTAAATGGCCTTAAAAGTACTCATAGCTGTAATAGTGTTAGGGTTATTTGGCATCTGTGTCATTAGAGTAGCCAAAGCACAATGCAAGAAGATGACCCAGAAGACAATAGCAATTAACATATTAGTAGATGTGGACACTAAGATAGAGGAGTAAACACAAACCTCTGAAGTGCTGTATGCACACCTGAAACAAAGTCCCCTCTTTCCTCCAAGTACAAAATGATTTTATCCCGGGGAAACCCACAATTACGTGGAACATTGTGTGTGATGCAAGCCTGACAGGGAGTCCTGCTATATGATCTGGACTGTGGGTGAACATGTGAAGCATTATGATAACCTGAGGGGGTGGCAAAGGTGTGGAATCCCAAGACACCCATTAGTGGGAATGGTCCTCCAGTAAGAGATGTTGATGACTTGACCTGAGAGGAAATGAAGACAGGCAAATTGACATGTCCACCATTGTGTCAGACCTTCCCCCATTTTGAGATTACAGACATGAATGGTGCACATTGCTCCTGGCACTTACCCCCCACCACCATTATACCGCTGATGCGAGAGGCATTACTCCCTGAGGCAGCCCTACCGACGCTACTCAGATAACATCCCTAAGGCAATAAACCTGCAGGAGAAGGAGCAATTGAATGAGCTGTAATCATGAAGAAGGCAAATGACATCATGGCTGAGGCCAACACACATAGGTGAATTAGACACAAAGCACATACACATCCAACACGAAAATACATGAACCCTAGGTCAAATTGCACATAGACACGAAGAACAAGCTTGCAGGCACTCGATTAGAAAAAATATACTTTCTTTTCTATGCTGAAACGCAAACAGAAAGCTTGCTTAATGCAGAACGCAACTAAAATGAGTGGCCATGTAAACCAAGATGGAGGACACAGCCACACTTAGGTGAAAAGGAGACATCAAGAAGCCTGAAGACTGCAGTGGGTCCCTCTCTTGTGGTCAGCAGAATAGCCTAGTCGGAACAGCTCAGAAAGCAAGTGCACAGTTTCCCAAGGTTATCTGAGAAGGAAAGGGTTGGATTAGCACCCGAAAAGTACAGATGATAGACAGGTCTCAGACATGCAGAAGAAGCAAGGAAACACATGTTGCTGGAAGGTCAGCTTCCCACAACTCAGGCCTGACACTGAGAAGAAAGTCTCTAGAGGCCAAGGGAGGTAATGACATGCACCAAAAAAGGGCTAAAACCCTATAAATTACGTAGCATAATAATTCAAAATTCAGAGAATGCCTATTCATTAGAGCTAGACATGGGTAGGCAGTGACCTTCATTCCCATCCATTTCTTTGGAACAAACGATACAATACAGTCTGAAGTTGAAAGCTAAATGTCCTGGCTTGCGGTGTAGGCAATCAAAAAATGGTAACCTTATTGGGATAAGCAGCACCGTGGGCCATTCTCATCACACTAAATTGTTGCTCATGTACTCTAACCATCCAGGATGCCAAGGCTGAGAAAGCCATCCCTGACCAATCCCTTTTCACATTTAACGTTCACCTCAACAGTGTTGCAGCCACCACTCACAGAGCACCCTGATGACCTGTTTCACCATTTATCTTTTGTAGGTGGTCTCACGCTGAGCTACTAGATATGGCCGGACCGATCAGAGTACTAACCCCATATGGAACCTATAACACACTGAATCATTGACCCAATCCCTTAACACCTTAGGGTTTTGAGATGTGTCTTTTATTTGTGACATCATATTCACTTAAAAACTGTCAAGCCTGAAGCAAGCTGAGAGAGAATTGGAAATCCCTGTGATATTCATTGCTGTCCTGTTTTATCTATTTTTGTTGAATAAAATAGTACTTTGCCATATTACTGGATTCTTACTATTTTTGGGGGTAGGATTCCTGCTGGCCCGTCCGCTGCATATCCCTAGGGGTTTCCTCCCCATTACAACAAGGGCACATAGTGGTGCCAGCAACTGCCTGGGGTGCTCTTAGGGCAGTTGTATTCAAACCTTTTAGTTTGGTATATGTGCCAAAACTATTTAATTAGAGTACAGATTAGGAGAGTTGGCATATGAGGAGGGGCACAATGCTTGTAGGTGTTGTTTGGTTATTTGCCCACCCATTGACTGCATGGCCATGCTAATCCCTATTGCCATTCCCATCCTGCCCCACACCACCCAAAGCACCTGATGTTATGTCATGGCAGATGTGCGTTGCAGTGGCTGACCTAAATACATTGCTGTGCATTTCAGAAATTCTCTGCAATGCATGTCACAACACTACCATTTTTGAGGTGCAGCTAATAATTGCTGCTATGCACAGTACACACATGATTTTGCTGTGCCATGCATGGCGTTGCTGCTGTATTTCATCATGTTTGTTTGCAAGCCCTTCATTATGCAGTGGTGGCATGCCATGACAGCTCAACACCCAGTAGATGATGGATGTCTACGTGGTGAATGGAAAACCTGGTACCAATGAGTGTTGGCCCACTCACACCTTCTGTGGTTCTCTGCATAGCGCTATTTGCCTTGCCTTCTATTCCAGGCACTAGAATGTTTGGCATGTTCTAGAGCGCTGCTTTTTTCCGGTATGGCGCACTGGGTGCATTGCACCATTCCTCTTACCTGTGCCAATTCAAGCTGGTAGCAGAGAGGGACACCAAATTAAGCTCAGTAAACTGGCCAGTCACTGTCTATTGTTGGGTGTCCTGACCCACGTTTAAGCTATCATGCCACAACATTTGGTGCTGTGGGCTTAGAAAATTCAAGATGGCGGAAAACCCACATGTGCGCCGAAATCCAGGAAAGCTGCGCAGTTTGTGCGCACACCAAAATGGTTGCCTCACTTGCCACCCACCAGTGCGAGAATGAAAGGCCGGGTTGCCATGAGGGAAATGGGTTGCCAAAGGAAAAACAGTAGCGCCGGTTAGCTTCAAAGCGCTTTAAAATCACCATTGGACTACCCGCACAGTAGTCTGAAACCATTGGGAATGGCAATGCTGATTGCCAAATGCAACCTAGAATTGTTGGGAATTCATTTTCTTAAATCCCAAAAATGGGTGCAGTACCAGTACTCACCACTATCCAAAAGCCGGCAGTTTAAAACCACCCTGTGTTTCTCTGAAGGCAGGCTCAAACTGTCTATTTTAAACATTGCAACACATCTAAAAACTCACTGGACACCAGCAGACATTTGGTAGAATGGAGTGTTGTGTGCCTACAAAATCTGGGAAATGAAGAGCCCAAAACAATGCTTATAACAAAACTGCTATGGAGTCAGCAGTTTAAGTTGCACTGGATTTAAAGACACTAAAATCGAAAATGTTAGATTAAATGAGTGACCTATGTTTGGTGTCACATGCCTTTGTAACTGTTTAAATGTCATAGTTTTAAACTTAGAATCAGCCTTCTAGCTGCATATGTGAAAATGTTTAGTTTTATTTGAATGCAGAAACTGGGGAACAGAAATGACAGCTTAAAGAGATTCCAATTTGACTGGCAACTACCCCCATCAGGAGTGAAACTTGAGTCACAGCTGTGTTCCCAGGCCTAGCTGCCCTTTTGCTGCTCACACTAAGGATATGCCATCTTTCTGATAATTGAATTACCTGTGCTCTGCAGGAGAGTGAACAAAGCCCTGTCCTGGCTCAGGCAAAGGTTTTATTGGCAGGAGTCGTAAATGGTCGTAAAAAGTGGCTTCCTCCTGAGGAAAGGGGAGGGGCACTGCCTGTGAGAGCAAGCTGGCTTGGCAGAACTGGATAAACCAGTATTTCTACCTTGTGCTGAGAGGAAACCACACCCCTTTGTAGCCAGAATATTGTTTAGAAAAAGATGGATCATTCATAGAGCGGACATGTGAAAATTTTATAAATGATACCATAATTCTTGTGATTTTTCTGCCCACCTTTTAAGAGGTTTTTCGACCCGGTGGCATGTTCAGGGGGGTTTTAGCGGAAAAGTGGATATTACTCTAAATGTATGCATGTTAAAAGTCTGAAACTTCATCAGTTAATGTCCATACTCCCTGCGCACATGTATGTAAAGTTGGGTCAATGTCAGAAATTGAAAAATCAGTTAAAAAGTCAATTATGTGCCATTTCTGAATGCAAGCTCTTAGAAACAGCAGATTTGGACAGAGACATGGCTAAATTCAGCCACACCATGTATATGTAATTTCAAGCAACTGTGTAACTGTGAAATATGTCTTTTATTATCAAATATAGAATGTGTGCAATCTGACAGAGGAGTGTCCTATCTGCAAGCCATAAAATGACATCCCTCTGACTCACAGTTCATTCCCCAATCAAATAAGAAATGGAAGTTTGACCAATTAGAAGCTGAGAGAGAGGTAGGGTCAGTGATGCTAGAACACACCCACATTCTAAACACATAAAAGCAGACAGACAGGACAGATAGAGACCTTCAATTCCATCTGCAGCGGGACGCTCTGCCGGAAAAATCCATACTTTACCTCCATCAAACCTCCAGAGAGCCAAACTAGAGACTTCAATCTATCCAGAACTAGAGACCCAGACCAGAGAACCAGAGAGAGCTGACCCAGATCACTGTGAAGTGCAGAGACCAGAGGCGAATTTAAAACCTGACCAGATCCATGGCGAGGCCCATTTCACTCAAGAATATAGTGTGAGTACCTAGAAAACTGTGCAGAACCAATCTCTTAGTTAAAATAATATAATTCAATCCTATTTTAATCTAAGTAGAACTGTCTCCTAACTGTCACCTGTCACTTGTAAAGCTGTCACCTGTGATTTGCTAGTTGCAAGCTGCACTTGTCTTTTTGAACTTTAAAATTTCAAATCTGAAAAACGACCTTTATTTAATCGCTCATATCTCCGCAACCGTTTGTGCTAGAGACTTGCAGTAACTTTCATTTTGAAGCTGAGATCCTAGGCTTTCCAAAACGATAGAGATAGTCCTTGTGGTTCCTCTGTAATAGCGCTCGGCGCATCCGTGAATTTTGCCGCGATTTGCAAATTTCTTCACGTGTAAAAAGACAGCAGTTTTGCTTTTCCTTGCCAAAAACTTCGTTTACCTGCTAGTTACTACTAAAGCATTGTTAAGGTGATCCTGAATTCATAGAGAGTAGATACCACTCACCCTGAACCTCTGAAAGGGAATTAAAAGCATTTCCAACATATTTCTCATCCATTGCTAGCACATATCAAAGCATTTGGGCCTGTGTTTTCAAAACTCCTATCTGTTTTCTGTAGTGTAAGCTTGCTGGGGTGAACTGATTTACATTGATTGCATTTCTGAGAACTGTGTGTTTTCCTTCCATTTCCTTGCCTTGCATCAAGGGGGGGAGGGGATTGCCAGAGAAAAGTGATTACATTGTTTGGTTGAAATCATATTGAGTATTTTCTGTACTGCATTCATTGAATATTGCATCCACCTGAGCTTACATAAAGCATCCTCTACCACATTATACTTTTGTTCCTATTTACCAGTGTGCTACCTTATCCATTTCATGTCAACTCATTAGTGATTATAAGAAGTGTGCTAGTGCCAGATTCTCCGTTGTTGATCTTTATCATATCAGATTAAGTGTGATATTCAATTATTAATTTATTATAAAGTGTGATATATATATATATTTTAAATTATCAAATAAACCTTTTAAACTTGCAAAACAGAACTACTTCTTGGCTCAGTGGGGTCAGGGGGATTCCAAGAGAGGGGTGTTATATAGGGGTAGTCATCCAGAACGCATGAACTGGACATAAAGATATATCAATAAGGGTTTTCCTTCAGTATTCTAGACTAGGCGTTGACTTAGCTGTAGTGTTGAATTGAATCCTCTTACAAATTGGGGGCTCGAGCCGAGACGTTGGGTTAGATTTACCACTTGTGCAGCTTAATACAGTGTGCTAACTGACGGGATACATACATCCGGTCGGATCACCACGCTGCATTACGCTGTGAAGCATTCCTCAAAAGGGACACTCCAAGAAAAGTTCTGTTCTGCAAAAATAAAATACAAACTTCTGTAAGTCAGGACAGAGACCAATCTCTAGAATGACGACCTTAGTAGACATGAAAATAGCCAGAGAGCACCTCTTGCATAAGCTATTTGTGAGAGGTGAATGGACCGAACAGGGCCAGGATGTGTGGTTGCAGCCCATCACACAACAGGTCACTGAAACAGGGTCAGATATATATAGAGATCAGGGTCCCTTACATGTGGCCCTGAGTGAACTATATATGGCTCCTAAAGCCAAAGAGGAACACAATAAGATTGCCAGGATAGCAGCATACCTGTACCTATATATGGGAGACATGCAGGATAGATGTGCTGAAAGCCAAAATCTGGCAAATAGGCAACAGATGGCATTACAGAAGGCCCAATCTGATCTGGACTCTTCTGAGCAGAGGCTGCAGAGGAGCCAGGAGTCAGAAGATGATAGTAGGCAGCACATCATTAAAATAAAGAAGGATATGGATGTGCTGCAACAGGAAAAGGTAGAACAGAATACAAGATTTCTGGCCTTGCAGAAGGAATACCAAGAAGGTTTGGACTCCCTACTGCAAAACCAGAAAAAGCTGGAGCAACAACTGGACTTCAACAGGGTATGTGCTGAGCAGGTAGTCACCCTGCAAGGCCACCTAGATAGAGTGAAGGCGGAGAGCAACAAACTAATTCTGAAAGATCTGGATACCCAGGCAGAGTTTGATCAGGAGCGCCAGAATGCTGGTGCCTTCCAAAGGCAAAGGGACGACCTGGCGGCACAGATGCAGGCTCTCAGTCAGGAAAGGGATACCTTAGGCCAGGAAGTCTGCCATTTAAAAAGAAAAATGGAAGAAAATCACCTGACCCACCAGGGACTGGGTGACCTCCAAAAAGAACACCAGAACTTGCTAGAGCACACCAGGAGGGTGGAGGATGCTCTAGCAAGAAAGGAGCAGGCCAATAGGGACACAGCTCAGGAGGTAACCCTCCTGCAGCAAAGACTGGCCCAGTTCTCCAGGACCAACCAGGAAGCACAGAGGGAAAATGAGGCCCTCTGTCAACACAATGATAGGCTCCAACAACAGGTAGCGATGCAGGAGAGACTGATAGAGTCGAGTAAGGCCTTAACAGAGGAACTGAAAGCACAAATGCAGGCTCTTGCATTGCAACAGGGAGCGGGGGCGGATAGAGATGAGGTCCGCTGGGAAAGAGAGACTCCTGACCATAACCGCAGGAGCCCTAACACCAGGGGCCTTCATCTCCCCCAGTCCCTGGACTCTACCACCCCCATGTCCCCTGGCGCACATGAGCACAGGGCCGCAGGGATGGCAGATCACTATCCAGCTAAGAGGATGGGGCTCATAGGCCAGTACCACTCAGGAATGGAGGGGTGGGCATCCGGGTATGGGCACCCAAGTACAGTACAGTTCAATGGGGAACCCCAGGAGAGTAGGCCCATTAAGGGCATCCTGAAAACCTCTGCCCAGTTAGGTCAGTGGAGGGGGTACCCATCAAATCCTGGCAGCAAGGAGGAATCTGAAGACTCCTCTGAACTGCGCAGGACACAGGAGACCAGGTCCCCACATTCTGCCAGCCATTCCCAGGCTCGCAGAATCCGGGAAAACCTGGAAGAACAGACGGGAACCTCTGGGAGCAGTGCCTCTGAGTCCGAGGAAGAATGGACAAGGGTTACCCGAACCAAAAAGGCCAATAAGGCAAAAAGGGCCTTGCTTAAGGACCCCTTAAAGCAGATTAAGGCGATCAGGAGCGTCATCACGCCTTACCATAAGAACGCTAAGTATTCTGTTTGGGAGCACTTAGAGTTGTTTGAACAAATGATGGAGACTTTCCATTTGAAGGACAGCCAAAGCTGTATTCAATATGTAAAGTGGACCTTCTCCCCGGAATACTCCAGTTTCTTTGCGGGGCTGGAGGACCAAAATCATTTAAGATGGTCCACCTATAAGGCGGCCATCTTGAAACATTTTTCTGTTCACAGAAATCCTCAAGAGGCTCGCAAGGCAGCCTACAATTTGCAATGTGGGGAGGATCAGGCCCCACAAGAATTTGTGCAGGAGTTAAAGCGTGCTTTTGCACAGACCACAAGAAGGGTGCGCACGGATAGCAGGGAATTTATTAATACGTTTTTCCATGCCTTGCCCAAATATATCATGACCCAGCTCGTGAGGGATTTTCACGAGAAAAGATCTTTAGGCTGGGTCATTGAACAGGCTACCCGGATCTATGAGGTGCAGAAACCGGTAGATAGCAAAAGTAATGCCCAGAAAAACCCCAAAGCCAACAGCACCCCTGCTGCTGCCAAGGTGGCAGAGGTAAAGGTCACCCCCGTTTTGGATTTGGAGATGGGGGGGCCTAAAAACCTACCTGCACCTAATAATGCTAGGCCCAGAAGGTCCTCGGGCCAGTCACAGACAGGGAGCCAAGGAGGCAGCCCCACAAATGGGGTCCCTCGCTCTCCTGATTATGTAAGTCCCCGTTACAAGGGAAATCGACCCATCCTGGGTTATGTGTGGACTCCTCCAGCCCAAGGGGGGGGATCCAGCCAAGCACCTAACCCAGGGAACTTCCCTCCAAACTTCCCACAGGAGGGCAGAAATTTACCAAACCCTGGGCAGAACTTTTTCCCCAGATATCCACCCGACTTTCAGCCCCAAAACCATCCATCCTTCTTTCCCCAATTCCCTGAGCCCAGACCACTGAATCCGGGAGAGGGGAGGCCAAGGGTGGAGGGGTACCCAAATCTTCCCAACCCGGGGTATTACCAGAGGAGGGACAGCTACCCTTCCCGGGATCAGCCCAGGGGAGAAAACAGGGCCCCGTATCAGCCTGAGCGGGTTTCCCAGTTAGAGCGCCAGGTTCAAAACATGGCGCGTGACCTGGGTCACATACTGAGGGCTCAGCAGAACCCTCAGATGGGCGTGCCGGCGCAGAACGCACCCAACTCTGGACCTGGTGCTCCAGAACAATGACGGGGGCAGCACCCCGATAACTCACCGGTTCCCAGGGAGGAGGCACAAAGGGAAGGGGGGTGTAAAGCCTTGGAGGAAGCTTCCTTCCTCACTTGTAAACAGCCCCTGGAAACCCAGGAACCGGAAACAAAATCTCTTGCCCCTGAAAGTCTGCCTCCTAAGGAGCAGGGGGGGGGGGGGGTAGGAGAAACAAAAGACCCAAACAGACTCAGTTTGAGGAGGAGGTACAGATCTTCCAATTTGAGGGAGAGGGATCCTCAGAGGACCCTGGGAAAGGGATCTTCTCCTTCAGAGAGGGGGGAACTCCTCCCAAAGAAAAATGGGTCCCTAGGGATGCAAACCCAGACTGGGGAGATGTGGAGACTGAGCTACCGCCGCCCACCATCTCATCCCAGAACCAACAGCAAGAAAATCCCCTGGTTCAAACCCATCCTGGTGACTGCCTCCAAAAAGGGGGGGGGCGGCCCAGAACCAGAGCCAGGGGAACCAACAATGGCTCTGATCTCCAGTTGCCAAATTTTTCTTTCAGATTCCCATGGCTCTCCACAGAATTCTGCCCAAATCTCTTCGCTAGCAATGTCCAAAACCAGAAAGTTAGCCCACCAGTTGTCCAAAAATGTACATTACCTGTGCCCCCTTGAGGAGAAGGAGGGAAGATATTATGCCCCGGTACAAGTACAGGGGCAGGGTACAATCTCGGCACTGGTGGACACTGGATCTCAAGCTACCCTTCTGTCCAGAAGGGCCTTTGACGAACTGAATGCAGGAAGGGGAGAGAATTACCAAATTCCTCTCACCTCTCTTCCGGGACAACTACAGAACTTTGACGGGAAGGAAATTCCAGTCAAGGGGACTGCAAACTTGGACATTACAATTGGGCGACACAAGCTGAAACACCCGGTCATAGTTGTGACCCCGGAGGGCACCCCTTGTTTACTAGGGAATGACCTCCTGAGAAGGTTGTCACCCCTAATAGATTGTGTAAACAAGGTCCTCTGGACCCAGACTAGCCGACCAATAAAATTGAAACAGAGTGTCAACCATGTTAGTTTAAACGGCACATGCCACATGGTTGAACAAAAATCTGACCAAGTAGAATTTCACTTCCAGAACAACCAGATTCCAGACGTGACAGTAATAGCAGTAGGACAACAGACTAGTGATGGGGGGTCCTCTCTATTTCTGAAAATCAACCTTCCTTCCAGTCTAAAGTGGTACTCCACGCTGGAAGGAAACACTCTGAAATTCTATACCAATCCACAATCTGAAACTCCCACTCCTATAGTCCAGAAAGATGTGAAATCAGCTCAGAGCCTGGCTGATATTCAGCAAATTGGAGAGCAGTTGTTCATCCCTGTTCAGTTAAATGATGGGAAGGACTCTGTTCTCGCTCGAGTGTGTGTGAACAACGGTAAGAGCTTCATCAGCGAAGCCATGTTTCGCCAACTCCCAAAAGATCCAGCCATTCCCCCCTTCAAACTGATAGACAAATGGGAAATGGACCTGGAAGCACCTAATTCCAAACATCTCCTGCCAAGCAGGTGTATGCTCAAAATCTCCATTGGCAACAAGAGCATAGTCCACAATTGTTGGGTCGTGCGAGACGTCCCTGCCGCCTTTTACTTAGGCAGTGACATTCTCAATCGCTTTGCCATTAGTTTGGACCTAATAAACTTCAAAGCTTGGTCCCGATTAGCGGATAATCCCATGGGCTTTGATGATCCAGAAAAAGCATTTAGGTCAGCTCAATTACTACCTTATGCAGTTGAAATTCAGGTTAAAGAGGAAGTCACCATCCCAGAAAGGACCCGACAATTCTCCCTGGAAGTGAAAGTTAAAAGGGGACAAGAGTTGAAAAACCCTGATGCTTACATACATCTAAATGCTTCTCTCCAACAGCAAGGGTTGGGGGTAAACCCAACACCATTAGTCAACATAGAACATGACACCATTCCAATAGAGGTGGATAACAGCGACTTAAAGAGTATTACTCTAGCCGCAGGCACCATTATTGGAATGGCGGTTGATGACCGACATTTCTCCATTGATCTTGTAAATGAACTGTTAGGACCAATCCCCAAGGACTGTGTTGACAGTGACAGTGAGGACAATACAACACCAGACAGGATTTTTACCCGGCATGGGGGGAACTTCCTGGTGTACACTTCCTGCCCCTATGGTAAGGAAGATGTGACGTGTGACTTCAGGAGGGATGAGGTGATTTTCCAGGTACATGAGGGCTGCCTTTCCCACCTGAAGCCTCCGGTCCAAATCAGCACTCTGACCAGGGACTTCTCCACCCAGCTGGAGGAGGCCGCGGAGATAGCCAAACCAGAAGTCTTTCCAGGCTTCAGGCAGATGGTGGAAGAGAGAGTCAACCTAGCTGATGCCTGTGTGACTCTGGAACAAAAGCAAAAGTTGAAACAAGTTTTCTTGGATTTCCAAGATCTCTTTGCGGTAGACTCATATGACTGTGGTCGCACTGACATCCACACAACAACAATCCCCACGGACCCTGGCATGACTCCTGTGTTTGTGAAGCAATATCGCTTGCCTCTCGCATCAATGGAGTCCCTTACTGAAATAATTAAGAACCTTGAGTCCCGGGGAATAATCCGTCCAGTCCACAGCACCTTCAATAATCCGGTGCTGGGAATATTGAAGCCAAACGGCCAGTGGAGACTCTGCGCCGACCTTAGGGAGCTCAACAAATGGGTCCATACTTCCCGATGGCCTCTGCCCTACATTGACCAAGGGCTGGCCCAGATTCAGGGGTCACAGGTATTCACTGCAATAGACCTGACCAATGGATACTGGACCGTGCCTGTCAGTAGGGAGGACCAATACAAGCTGGCTTTTACCTTTGGGGGCCAGCAGTACACATGGACCCGGACTCCCTTCGGATACCTCAACTCCGGCAATGAATTCAACATTTTTCTACACAAGGCCATGCCCGACTTGGGTGCAAGGGGTAACCTGGCTTATGTAGATGATGTCCTCATCAAAAGCTCAACTGTTGAGGAACACATAGCGGAGATCCGTTATGTTCTGACACAGTTGAGGGCCGCCGGAGCAAAACTTTCCTTTCAGAAAGCACAGAGGTGTAAAACCCGTGTTAACTTCTTGGGGCATGAGATTACTCCTCAGGGTCTTTGTCCCCAGGAAAAGAAAGTGGAAGCACTTCAGAAACTGAAAGACCCCACAACGCTGCGGGAACTAAGGAGCCTCCTTGGACTGACTAATTACAGCAGAAAGTTCATTGAGGGCTACGCAGAGATCACCAGACCCCTGATTCATCTCCTGAAGGGGGGGGTCAAGTGGGAATGGGGTCCAGAACAAGCCGAGGCAGTAAAACAACTCAAAAGAAGCCTCTCACAAGCGCCTTGCCTAGCTTACCCGGTCAGAAACAAGGAGTTCTTCCTGGAGACAGGGTTCTCTAATACGTGCTTGACGGCAGTATTATATCAAAAGCATGACAAGGTCAATAAAGTAATCTCCTATGCGAGCAAAACTTTATCCTCTGTGGAGGAAAAATTCAACGATTGTGAGAAGGCACTCCTGGCAACGGTGTGGGCATTGAAGAATTACCGCCCGTTTATCCAGGGGGAACACATCATAGTGGAGACTCCACACCAGCCTCTGCAATATCTCCAAAGTGACAGAATCCGGGCCGGAAATGTGAGTAACTCCCGAATTACTTCCTGGATTCTGTCAATGCAAGGCTTTCCTGTGGAGGTCCGATATGGCCAAAACAAGAAGAGTCCCCTCGCGCAAGGTCTGGCTGACTTGCATGATTGTGCCAGAGAAAACTGTCTCGAGGACGAAAGTCTAAAAATAAAGGACAACACGGAGGCATATCTTAATTCCCCACACAAAGTCTTTGAAGAAGACAAGTGTGAGGGAATGCCCACTGTGTATGTGGATGGATGCTCTTACCATGTTGACAACAACGGGGAGAAAGAACTGGTGGCTGGCGTAGGGAATGCATGGGTGAATGAGTCCCCAGAACCCTCCGCTGGATACAAAATTGGTCCCCGAAGTAGTCAGGTGGCAGAATTGATGGCTGTGCATCAGGCCATCCTCACTGCTGTCCAGCATCAACTCCACGAACTGGTCATAATCACAGATTCGGATTATGTACGGAACGGGTTCGTGGAGCACCTGGTTAATTGGAAAACCAGAGGCATGTTATGTGCTAACAACAAACCCTTGAAACATGGGAAGTTGATCCAAAACATTGATGATCTGGTCACCTCGAATGGGATGACCATCTATTGGAAAAAGATTAAGGGTCATTCCAAAGTAGAGGGACCAGACAAAACTGGAAATGACTTAGCTGATCAGCTGGCCAAAACCGGGGCCATCCAAGGGGATCTAATTGAGATTGAGTCCCTGTTGGGGGAAATCCAGGTCACTGCCATCACTAGGTCCCAGACAAATGCTCACAACGACCTTTCAATTGCACAATGGAGCAAGGAGACCCCTGATGCTGATTTGATTACTGCTCAGAAGGGGGATCCAATTATTGGTAAATTATACCAGCACCTTGAGGACCCTGAGAACTTTCCCCTGACGGATACCGATTACATTGGGAAAGAGGACCTAAGAGTGTTGATGAAATGTCCAAAAATGTTCCGGATCCAAGACGGTTTGTTGGTAAGGAAATCCAAAGCTGGCCACGATCAGTGGGTGGTTCCTACCTCATTCCGAAGCCTGATGTTAAGTCACGCCCATGATGCGGCCACTGCCGGTCATAGGGGGTTTCACACAACACTGGAAATCTTAAGAGAGGTTGCATACTGGCCACACATGGGGCAGGACCTCGACTAATACTTGAAGGGTTGTCTTGTGTGTGCACAATTTCAGCCATCATCCCTCACGCATCGTGTACCTCTCCAAAAGAGGGGGATGACACTGCCATGGTCAGATTTACAAATCGACTTTGTAGGCCCTGTGATTCGCTCGGCTAGGGGGAATAAGTACATGTTGACTGTGACATGCTTGTTTACCAAGTGGGTGGAATGTCTCCCAGCCCCAAATTGCAAGGCAGAAACTGCAGCTGCCTTGATGATTAACCACATCTTTTCCCGTTTTGGTCTACCTCAAAGGATTGAGTCAGACAGAGGTAGCCACTTCACCAGTGAAGTAATGACAAAGATGTGGGAGATATTGGGGGTCAAGAGAAAGCTGCATATTGCTTATAGACCAGCTTCTTCTGGGGCAGTAGAGAGATATAACCGGACAATTGTGAGCATCTTAAAAAAGTTTGTGGCAGATTCTGGGCCAAGTTGGGATATCCGATTACCTCTGGTCCTAATGGCCATCAGATCTACCCCTTCATCTGCAACCAAAATGTCACCATTTGAGTTGATGACTGGGCGCAAGATGGTGCTTCCCCAGCATTTGCTCTACAGGACCCAAGAGCAGACACTGATAAATGCCTCCACTACTCATGAGTATGTAGAGAATTTAAGGAAACACCTCCAACATGCTTTTGCTTACACTCAGCGGAATCTAGAAAGATCAGCTGATAGTATGAAGACCCACTATGACCTGAAAACTTCCAGGAAGGAATATCAGGTGGGGGACCGGGTCTATCTATACAACTTCCAAAGGAACCAGGCCAAGCAGCGCAAATCTTTGCCTACATGGAAAGGATCCTTTGAGATCATCGACAAGATCTCCCCTGTGGCCTACAAAATCCACATCCCCAAAGGTCCTTTGGCAGCGGGGGAAGACAAGTGGGTCCACATAAACCAGTTGAAATGTTGCCATCCCAGGCACACTCTGCAACAACTGGAGGAATCCTCTGGAATCCTAGCTGGTACTGTCTCAGACTAATTCAGTTCCAACCATAAAACATACCACATCTAGTCTCTAAAATATTGTGATTTGCATGAAACTGTCTCTTAGTTATACTGTTTATTTTTTCAAAATAAGAATGTAATGTTTCGTGATGATGAAATGCATATGCTGCCCCACTATCTCAACAGTGGTGGAAAAACGTCTATGAGTAGGTATTGCCGCTCTTCCTTTGTCGTCCTAGGAGAAAGAAAACCTGAAGACGGGCCAAGGAGGATGATACGGAGACCGGGAACGAAGATCCAATGGGCCCAGTGGACCGCCCAATATTCCCATCAGGACCGGCGAGGAGAACTGATCGATCAGTACCGGATGGAGAAGAAGATGCTGAACTATGCCATCTACAGAAGAGGAAGAAGATTATGCGGACAGACCGGTGCGTGGGTCAAAACCCTTGGGCACGTGACTCCCCATCGACTCAAATTCAAAGTGCAGTCGCGTGGGGGGGCTTGTTGGGTGTCCTGACCCACGTTTAAGCTATCATGCCACAACATTTAGTGCTGTGGGCTTAGAAAATTCAAGATGGCGGAAAACCCACATGTGCGCCGAAATCCAGGAAAGCTGCGCAGTTTGTGCGCACACCAAAATGGTTGCCTCACTTGCCACCCACCAGTGCGAGAATGAAAGGCCGGGTTGCCATGAGGGAAATGGGTTGCCAAAGGAAAAACAGTAGCGCCGGTTAGCTTCAAAGCGCTTTAAAATCACCATTGGACTACCCGCACAGTAGTCTGAAACCATTGGGAATGGCAATGCTGATTGCCAAATGCAACCTAGAATTGTTGGGAATTCATTTTCTTAAATCCCAAAAATGGGTGCAGTACCAGTACTCACCACTATCCAAAAGCCGGCAGTTTAAAACCACCCTGTGTTTCTCTGAAGGCAGGCTCAAACTGTCTATTTTAAACATTGCAACACATCTAAAAACTCACTGGACACCAGCAGACATTTGGTAGAATGGAGTGTTGTGTGCCTACAAAATCTGGGAAATGAAGAGCCCAAAACAATGCTTATAACAAAACTGCTATGGAGTCAGCAGTTTAAGTTGCACTGGATTTAAAGACACTAAAATCGAAAATGTTAGATTAAATGAGTGACCTATGTTTGGTGTCACATGCCTTTGTAACTGTTTAAATGTCATAGTTTTAAACTTAGAATCAGCCTTCTAGCTGCATATGTGAAAATGTTTAGTTTTATTTGAATGCAGAAACTGGGGAACAGAAATGACAGCTTAAAGAGATTCCAATTTGACTGGCAACTACCCCCATCAGGAGTGAAACTTGAGTCACAGCTGTGTTCCCAGGCCTAGCTGCCCTTTTGCTGCTCACACTAAGGATATGCCATCTTTCTGATAATTGAATTACCTGTGCTCTGCAGGAGAGTGAACAAAGCCCTGTCCTGGCTCAGGCAAAGGTTTTATTGGCAGGAGTCGTAAATGGTCGTAAAAAGTGGCTTCCTCCTGAGGAAAGGGGAGGGGCACTGCCTGTGAGAGCAAGCTGGCTTGGCAGAACTGGATAAACCAGTATTTCTACCTTGTGCTGAGAGGAAACCACACCCCTTTGTAGCCAGAATATTGTTTAGAAAAAGATGGATCATTCATAGAGCGGACATGTGAAAATTTTATAAATGATACCATAATTCTTGTGATTTTTCTGCCCACCTTTTAAGAGGTTTTTCGACCCGGTGGCATGTTCAGGGGGGTTTTAGCGGAAAAGTGGATATTACTCTAAATGTATGCATGTTAAAAGTCTGAAACTTCATCAGTTAATGTCCATACTCCCTGCGCACATGTATGTAAAGTTGGGTCAATGTCAGAAATTGAAAAATCAGTTAAAAAGTCAATTATGTGCCATTTCTGAATGCAAGCTCTTAGAAACAGCAGATTTGGACAGAGACATGGCTAAATTCAGCCACACCATGTATATGTAATTTCAAGCAACTGTGTAACTGTGAAATATGTCTTTTATTATCAAATATAGAATGTGTGCAATCTGACAGAGGAGTGTCCTATCTGCAAGCCATAAAATGACATCCCTCTGACTCACAGTTCATTCCCCAATCAAATAAGAAATGGAAGTTTGACCAATTAGAAGCTGAGAGAGAGGTAGGGTCAGTGATGCTAGAACACACCCACATTCTAAACACATAAAAGCAGACAGACAGGACAGATAGAGACCTTCAATTCCATCTGCAGCGGGACGCTCTGCCGGAAAAATCCATACTTTACCTCCATCAAACCTCCAGAGAGCCAAACTAGAGACTTCAATCTATCCAGAACTAGAGACCCAGACCAGAGAACCAGAGAGAGCTGACCCAGATCACTGTGAAGTGCAGAGACCAGAGGCGAATTTAAAACCTGACCAGATCCATGGCGAGGCCCATTTCACTCAAGAATATAGTGTGAGTACCTAGAAAACTGTGCAGAACCAATCTCTTAGTTAAAATAATATAATTCAATCCTATTTTAATCTAAGTAGAACTGTCTCCTAACTGTCACCTGTCACTTGTAAAGCTGTCACCTGTGATTTGCTAGTTGCAAGCTGCACTTGTCTTTTTGAACTTTAAAATTTCAAATCTGAAAAACGACCTTTATTTAATCGCTCATATCTCCGCAACCGTTTGTGCTAGAGACTTGCAGTAACTTTCATTTTGAAGCTGAGATCGTAGGCTTTCCAAGGACCCCAAAACGATAGAGATAGTCCTTGTGGTTCCTCTGTAATAGCGCTCGGCGCATCCGTGAATTTTGCCGCGATTTGCAAATTTCTTCACGTGTAAAAAGACAGCAGTTTTGCTTTTCCTTGCCAAAAACTTCGTTTACCTGCTAGTTACTACTAAAGCATTGTTAAGGTGATCCTGAATTCATAGAGAGTAGATACCACTCACCCTGAACCTCTGAAAGGGAATTAAAAGCATTTCCAACATATTTCTCATCCATTGCTAGCATATATCAAAGCATTTGGGCCTGTGTTTTCAAAACTCCTATCTGTTTTCTGTAGTGTAAGCTTGCTGGGGTGAACTGATTTACATTGATTGCATTTCTGAGAACTGTGTGTTTTCCTTCCATTTCCTTGCCTTGCATCAAGGGGGGGAGGGGATTGCCAGAGAAAAGTGATTACATTGTTTGGTTGAAATCATATTGAGTATTTTCTGTACTGCATTCATTGAATATTGCATCCACCTGAGCTTACATAAAGCATCCTCTACCACATTATACTTTTGTTCCTATTTACCAGTGTGCTACCTTATCCATTTCATGTCAACTCATTAGTGATTATAAGAAGTGTGCTAGTGCCAGATTCTCCGTTGTTGATCTTTATCATATCAGATTAAGTGTGATATTCAATTATTAATTTATTATAAAGTGTGATATATATATATATATTTTAAATTATCAAATAAACCTTTTAAACTTGCAAAACAGAACTACTTCTTGGCTCAGTGGGGTCAGGGGGATTCCAAGAGAGGGGTGTTATATAGGGGTAGTCATCCAGAACGCATGAACTGGACATAAAGATATATCAATAAGGGTTTTCCTTCAGTATTCTAGACTAGGCGTTGACTTAGCTGTAGTGTTGAATTGAATCCTCTTACACTATCTCTGTACTGGGATGATAATGAACCTGCTAATGTACCTCAACTACTAACCTTTTGTCTATGGCCCCAGTAAAGGGTCCAATAAATGATGTTGAGCTTTGATTTGTTATACTTTGAGGAATGTACCAAGCAGGCTGTGTTGCGATATGCACTTATTTATGTAGGCCAATCCCCTCCTTGTGCATTTTTACATGTTCTTCTGTAGGCCACGCCTATCACTTCTTAGACCATGCCCATTGTGCAAGCCACGCCCCCAAATGAGGGCCCCTTCCATTTCTTACCCCACTTAAAGCACTGCTTAAGTGCAATAACGTATTTCATTGCGACACATCTTTTCCCAAAGAAACCAGCCAATAGTTCACTATGTACAGCACTGCACAAAATGTTGAGTAAAACATGAGCAAAGTAATTACCCATTTAACATCACATTTGAGATGATGCACGTTTCTGACTCATCTGTCAGAGGAACATGTTTAATGCACAAGTGCATGTAGATACATCCTGCTGCGTGAACAACATGCCCATCTGACAAAAGCTCCAAAAACGTGTCTGTTTATTAATTTGCTCCAGAACAGGAAGTGACAGCAGTACACACAAACAGACCTTCCTGTGAGCCGGAAATGATGTACAAGAGCTGCAAAATGACAGAAAGGTTTGACCAGGGTGGCCATGCAGCAGTGCTTGCCCCAGGTCTCCCAGCTCCCTTTGTGAGATGTGTGGGTGCATCCCCCAAACGTGACGGTGCGCACTGGTCATAAAAAACAGACAAAAGTTTAATAGTTTGAATCTCATATGTGGTAGTTATGGCAAAGATGTATTCAAGGTTCGTGGGGGATACAGTGAAGAGGAAAACATTGATCTAGGGGTTCCCGAATCTGATACAATAAATGAGTTTGGTGAAGCTATGAGATTCAATCTGGTATTGGGATGACTGAAGCATTTTTGGTTTGCATGATAAAAATAATAATTATGCAAACAAAAAAGCATCAACGGTTTGTCTCAAAATAACTTAAACATGCAAATATTAAGGGTGGTAAATTCATGTGTGTGTATCAAAGTGCAAGAAAATGTTTCGCCATGTAAATAAAAAAGCGTAATCTATTTTTGCAACTAGTGTAAGAAATGAAAGGCAAGTTACCATTGAGTCTACGGATCCCACCGAAGACTAGTTTGTAATTGACAGCTGAACAGGCTCTACATAAAATGATGTGTGTGAAAATGCTCAAGAACGACCAAACTAAGAAGTATGTTTATAAAGTAAAACAAAACTAAAACACGTGAGATTCACAGGCCACAACATATTTTAAACAAATCCTGTGCCAGACTGTTATCAGTCCACATATTGCACTCTCGGGTAAATAGTTTCACGTCTCGTTGTACAGTTACATACACGTTCGAAACTACCAGTTTTCCAAAGGTGAGCACGGACGTGGTCTGTGAAGGTTCAACGGAAGGGAGTTCCAGGAACGAGGCCCAAAAGATGAGAAACTCTGGTCACCTCACGTTTTCATTTTCACAGATGGAACTGTCAGAAGGTACAGGTCTGCAGACTGGAGAGATCGGTTTGGGCAGTAGGTTTTAATTTTTGTGATCAAATAAGCTGGTGAAAGGCCATGAATGCAATTAAAAACCAAGCATAAAACTTTAAACACGATTTGCTGATGAACTGGGAGCCAATGAAGGCACTTCCGATATTGTGAAACTGTTGCCTTCTTTGGCAATGTAAAAATCAGCCTGATTGCAGAGTTCTTTTTTAATTTTAATCATTTTTATTGAGATCTTTAGAACAAGAATACAGTCAATGTTTAGAAACATAATGTAGTAATTCATTAGTTAATGTGTTAACAGAAAGTAACAAGATAAGGAAAAATTCTAAAGAACAGGTAAAATAATGGACTGTAATATTATTTTGCTTGTATATATCTTTCACAATGATATATAATACATAAAGATGCAAAATATGGAACTATATATGATGAACAACTTAGCATTGAAAGATACTACATTAAGATTGATTAAATAGGGGGACGACAGGCATGAGACAAACACATAACAAACAAGAGACAAAAGGAAGAAGGGGAAGCATGAGGAACAGCATAAAAAAGATATGGCACCATAGCATCTAATACAAATATTCAAAACGGCATCAGAAAGTTATATACAAATTATATTCTATATAGAACATCTAAGGAATGTGTAAAACATGAAGAGGTCACATTCCATGCGTGGTAACATTAAAGTGATCCAAAAAGCGAATAAAGAAGGACCATTTAGCAGTGTACTTGGCAATAGAATTAAGATTGTTTGCCATGCACAGTTCCATCCTTTGTGTGTGACATATGCTATTCCACCAGCTTCTGATGCACAAGGAATAGGAGTCTTTCCAATTGGCAGTTATGTTCTTCAAAGCCATGCTAATAAAGAGATCAGAGTCTGGAAGCTTCAGATGGTAAGAAAGTGGCTATAGCAAGGCTTCCCAAGATAATGTTTATGAAAGAAAGTGGGATGTCAGTGAAATATATACATTTAAGATATTTCCAAGCTTGTTGCCAGCACTATAGGGACATTTAAAAAACATATACTCATAAGAGCCGTTAGCAGCACCACATGTCCAACAATTATCATTATTGCTTATCTTAGATGAAGATAATTTTGCTCTATGACTAAAGAAATAAAAATGTTGAGAGATATTCATTGATGTGGAGATATGTTTAACTCTGGAAAAAAGGTTAGACCATGTGTGATCATCTAAGATGTACCCACATACATCCTCCCATTTGAGGCGCACAGTACACATTCTTAATGCTGTTATAAGGATATTGTAGAATTTTGAAGCCTTTATGTCTACATGCTGTCATGAACCACCATCTGCGTCCCTTCTGGACTTCCTGGTCTCTGACCCATAGGGGATTGAATACAGTGATCCTTCCAACATGGCCGCTTAAAACGGAACGCTCTTGGCCAGTCTCTACGCTCCGCTCTGTACGCTCTACAAAACAGACAAGCGCCCCTGCTCGGCACGTCTCAATTCTACCGCTTGCTGTAGTTGGATGTGTGTTGCCGGAGTTCGCTCGGGGCTCTCTTCTGATTCCTGGTTCCTGGTTCCTTGAATTCCCCTTCCTTGCTCCCATTCCTCTACCTTACCTCCAAACTTCCTGGATTTTCTTCTGCGCTTGGGCCACGGCGTTCCGTGCCTCCGAGTGCGAGAATCATTCCTTCCTGGTATCCGCCCTGGACTTCTGAACGTTCCCGGAAGTTGGATTGCGAAACTCATGCTGGAATCCAAGCACCATTGCTCGGGTTTGTACAAATCCTGGACCGTGAGAAAGAAGACATCACAGAAGGTTGCAAGCAAATAACAAAAGCTGGTGAGAAGGGGAGAGACTTGTGACAGATTGAGACGCCTAAAAAATGATACAGATACAGAGATGGAAGCCGCTGTTCAAGACCTCATGCGAGGCATGCAGGAACTAACCACGGAGGTCCAGAACCTTAAGGCTGAGAATGCTGAATTAAAACAGCTAGTCTTGTCATGTGACTCTGCAAATAAGGAAAGTGTGTTATTGGGAGGAGTAGTGGACACATATGATGGTTCTTCAAAGACTCTCCGTGCTTTCCTTGATTCATGTTTAGTCCACTTCACCTTCAAGCCCTACTACTTTTCCACTTCTAGAGCAAAGGTTGGCTTTATGATCTCACACCTCACTGGAAATGCCTTGACCTGTGCAACCCCCCTTGTCAATTTGGGTGACGCCCTCCTGGATGATTATGTTGGGTTTGTCGAAGCTCTAAAGGCCATGTTTGATCGACCGGAGCAGGTGTACAGTGCTCAAGAACGACTACTTGAATTTCAACAAGGATCCCAGGATATGCTTACCTATGTGACCCGTTTCAAACAACTCGTGAAGGAAGCAGATTGGTCTCAAGAAGCCAGCTTCACCCCCTTCCGAAGAGGTCTGAATGAAGAAATAAAGGACGAGTTAGCTAGGGTAGCTCGCCCAAGCTCCTTCCAGGCTCCCATGGACCTTTCCTTGCAAATAGACTTCTTAATCCAGGAAAGAACAGCGAAGAAAAAGAAGTCTAAATCGTCTTTCCAAAAGGCCGCCACAGATCATCCGTCTAGACCTGAGCCCACAGTTTCTCCAACCCCGGACCCAGAACCCATGCAACTGGGGGCCTTCCATGGACCCATTACCCCACAAGAAAGGATGCGACGGATTCACACTGGTCTGTGCATGTATTGCGCCTCCGATAAACACCTCGTGAGGGAATGCCCTATTGCTCCTCCACGGCGTTCGGGAAACGTCAGCTCCCGATCTTAGAGGGGCACAGTTTCGGGAGAGAGATGTTTGCTCCACATCAATTCCATCCTTGAACTCTCCTGGACAAAATAATCTTGTGGTTCTACAGGCCTTTCTATCGCCTTCCAAGAAAGAATCTTACCCCATCCTCGCATTAGCAGATTGAGGAGCCATGGGCATATTTATAGATCATGATTGGGTCACTACTCACAACATTCCACATGAAACTCGAGGGACTATGCAACCTGTAGAGGCTATTGATGGGAGACCTCTGTCTTCAGGACCCATAACCCTTCAGACTAAAGAGAGCCTACTCTCTATAAACCACCATCAAGACATGATCAAATTTGACATTATAAGATCAGCCCATTATCCAATGGTTCTAGGAATGCCCTGGTTACAAAAGCACAAGCCCTACATCAATTGGGCAGCAGGCTCCTTGTTACTTGGTTCTGAACACGGTATGTCTCACTGCTTATCCCTAAATTTCTTACCAAAGTCTTCTGAAGACTTGCAAGAGAGTCAGCAAAATCCAGTCACCGTCTCTAACATCATCCGGATTCCCAGGGCCTACCAGGCCTTCACAGATGTATTTTCGACCGCTATAGTTCAAGCTCTCCCTCCTCACAGACCAGAGGATTGCGCCATTGATACTGAACCCTCAGCAGTGATTCCTTTCGGGAGGATGTTTATTTTATCAGAACCTGAAAAAAGGGCCCTCCGGGAATACCTGGATACTAACTTGGAAAACGGCACTATATGACCCTCTAAATCCCCAGCGGATGCTTCGTTATTTTTAGTTCCCAAGAAAGACACCAAGGAGCTCAGACCATGTTTAGATTACCGTGGCCTTAACCAGTGCACTCTCAAGGACCGCTACGCATTGCCTCTCATCTCGGATATCCTGGAAGCAGTCAGAGGTGCAGTAGTCTTCACAAATTTAGACCTATGGGGTGCCTACCATCTTATTCGTATAAAGGAAGGTGACAAATGGAAAACAGCCTTTAGAACTCCCTTTGGTCATTTTGAATACCTGGTTATGCCCTTTGGACTTGCTAATGCCCCAGCGGTCTTCCAACGTTTTATGGACCGAGTGTTCTCTGATATGCTGTTCATCTTCGTCATTGTATATCTGGACGACATACTGATATGCTCCAAGGACAATCTAAAACATGAAGAGCACGTGAAGGCAGTCTTACAACGTCTACATGAACATAAGCTCCTGGCCAAGCCCAAGAAGTGCCTTTTCCATGTATCAACTGTTCACTACTTCAGATTCGTTCTCAGCCCAAAAGGAATTGGAATGGACTCCTCAAAGGTAGACTCCATTTTATCCTGGCCCGTTCCAACTACTGTAAAACAAATTCAATCCTTCCTGGGGCTTGCTAATTTCTATCGGAAATTTATACCAGCTTTCTCGGAGATTGTGCATCCTATCATTACATTGTTAAAGAAGGATACCCCTTTCCTGTGGACCTCATCCCAAGATACCACGTTCCAACGGTTGAAGGCGGAGTTCACACAAGCCCCATCATAGCTCAACCCGACATTGATCGACCCTTTCTTGTTGAAACTGATGCTTCCAACTACGCCATTGGGGCAGCCCTAAAACAAGAATTGGGTGACAAGTTAGAACACCCCATCGCCTATATTTCTCGCACCTTGACCCCCAGTGAAACTCATTACTCCATTCTGGAAAAGGAGTTACTAGCCATCTGTCAAGCCTCCACTGACTGGTGTCATCTCCTCCTGGGAGCCAAACACCAAGTGCAAGTCCGCACGGACCCTCGGAATCTTCAAGTCCTACAATCTCTAGAATGTAGAAACAGTTGTCAAACCTGTTGGGCCTTCTTTTTTGCTCAATACCAGTTTCAAATCCATCATGTCCATGGAACACACAACATAATAGCCGATGCCTTATCCAGACGTCCTGATTACGAACCTCTTGAAGATCGGACCTTCCCTAAGATGTTTCTCCATACAATATTTGTTGTCCAAGCACTTACCCTCCTGGAGAATATTCAAATTCAAACTCAATCCTCTGAAACCTGGAAGGAGTTTAAGAGAAACAATCGATGGAATCTCAAAACAAAGGACGGTTATTTGTTCAAGGACAATCGCTTGGTCATTCCCACTCCTGGACTGAGACAAAAGATCACAAGCCTATGTCATAATACATTTCATTCAGGACACCGTGGCATCACCAACACCCTCCATCTAAT
Source organism: Ambystoma mexicanum (assembly GCF_040938575.1). Taxonomy (NCBI): domain Eukaryota; kingdom Metazoa; phylum Chordata; class Amphibia; order Caudata; family Ambystomatidae; genus Ambystoma; species Ambystoma mexicanum. The sequence continues at coordinate 605,864,682 of NC_090933.1, forward strand.
ACAAAGAGAGTTTTGGTGGCCGAAGATGAAGGATTATATCAGCATCCATATCCAGACATGTGCAGTCTGCAATCAGAACAAACATGATAATAAGAAACCGGCAGGTCTCCTGCTCCAACCAGCAATACCAACAAGACCCTGGGAAATCATCGCCACAGATTTTATCGTAGAACTACCATCTTCCAGGGGCTACACAACTATCATGGTTGCTATTGATTTGTTTACTCATATGGCTCATTTTACACCTTTATACAAACTGACATCCTCATCTGAACTTGCCGGAATCTTCCTGGAACACATATTCCGGCTTCATTGGCTACCCTCCAAGATCATTTCTGACTGAGGACCCCAGTACATATCTCAGTTCTGGAAGCAATTATGTCGTATACTGGGAATCCAACGTGCCTTGTCTTCAGGTTACCACCCACAGACCAATGGAGCCACTGAACATGTAAACCAAACCCTGGAACAATACCTTTGTTGCTTCGCTACCAAGGTCCAAGATGATTGGTCACTCTTAATACCTGTGGCCAAATTCGCTTATAACAATTTGGATCATTCAGCTATCAAAACCAGTCCTTTCTTCTGTAGTCAAGGATTTCATCCTTCAGTTCTACCATCCGTTCTCCCACCCCTACCCCAGTTCCTGCGGTTGATTCCTGGATTGAAACCCTTATTACTGTACACAAAGAAGCAAAGGAACACTTAGAAAAGGCCCAAAGAGATGTTAAACATTATGCTGATTCCAACAGAAGACCTGGACCTTCCTACTCAGTAAGCGATAAAGTCTGGTTATCCTCGAAGCTCCTTCCCCGACATTTGCACCCAAATAAATTGGCTCCCAGGTATTACGGGCCCGTTTCTATACAAGAAATCATCGATCCAGTGGCCTTTCGACTCCGACTACCAAAATCATGGAAAAGGATCCATCTAGTCTTCCACACCTCACTGTTAAAACCATATCTTCAGTCATCTCGAACAGCTCCAAAATCTACCCCAGTGATTGTCAATGACCAACTCGAATACAAGGTTTCCAGAATCTGTGAATCTAGGTACCGACGTGGTCAACTACAGTATTTGGTCGAATGGAAAGGATACCCTCCCAGTGAAACATGAATGCCCCCAGGCTGGTTCGAAGATACCATCTTATCCATCCGGGCAAGCCCAGAGGAGCTGGGCTTCAGAGGAGGCATGCTGTCATGAACCGTCATCTGTGTCCCTTCTGGACTTCCTTGTCCCTGACCCATAGGGGATTGAATACATTGATCCTTCCAACATGGCCACTTAAAACGGAATGCTGCAGTCTCTACGCTCCAAGCTGTACACTCTACAAAACAGACACACCCCCGCGGCTCAGTGCGTCTCAACGCTACCGCTTGCTGTAGTTGGACGTGTGTTGCCGGAGTTCGCTCGGGGCTTTCTTCTGATTCCAGGTTCCCGGTTCCTTGAATTCCCCTTCCCTCCTCCCATTCCTCTACCTTACCTCCGAACTTCCTGGATTTTCTTCCGCGCTTCGGCCACGGCGTTCGGTGCCTCCGAGTGTGAGCATCATTTCTTCCTGGTATCCACCCTGGACTTCTGACAGACATATATAAGATCAGTTATTTCTAAAGGATGGACCAACTGTTTCTCTATGGCACACCATGTGGGAATGTCTGATAATATGGGACAAGCAAACCAACATCTAGATTGTTTCGAGAGAAAAGCAGAGTGATACAATTTGAAATCAGGAAATTTGACGCCTCCTTTATCATAAGGAACTTTTAATTTGATCAGGGCAATCCTTTTGCTTTTACCTTCCCCCAGAGGAAGTTTAGTAGAATAGAGTAAATGGATTTAAAAAAGAAGGGAGAAATAGGGACACATAGCAGTTGAAGGTGGTATAAGATTATTGGTGACAGCACCATCTTGATTGTGCCGAGTCATCCCCACCAAGAAAGATATAGGGGAGACCATCTAGAGGTTAACTCCTTTAATCTATCAAATAAGGATTGGGCAAAACACATACCTAAATACTTTATAGAGGAGCTACACCATTTAAAACCAAATGAGTCTATGTCATGTTTAAGACAGTGGGGATTGAGGGGCATGATTTCAGATTTGTCTTTGTTAAGTTTGTAACCTGATACTAGGCTAAATTGGGAAAGTGCTTTGAGTTGGTAAGGTAGGTGTAATTTAGGATTTTTGATGAGAATAAGGATGTCATTTGCATAAGCAGCAATTTTTATATTAGATGTACCACCAGAAATAACCGGGATATTTTTGTTAGACCTGATTGGTTCTAATAGCGGTTCTAATAATAGGATGTATATGATGGGTGAAAAGGGGCAACCCTGCCTAGTACCTCTACAGAGTGGAAAGAATGGGGAGATTAGACCATTAATACATATTGAAGATTTAGGGGAGGAATAAAGTAGTTTAACAAGGGAGATAAACTTATCACCACAACGGTGCCAATGTAGAGAATGAAACATGAAGTCACAATTGACCCGATAAAAGGTCTTCTCTGCATCTAATGCTATGGCAGCAGAGCCCTGTATGTCTTTTTTAAATTTTTGGCCGATAGGTGGATAGCATTTACAACTAGTCTGGTGTTGGAAGAAATATTGCGCCCTTTTATATAACTGACTTGTTTGGGTTTTTATTAGGGCAGGAAGAGAGGACTCAATCCTATTGCAAGGATTTTTGCGAAGATTTTGCTTTCGACATTAATAAGAGAAATGGGACGATACTTACCTGGAAGTGAAGGATCCTTATCTGGTTTAGGGAAGAGTATGAGTAGGGCTTCTGAGAAAGATCAAGAGGAGGCTTTTAGGGAAATAAAATAGGAAAATAGATTTTGAAGCTTGGGGATAAGTGATTGTGACAAGCTATCAAAGAATTCAGTGGAAAGACCATCTGGGCCAGGAGCTTTTCCTTTGCCTAAGCCATTAATTGCTTTGGAGATTTCAGAAAGGGCGATATCGTTGTCTAAATGTGATCGATCCAATTGAGGGTATGAGAATCTGTTAATGTTATCAAAAAAGGATGCTATGCAGTCACGGGGAATGGAGTTTTCAGGGGTGTATAGATTAGTATACAATGTTTTGAAGCATTTTGAATATCATCAGGGTGATGATATACAGTGCTGGTTGAGTCTTTTATATGGGAAATAAGAAATTTCTCTTTTTTGTTTTCAATTAGGAGGCTATTGCTTTACCAGCTTTATTGGATGTTTGATAGATTTTTGTTTTATATTTAAGAATGGCGCCTGCTGCTAGATCAGTGATCTCATTATTAATTTGAAAGTGTGTGGTCAAGACCTTATGAAGATTGGTAGGGTTGGAGTTGTGATAATGTTGTTCAGCTAGTGTAAACTGAGAGTAAAGGTCGTCCAGATGATTTTTGCGTGCTGCTTTCTTTTTCCCCGAGTAAGCCATTATGTGGCCTCTCAAATCAGCCTTGAAAGCATCCCAGTTATTCACAACCAATGTATCACTGTCTAGATTGTCTGCATAAAGCTGTTGGATGAAAGATTTAACAGATAGAATAAATTGAGGATCTTGTAGGAGAAAGTTATTAAGTTTCCAACGTGACGAAGGTTTATGCACATCAGAAAGACTAAAGGAAGTCCATACTGGTGCATGATCAGATATAATAATATTTTCAATTTTTGAGTCAATAATGGAGCATGTAAGGGTTTTAGTGTAGAAAATGTAATCTAGACGGGGTAGAGTGTTATGAGGGGATGGGTGGAAAGTATAGTCAAGTTGGACGGGGTGAGATAATCTCCATGTATCAATAAGGCCGGTTTCAGCCAAACAACCCAGAAAGGATTTGTGTGACTTGTTATTTTTAAACAAGCAACTGGATTTTCTGTCAAGGAAAGGATCAAGGACCTGATTAGTGTCCCCATATAATATTAAATTATTGACATTTTTTTGAAGTATCAATTGTTTGATAGAAACCCAAAAATTGGGATCAGGGTTCGTACGAACATAGATGTTTAGAATGGTAACATGTGTAGAATCTATCCAGAGTTTGACCCAGACCCATCTCCCATTTGTATCAGAGCCATGATCAAGAATTTTACAGGGTAATTTCTTGATAATTAATATAGCTACTCCATTTTTATTAGCAATAGCGGGACTGGAGATGATTTATTTAACCCAACGGGATTTCAGTTTCATTGCTTAATTGTTAGATAGGTGTGTTTCTTGAATGCATGCTATGTGTTAGGGAGAATTCTCTCTTTAGGCTGAATTTTCTAACCTAGTGAGTCCCCTAGCAGCTTTGCTGGATTTCTGGAGTTTGTTTTTTCTCCTGCCAAGAGTGAGACTCTTTTTCTCCCACTTCTGGACATGATTTATGGTGTTCCTTTGACTGTTAATGTGTTTTATGGGCTATGGGGTCCTTTACTCCATAGGGTCTCATGTGTTTTTACTATGTGTGTTACACAGCACCCTCCATGCAGTGACACAGGGGTGTCATAGTGACACCCCACCATAGACTCCATACCCTGGGACTGACTACTGTCTCCCAGGGCATGTAAAGTCACCATTGGCTTTACTAGTCCCAAATTATTAACAGAAACAGGTACAAACCATCATATTGTGGACGTACTGGTCGGGGCAATTCGATTGCCCCAGGGTCTGTTAGTCGAGGGGGCACGTCTCCGTCCCCCCTGATCGAGTTTTGGCTGGTGGCAGTGGATACTACTTTTTATATTCGACCGCGAATATATCCATATGGGATTTTCCCATTGTTCGAGGCTACCAACTTTAATTATTTAATTCTCATAGCCTCGAACATACCGCCGGTTTATTTAATTAATATTAATTCGCCGGTTGGTATTTTTTGCCAGGACTCGATTCTAAAATGGCGTTTGTGTTCTCTTCTGTGACTCCAACCCAAGTCGAGCCCTTTGTTCCACTTTTTGGCGGGCTTGTCCACAGAAGCCTCCAAAAGTGGTGCCACTCTGTCTGGGTACCACAGGGGTGTGGGAGCGGGTTTAGGCACCCTGGACTGAGTTACCTTGGTAACTCAAGTCACACTCTTGTGTGATTGGCCCAAATGGTGAGCCGGCCGGCTCACCACTTAGCATGTTTGATTGACAGCTAGGCTGAGTGAATGGGGGTGTGCTGCATAAAAGCAGGGCTTTGGGCACTGGAACTTCAGAAGTCGCCACAGGACCTGAGAATCCAACGAGGGATAAGCTGAGCCGACCTACCACGACGACACCACCGTTGGAGCCCTGCGGAACCGACTCACCACTTCCCGACGACAGAGAAGATCTCCCGGCTGGAGAGGCTTCTTTCCCTGACTGGTGGGCACAACCAGTTTACCTTCTTTTCCTTGCATCCCAGGACGCCTTGTGGTCGAATTGCCCGTGCCAAGCACCCCGGCAACCGGATAGCCACTTACCACTGGGCCGCAAATAAAAGGACCACTCCTTTTACCTGAGAACTCCACAGCTGGTTTCTTCCCTGGCAGTGCAACGGACTCCTGTCTTCCTCCCCGATGAGATCCTCGCTTCCCCAGGACGAAGCACCGACTTGCTTCCACTGCCAGGAACAACTGCCCCCGCTGGAGTATGCTCACCACTTTAAGGTACCGTGTCCGCCAGGCCTCCATTTCTAAAGATTGCTACAAGGTAATAATAATCCCTTAACCTTCTGGACTGGGCTGGCCGCCTTGACCATCTAACTTGTCCCTTTCTTTGGTCCAACTCTTTTTGAACCTTTTCAAGACTTTTGTGCACTGCAACCTTGTGACCTTGGACACATTTCGTTCTGATCCTCTTAAAGTGGATCCGGCCTTCTGAACTCTAACTTCACGGTTTTACTTTGCCTTCCTCTCTTGTTGTGTTCTTGTGAAAGTGTTGGGATCTGTTTCAAATTATACTCTGCTTTTCTCTCCCTTTTTAAAACGAATTATTAGAGTGCCATCTGCGTTAAGCACTCACCGCTGTCTGAAAATAAGTGGGGCTTTACTTAAGACTTGTCTAATATTCTTTTAAGGGAGTGCATATCTTTTAGTCACCGTGTTTTTGAACTGCTTAACATTAGTGCCTGTGTGTTTTACTAGATGTGTTTTACAAAGGTAGCGGGCGCCCCTCTCTCGCAAGAACAGACATGATAACCTGTTCAGTGGTTATTAACCACTTGAGAGTTCGCAGCCACTGCTTTTACTCACTGTGCCTTTCACAGATGGGTAATATCCATTTGCATATCAGTCTTTGTCCTGCCCAGGGGCAGTCCAGCACCGAAATACAATGGCAATTCCAATCTGAACGAGAGTACCACCAGCAACCCCATACACGTGTTTCACCCTTGTTGGGGATCATCAGTGAGGTGAAGCTGATGCCTCTCTAAGCACAGTGAGAGGGAGACCACGTCTGGTTGCCCCCAGGAGACCTAGGGTTACCAATCCCAGGTTCCTTTAAAAATAGTTTTACAAAGGTAGCGGGCGCCCCTCTCTCGCAAGAACAGACATGATAACCTGTTCAGTGGTTATTAACCAATTGAGAGTTCGCAGCCACTGCTTTTACTCACTGTGCCTTTCACAGATGGGTAATATCCATTTGCATATCAGTCTTTGTCCTGCCCAGGGGCAGTCCAGCACCGAAATACAATGGCAATTCCAATCTGAACGAGAGTACCACCAGCAACCCCATACACGTGTTTCACTCTTGTTGGGGATCATCAGTGAGGTGAAGCTGATGCCTCTCTAAGCACAGTGAGAGGGAGACCACGTCTGGTTGCCCCCAGGAGACCTAGGGTTACCAATCCCAGGTTCCTTTAAAAATAGTTTTACAAAGGTAGCGGGCGCCCCTCTCTCGCAAGAACAGACATGATAACCTGTTCAGTGGTTATTAACCACTTGAGAGTTCGCAGCCACTGCTTTTACTCACTGTGCCTTTCACAGATGGGTAATATCCATTTGCATATCAGTCTTTGTCCTGCCCAGGGGCAGTCCAGCACCGAAATACAATGGCAATTCCAATCTGAACGAGAGTACCACCAGCAACCCCATACACGTGTTTCACCCTTGTTGGGGATCATCAGTGAGGTGAAGCTGATGCCTCTCTAAGCACAGTGAGAGGGAGACCACGTCTGGTTGCCCCCAGGAGACCTAGGGTTACCAATCCCAGGTTCCTTTAAAAATAGTTTTACAAAGGTAGCGGGCGCCCCTCTCTCGCAAGAACAGACATGATAACCTGTTCAGTGGTTATTAACCACTTGAGAGTTCGCAGCCACTGCTTTTACTCACTGTGCCTTTCACAGATGGGTAATATCCATTTGCATATCAGTCTTTGTCCTGCCCAGGGGCAGTCCAGCACCGAAATACAATGGCAATTCCAATCTGAACGAGAGTACCACCAGCAACCCCATACACGTGTTTCACCCTTGTTGGGGATCATCAGTGAGGTGAAGCTGATGCCTCTCTAAGCACAGTGAGAGGGAGACCACGTCTGGTTGCCCCCAGGAGACCTAGGGTTACCAATCCCAGGTTCCTTTAAAAATAGTTTTACAAAGGTAGCGGGCGCCCCTCTCTCGCAAGAACAGACATGATAACCTGTTCAGTGGTTATTAACCACTTGAGAGTTCGCAGCCACTGCTTTTACTCACTGTGCCTTTCACAGATGGGTAATATCCATTTGCATATCAGTCTTTGTCCTGCCCAGGGGCAGTCCAGCACCGAAATACAATGGCAATTCCAATCTGAACGAGAGTACCACCAGCAACCCCATACACGTGTTTCACCCTTGTTGGGGATCATCAGTGAGGTGAAGCTGATGCCTCTCTAAGCACAGTGAGAGGGAGACCACGTCTGGTTGCCCCCAGGAGACCTAGGGTTACCAATCCCAGGTTCCTTTAAAAATAGTTTTACAAAGGTAGCGGGCGCCCCTCTCTCGCAAGAACAGACATGATAACCTGTTCAGTGGTTATTAACCACTTGAGAGTTCGCAGCCACTGCTTTTACTCACTGTGCCTTTCACAGATGGGTAATATCCATTTGCATATCAGTCTTTGTCCTGCCCAGGGGCAGTCCAGCACCGAAATACAATGGCAATTCCAATCTGAACGAGAGTACCACCAGCAACCCCATACACGTGTTTCACCCTTGTTGGGGATCATCAGTGAGGTGAAGCTGATGCCTCTCTAAGCACAGTGAGAGGGAGACCATGTCTGGTTGCCCCCAGGAGACCTAGGGTTACCAATCCCAGGTTCCTTTAAAAATAGTTTTACAAAGGTAGCGGGCGCCCCTCTCTCGCAAGAACAGACATGATAACCTGTTCAGTGGTTATTAACCACTTGAGAGTTCGCAGCCACTGCTTTTACTCACTGTGCCTTTCACAGATGGGTAATATCCATTTGCATATCAGTCTTTGTCCTGCCCAGGGGCAGTCCAGCACCGAAATACAATGGCAATTCCAATCTGAACGAGAGTACCACCAGCAACCCCATACACGTGTTTCACCCTTGTTGGGGATCATCAGTGAGGTGAAGCTGATGCCTTTCTAAGCACAGTGAGAGGGAGACCACGTCTGGTTGCCCCCAGGAGACCTAGGGTTACCAATCCCAGGTTCCTTTAAAAATAGTTTTACAAAGGTAGCGGGCGCCCCTCTCTCGCAAGAACAGACATGATAACCTGTTCAGTGGTTATTAACCACTTGAGAGTTCGCAGCCACTGCTTTTACTCACTGTGCCTTTCACAGATGGGTAATATCCATTTGCATATCAGTCTTTGTCCTGCCCAGGGGCAGTCCAGCACCGAAATACAATGGCAATTCCAATCTGAACGAGAGTACCACCAGCAACCCCATACACGTGTTTCACCCTTGTTGGGGATCATCAGTGAGGTGAAGCTGATGCCTCTCTAAGCACAGTGAGAGGGAGACCACGTCTGGTTGCCCCCAGGAGACCTAGGGTTACCAATCCCAGGTTCCTTTAAAAATAGTTTTACAAAGGTAGCGGGCGCCCCTCTCTCGCAAGAACAGACATGATAACCTGTTCAGTGGTTATTAACCACTTGAGAGTTCGCAGCCACTGCTTTTACTCACTGTGCCTTTCACCGATGGGTAATATTCATTTGCATATCAGTCTTTGTCCTGCCCAGGGGCAGTCCAGCACCGAAATACAATGGCAATTCCAATCTGAACGAGAGTACCACCAGCAACCCCATACACGTGTTTCACCCTTGTTGGGGATCATCAGTGAGGTGAAGCTGATGCCTCTCTAAGCACAGTGAGAGGGAGACCACGTCTGGTTGCCCCCAGGAGACCTAGGGTTACCAATCCCAGGTTCCTTTAAAAATAGTTTTACAAAGGTAGCGGGCGCCCCTCTCTCGCAAGAACAGACATGATAACCTGTTCAGTGGTTATTAACCACTTGAGAGTTCGCAGCCACTGCTTTTACTCACTGTGCCTTTCACAGATGGGTAATATCCATTTGCATATCAGTCTTTGTCCTGCCCAGGGGCAGTCCAGCACCGAAATACAATGGCAATTCCAATCTGAACGAGAGTACCACCAGCAACCCCATACACGTGTTTCACCCTTGTTGGGGATCATCAGTGAGGTGAAGCTGATGCCTCTCTAAGCACAGTGAGAGGGAGACCACGTCTGGTTGCCCCCAGGAGACCTAGGGTTACCAATCCCAGGTTCCTTTAAAAATAGTTTTACAAAGGTAGCGGGCGCCCCTCTCTCGCAAGAACAGACATGATAACCTGTTCAGTGGTTATTAACCACTTGAGAGTTCGCAGCCACTGCTTTTACTCACTGTGCCTTTCACAGATGGGTAATATCCATTTGCATATCAGTCTTTGTCCTGCGCAGGGGCAGTCCAGCACCGAAATACAATGGCAATTCCAATCTGAACGAGAGTACCACCAGCAACCCCATACACGTGTTTCACCCTTGTTGGGGATCATCAGTGAGGTGAAGCTGATGCCTCTCTAAGCACAGTGAGAGGGAGACCACGTCTGGTTGCCCCCAGGAGACCTAGGGTTACCAATCCCAGGTTCCTTTAAAAATAGTTTTACAAAGGTAGCGGGCGCCCCTCTCTCGCAAGAACAGACATGATAACCTGTTCAGTGGTTATTAACCACTTGAGAGTTCGCAGCCACTGCTTTTACTCACTGTGCCTTTCACAGATGGGTAATATCCATTTGCATATCAGTCTTTGTCCTGCCCAGGGGCAGTCCAGCACCGAAATACAATGGCAATTCCAATCTGAACGAGAGTACCACCAGCAACCCCATACACGTGTTTCACCCTTGTTGGGGATCATCAGTGAGGTGAAGCTGATGCCTCTCTAAGCACAGTGAGAGGGAGACCACGTCTGGTTGCCCCCAGGAGACCTAGGGTTACCAATCCCAGGTTCCTTCAAAAATAGTTTTACAAAGGTAGCGGGCGCCCCTCTCTCGCAAGAACAGACATGATAACCTGTTCAGTGGTTATTAACCACTTGAGAGTTCGCAGCCACTGCTTTTACTCACTGTGCCTTTCACAGATGGGTAATATCCATTTGCATATCAGTCTTTGTCCTGCCCAGGAGCAGTCCAGCACCGAAATACAATGGCAATTCCAATCTGAACAAGAGTACCACCAGCAACCCCATACACGTGTTTCACCCTTGTTGGGGATCATCAGTGAGGTGAAGCTGATGCCTCTCTAAGCACAGTGAGAGGGAGACCACGTCTGGTTGCCCCCAGGAGACCTAGGGTTACCAATCCCAGGTTCCTTTAAAAATAGTTTTACAAAGGTAGCGGGCGCCCCTCTCTCGCAAGAACAGACATGATAACCTGTTCAGTGGTTATTAACCACTTGAGAGTTCGCAGCCACTGCTTTTACTCACTGTGCCTTTCACAGATGGGTAATATCCATTTGCATATCAGTCTTTGTCCTGCCCAGGGGCAGTCCAGCACCGAAATACAATGGCAATTCCAATCTGAACGAGAGTACCACCAGCAACCCCATACACGTGTTGCCATTGTATTTCGGTGCTGGACTGCCCCTGGGCAGGACAAAGACTGATATGCAAATGGATATTTCCCATCTGTGAAAGGCACAGTGAGTAAAAGCAGTGGCTGCGAACTCTCAAGTGGTTAATAACCACTGAACAGGTTATCATGTCTGTTCTTGCGAGAGAGGGGCGCCCGCTACCTTTGTAAAACTATTTGTTAAGGAACCTGGGATTGGTAACCCTGGGTCTCCTGGGGGCAACCAGACGTGGTCTCCCTCTCACTGTGCTTAGAGAGGCATCAGCTTCACCTCACTGATGATCCCCAACAAGGGTGAAACACGTGTATGGGGTTGCTGGTGGTACTCTCGTTCAGATTGGAGTTGCCATTGTATTTCGGTGCTGGACTGCCCCTGGGCAGGACAAAGACTGATATGCAAATGGATATTTCCCATCTGTGAAAGGCACAGTGAGTAAAAGCAGTGGCTGCGAACTCTCAAGTGGTTAATAACCACTGAACAGGTTATCATGTCTGTTCTTGCGAGAGAGGGGCGCCCGCTACCTTTGTAAAACTATTTGTTAAGGAGCCTGGGATTGGTAACCCTGGGTCTCCTGGGGGCAACCAGACGTGGTCTCCCTCTCACTGTGCTTAGAGAGGCATCAGCTTCACCTCACTGATGATCCCCAACAAGGGTGAAACACGTGTATGGGGTTGCTGGTGGTACTCTCGTTCAGATTGGAGTTGCCATTGTATTTCGGTGCTGGACTGCCCCTGGGCAGGACAAAGACTGATATGCAAATGGATATTTCCCATCTGTGAAAGGCACAGTGAGTAAAAGCAGTGGCTGCGAACTCTCAAGTGGTTAATAACCACTGAACAGGTTATCATGTCTGTTCTTGCGAGAGAGGGGCGCCCGCTACCTTTGTAAAACTATTTGTTAAGGAACCTGGGATTGGTAACCCTGGGTCTCCTGGGGGCAACCAGACGTGGTCTCCCTCTCACTGTGCTTAGAGAGGCATCAGCTTCACCTCACTGATGATCCCCAACAAGGGTGAAACACGTGTATGGGGTTGCTGGTGGTACTCTCATTCAGATTGGAATTGCCATTGTATTTCGGTGCTGGACTGCCCCTGGGCAGGACAAAGACTGATATGCAAATGGATATTTCCCATCTGTGAAAGGCACAGTGAGTAAAAGCAGTGGCTGCGAACTCTCAAGTGGTTAATAACCACTGAACAGGTTATCATGTCTGTTCTTGCGAGAGAGGGGCGCCCGCTACCTTTGTAAAACTATTTGTTAAGGAACCTGGGATTGGTAACCCTGGGTCTCCTGGGGGCAACCAGACGTGGTCTCCCTCTCACTGTGCTTAGAGAGGCATCAGCTTCACCTCACTGATGATCCCCAACAAGGGTGAAACACGTGTATGGGGTTGCTGGTGGTACTCTCGTTCAGATTGGAGTTGCCATTGTATTTCGGTGCTGGACTGCCCCTGGGCAGGACAAAGACTGATATGCAAATGCATATTTCCCATCTGTGAAAGGCACAGTGAGTAAAAGCAGTGGCTGCGAACTCTCAAGTGGTTAATAACCACTGAACAGGTTATCATGTCTGTTCTTGCGAGAGAGGGGCGCCCGCTACCTTTGTAAAACTATTTGTTAAGGAACCTGGGATTGGTAACCCTGGGTCTCCTGGGGGCAACCAGACGTGGTCTCCCTCTCACTGTGCTTAGAGAGGCATCAGCTTCACCTCACTGATGATCCCCAACAAGGGTGAAACACGTGTATGGGGTTGCTGGTGGTACTCTCGTTCAGATTGGAGTTGCCATTGTATTTCGGTGCTGGACTGCCCCTGGGCAGGACAAAGACTGATATGCAAATGGATATTTCCCATCTGTGAAAGGCACAGTGAGTAAAAGCAGTGGCTGCGAACTCTCAAGTGGTTAATAACCACTGAACAGGTTATCATGTCTGTTCTTGCGAGAGAGGGGCGCCCGCTACCTTTGTAAAACTATTTGTTAAGGAACCTGGGATTGGTAACCCTGGGTCTCCTGGGGGCAACCAGACGTGGTCTCCCTCTCACTGTGCTTAGAGAGGCATCAGCTTCACCTCACTGATGATCCCCAACAAGGGTGAAACACGTGTATGGGGTTGCTGGTGGTACTCTCATTCAGATTGGAATTGCCATTGTATTTCGGTGCTGGACTGCCCCTGGGCAGGACAAAGACTGATATGCAAATGGATATTTCCCATCTGTGAAAGGCACAGTGAGTAAAAGCAGTGGCTGCGAACTCTCAAGTGGTTAATAACCACTGAACAGGTTATCATGTCTGTTCTTGCGAGAGAGGGGCGCCCGCTACCTTTGTAAAACTATTTGTTAAGGAACCTGGGATTGGTAACCCTGGGTCTCCTGGGGGCAACCAGACGTGGTCTCCCTCTCACTGTGCTTAGAGAGGCATCAGCTTCACCTCACTGATGATCCCCAACAAGGGTGAAACACGTGTATGGGGTTGCTGGTGGTACTCTCGTTCAGATTGGAGTTGCCATTGTATTTCGGTGCTGGACTGCCCCTGGGCAGGACAAAGACTGATATGCAAATGGTTATTTCCCATCTGTGAAAGGCACAGTGAGTAAAAGCAGTGGCTGCGAACTCTCAAGTGGTTAATAACCACTGAACAGGTTATCATGCCTGTTCTTGCGAGAGAGGGGCGTCCGCTACCTTTGTAAAACTATTTGTTAAGGAACCTGGGATTGGTAACCCTGGGTCTCCTGGGGGCAACCAGACGTGGTCTCCCTCTCACTGTGCTTAGAGAGGCATCAGCTTCACCTCACTGATGATCCCCAACAAGGGTGAAACACGTGTATGGGGTTGCTGGTGGTACTCTCGTTCAGATTGGAGTTGCCATTGTATTTCGGTGCTGGACTGCCCCTGGGCAGGACAAAGACTGATATGCAAATGGATATTTCCCATCTGTGAAAGGCACAGTGAGTAAAAGCAGTGGCTGCGAACTCTCAAGTGGTTAATAACCACTGAACAGGTTATCATGTCTGTTCTTGCGAGAGAGGGGCGCCCGCTACCTTTGTAAAACTATTTGTTAAGGAACCTGGGATTGGTAACCCTGGGTCTCCTGGGGGCAACCAGACGTGGTCTCCCTCTCACTGTGCTTAGAGAGGCATCAGCTTCACCTCACTGATGATCCCCAACAAGGGTGAAACACGTGTATGGGGTTGCTGGTGGTACTCTCGTTCAGATTGGAGTTGCCATTGTATTTCGGTGCTGGACTGCCCCTGGGCAGGACAAAGACTGATATGCAAATGGATATTTCCCATCTGTGAAAGGCACAGTGAGTAAAAGCAGTGGCTGCGAACTCTCAAGTGGTTAATAACCACTGAACAGGTTATCATGTCTGTTCTTGCGAGAGAGGGGCGCCCGCTACCTTTGTAAAACTATTTGTTAAGGAACCTGGGATTGGTAACCCTGGGTCTCCTGGGGGCAACCAGACGTGGTCTCCCTCTCACTGTGCTTAGAGAGGCATCAGCTTCACCTCACTGATGATCCCCAACAAGGGTGAAACACGTGTATGGGGTTGCTGGTGGTACTCTCGTTCAGATTGGAGTTGCCATTGTATTTTGGTGCTGGACTGCCCCTGGGCAGGACAAAGACTGATATGCAAATGGATATTTCCCATCTGTGAAAGGCACAGTGAGTAAAAGCAGTGGCTGCGAACTCTCAAGTGGTTAATAACCACTGAACAGGTTATCATGTCTGTTCTTGCGAGAGAGGGGCGCCCGCTACCTTTGTAAAACTATTTGTTAAGGAACCTGGGATTGGTAACCCTGGGTCTCCTGGGGGCAACCAGACGTGGTCTCCCTCTCACTGTGCTTAGAGAGGCATCAGCTTCACCTCACTGATGATCCCCAACAAGGGTGAAACACGTGTATGGGGTTGCTGGTGGTACTCTCGTTCAGATTGGAGTTGCCATTGTATTTCGGTGCTGGACTGCCCCTGGGCAGGACAAAGACTGATATGCAAATGGATATTTCCCATCTGTGAAAGGCACAGTGAGTAAAAGCAGTGGCTGCGAACTCTCAAGTGGTTAATAACCACTGAACAGGTTATCATGTCTGTTCTTGCGAGAGAGGGGCGCCCGCTACCTTTGTAAAACTATTTTTACTAGATGTGGTTTTAAATAAATAATTATATCTCTTTTACACCAAGCTCTGGTCAGTGTTTACTTGTTCTACTGTGTTCTTCTGACCTATTGTGAATACTCTGTATACTGCCTAACTCTTCTTGAGGGAAGTCTGACTGCTCAGCCACAGCTACCAAGTGAATCTGTGTGGTACAGACTGCTACCAAGTGGGTTTACTGCCAAACACCTGTAGTCTTAAATCTTTTGCAGTGGTCCCAGAGGGAACTGCACAGGTTTCTGCCTAACACTGGTGTACAGCGGTGGGATTTGTATTGAGTATACACTTTAGAGTGCTTTTCGAACACTTTAGGACAACTAACCACAGAGCTTAGCACTAAAAAGCTGATTTTCTAACTATGTCTGCTATGGAGAGTTATACCCTAGAATCATTGTCTGCCAAAACTGCTGATTGCTTAAATGTATTGTGTAGACATAAGAATCTCTCTGAGAAGGGCAAGAAAATGGAACTTATAGAAAGATTGTTAGAAAACCAAAGTCTGGGAAGTACAGAGGAATCTACCCCCCCAGCAAATGTAGAAAACAGTGATGGTATTGATCTGAATCAAAGTCTTGATAATGAGTCAGAAGAGGAAAGTGAACCTAATGAAGTTATCCACTCTGAGCCTCTGTCTGCCTTACCTACTGTACCTACTGCGCCTATACCTGGTCCTACATGTAACCCTGCTTATTTTGAACTTGAAAAAATTAAGCTTGAATTAGAGTACAAACATTTTATTGCTCAATCTGAAAGAAACCAAGAGCTAGAATTCAGAAGAATGAATGCCCAGGCTGAGCAGAAGCAAGCTGAGTTAAGACTCAGAGAAATAGAGCTTAATCATGAACTAGAAATGAAGAAATTGTCTGTGGAAAATGCTTCTCTCTACTCTGGTTCCTCTAGGAGTTCCAGTCCCAAAAGACCCCGGATGCCTAAGGAATTAGTGGGTATGTATGAACCTAAGTTGGATGTGTTGGATTGGTTAAAAATGTTTGAGTATAATCATGGGCTCCAGGACATCACAGGGAATGAGTTACTTCCCTGGTTGTTCCTTAGGCTTCCCCCTGTTGCAACTGATGTGGTAATGGAGTTGGGGGACGTGGATAAGAAGGATTATGAATGTGTGAAACTAGCTTTGATAGCTAGATTTGGGAAGACCCCTTCCCAGTACCTTAAGAGGTTTAGGACTCTCAAAAAGCATGATGGTACCCCTTGGGCTACTTGGGTGAGTGAAAGTTTGAAAAACGTAGATGGATGGATTAAGGGTTACAGAGTTAACACTTATGAAGGAATGAAGAATCTTGTAATGTTGGAGTCAATTTATGATGCCTGCTCTCCTGAGCTCAGACAGCACTTGGCTGATTCCAGGAAGTTAGCTAGGGCTGCTGACTTGTGGGTTGCCAACAGGGCCACTCACAAGGATTCTGGAGCTACTCAGAAAAAGGATGAGGGAAAACAGCCAAAAAAGGACTCCAAAGAGAATTCTAATAATTCCAATTCCAAAGAGGGCCCCAAACAAAACCAAAAGGGTAAGCCACAAGGGAAACCAAATCAGGCTAGTGTACCTCCTGGTGCCAAACCAGAAGGAGGTCAGAACAAGCCACCATTCCAGAAAGCATTTGGTAAATGCTTTGTTTGTGGCTCTACTGACCATGTGAAAGGAGATCCCAGATGTAAGGGTAAACCTTCAGCAGTCTAGCTTGTCTCCTTAGCCTTCGCTCCAGAGGAGGAAGTACAAATGGCAAGTGGAAACTTTCTATTACTGGCTGATGAACCCATTGGAGTCTCAGCCAGTGTTTCTTTAGTGTCTCTGGGTTTGTGGGAACAACAGAACTTAGATGTCTATAATTCTATCCCAGATATTATTAAAGAGTATTATAAGGACAGTGTCCAGGTGAATGGTCAGGAGACCCCGCCATTAGGGACACTGGGGCCAGCATAACTGTGGTGGACAAATCGTTTTTTCAGGCTGAGGATGTTGCTAAGGCACCCAAACGCCTCACTAAGTTAGCTGGAGGGCCTGTGCAGATGCTTCCCTGATTACCAGTTCTCATCCAGTGTAATGACATGACTGTGAAGATACCTGTCAGCATACAAAGTGAGGTGCCAGGAAGGGTTCTGCTGGGTAATGACTTAAAAACTCTTTGAGTAGTGTCACATACCCCCAGACCTCCTAGTAAAAGGTTACAGGAGCCCACCAGACCTGCAAGGGAGCGAACCATGAGAGGTACTCCCAAGGAGATGATGAAGAAAGAGATCACTCCTACTCCACTGGAGATGTCAGCTGCTGTCTCTAAGAAACTAGAAGGAAAAGGGAAACCTAAAACTTCTAAAAAGAACCTCACAGTCAGCACTCCAGTGCAGCCAACAAGGACTTCCCCTAGTTTGTCCAAATTTACACCAGTAACTCCCCCTCCAGCTGAGGCTGAGAGGGAGGTA
The DNA here is from genome assembly GCF_040938575.1 of Ambystoma mexicanum. Lineage (NCBI taxonomy): Eukaryota > Metazoa > Chordata > Amphibia > Caudata > Ambystomatidae > Ambystoma > Ambystoma mexicanum. The sequence goes on from NC_090933.1 coordinate 605,882,252, forward strand.
CAACCCTGTGTGGTTAAACTAGACTTTGAAGAAGAGCTAGTGGAAGGCCAGGAACGCATTGGAAATCTGGATCCTGTTGACCATCCTGAGCTGCAGTCTTTACTGGCAGAAGGTGGACCCAACAGGGCAGACTTCAGTAAGGGACAGAGAGAATGTCCAACTCTGGAAGGTCTTCGCACCAGGCAGATGCTCAGGCTGAAGGGCAAGAGCCTGGGAAATATAGGTTACACTGGGAAGATGGCCTCTTCTACAGTGAACCAACGGAATCTGCACCTGGGGACAACAAACGACTTGTAGTACCCCAAGAGAACAGACCACAGTTCTTGCAGTTAGCCCATGAGATTCCTTTGGCTGGTCACTTGAGTTTCAAGAAGACTAAGGAAAGGCTCTCACTCTACTTTTATTGGCCAAAGATGGGGGCTGAAGTAGATAAGTACTGCAGGAGCTGCCACACCTGCCAGACTTCTGGTAAGGTTGGCTACAAGAATGTGGCACCTTTAGTGCCTCTCCCTGTAGTGGGAGTCCCATTTGAGAGAGTAGGGATTGACATTGTTGGTCCCCTTGATCCTCCAACCTCCTCAGACAGCAGGTTTATACTTGTTGTAGTAGACCATGCTACTAGGTACCCTGAGGCAATTACTATGAGGACTGTTACAGCTCTAGCTGTGGCTAAGGCCCTCCTTGGTATTTTTACCAGGGTTGGGTTTCCTAAGGAAATAATCTCTGACAGGGGGTCAAATTTTATCTCCCACTACATGAATGTTATGTGGAAAACCTGCGGAGTTACTTACAAGTTCTCAACCGCATACCACCCTCAGACAAATGGACTGGTTGAAAGGTTCAACAGAACCATGAAGAGCATAATAGGTGCTTTAGAGGACCCCCTTAAAAGAAAGTGGGACCTTCAACTGCCATGCCTTCTCTTTGCTTATAGAGAAGTCCCTCAGGAGGGAGTAGGTTACTCTTCCTTTGAACTTCTTTAAGGTCATCCGGTCAGAGGTCTATTGGCCCTGATCAAGGAGGGGTTGGAGAGTGCTCCTTCCCCCAAGCCAGTCAGAGTGAATGACTATGTGATAGGTCTCCGAAGGAGAATGTCACAAATGATGGCAGAAGCAAGTGATAACTTGAAAGCTGGACAAGCATTGGTCAAGCACTGGCATGACCAAAAGGCTAACATGATTGAGTTTACTCAGGACCAGCTAGTTCTCGTTATGATTCCAACAAGGCAGAGGGCCTTGCAAGACACATGGATGGGACCCTTCAAAGTTGTGGGTAAACTTGGAGAGGTCAACTATCTGGTGGACTTGGACAATCCCAAGGAGGCTCCAACAGTCTTCCACACCAACAGACAAAAAGCGTATGTCTCCAGACCTGATGTAGGAGCTTTTCTTCTAGCATCAACAGAGGAAGAAGAAGAGAGTGAAGCTCTTCCTGATCTCCTCAGAGGCTTACCTTTAGACAAAAAGATTGAAGGAGTAAATCTCCCTTCAAATCTGACACCTGAGCAACAGGAAGAGTGCAAATCTATGTTGAATCAGTTTGCCTCCCTGTTCTCACTTTCACCAGGCTTGACCCCTTGGGGACAGCATGACATACTCACTGGTGACTGTCTGCCTGTCAAAAGCAGAGGATATCGAATGTCAGAAAATGTAAGAACCCACATCAAAGGTGAGGTCAACAAGATGCTTGATCTTGCGGTAATAGAGCCCTCTAATAGTCCATGGTCTAGCCCAGTTGTGTTAGTACCAAAGGCAGGATCTAAAGAACTTAGATTCTGTGTGGATTACAGAGCTCTTAATGCAGTCACTAAGACTGATGCCCACCCTTTGCCAAGGACAGATGAGTTGGTGGATAGACTTGGTGCAGCCAAGTTCCTCAGCACATTTGACTTGACTTCAGGCTATTGGCAAATAGCCCTGACAGACCATGCCAAGGAGAAAACTGCATTTTCTACCCCAGTTGGCTTATACCAGTTTAAGGTTATGCCTTTTGGATTGAAAAATGCACCTGCTACATTTCAAAGGATGGTAAACCAGGTTCTGAATGGGATGGAGGACTTCTGCATGGCATACTTGGATGACATAGCAGTGTTCAACAATTCCTGGGAAGAACATGTGGACCACCTGAGATATGTTTTGCAGGCTCTTGGAAAGGCCAATCTGATCATAAAGGCAAGTAAATGCCAGATTGGACAGAGTAAAGTGGTCTACCTTGGACATGAGGTAGGAGGTGGAGAAATAAGGCCTTTGCCCAGTAAGATTGAAGCTGTGCAAAATTGGACAACACCTACTACTCAGACCCAGGTGAGAGCCTTCTTAGGTCTCACTGGGTATTACAGGAATTTCATTGAGAACTATGGGTCTATAGCTTCTCCACTGAATGTCATCTCCTCTCCTAAATTCCCTAAAAAGGTTAGGTGGAATGAGGAATGCAATCAGGCCTTTGAAACCCTGAAAAAGGCTCTTTGCCAAGCCTCAATACTCAGAGCTCCTGACTACCACCAAACTTTCATTGTGCAAACAGATGCTTCAAATGTAGGAATAGGTGCAGTCCTCAGTCAACTGGATGGGAAAGGTGGGGAGCACCCCATTTGCTTCATCAGTAGAAAACTGAAGGATCCTGAAACAAGGTGGGCAACCATTGAACAAGAGTGTTTTGCTATTGTGTGGGCTCTGAAGAAGTTTAGGCCATACTTGTATGGTTCTACTTTTGTCATTCAGACTGACCACCAACCCCTGAGATGGTTAATGCAAATGAAAGGGGAAAACCCAAAACTATTGAGATGGTCAATCGGCCTGCAAGGGTTTGATTTCACCATTGATCACAGGTCAGGGTGTCACCACCAAAATGCTGATGGTCTCTCTAGGATGTATGTCATCGACTAGAGGTATGAGATTCATCCAGGAGTGGATTAAATCCTCCTGTCCCTTAGTCTGGGGGGGCGAGTGTTAGGGAGAATTCTCTCTTTAGGCTGAATTTCCTAACCTAGTGAGTCCCCCAGCAGCTTTGCTGGATTTCTGGAGTTTGTTTTTTCTCCTGCCAAGAGTGAGACTCTTTTTCTCCCACTCTTGGACATGATTTATGGTGTTCCTTTGACTGTTAATGTGTTTTATGGGCTATGGGGTCCTTTACTCCATAGGGTCTCGTGTGTTTTTACTATGTGTGTTACACAGCACCCTCCGTGCAGTGACACAGGGGTGTTATAGTGACACACCACCATAGACTCCATACCCTGGGACTGACTACTGTCTCCCAGAGCATGTAAAGTCACCATTGGCTTTACTAGTCCCAAATTATTTACAGAAACCGGTACAAACCATCATATTGTGGACGTACTGGTCGGGGCAATTCGATTGCCCCAGGGTCTGTTAGTCGAGGGGGCACGTCTCCGTCCCCCCTGATCGAGTTTTGGCTGGTGGCAGTGGATACTACTTTTTATATTCGACCGCGAATATATCCATATGGGATTTTCCCATTGTTTGAGGCTACCAACTTAATTATTTAATTCTCATAGCCTCGAACATACCGCCGGTTTATTTAATTAATATTAATTCGCTGGTTGGTATTTTATATCAGGACTCGATTCTAAAATGGCGTTTGTGTTCTCTTCTGTGACTCCAACCCAAGTCGAGCCCTTTGTTCCACTTTTTGGCGGGCTTCTCCACAGAAGCCTCCAAAAGTGGTGTCACTCTGTCTGGGTACCACAGGGGATATGGGAGGGGGTTTAGGCACCCTGGACTGAGTTACCTTGGTAACTCAAGTCGCACTCTTGTGTGATTGGCCCAAGTGGTGAGCCGGCCGGCTCACCACTTAGCATGTTTGATTGACAGCTAGGCTGAGTGAATGGGGGTGTGCTGCATAAAAGCAGGGCTTTGGGGACTGGAACTTCAGAAGTCGCCACAGGACCTGAGAATCCGATGAGGGAGAACCTGAGCCGACCTACCACGACGACACCACCGGTGGAGCCCTGCGGAACCGACTCACCACTTCCCGACGACAGAGAAGATCTCCCGGCTGGAGAGGCTTCTTCCCCTGACTGGTGGGCACAAAAAGTTTACCTTCTTTTCCTCACATCCCAGGATGCCTTGTGGTCGAATTGCCCGTACCAAGCACCCCGGCAACCGGATAGCCACTTACCACTGGACCACGAATAAAAGGACCGCTCCTTTTACCTGAGAACTCCGCGGCTGGTTGCTTCCCTGGCAGTGTAACGGACTCCTGTCTTCCTCCCCGACGAGATCCTCTCTTCCCCAGGACGAAGCACCGACTTGCATCCACTGCCAGGAACAACTGCCCCCGCTGGATTATTCTCACCACTTTAAGGTACCGTGTCCGCCAGGCCTCCCTTTCTAAAGATTGCTACAAGGTAATAATAATCCCTTAACCTTCTGGACTGGGCTGGCCGCCTTGACGATCTAACTGGTCCCTTTCTTTGGTCCAACTCTTTTTGAACCTTTTCAAGACTTTTGTGCACTGCAACCGTGTGACCTTGGACACATTTCATTCTGATCCTCTTAAAGTGGATCCGGCCTTCTGAACTCTAACTTCACGGTTTTACTTTGCCTTCCTCTCTTGTTGTGTTCTTGTGAAAGTGTTGGGATCTGTTTCAAATTATACTCTGCTTTTCTCTCCCTTTTTAAAACGAATTATTAGAGTGCCATCTGCGTTAAGCGCTCACCGCTGTCTGAAAATAAGGGGGGCTTTACTTAAGACTTGTCTAATATTCTTTTAAGGGAGTGTATACCTTTTAGTGACCGTGTTTTTGAACTGCTTAACATTAGTGCCTGTGTGTTTTACTAGATGTGGTTTTAAATAAATAATGATATCTCTTTTACACCAAGCTCTGGTCAGTGTTTACTTGTTCTACTGTGTTCTTCTGACCTACTGTGAATACTCTGTATACTGCCTAACTCTTCATGAGTGAAGTCTGACTGCTCAGCCACAGCTACCAAGTGAATCTGTGTGGTACAGACTGCTACCAAGTGGGTTTTCTGCCAAACACCTGTAGTCTTAAATGTTTTGCAGTGGTCCCAGAGGGAACTGCACAGGTTTCTGCCTAACACTATGCAAAGATTGAATTTGTTTAGATGTGAGACAACCTTACATCTTTTAATGGGGTTTTTACATCCCTTGATGTTCCATGTGACACATTTGAAGATCATTGTAACATTTCATAAATTATGATAACATAACCTGATACCATGTAAATGTAGAAATTAAGTGCCAACAAAGCGCATAATGAATCATAAATATTACAATGGAGATACAAGAGGATGACACATCGGGTAAAGGTAGGAGAGGTAGCGGGAGAGTAAAATTAAAGGGATGGGTGACGCCCTCTGAGTCATCAAAAAAAAGAAAGAGTGACTCAAGATGGAAGGCAGACGTTGCAAGAACATCCGTCCCACAGGTTAGGGTAAAATGATAATCATGGCATTGCAAAGAAGATTGGAAAGCTTAAGAGGGAAAACACATTCATGCAAATGAGGAAGCAGAGATGCTGGCAGGAGATGATGTGTCCATGCCTTTGTATTTAATGGAGCGTATGAAAGCTCTGAGGTCAGCAGGCTCCGCAAACATGGTTGTACGACCTTCATGTGTTATTTTGAATGAGCAAGGGTGGTATAGTCCATACTGAATATTTAGTTGTTTTAAGGCTGGACGGAAGGATAGAAATATTTTTCTGTGATGGGCCGTGCTTTTAGCTACATCTTGAGCGATATATATCTTATTGCTATTCCAAATGAGGGATTTTCGTTCCTTGACAGCAGACAAGATGAGCTGAACTTGGGAATAATCCAGAAGGTAAAAAAATAGTCTTCTGGATGATGTTTTTGAAGAGGTAGAAATGGATAATTGACCAATTCTGTGAGCACATTGAATGTTTAGTACTACGTCAGAAGGTAGGTGGAGCAGTGTGGATAGGAGCTTTTGTAAGAATGCAATGGTGTTATTTCCTTCTGATCCTTCAGACAGACCTGAAATGCGAAGATTCTTACGTCGATTACGATTCTCTAAATCTTTGTTGTCCCTTCGAAGGTCTTAGATGGACTTTTCAAGCCGTACCACTTTAGAAGAAACATCCTCCACTAGACCAACTCTTTTCTCCACTTCATCCATTCTATTTTCAAAGCCCTTCCATCTGTCATCTAGTTGTTGTAATTTTTGATTTGTGGTCTTGATGAAGGGTTTAAGTGATCTAATTTCTGATAAAATGGCGTCGATAGCAGGATCAGATATACTCAGCAGAGACAGTGAGTTGCTTTTGGGTCTCTTAAGGTTGGAGGCTGAGGTGTTAGGTTCTTTTGTGGTTGTCGTGTTCTTCTTATTGGCAGCCATATCATTAATTAATATAGATATGAATATTGAGATTGTAGAAATATTTGTATAAGTATTTAGATGTTGAACTACTCAAAGAAGCCAATATTATCAGCAATATTTGCCCAAATCCAGTAATAATGTAGTCACAATGAGGGCTTGTGGTGGTGTCTATAGATTAAGAATGGCAGATCTATAGGTGTAGAATTCTTCAGTTTACAATTATTATTTCCATATTATGCATGTAGTGTTGTTCCCTTTAAGGGAGGTTAAATGAGAACACTTTAGGATAATAAGGAGTAAACCAAGGGGTGATTTATGCAGAGCCACCTGTCTTGTATTAGTGAAAGTGCATCTAGCACCAACAGGCAATTGATTGAACAAAGGTCAGTGTACATTTCTCTTGCACCACAGTAACTTTGTGTATTCTTTTATGAATATAAAGAAAATTGATGCATTGACCTTAACAGCAAGATGTATTAATGTATTTGCCTTGGAGGTTCAAAAATTATAGAAAAAAGAAAGGGTGAAAGTCTGCTTCTTTATATGCTGATGTAAACAAAACAGTCCATTTTATGTGCAAAATATGTTTTGGGGAGATACTTTGCCTTCAGTTATATTTTTAACACCTTGTATAAGAATTAATATAGCCTGTCTAAGATGAGGAAATACAATTTTCCAAATGACATGTGGAGAAATATTTTGTGGAGAATGTATAAAATAATAATGCTCCTGTGCCTTTAAATGTTCTGCCTCTTTAAGGGAAAGTAATCAGGAAATTCAATTCCCCGTTATGTTCTTTTTTTTTACCTTACTTGAAATGTTGTTTCATTAGGCGCCAGCAGCAGCAAGTGCACTGAGGTGGAAGAGCAACCAGGCCCAGACCGGCACGTCGTAGTGAGAGTGACGCCAGGGCTCTCCTCAGGAAGGGCAAGTACCGCTGGAGCTCGTTGAACGAGGAAAAGAGGGTTAAACCGCGTCGGAATGGCAGCCGGAGTGCGTAGTAGCAGCTGAAATCTGCGTAATGAATAAAGGTAAGTTTAAAAATCTATAATACTTAAAGATTAATGCCATTTTTCTAAATGCGTGGGACAGAGCTGTGAGCCTACACGTCCGTCTTTACTGGCGTCAGGCCACGCCCCCCGCCCCCGATTGCAACCTCGAATCTCCTAATTTGGAAATTTGAACACCCATGAGAAGGGCATTGCAGTAGTCCAATTTTGAATTTCTGAGTATACCTACCACATTTGGACAGTCCGTTTCTGCAATGAGAGGCAAGATGGGCTCGATAAGTTTCATTTGGTAATACAGAGGCCATGCTAGATTGCCAGATGCAGGCAAGATTTTTAACTGCATCTGAAAATTTTGTAGCAGCACCAAACAATGATGGGCATTGCAAGGTGCTACCCACCTTTCTCTTAGAATCAAGAACAATGGTCTCCATTTGTAATGGGTTCAGCGGGAGCTTATTTTCCAGCATCAATTTTTTAATTTTGTTGGCACAAGCTAAAAAGCGATCAATTGCCTCCAGTGGGTGTTTAAGCCGTACATAAATCTTGGAGTCATCATCGTATGCGTGGTAACACAAACCAAATTCAGAAAAAAAGTTCAATAATGGGCGAATATAAATGTTAAACTTTAACAGGGACAGTGACAATCTCTGGGGGACTCCATACGCCACAGGCAGTGAACCGGAAACATAGGAGCCAATCTTGAACTGCTGAGTGTGGCCAGTCAAAAAGGACACAAACCATTCCAAGGTTTCATCTGATACCTGGGCTACCGATGACAGCTTGGAAAATCAGATCTCAAAATCAACTGTGTCGAAGGCCACCAACAATCCAGCATGACCAACATGCTCACTTGCCCTTCATCGGCGGCCACCAGCAGATCATCCCAGGCTGCCACAAGTGCTGTCTATGTACCGTGGCCCAGTCTAAATCCCGACTGGAATGAGTCCATGATATTATGATCATCCACATAGCTCTGAAGCTGACTGGTAACGATCTTCTCTAGAATTTTAGCAGGCCATACTAGACCAGCAATTCAGCGATAATTGGACAAGATTTTATGGTCCAATGTTGGCTTCTTTAATAAAGGAGTGAGATGTGATTTTTTAAAATCAGGTGGAACACAGCATTGGTCTAGTGAGGCATTGACTTAACTCTATGTAGCCCCCCACCCCTCAATGCATCTGAATGCTGCTTGACCAAATAAGCTGGGATTGGATCAGATCCAAAATTGGTAGGCTTAAATTTGCCTAGTAAATTGGCAATATCAACAATTGCAACTGGAGAAAATGTACATTTTTGGTCCTAAGATTTCCATGTGCATTTTCTTCCTCTAGCATAATGCCAGGATCAATAGATTGAGTAACAATACTGTTTCTAATATGTTTTATTTTGTCCCAGAAAAAGAGGTTAAACTTGTTAGGCATTTTATTTGAAGCTGGCAGGCTGGCATTAATGGATTCTGGGTTAGTAAAATGTTTAATAGCCGAAAAGAGTGCTTTAGGTCTATTATTTGCCAGATTCATTTATTTTTGCAAGATGGTGGATTTCACAACTAGAATCTCTCTTTTATATTCCTCAAGAATCTCTCTTTTATATTCCTTCCTTTATAGCCCGCTTAATACCAAGAAGTGGTTTCTAAGTACGGGATTGGGATCCAAACCCTTGTTGCGCTGCATTGTCTTGCTTCCAAGACAAATGTGTTGCCCCTCAGCAATCCTTCCTCCCTTTACCTAATAACAGGCCAGCAGATGTAAATATCTAGAAAAACTGGAGTTCCATAACACTGGTGGATATATGCATGCAATTTCCTAAGGAAGGTAACATAATAAAATAACAATAATAATTTAGCATTTATATAGCGCTACGAAGCCTCAGGTATCTGAGTGCTGCTTATTATTACCCACAGTGTGTGGTGCTCCTTTATCGACCTCAGAAAGATAAAAGGCTGAGCTTTGCCCTGCTGGGATTCGAACCTACGTCAGCAGGCTCTGCACAGATGTCAAAGCAAGCGCTCTACTTGCTGTGCTATCGGATCAGCTTTGGTTCAGCTCCGCTTCTAACTTCGTTTGCTCTTGAGCTGAAAAAGGGCAAAGTAACTCCTGGACAATGTCAAGCACTCTTGCACTGGTTTGGAGAAGCAACAAAGCAGGATGTAGAATCAAAAATGAAAAGTTGAGAAGATACAAATGATATGTTGAGGAGTAAAATACAGAAATTAAAAAAGAAGCAGAAAGGGAGCAGAGACAGGCTTCCTACCTCGATGAATCCTATTACTTCATCTACAACATGCATTGGACAGCAAAGCAAAAGAGGGGGACAAGAACATGGATGAGGAGCATGCTTTAAAGATTTTAGGTACTTCTTCGGCAGCAGAAAATAGATAAAAAGCTGCAACCACTGAGGGCACACTGCCTTAAACCATAAGCAACCCAAACACACAAAATCCACATCATTCCCCATCAGGAAAAACCCTGGCCAAGCAAACAAGTCCTTCTACATCAACTGTCAGCCCCCCACATCATGTGGTGCAGCAGGCATGCAATTACAGGTGCTGTTGTGGCAGATAGCAGGCATGCTACAGATAGTGCTAGAAATTTGGTAACAGTGAATTCTCTGTGAACTCCAGGGGACTTAGGAAATGTGTCCAAAGACTTACCAAATATTAGAGAAGGTCCTGAAAAAGTACTGATGAAGTGAAAACAGTGACCCAGTGCAATAGCACATCATGGGCTGACAGTAACCAGTTAATTAGGGTTACAATTCTTTTGACGAGTGCCAGTATTTAACCCAGGAGAGTGGTTAGCCTGCCTAAGATCCCAGGATAGAGGCAGAATTGACCCAGGCAGGGAGTATCTGTTGGTAAATATCCCTGTGGTGTACTCCAGAAAGAGTAATTGAGCTAAATTAAATAACTGTAAGCAGAATAAGAATGAGAGGCTAATGCTGAAACCTCGGCAGCAGTTGAAGACTAGCTGTGATGGGTGGCAAACAAAGCCCCTGATATGGAACTAGCAATGGTAGCAAATCATTGTGTTCCTTGTCAAGAACAAAAACATGAAATGGGGGAATATAAGCTAAAGACTCTTCAATTACATAACTTAGAGGGGTGGGGCAAAGGAATGAACATGAACGCAAGTGTGAATACTAATGTGGGGGGTGGAGTGCAGGTGAATGTTAGTGGACCCGCAAAAAGAAGAGGCAAAGGTAGAGGACAAAGAGAGATGGTGCCCCCAATACTCAAGGTACAAATGTCTTGCAGAATGGATTTGTAACTAGCAGCACAGCATGAAATTATTGAAATCAGGATAGGCACTGGAAGATCGAGTATCCCAACTGACCAAAGATTCAAGTTGCTTAAACCACTACCTCCCCTCCATTTTCAACCCTCAGGTAAAACATGATGGTTAGGGCTGCCGGGGAAATATGACTGCACCATTCAAACATTACCCTTTGTAAACTGTGAAATCGAAGGGAAGGTTATACCCAGCCTTGTAGATACAAGAGGGAATCCTTCAGTGACTTGGTCTACAGATTGTCCTACTATGCCACTTTCTTAGGCAACTATAAATGCTATTGGTATTTCAAATAACCCTATGATACACTCTGTTACTGCACCTCACGTTTTGACTATAGGACCTATTTCAGATTAATATAATTTTCTTTTGACCCTTCTTTCCCAGGTGAATTTACTAGGGCATGACCAAATTAGTAAATTAATGTCCCCCCTTTATTATACCCCAGAAAGAGTGTTTTGGGATATCCCAGTAAAAATGAGATCAAGCTATTAGATATGTGACAAACAGTACAATCACAATTAGGGAAGGTTTAGAAGTTGAATTCTAATTTGAATGCATTGATAAATGGTGGTCTCTACATGCAAATGAGGTGGCTATATCAGAAATGCTGAGCAAATTAGAATTCAGGTAAATACAATTAAACTTTTGTCCAAAAAACCCCAATATCCTCTGAAACCAGAAGCATAAAATGGCATGTCGATAGTCAAAGAGTTGTTTTTGCAACATGGGATAATCTTCCTGATTACTAGTCCAGTAACAGCCCAGTTTTTCCAGGTGAAAAAGCCTGGTAGAGACACATTTAATTGTGTACATTGTTTGTGGACGGAAAGTACAGCTGTTTTACCTGCATTTCCAGTGGTCACAAATCTAGCAATAACACATTCTTGCATTCCACCAACAGCAAATTATTTTTTCAGAAGTTGATTTATCTTCTGCTTTCTTCTCTACCTATATACATCCTGACAGTCAACATGTATTCACCCCTATTAATGTGAACTGGATACTGTCTGTAGTGAATACTGATTGTATGCTGCTATGCTGTGCTCTTTACATGAAATTATGCATTTACATACACCAGAGATCTTGGAATGTGCACCAGCAGCAGAGGAGGCATTATTGATGGTAAAGCAGGTACCTCTGAATGATGCAGCCTTTGGTTTGACCAATTCCCCAAAAATGTGTTTTATACTCTCATGAGAAAGGGGGCTACGTCGAAGCAGTTTAACACAGAAACACAGTGACAAGCACCATCATATTGCCTATTATAGAACTGCATTAGACCCAGTTGCAGCTAGATTGCCACCTTGCATGCAGACCTTCAGAAAATCTGGTGCTAAGATCATCCATCATTGTAGCAATGACAGAAGCGGTTACATCACTACGGATGAAAGCAAAAAACCACAATATCGCTGTGCTTCATGTCTTACAAAATATTAGCATTTTTTTGTTGAATTCTGCCAACATAAGTTTAATACAGTGTTCGGTACTAAATCCTTCCTTGCTGCTGCCACCCCTGGCAGGTGGTGAACCCCATGATTACATTTAATTACAAGGTAAAATATGATGGGGGTGGGTCATGTTTGAGAAGTTAAAAGGGGAATTGAAATCTGGGTTTGTAAGACACATGAAGGTGTTGAAAGCGCACCATTTCCTGATGTATTTTCTGTCCAATTTGATGATAAAAAGAGTATGTGCACCAGCTGAAGGGAAAAGTGTACAGTGTGTAGGAATTTGCAATACGCATTTGGTGTGGTACCTGATTATGGACTGCTTTAGAAAAAAAACATGGTTTCCTGACTATTACTCATGTCATCAATGTTGCCCAAAGAGTTAGCATTGGTCAAGTTTGCATTCCGCCAAATACCTACAGACGATGTTACATAGGGAAAATGAGTGACAAGGGGGAAATGCCCTTTCGTCTGTTCTATTGGCTGAAAAGCTATTTCCACAAACTCAAATGCAGCCACTTACACTTCCTTGTGCTAATCTTGATGAACTTGCTGAAATACAGGAACATTCTTCTGAAGTTGAAAAGAATGCTTGAAGCGAGGCAGTATGCGGACTACAGACAGGCAAGCTTTGTTCTCTCAAAAATGGTCTCCTGGTGGTGCCCTGATCTCTCCTACACTATTCTACCTTTGTGCAACCCATAGTTAAAGGGGGAATAGTTACTCTGGTACAGAGATAATGGCAAGCACCTGTTTTTTTTTCTCCAGTGGCAGAACAATTATGCAAACAATGTTTGGTGTGCCAACAGCACAAGGTCAGGTAAGGCACAAATGTAATTCAAGCTGCAAACACTTTATTCAACCATATGAATATGTGGACGTGCGAGGAAGGTTTTGTCTAAGCAACCAAGCAACCATGAATCTCCATAATGCCCTGCCTCAAATTGACTTGCAATAGCATAATGCCCTGCCTAAAATTGACTTGCAATAGCAGAGTTCTGGTAGATGTTTCTGTCAGGTGTTGCTCCTGGGCACTTGGAATTCACGTTCATCATGTTTCCGCTAGCAAAACACATCATCTAAACATTAATGGAATGTCAGTATCTCCTGTTCCTGCACAGGTGCTCCATGCACAGAGGGGCTTAGTGAGCCCGCTGGTGCATTCAATAATACTGCACTCCCCAAAGAACCCCACTATATCAGTCAACACCTGCACTATTCCTGCCCTTCTAGTTATATCATTGGGCATGGAAATGTATTGCCTGGCAGATATAAGGCTCACATCCAAGACCTGGTGTGGGGCCTGTTACTGTGAGGCCTGTAATGCCAATGTTCTGATTCAATTGGCCCGCTGGAAGTAACTAGTTGCAAAAGAATGCAAAGCTGCAACCTGCATCCCTAGTGGGGAATGCCATTCCTTGCATGGTAGGTACACTGAGGCCCACCACCACTGAGAAAGCATATCCAGGTTTACAAGTGGAGCAAAGTGGTAACACAACACGACGTCCTCATCTGCCAGTGCGAAGACTGACACATTCCTCTTCTCCTTCTTAAGACATCAGGACTCATTTATTTTAAATGTGGTGGTATTCCGGTGGTGAATCCCCTGGAATACCACCAAATGGAATTACCATTATTGTTAGGTGGTCTGGTGGAATTACCAGTGCATTACAATTGGTGCTATAGCAGCATTAGTCCCCATTTATGAAGTCCATAGGACTCCATGGCGATTTGGCAGAATGGCCACTGATGGTAATTCCACTGGCAGTAACGCGACAGATTTGGCCATTTTTGGGGGGTAATGCAGCGGAATTACCCCAGCATTTTGTGTGAGGGTTTCCCTCTGCCTCACCACCAAAGTTGTAGTACAGCGGTGCAGTAATGTGGTGGTAAATCAGTAGTAACAGCATTAACTCCATTTTTCCCTGCACGGCCATACTTGTAATGAGGCTCATTGTGCGGTTGTTTATGCATCCCCGCAATTTCCTCTAAATTGGCACCTAGCCCATTCACATTTATGGATGGCAAGTCTGATTTGAGCAACACAATGCAAATTTAGTAAAAAATGTAGTTTTTATAATTGCACTTTATCCCATATAGTAGTCTGTTGGCTGTATCTTGAGAGATTGTGCAGCTGATTATGAACATCCCCGACTTGGCAATTTTAATGGCAGCAAGCCTAATGCTATGTAAATTATTGATTTTAGTACTTTACATCACAGTTTAGCACTGTTCCCAAGTGAATACATTGCAGGAACAGATTTTGATTGTAAGGAAAGATTTAAACTTCTTCATTGCACTTTATCGCAAATGGTAGTCTGTATTCCTGTTCTATTGGGAGGGGGAACAGGGTATTTGAGGGTGAGATGTGCTGGCTTCACAGCATACATAGGTAGCGCTGGGGTTCTCAGGTGCAGTTCTTAATTTGTAAGAAAATGACTGCCAGGATCCACATGATTTCTAGAAACCAAGGCGGCTCCATACAGTGTCAACATATTTGTGATTAAAGCTGCAACTCCCACTGGTTCATTGAGGGTGATGACTACACTGTGTGATTTAGAGATAGAAATAACCTATTAGTTGTGTCATGAAATTAAATAAATTATTAATTGTTTATTTAAAACACATCACCATTAACTTTTTCCTCTGATTCTATCGGTAGCAAGTGGAACATGTTAACCATCTATCCACAGGAAAAAGAGCATGCATGTTTTAATTCCTTGGTAAATAGATGGACAAATGCAGTCAAATTCATTACTGAATTGATAAACTTCCCAGTAAAAAAAATGCAGAAATAACCTTTTTGTATAGGTTGACACTCATTGCAGGCCCTTCTCTTCGATATTGGCCTTTTCACTTACTCAACCCCTATGTTGGGGCTGCTGGCTGGTGACTGTCCTGTTGTTGTCAACTGACCCTAATGGTTATTACACTAGCAAATTTGCAGCCATATCCCGCAGGCTGAGTGCATCAGTGTCCAGCATTGTCACCTTCCAACACATTGGCCCTCACTACGAGGTCGGCGGTAACCCGGTGGTGGCCGCCAACCCCAAAACACTGTTTCTGGCATTTTACTTCCCAGTGCCGGGAAGTCAGTCGCTGGAAAATGTAAGCCCCTTTTCTCATGAAGTCCCAAAGAACTCCATGGATAGGGAACTTGGAAGTACCGGCACAATTGCTGACAGTGGCAGCGCTTCCATGGCCACTCTGCTTGCTGGGGGCGTTGTGCCCGGCAGGGTCAGACCTGTCGAGCGCAGCGGCCCCGATGGGCAGACTCGTATTGTGGCGGTCCGGAAACAAGGGTGCCGGTTAGCTTACCGGCACCCTTGTAATGAGGTCCATTGTTATTCATGAAATGATGCAGAGACAATGACCAGTGCACACTGTTGTTGATTGTCTTATTATTATGATTGAGAGTTTAATAAAGTTGCCAAAACACTGCAACATAATCAAGCTAAGATCAGAAATAAATGCCAGGGCTCAGACATAAGTTTGTGGGCTCAGCCCTGGCAATCCACCCACAAATTAAGTGCTTGCCACATGCCCCAGAACTGTGCTAAAGGAAGTTTGTCTACGTCCATTTGCGCCTGGGAGCTGGAGTTACAGACACATTTTGATTGTGTCTTTAAGGAAAGTAGTTCATTTATATCTCTGATTTTATAACTGCATTATCAATACTGTGTCCCGCCCTCGACTTTGGTCCAAACTGGGTAGATGGGGAATTGATCCCACACTGCTATATTTCTTGATCTCTCCTTATTCTAACTTGTCAGTAGTGGTGTGAGTGAATCAGTTAGGTGTACTTACTGATGATATTATCACTAATATAGGTCTCGAACAAGGATGCGCCCTTGCCCCTTTGCTTTATAACTTATATGTTTCTGATATGGGCTTGACAAATTGAATCTACACAAAACATCCCAGCCCACATGGTTCGCGTCCCAGTTTCTTGGTTAGGGTATGCAGATTATACCATTCTACTTGATAAAACTCCCATAGGATTGCAGCAGTCATTGGACTCATTAACTACTTATGCTGAGGCAAACTCTCTTAAAATCAATAGCTCAAAAACCATAATCGTGATATTTGGCAAGAATTCTAAATAGAAAAAAGTTGTTTGGACTCTTAATGACTCCCCTCTCGAGAGTGTTGATAGCTACATCTACTTGGGTGCCCCGATTAGTAATAAACCAATGCTAAATTTCTATGGTGATTTTGTGAAGACCAAAAATATGGAAAACATGGTTGGTATTAAAACGTTTCATCAATAAGAAAGGCGGATATCATATTGAGGGACTAGTCTCCATTTACTGCACTAGTATCCTGCCAGGGATTATTTATGGCTTGGTGGTGCTTCATGAGCATATGTTAAGGTGGGTTGAAAAATTTGAGGGTAAAATTCTGCGCTCCATCCCCCGAGTGCCCTCTACAGTAGGAAGCATTAGGCTGTGAGCTCGATGTCCCCTCTGTTCGCTCCTTATGGTTCCACCAATGATACAAACTTTTCCTGGATATTTATATGTCCCATCACAGTGTGAATACTATTTTTAGTTATCCTGCAAGATTTTACCGACAGACTGGCACTAACCAATTTTTAAAACAGCTAAGAGCAACGGCTAGTAATCATTTCAGTAATATTGAAGTAGAGCTTGATGAATTAATGTTGAAGCCTAATTTATGTAATATTTTAAAGACGAAAGATGGTGATTTTGATTTTATATCTAAACATTGCATACTTAAAAAATAAGGTGATCTATCAAACCTATAGTACCCAGAAATTCTGCCGTAATCACTTACCAAATTATTTGACTGTATTATGCTTGTATAATATTCACAGATTTATTACATACTTGCGTTTTAGCATTCTTCTATCCAGAGAACATATTGGTTGATGGACTAAATTGGCATGTAAAGATAGGACTTGCGGTGACTGTGGAATGGGGCTTGAAACTGCCTAACATTTACTTCCTTCGTCAACTTTCTCATAAATTGCTATGTCAGAAATTACAGTGGGGATTGTTTCCGATATTAGATCTATTGAAGGTGAAACATTTTGGAGTATGATGCTTGGGACTGAAACCATTGTTTATTCTGCAGTGGCATACCATTTGCAGAAAGAAGCCATTTCCTCTTCTTCCTTTTCCTCTTCTTCCTTTTCTTAAATGTTCTAATTGCACATGCTTATTTTAATCTAACTGAAGTCAGTAGTAAAAGTGTAGTTTTTATGAGTATTTTTAAACTGTTATATTGTTGGAATGCTGTTGGAATTTTATTCTGTAATTAATTAATTGTGCAAAAGGTTTGTATTAATTTATGCACTAAATAAATTGAAAAATAAAATTAAAAAAATAACTGCATTATGGAAAGATTTGTTTCATAAGAAACATGGGAGGCTCTACCAGAGGCTCTACTAGATAACTCTATGTTCTGCCTACCAATGTGCAGCACCATAACACCTCCATGTTGCCTGAAAGCCTGTATGATAAGTCCACCATTAAACACACCCTATGAAATCCAACAAATACCCATCTGGGAAATTCTGATAAATACAGGCAAACGACGTTTTGAAATTCAGGAAAATATTACATACCCACCCATACGTTTTAGCCATACTGAATCATGGTATATTAAGGATGCCTTTTCCCTATTTAATGATGTTATCCCAAAACAATATGATATACGATGCCTCAGGGCTGCTGTGCGCTATAGAAATGTTAATAAATAAATAAATAAATAAATATTTAACATGTAAATACACAATTTAATGCGGAGGGCAACCTGGATTGCATTATTTAAAGCTCTATTAAAGCTTCTAATATACCTAGTCCACTGTCTCCTATCTGTGCATTTAAGATGATAAAATGTACGATTGTAACATGCAATACTTTCCACATTACAAAGGTATACTGCCCATCTGGCTCTTCAGCCTCTTTCTCAAATTGCTGTACTGTATTGTATATATTATAGTACATCCAACTCATATTGTTCTGGGAGACATTCATATTTGGGCAGAAAACCATAGTCGTCCCATGACATGCAAACCTCATAGTAATTTGCACTGTTAATCTGAAACAAATGACATGGCATAAACACTCTGGCAGGCATAGACTAAATGTATTTTATATTTTTGCCATCAACAGTAGTAGCTCAAGCATGATGTATGTTCCTTTGGCTTGGACTGGCAGTTTGATAATTAATTTTGCATTGCTTCTGCCATCTTATACAAAAAGCTCAGTAGTTCTCCGGAAAAACCATTGAAAATATATCTACTCTCACATGATACCAGTGCATATGAAGACAACTCACTTATGGCTCTCCCAGAGATTTTAGATGCAAGGTGCTCAAGTCATGTAATACTTGAAATGTTTAAGACATCTTTGTACACATTTCTAGATGCATCCCTTCTCTTGACTGAATTTAAATCAAAAGCAGCCACAAAACGAGAAGCAACCTGGTTTACTGCAGAATTTTCAAAAGCCCAATCAAGAAAGCTCAACATAAATGGTGTACCTCATGCCTTTTTGATAGGCATATTGCAGAATACAGGAAATCTGTCTATTTGGCCCTATTTGTGAAGGCAGATGATTCCTCATTCCTCCCTTCAACCAGAGCTGCCTTCACCACCAGCAGCGGGACCCTTGCCCCTCCAAAAGCATCAATGACAACATTGGCTCCCTCACCCCAGCCTTGGCTGACCTCTGCAATCTCTCCTTTTCCACTGGAAATTTCCCTTTGGCTCTCAAGCACTCCCTTGTGCACCCTCTACTCAAGAAACTATTTGCTGACCCTTCCATTCTGGCAAACTATCGCCCTATCTCTATCACTCCTTTCCTGGGCAAACTCCTGGAGAAGTTGGCTATCTCTCAGCAGAACCTACACACAGAATCAATCGGTTGTATCCACAACCATCAGTCTGGCTTTAGAGCGTCCAGAGGCACAGAAACTATGCGTCTGAACACCTGTGAAGATTTGCTCTCAAATCTTGGCACTATCACTCCCTCTGTTCTCATCCTCCTTGACATCTCCTCTGCCTTTGATATGGTTAACAACAAAATCGTGATCTCGCATCCTTGTGACACCCCGGGAATAACTGGTCAGGCTCTGGCCTGGTTAACCTCTTTTCTCACAGATCGGCCATCCCAAGTCAAACTTGGAGCTTTCCTCTCGACTATCACTCTCCCAACCTGCGGCATTCCCCAGGGATCTAACCTCCCCCCCTGGTTCCTCAACGTCTATATGGCTACCTTGGCACATGTGATTGCCACTTTCACCTCTAATTTCCAGTATTATGCAGATGGCACTCAACTATCCTTCAGGCTACCCTCAGCCGTTTCCTCCTCCTCACTCATACCTAACTGTCTGTCTGCATTTCAGTCATGGTGTGCTGCAAACCACCCATGCCTCAATGCCAGTAAAACTGAGATTGTTTGCATTGGGACCTCTGTTCCTGCTTATCAGCTCACACTCTGGTTGGCCTCCCTTGGCCCGGCGCCCACCCCCACCTGTGAGGCCAAAAATCTTGGGGTCATCTTCGACTGAACTCTCTTCTTCTCCTCTCACATTTCTGATAGTTCTAAAAAATCTATCAACTACACCTCCTCAGAGGCACTCTACCTTTTCTCACCTTCCCCCAGCATCTCACTGTCTCCAGAGCCCTGGTTCACTCTAGGCTGGACCACCGCAACAGCCTCTTCCTCAACCTCCCAGGTTCTTCCTTGCACACTCTTCAACTCATCCAGAACAGAACTGCAAGAGTTATCCTTGGCCTCAAGGCCAGGGACTGCTTCTCTCCGATGCTGAAATCCCTCCACTTGTTCCCCGTGGCTGCAAGGATAAAATTCAAGAGCCTCTGCATTGTCCACAAGGCTTTCTGGGACCTGGGACCTACTTACCTGCAACGCCCCCTACTTAAATACTGTCCCTCTTGAGCCCTCTGCTCATCTACCTCCAACCTTCTGCGAGGGAGCTGGTTCGCCAAGCACAGGTTTGGAGGTAGATCCTTATCCTCAGCAGGTGCCTCCCTTTGGAACAGCCTCCCTGCCACCTTCTGTCTTGAACCTGATCTTCTTAAATTCTGGAAACACCTCAAGACCTTCCTCTTCTCCTCCTCCTTCTCTCTCCCCTTACCCTGATAACTTAGCTCTCTGCTCTTCCACCCCTCCCTACTCTTCCTTACAGCTTGCTGACTGGCCGCCTGGTGTACCTCAGAGTCTCACAGGTCCCCGACACCCCCACCAGTCCTCTCTGCACTTGCCTTAGGGCTCTGCACTTTCACCCTCTTCACTGTACTTGGAAATACCCCGAGAACTTCTCTCTCTGCACTTACCCCAGACTTGACCAAATGGGTGCACTTGGACCCCCACCCCTTCCCTTGCCCTTCCTGCATTTGCTTAATCAGAACGCAGGC
The DNA here is from genome assembly GCF_040938575.1 of Ambystoma mexicanum. Taxonomy (NCBI): domain Eukaryota; kingdom Metazoa; phylum Chordata; class Amphibia; order Caudata; family Ambystomatidae; genus Ambystoma; species Ambystoma mexicanum. The sequence continues at coordinate 605,902,734 of NC_090933.1, forward strand.
CTGTCTGTAGATCACCTGTCTGTTCTCCCTTGTCTTCTCCCACCCCTTAATGTGAACTTGAAAAAACTGCAGAATCGCCGTCAGGCCCATTTGCTGTATCTAAAACTGTTAAATGTATCATACTCACTTACATTGCCTGTTGCTGACCATTAACATCTCAGAATACACAAAACGTAATTATCAACCTCATAGAAAAATAAATATCATCTGATTTATTAGAAGCTCTAAATAAAGGACTCAAATTTTGCCCAATGAACCACTACGACCATTTTCAGACGACCGTCGATCTTTTCCAATTCTGCAGAAAACTCAAACTCAGAAAGTTCTTTTCACAAACAGAAATGAGGAAACGCCCACAAAGAATGGTCACACACTATCAGATCATTTGGTGGAACATGTGGAACAAACCATACAACTATTGAATATCCCAGAACCAAGCGAGCAATACACACTGGAGACCTTTGCTACAGAACAAAACATCATCTTGGGACTCACATCGCAAACATCACTCAAACCTAAATCTACATTCCAACATATATTATCTCCAGATAATGTAATTGATACCTTTTTCAAAGTTACTCAGCAAGATCTTAGGCATTCCTATCTAAGAGGCAACAAAATCAAAGACATAATGTAACATACATGGAGCGAAAAGCATTACAAGAACTGCAAAAAAACACAGAAGTAACAATTAAAATCGCAGACAAGGGGGAAACATAGTGCTGTTAAAAACCTCATACTATGGGAAAATGGCTATGACACACTTGAACGACCAAGCATGCTATAAAAAACTGAAAGTAGATCCATTACCAAAATTACAGGAAGATTGGATACTAATGAGCCAGTGCTGAAGGGACCAAGATCTCATCACAGATGAAGAATATCAGTATCTCAATTTACAATTTAAAATCACCTCTATCATATATTTTGTGCCAACAATCCATAAACCATACCTCCATCTTCCAAGCAGTCGTCCAATCATTAATAGCATCGGATCATTCACAGAGCATATTTCAGAATATATAGACCATGAACTTCAGCCTCTAACAGTATCTCTTTCCTCCTATGTCTGTGACACAAACACATCATCCAGTAATTAGAAAATGTGTTCTGGGAACCAGAATTTATGTTAGTTACAATGGACGTTTCCTCACTTTACACCAGCATTTTACATAAAGAAGCTCTGCATACCACAAACTATTTTCTGAAATCCAGATCAATATCTTACACTGGCCAAAACAATGTGATACTAGAAATGCTACAGTTCACTTTGAAAAATAACATCTTTACCTTTAGCAAACAGCTTTACAGACAAATCCAAGGGACCGCCATGGGTGGCAGGTTTGCCCCATTGTATGCCAACCTATACATGGGGCACAACGAGCTTGAGCACGCATGGCGGCATCCATCATTTATGGAACACAACAATATAATTTTCTGGGCAAGATACATAGATGACATCATACTCATATGGAACGGCAGTCAGGACAAACTGGATCAATACATGACATATCTCAATAACAATACTTAAAATCTCACTCTGACGATGCAGAGCAGCAAAACAACAATCAACTTTTTGAACATCAATCTATATATACAAAATAACAGGATTCTGACCACCCATCTAAACCGACAGCAGTCAACAGCACATTGTATGCCACAAGCAACCATCTGGCACACGTCATAAACAATATCCCGTTTGGGGAACTGTTAAGAATGAAAAGAAACCGCTCAACACAAGCAGACTTTGAAAAACATGCAGACCGAATAAAAAACAACTTCATTGAGAGAGGGTACAGCAAATCTTTGGTAAACAAAAGCTATCTCACGACATCTACCAGAACAAGAGCACAACTGCTCCAAGACAAAAAAACCCTCATGGCAGTCTCCCATTTTCCAAAAAACAGATGTATTACCACATATAGCTCCAACAGCTACATCATTAAGAATATCCTATCCAAAAACTGGAACATTTTACGGATCAACCAAGATTTACGTGTTACTCTGGATGAACATCCAACCATAACATTTAGAAAAGTACCAAGTTTGAAAAACAAACTGAGTCCTTCACATTTCCAAGTGCCAAAGCATAAACGAGAACCTATGTCAACAACCTGGTTACAGGCACCTCTCAAAGGCAACTATAGATGTGGCCAATGCCAAATATGTAAATATTCAGAGAATGGTAAGAGAACAGTACAATTACCCGCTGGTGACATCAAGGAGATTCAACAACTCATCAACTGTAACAGTGCTTTTGCAATTTATGCAATAACGTGCACATGAAAAAAAATATACATCGGAAGCATAAGCAGACAACTCAAAATAAGGATTGGAGAACATATAAGATCTATCAAAAATAAAGACATCCGATCACCTCTAGCAATGCATTTCATGAATCAACATGATGATGCAGACATAATTGGTCTTAGTTTCTATGGTCTTGAACAAGTTTAACCACCACCAAGAGGAGGAAATACTGAACTAATTATATGCAAACATGAAGCAAAATGGATTTGTATTATGGACTCATGCCATGCTGGTCTGAATTCAGACCAAGAACTACATCACTTTCTATAAGGATGCCCTTATCACAACATCGACCACAAATCAGACATTGCTCAATAACCAACTGTACCCCATAGATGATCCTAATAACTGCGACTCAAGACAACAAACAACTTCTTCCTTTCATTACTCTTAACTTTTTTGACAATTTAAAAACCATGATGTAATTATGAATTTGATTGTTTTGTAAGATAACAGGCAAAAATTCCCTTTTCTTCCCCAGGGAAGCAGCTCTACCTAACGCAATCCCAAATACTGAAATGAAATACATCACGTACAAACAACCCAAATTATACAGTGACCCATTTTTTCCAGATGCAATGATCATATACAGGGGCCCGTCCACAAACGCATAAGCAAATATAACACTCACCAATAATTCTATTTTGCTTAACCTTGGCAAAGGCCTCCTCCACAAATGGCAGTAGTTATGATGGTTATTTTAAAAAAATGTATCACAAACCCATTCGAAATTCACGAGATCATGTTACCATGAGATAGATCCCAAAGTAAAATACGGCTGCAAAGTGAAAACGCGATTATGTCACAGCACGATCGACGCAATGATGTCATTACAGTGCAATCGCATTCAAAAATGCAATGCACTGTTTATTTAGCAATCACAACACCTGGAATCCGACCACAGACCACGAGCAAACAAAGACATACATAGGTAAGCACATCAGGCTATTTGATTTCACATTAGAATATAGTCGAGCCCCAACACCTAACTCGCTTCTAGAGCAGGCTGAATGCACTTTTTCTGTAAAACGTACTTATGAGAGTTTACCTCTTTTTAGGATATACCATCCACAAACACCAGAAGTCTAATCTCAAGAAAGCCACCATACTAGATTGAGGCGTACCAGTAAGTATTGGCCCGTTGTACCTATAGACAAAGCAGCAAACGTTGTACCAAAAAGTTTTGAAATAATTAAGTCATGTGTCTAAATACAAACTATATTTTTTCTCTCAAGCAATTCCATAGAGAATAGGAAAATGAATTCCCTCTCCTGAAGAAACGCCCCAGCAGGGATGGGGAAACACGTGTTGAGAGCCATCATTAAGAGTCAGCATTTGGGCCACTCTGCAGATAGCAGAAAGTGAGGCAATATATAACATTCAAACAAATTAAGGCAATTGTCCATGTCACAGTGAAGTAACTGTGAGTAGAGTGCAAATTGGCAAGTAAATATTGAGATTCAGCATCTATTCCACCTTGCAGATAGAAAAAGTGACACGAGTCAACATACAAACCATTTAAGGAAAATGTTAATGCCATAGTGAACTGTGACACAATCGAATGGAACATGACAAAGAAAATGTATAGCTAACAATCTGCAATCAATTGATGTTAAAATTGAAAGCTTATAAATGGGACCAAACAACCAAATGAATTCGAAAAAGTTTGTGAATGTGTTTAAGACAATTTATTGCTAACAATCTATACCTGATTGATGTTAAATAAAAACTGCACATGTTGGAACAAACCACAACTGACCAATTAAGTGGTAAATTCTTTAAAGGTCTAAGCGCAACCAGGGCTAACAGTTTTTTTATTTTCTCCTCTCGGAATTTCAAGGGCTCTGAGCGACTGTTAGTTTTTCCCCACGTTAATGAGCGCCTTGAAACACTGCCTGTGTCTAGGCACTTTATAAATAAACATTACCATACCATATATGACTGACTTCAAATGACCTAAGGCAATTACTTTTAATACACAGCCTTGTATCTCCCTGTGCCAAAATGGCCTACTTTTCTCACCAAAACAAATGGGAAAAGATCTAAAAATAATTCCAACTTGCTATTATCAGCAATAGTACAACTGTCGAACATCTTCATTAATTCATTCCATTGTCACATGCAGTCACAATTCTTCCTATCTTTGCAAACTTTATCATTGCCTCACTTCATCAGGGCTTGGGAATAGGGGCTCGGACCATGGCTGGATAGAGTTTTCCATTTGAGATTGACAACAGAGGGATTCACTCCTCCAATCTCTTAGGCTTCCTTGCCTTGGGGTAGCTTGCTGTAACCCTAAGGGTTCAGCAGGCTCTCCATTATTGTTGAATATTTATATTTGTTCACTCGTTGATTCGGTCCGGCCATAAAGATTTCGATTTTCTGTCTACACTGCTGATACACAAATCTCTGCCTGCTTTTCACAAGTAAAAATGCAAGAATTAGCCATAGGGATTCAAGTCTTTCACCCTGCATCAAATGTGATGCAATTTGATGCAAAACGAGACACTGGCATGTTTTTTGAATGGAACAGGAATAAGAGACAGAGAAGACTTAAGATTCACACAAATGTAGGGAAGGGAAGGACCACATCCCACCCCCATAGGCACTTTACGGTGAGGCAAGTCCCATTGGAAGACCTGTGATACATCAAGGGACAATCAGGGACATCTTTGGGGGCCCCCACATGATGATAATATTATGCGAAATAAAGATGTTTAGATTTAGTGCGTGTATATAAACAGACACAATTTTGGTAGCCAGAATCGAAGCTAAGGGGCATGCATGGCCATGCTGTGTTATTTGGTGTATTACACATAGGCCGCAAGTCTGATGGGGAAATCTGAACAGGCCAAACCATTGATGAGAGAGGGCCACTTTGCTAGCTTCCACAGAAACTCCCCTTTTTTCTAGAATGTTTGCCAATATGTTTATTCCAAGGAAGAATGTGCCCTGCAGGGCCAGGAGACAGTGTTAGGCGATGTGATGCACAAACAGGCCAGAGCAGGCCTCAGACCCCCACCCAGCCAGCTATGAGTTATGGCCCCTACAACTGCCCCAGTCCCAAGACCCCTGAATTCCGAAGACACCAGTGGATCCCAGACCACTGAACATAAACCAAAGCTATACAAGATCCAAGAGAATGGCCACCCTACCTTTACTTCATAATAGGGCTGTACCGAATAGCATATTTAGTATTTGGCCGAATACCGAATAGTTTGTTAACTATTCGGCCGAAGCCGAATATGAAGCCGAATAGTTGCTTTTTTAAATAAATCGTGTTCCAAACTTCAAAAAACACACTTATTAAAAAAACGAATAAAGCACAATTTTAAATGCATTCTATACTTTTATTTCTCTTCAGTGTAATTAATGTAGAATCTTCATTTAAAATAAACAAAAAACAAGAAACAAAGAAGATTTAACCAAAATGAAGGGAACAAATGTACAGAAGATTGTTGCATATTCATTGCCAGTTAAAGTAGGAGTCTTCATAAATGCAAAAGGACTGGCTTTGTGAATCAGATGCTTTGCATTCGCTATCCAGTTGCAAAGTCGATGCGGTCGAGTTTTGAAACTTCTTTGCAGCTCACATAGAAATGTATAAAATGGTTCATGTCGGCTCATGCAGGACACAAGTCAAGAGGAAATCTGAAATGTGTGAACTCCATCTCGCAACTATTCACCCCACCCAAACAAATGCTGCTCACTTTTCACTTACCCTAGCCACTCTTTCTCGCCAATACACAAACATATGCAACTTATAATTCCTGACAAAATATCAGATAATGTTAAGCTCAGGACTCAAGTCCTTAAAAAAAGAAAAGGGGGGACTATGACGTATGCAAAGGGAAGTGACATGACAGGAACTGAAAGTATCTGTGCACATTTGTTTCAGTTTGTTTTTTCCAACTGAAAAAAGTGCACATTGCATATAAACATTCAACAAAAGTAAAGATGTTCCTGTATTGTTGCAGGCTAAGTATAAAAGATGAGTACCTTTTTTGTCTAAGAATCTGTAACAAAATATGCCCTAAAGTGCAGATTACAACATAAGATATTTTTCAGCTGTGTAATAACAATTTTTCTGGTCTAATTTTATTCAATTTTGCAAACTGAAGTCTATATTTGCCTTTCTGAGGTCATGTTGCATTGTATTCAAATGAGAATGTCAAAGTATTCAGCAAGAGCCTAATAGCAAGGAACTATTCGTCCGGAGCCGAATAGCTTTTTTTCAGCCGGAATTCAGCCGAATACTTACTCGAAGCCGAAGTTCGGTACACCCCTACTTCATAATGACATGATTTGTAATGTGAGGTACAGGGAGAGATAAATTATCGTTCAAAAGCAAGGGTGGGAGCTTTGGAAGCAGAAAGACATGGATGGGATGATGAAATGTGTGTAAGTCAGAGTGACCTCGAGACTCCCCCTGTACCACCCTATGCTCATGCCAGGTGCCCTGTATAATGATAGAGTAGTATTGTTATCAATTGTATCTAATTGGCTCTTCAACCTTAATTCCCTGGAGACAATAAGCCCAGATGAGCCCACGTGATGGACAGACGGGGCTGGGACCAATGGGCTTTCATCCCCAATGGAGAAGGCTGGCAATGTATAGGGTCGCACCAACCAGCCGCACGGGTTGTTACTGTATATAAATGACAATGTGTCCCCTTTTAAGTTTCTGCTTGCACCCTTTTTTGCTCAGAATGTCCCTTGGCAGCAGAGTTATTTCCTGGCACGCCTATTTTTGTAGAAATCAAACTTGTTATCCTTGCAAGAGTTTCTTGGCCCTTTTTCCCTAGCTGGTTGTTATTTTTCTGGTGTGAGAGCGTTTATGGGCTTGTCTTCAATCGGTGACCCTGAAGTGATCTCAGCACCCCTTTACTTGCAGAGGTGTCCGGGTCGCTTCTCCTGAGGTGCCACGCCCACCTACATCGACCAGTCCCGAAAAAACGCATATTCTTGAGTGGTTTTACATGTGCCGTCTTTGCAGAATTCCTGTCTGCTCTTTGGAGCGGGCACTGCTCCCAGAAGAGTGCAGGCTTGTGTTATTGGAGACTCCATAACGGAGGTGTTTGGGTGAACATACGCACCTGAATTTAAACTTGCAAGTGATAACAAGTAGGGGCGGGAGTGTGGGAGAGTGTGATGGGTGTGGTTATATGGATAGTGAAAGTTTTGGTTTGGTATGGGTGTGGTTTGTTTTATTCTTTGGTATTATTAATTTTGTAAGGAGAATATTAAGGAAAAGAAAATGGAATGGTAGGGAGTGTTCCCGAGTGAGGTGAAAAAGTGGTACCACAGATATTGTGTAATAGATGGAAAAAGGAAACAAATAGGAGCCCGGAATAATTAGTGGACTCAGAAATAGTAGTTGTTCTTATTTTAGCTTGTTTCCTTTGTGCCTTTATTCTGTGGGGTGGAGGCCTGAGGGAGGGTGTTGTGTAAGTAGCAGTGTGTATTTAGTGTGTGGATTGTGAGAGTGGGGTTGTGGAGTGTGGGAAGAGCGAGGGGGTGGGAGAGACTGTTTTTTGATTTTTTGATGGGAGGGAGAGGAAGAAGGATTGCCTTTTTTGGCATAAGGCAGTGAGGCCCAATGCAATGGGAGGAGAAACACTGATAGAGTATATGTATAAGGTCCTGCCACTATATTGTTACAGAATTAAGATGTACCAAAAGCAATGGATGACTGACGGAAACAAGAGGAGGGGGATGCCCTTCTCGCAGCCAGAGCAGGGAATTTGAGAACACATGTCTACATTTCTAACAGCTAAATATAAGGGAAAACAGTTACAAAAGAGGAAGGATATATTAGATCTCTGGAAAATGTTCAATGATACAGATGATCATGAGGGAGGAAGAGAGCAGGACCGGAGTGTGGGGGATATACCCATTGGCAGCTCGCCCCGCAGTAGGCTACACTAACCCGAACTATGTTTCCACTGCAGCGAAAGCCCCACCACCCCTGTATGCATTCCCTCCAGATTTCCCACTGCATGACAATGTCAATTAAAGAGACCTAGAAGTGGCACTGGCAGCTGCTAGAACAGAATTGAATAGATTATGAGCAGCACAGGCTGAAGTAAAACCCGACAAACCAGCAGAGCAAGGGTCAGATGGGTGGAAATCAGGAAACTTTGTATTCAGAATAGATACATAAGGGCTCTGGCAGACTGCACTATGTCCCATGGGCGCAGATGGACAAAAACAATTTCATGAAGGCTCACCTGCCCCTCATGGCGGGTGCCGGCATGGGGATTTATGCATTTGAAAAGCAGACCGCCAGAGTACCCCTGGCAGTTGGCGACATAAAAAACCTATCGATACCGACTATTGGAGACCAAGCTGGGGATGTGTGGGTGAAAGCAGGATACCCGTGAGTGACTTTGGGGAACCATGCACATGATGGAGCATCATTTAACAAGATCTGAGAAAAATATGGGATGTGCTGCAACAAGCATTTCTTGACCCACCAGACCTACAGTTAATAATGCAATGTAATATGGGTGATGACGAAGACCCCTCTCAGTTTATTCTTAGAAGACAGGAGATGTGGAGGACGGAGACAGGTAACTCATAGGACCAATCAATAAATACCCTTTTTCTACTTCATCGTTATAAATGGACTGCCCAAAAAGGTGCACAAATCACTAGATAAGATTGTGGGCATCAAGGCGAAGGGGTGGACTGAAATACAGAGCAGAATAATACACCATTGCCAGAGAATAAAGGAGCATGACAAGGAAACGGCCTAGAGATGACAAACAGAGGAAGCAAAGCTAGTACAAAACAAATTAGGCAAAGTTGCTGTGGAGACGTCAGTGTCGACGCCGGTACAGACAGAGAAGGCCAGAAATGCCCAAGACATCGCAAATGCCAGAATAGCTGGGATTTGGTCAGGAGGAGGGCAAGGACAGTGGGGCAGAGGTCCACATAACCGTGGCACACAGTGGCAACAAGGAGGACAGCAGCGAGGAAGAGGTGGGCTGCGAGGAGCAAGGGGAGGACTCGGGGGGATGGTGTCTAGAGGAGGGGTGGATGGGTCCTTCACAATATTGGAACTGCAGGAATTGGGGGCACTTTTCAAGAGAGTTTAGAAGCAGACAAGGGACAGGGTATAACTATGGCCCACCACCTCAGGGGCAGATGCCTAGAATTACTTCTATACCTTACAAGATACACCAGGCCTACACACAGTCATCCCTGCAGATACCTGGTCAACCTGGCCAGCATCAGCAAGCAGTGCAACAATACACACCCCAGAACACATTCCAATAGGCAGGTGGCACAAACCCATTCAACCGAGCGCCAAATGGTACGGTCACCCCGCGCGTACTGGGGAGAAATCCTTTCTTGTTCCCTGGGACAAATTCCTCACCTGACTACAACAGCCCACAGAGAAATCTTGCGTGTCCGGTCCTGTCAATGACCCTAAATCCTGACGGTTATGATTTACTCGGGTGCTGCGAAAATCATTTTTGCAGGGTTTTTTACCATTAATTTTTTCATGAAAAAAAACAATAATTTCTTTACATTTATTTTTGGGGGGAACCCCCTCCACATCCCCCATTGAATTTAATGTTTTATCTATTTCCAAACAACCACCACACATATATATAATTTCGTAACCCCCCAAAAAAATCTGATGGGTTTTTTCATAAAAAAATGTGCAGTCATTCACTGATCATGGAATTGTTTGCACCATGCCAGGTATGTATCCAATAACAGCAATGGTAGTAATACATGCAATGGCTGGGGAGGTAGTGGTCTGAGGGATACTCATACACTCAGATATGTTCTTCTATGGAATAACAGTGCCTGTGGAGGCAGTGTCACAGATTGCCATGGTCTGCTGGAGAGTGCTGACAGATTTTATCTTTTGCACTGTGGTGCCCCCAGAATTGATGGCAGGTACGATCTTGTCCCTAGACTTGTAAGGATTGTTGGTATCAGCGAAGAGAGTTTCTTGTACTAGGCACAGTCTGAGTGGCGTACAGTGCTTTGCTTTGACCCCACTGTTTGAAAATATTGACAATGACAGAGAAATAATACTGGAGATTTGTATCCCTTACAAGATCATGGTACAATATCGAAGGGTGCAGTGCCCCTGATGGCTGTTGTAGCCCCGCACCCTTCATTGAAGCAGATCTAGAATATGTACTCAAGCAGTTATGTACCACCTACCCACATGATGTTGTTCTTTTAAAGGAAGGTACCCCAGTACACATAACACTAAAGGCAGGGGTAATGCTACCCAAGGTGCAGCAGTACCCACTATCAGACAGAAGCAGAGGAGGGAATCAGTGACACAATACAGGCCCTTCTCAAACAAGGCATAATACTGCCATCCACATCACTGTGTAACACAGCTATCTATCCTGTGAAAAGGGCAACACAGTGCAATTGAAGAATGATCCAGGATTTATGCGCCCCAAATGATGTGGTACAAAAAGAGTTTTCTGTGGTTCCTAACCCAGCCACCATTCTATGCAGTATCACCAAAGAGGCGACCCTCTTTACAGTAGTAGATATGAAAAATGAATTCTTCTTGAAACCTTTGCACCCCAAGTCATAGTATCTCACAGCATTTACGAATGGCAGAAAGCACAATGAACACACTTGTTTTCCCCAGAATAACACACAAATAATTTAGGAAACATTCAAGTGCCCAGCACGATCATCCAGTACGTGGACGACTTGTTTGTGTAGCTACAATGAGCAGAACTGCTGAAGACACTCTATCACACTCCTACAAATTCTGGCCAGCAAGCGATACACGGTTGACAAGGCCAAACTCCAGTACTGCCAGCATGAAGTGCTGTATTTAGGTCAGTTAATATCATCAAATGGCAAGACAATCATAAGAAATATGATACCACCCCCAGACCTATGACAGTGAAAGATATGCAGAAATTCTTAGAGTTCTGTAACTATTGCAGATCATAGATTCTAGACTATGCAGCATACACCAGGCCACTCCTGCAAGCCCTCAAGAAAGCACAAAAAGGCAATCACAAACTCGAGTGGACAGCAGACATGATAAAAAATGTCAATGATATTACTTCGAGGAAGTAATATCCACAGCCCCAGTGCTCGCTACCCCAGTCTATGCACAGGAGTTCTACATATTCTCGCATTCTAATGGCAAACCCATGACTGCCATACTGACCGAAAAGAGTGCAATTGGCCACAAGCCATTGGCCTATTACAGTTGACCCCTTATGGTCCTTTTAAGAAAGGTAACACAATGTACGAAGGATGGGATGGAGAGTAACTCTAACACCAAACAAGAAGACCGACTTATGAAGTTGGCAAAATGCCATGTTTTACTATCAATTATCTAAAACAGAGAGTACAACGGACATCAACGGATGTCACACAGCACAATCTCAACACATTTCATAAAAAATTACATAAATTACACTTTTATAGCAAATACTTGTCATACGTGACGTCACACTACGTAGCAAACTTCAAAAACATACGGGGGATTGTGGTTGGTTCAAGGGGAACATCTAAGTGTACTTTCTATATGGGATAAGATTGTGATTGTGTCTCTATGGTCATGTGGGCAACTTATTAGTGCAAGTCATAGTGCAAGTCATTCTTGACTGTGATTAGAACCACAACACCTCATTGGCTCTCAAACTATAAGGCCGTTTGTTGTATGGCCTTCTACAATTGGTTGGCACGCTTGTACCCTTCTGGAACATTTGATTCTCTAGCAGCATGTAAGCTGGAGCCCCAGGTTCTGGTGGGTGGACTTGACCGAACCTCCCCACCCAATTAGCCCATCATCTCTCATAACTCATGCCATCTGCCATTCAGATTGTCTTTGAACCTGGCCTTTTATTAGCTTCTCGTCTCTGGGAATATAAGGGAGTATCAGCACATTCTTATCAAGGTTCATTCTTGCATGCCCATGTCTATTCTCATCCCGACCATTTCTCCTGCATTCGAGGAACTGAATCCAGTGCCGCTGCCAGAGTTTTGCATTCTATACGGAAAAGGGCAGTACGAGAAACTGCAGAGGAAGAAATTATCAAACTATATATCTAGAGACTCAGCTGCGTTGCTCGCTGAAATCCCTGAAGAATACAGACTATCTAGCTCAGCTGAAACTTTCTTCACCTCCCTATTGTTACCCGGCATGCAAGCAGCAGCCAATGAAAAATGGCTGCAGATTGTACGCTGGGAGGTGGTCAAATCGACAAATGATACATGGAATGGGTTCAGCGTCAAAATGGTTGAGCGGTATGCCCTAAAACTGATGACGATGTGGAACAGGTACATCCTCGATATGTTTGCAGCAATGGAGGAGGGCATGTACTGAGAAAACGGGGATTCCTGGTGCAAGTTCGTGCCTCCCAAAGATGCAAAGAATGGGTCATTGTCTCACATAATTGAGCCGTACATTGTCTAGGGGTCTGTATGAGGAAAGAAGGTGTAACCCAAGGAAATGACTGGTTCAATTTTGCATTCGATTGGGCCCTGCCCTGGCTAGGAGCCATTGTGAAGATGCCGGAACCTGTCATCGTGTTCATCTTGGTCATCTTCTGCACCTGCCAAATGGGCCTCCGGTGTTGTGCTAAAGTGTTGCCTAGTAGCGCAATGATGATGGTGTCAATTGGGCTTTCAAAAGTACCCTGCAATACAAAAGATAGTGAGATACAGACTGGCCACTCCATTCCTCACATGATTCCCATTCCCTATGGAGACGAAGTGGACTGCTTATATCACACCACCATTGTCCCACCCCCTGACCCTGAGAACTATGAGGAAGCATGTGTGGATCTGGCAGGTATTGGGGGATGTATCTATATCGCATGCACGCCTGAAGAATATGCACGATCAGGAGAAAGTTTGTGGTCAGTGTGTAGGGCATGGATACCAATAAAGGGAACCCCACCATATGAGGAGGCAGTAAGAAGGGAGAATGAGCGCATGCATTAGAGGGAGTGTGTTACTGTAGAAGTAACAAAAGGGGTGGAGTGTTGGAAAGGGAATGACCCCATCCAAGCCCCCTAAGTGTTTTGAGTTGAGTCCTGTTGGAAGAACTGTGATACAGACACCCCCACACAACGATATTATGCAAAATATGGATGTTTAGACTTAGTGAGCATATATAAACAGATGCCATTTTTGTAGCCAGAATCAAAGCATGGGGCCTGCACGGCCATACAGTATTATATGGTGTATTACCCATAGGCCGTGAATCTCTAGGGGAAATCTGAACATGCCCAAGCGCTGATGAGAGGCCCACGCTGCTAGCTTCACCAGAAATTCCCCTTTGTTCTAAAATTGTTGACAATATGGTTATTCCAAGGAACAATGTGCCCTGAAAGGCCACGATACAGTGTTAGGCACTGTGATGCACGTGTTATCAGAAATAGGCCAGAGCAGGCCTCTGACCCCCACCCAGCCATCTATGAAGTATGGCATTTACAACTGCCCCAGTCACAAGACCCCTGAATTCTGAAGATACCAGTTGACCCCAGACCACCGACCATAAACCAAAGTTTTAAAAGTTCCAAGAGAATGGTCAGCCTACCTTTTTTCATAATGACATGATTTGCGAGGTACAGGGAGGTATACATTATAGTTCAAAAGCGAAGGTGTGGGTCAGAGTTACCTCGAGACTCCCCCTGTACCAGCCTATGCTCATGCCAGGTGCCCTGTATAATGAGAGTAGTATTGTTAGCAATTGTATCTAATTTGGTCTTCGACCTTGGTTCCCTGAAGACGATGAGCCCAGCCGAACCCACGTGATGCAAGATGGACAGATGGGGCTGGGACCAATGGCCTGCCTCCCCTATTGAGTAGGCCGACCATGTATAGGGTCGCACCAACAAGCCACGCAGGTTGTTACTGTATATGAATGACACTGTGTCCCCTTTTAAGTTTCTGCTTGCACCCTTTTTGTTCAGACCTGGCAGCAGAGTTCTTTGCTGGCACACCTATTTTTGTAGAAATAAAACTTGTTATCCTTGCAAGAGTTTATTGGACCTTTTCCCCTGGCGGGTTGTATTTTTTCTGATGTGAGCGATTAGGGGCGTGCCTTCACAGAAAATATGTTCAAAACCGGGCAGCATTTTTTTTAACATATGGAGTACTTGGTTCCACCAGTTAATTACCTTTGGACCATTCATCGGCCCAATAAAAACACCCCAAAGTGTGAAAATGCACCTGCTTAAAATTATACAACTATAAAGATGTGTACAGGTACACTGACAAGGATGTACCTCTATCTCTCTATGCGTGTGCTTCTATCGCCTGAAGAGATGTGGACCTCCGTCCATAAACAGACTCTTTTATTACTAAGGGACTGACATTTAAAACTCAGAATAGTGATGATGGAAAAGCTTTGAGGTAATCATAGCCACTGGCATTTTGGCTGGACAGGCACACATTTCAACGTTGTTCAGCCTTCTGTGGAAAATTACAGAAGGGGAATAAACATATTAGGTTTGGACAAATCTCAGTAGAGGAAGCACATCCCAAACTGCTACGTCATATCCCTTCTTGACTACATCACAAGCAACTCCAGCCATGGTTCTACCCTCTAATGCATCATCAGTGAGGTGCAGCGTGGGCATTTAAGCACAGCAAGGTGGTTTCCCCATTGCATTATTGCGCTCCGTGGCCCTGTCCCACCAATGTAACGTCTTTAATAGGGAATGCGTTGGAATACTGGGGGTTAGAGCCTAGCTTCATGGGGATATGCCTCATGCAAATGTGCCCCGGTTTGAAGTAACAATGAGTAATGTCTCTCACTACAATTAGCATTCAGTGAAGCTCACTGCGACCTCTCCAGTAACAAGAAACTGTATCAAAGATTTCAAATATAAATAACTAGCTAAACGACCCATGTACGGGTTATAGCTGCTAGCACTCGCTGTAGCCTTCAACATAAACTGTCTTCTGTGTTGCTGGACAGGTTCAGCCTTACATGTTGCAAGGGCTGTTAGAAGCAAATATGACATTCAGGAACAGACATATGTTATGAGCAAAATATATATGTGGTAACAGGCATGCTCAATTCTCATTTGACTCATAATTCCATACTATTGCAACACTGAATGCACAGGATTCCCACCTTGACTCTGCCTTGGCCTATTCTTTATAGTTAAGGCATCCGGGTTTTCAGACGCTGGTCTTTTTCAAATACAATGCTCAAAACTGCCTGTGCTGTTTCTTCAAAATCTCATTTAATGTGCCCTTTGCCCTCCCAGTAGTAGCAGTGGGGGAGCTTTCAAGGTGACAGCTTTTATAAGTGCATTAAGAAAGAGGAGATACAAGTGCAACACCTACATCAGTGTTGTTTGAAGTAATCACCAAGGGCCCGATTCATGGAATATTTTCTCGTTACAAAGTGACTTTGCACTGCCGACACAAACCCTGATTCATGGAACTGTGCAAACTTTAAGTCTGGGCAAAGTCAGCGCATAGTCATTTTTGCAGTACAAAATGACTTTGCCCAGACTTTGCATGGAAAAAATACACTTCGCACGGTTCCATGAATCAGAGTTTGTGTCGGCAGTGCAAAGTCACTTTTCAGCAGTGCAAATTCACTTTGAACAGGGCAAATATTCCATGAATCAAGCCCACCTCTCTAGTTCGAACTCGAAGCATTCATTATTTGGTAACCATTAAGGTGAGGGTACACCGACAAGTCACAGAAGTTGCAGGGGGTAGTATTCTCCAAAATGGTCTCAACCTGGGGGATATTAAAACGAATGTAGTCCACTCTCAACTGTAATACTAGGCTGTCTTTCATTGCAGATGCAGAGCCAAGCCAGGGCTAATTGGCTAAGCTGGAGACAGTCCTGATGCTGATGTGGGTTAATGCTGAAGACTATGGCCAGGTATCATGAAGTGATTCCAAGCTGTTGCATTGTTCTGGAATGCTGGGGCCTCACAGACCAATTGTTCACAGTCCATCATGTCATGAAATCCTATTCTGACCAATTGAAATACAGGGAAGAACACAGGCTCATTTGTGGTTTTCTAGAATTGATACCTCAACTTGTTTCCGAAATGCTTTGGTCATAAAGATTTAACAGTTGAAGGAAAATAGTGTACTTCCTTTGCCTTAATATGATTAAGTGGGAAGAGGTCAGGTTATACTCTGCAGAGATGTGGATAAGCGGCACAAACTTAAAAACTATACCAAATACAAGTGGCAAAATAAAAGTAACGTCCAAGCAAAATTCTGTAAAAAATACAAATGCTTAATAAAAACACTAATGAACTAGCTCTGCAAGGAAAACACAAGCAAAATAGATTGCATGTATATTACACAGCCCACGGTAGTGGCTGTGTAGTTATGGTTAAGTCGCTAATCCCATAGGACGAGCACATTTTGGGCGGCTTATAACTTCGCTCCCCTGGACGAATCCTCACCAAACTTTGCAAAAAAAGTATATGACACTGAATTTTTCTGCTTATTTTTGTGAGGTTTGATTCAGGGGGGTCAAAGTTATAGAGGGGTCACAATATTTATTTTTTCCCATAGAGATATGGGAAAAAACTTTGCGCACGCCTACAGCTCAAACCGCTGGATGGGTTTCCACAAAATTTGCAGCAGGACCAGCGGCTTAGTCCCGAAAGCGTGCTTTTGTTAATTTGGCATACATCCGTCCAGTAGTTTTTTTTTAAATGGCCAAAACATAAGGCAAAAAATTAGTGATATCTATGTCTGTTCCGCAGACACACTTCCCTGTTCGCTGCGCGGAAAAGACACTAATCGGCTTGTGTCATGTCTGCGGACACGCAACATGTTCTCTGATTGGCTGGGATGAGGTGTGATGTGCGTCAGATTGTTTCGATTCGACTGCCATTTTGGATCCGATGACAGCGCGGCAGCGAACAGAGGCAAAATGCAATTTTGGGGAGTGTATTGGTGTGCAGAAATGCTTGGGGAGGGTTGGGGAGTGAGAGATGGGTCAAATACTGTGTTTGTTTAGGTGGCAGGTGCCCTTGATGTGTTTGCCATGTCCGCGGCCATTGCAGTTGTCCGTGGACATAATAAATGCACCACTGCCTATTTTACTTTATTATGATGTTGGTTTTGGGTTGTTTGTAGAGAATTGATTGTAATTAATATCTCCTATAAGCAGCTTACATACCACAGTCAAAATGTTTGGTATTATAGGTGTGTTATGCTGCAGTGGTTGTGGCCAAGGCCTAGAGTCTTGGGAGCATGGTCGAAGGCCATAGGCCGTAGGCCATACTCCCAAGATTCTAGACCCTGGCCACAACCACCGCAGCATCACACACCCATAGAATCAAACACCCATCAAATATCCAGAATCCAAAAGTTTGTGTACTGTTTCATTTGTAGAGTTTGTATGTCAAGTTTTGGCTAGGCTATGCAGTTAAGATTGTGGAGTTTGTAACAAGGAGTGCAGTGTTTGTGAGTTTGTGTATTGTATATTTACTGGTTGAGGTTTTTGTGGTTGCATGCAGTTTTTTCATGACATGGGTAACTGGACCAGACATACTTTTTCGATCTTTGTGATAAAAGAAAAGATCATATGTTAGAGCAGGTACTTCATAATGAGTTATTGCATTGCATAATAGACATTTCTGTATTTTTTTACCCTCCTATTTAGTACTTTACAAGTACTATAGTTCAAACCATTGTACTGCACAATTTGCGCAGTTTCTGTGTTTGTTTTCTAAATCATTGGGTCTATGGGAAAAAAACCTTCTATTTTGTGGTACAATATATTTCTTTCATTGTCTCAGTGTTTATTTCTTGTTTCCTGCTAATCTTCTATCTTTGGCTTGTTGCAGATTTTTGGGGCATTAGATACCTGTTAGCGTATTCTAATTGTTTATTTCTAGTTTTATGCTATTAATCTATCTGTTGGGTTTTTGCAGATTTTTTGGGGCAGTTAGATACCTGTTGGCGTACGCTAACTGCGCACAGTTTTGAAGTTCAAATTTTGCTTATGTTCATACACAGATCACGTATTAAATTTTGGTTTTAAGCATATTAAGTAAGCGTTTACAAGATTTGCTGGCAATCTCTGCTTTAGAGTAATGGTTCTATCATTACATTCGAACCATCCACAATTCTTTTTTATATATGCAGTGTAGTGACCTGCATTGGTTGTGGCTCCTGTGTGATAGATTATACCTATTGTTGGGAAGGTTTTCTTACCCAGTGATACTTGACCATGTGTAAATCCAGTCAGCTTCCAGTTGTTTTTAGTACCATCTGCATTGTAAAATAAAAGCATTACTATTATGTATTTACTATGTGTCTGTATTTGTAAGGTGGAGCTATTATCTGAATTGCAGGTAGTACATAATCTGCCATGGTTTGCATTTTGTACAAGTTGCTGAAATAGAATGGATTCACAGTTAGGTATGGATACATACACGAAGCATTCATTGGGGACTTCTTCCTGTGCCACATGGTTGCAGAGAGGGCATGTATGTTTCTACATCTGAAAGATTTCATTTATAGGTATGTTTTTGTTTTCCAGTACTTGTAGTAAGTACATTAGACATTTTTGTGGATCTTCTTGTGAGTTTATAGTGAATTTGACGATTCGAGCACAGTAGTCCAATTCTTGTCTTATTCCATGAACACTGTAAGTGTTGTCAGGATTGTTGGTTGCATTTCTATGAAGGATTTACATTTGCAAACATAATTAGTCTGTACTCTGTAAGTAAATGTTCTCAATAATTGGTGGCAATTGGAATATAACATATATTGCTACATTTGCGTAGCAATTTACAGCAGTTACATTTGAAAATTTGAATGAACCTGACAGTTCTGTGTCAAAGTCATTTGTGCGGAGTGTGTGTTGCTTCTTTGAAGAAGTAGTTGAGTTAGTTTGAGCAGTAGATTCTTCTTTCGTTGTGGTACTTGATGAAGTATTAGTTTCTTTTTTTTTCTTGGGAGGAATTGGAGTGATATCCTGTATCATTTCAGTTTTAAGTAGTTTTCTTTCACAACGTGAAAGAAAACTACTACTAAGTAAACTTTCTTTTTGTGTAACAGGATAGGTTTTTAGATGGGGGCGTGGAGTGAACACAGCCTATTGTATTCTAGAATGCAAGGAATATCTGCATTTATTTTACTTGCATCAAAGTTGATCAGAAATAGCCTGTCAAGTGTACGTAAGCGTGATAGTGCGAAATAGCTCATGCCTTCTATAAAGACTGTGCTACCAATATCTATTAATGCTTTATCTCAGGTAAGACCTTGTGATTTGTGAATGGTAACTGCGTATGCTAGAGTTAGTGAAAATTGTTCTCTGTGTACATACATGTCTTTGAAAAGAAGTAACAGACTGTTGAACGTCCTATCCTTTTAACTTCTGATAGTTTGTCAAAGAGAATATTGACACATTGAATGTTGTTGTCACGTGGGTATGTTTAAAAGCCAACAACTGTACCAAGTGCTCCATTAACTAGTCCTTGCTCAAAGTCAAGGTTACGTTTAAGCATTACTCTACAGTTTAAAGATAATTTTAATATTTTATCCATAACCAGCTGTGTTGGAGATAGACAGGGTAATTCATAGAATTTCGCAGAAAAGTGTCGCAAGCGGCTGGCGCAGAGTGTCCGCGTGCGATTGTCTGCGCCAGGCACGTGCGCTAAAACCGATTTCCGCGCACAGCGTATTCATGGATTTTAGGCTCCCAAACCAGCCGTGGCGCAGAGTATCGCAGCGACCCTGCAGCAGCGCCAGTAACGCCCCCAAGAACGCCCTCGCGCAAGGAAAAGCCATCAAAATCGCTAAATCATCGCAAAGGGCTGCGCTAACACTGGACCAGTTTACAGGGCTGCCAAAAAAGGAACGCAAAGCGGGTAACGTGCATATCAGGGGTACGCGTGAAGTTATACACGCGATTAGCCAGGGTGCCAGGGTACGTGTATTTCAGGGGTGCGCGGGAAGTTCAACACGCGATAGTCCAGGGAACGTGTATTACAGGGGTACGCGGGAAGTTCAACACGCGATAGTCCAGGGAACGTGTATTACAGGGGTACGCGGGAAGTTCAACACGCGATAGTCCAGGGAACGTGAATTACAGGGGTACGCGGGAAGTTCAACACGCGATTGTCCAGGGAACGTGTATTACAGGGGTACGCGGGAAGTTCAACACGCGATAGTCCAGGGAACGTGAATTACAGGGGTACGCGGGAATTATCACACGCGATTTGGCAGGGTACGTGAATTACAGGGGTGCGTGGGAATAATCACACGCCATTTTGCTGGGTACGTGTATTACAGGGGTGCGTGGGAATTATCACACGCGATTAGGCTGGGTGGGTCCTCACAGGTGTTCCCTGTACACCCTCCACGGCCCCTGCAGGCAGCCCACAAAACAGGGGACTACCCTGCACACCTGCTCATGTCCCCCTGTACCCCCACCCCCCAGCCACCAGGGGCACCCACCACCAGGCCCCCACCCATGTCTCCTACCACCCCCACCCCCCAGCAGTGCAGGGGCAGCCTCCACCAGGCCCCCACTCATGCCCGACTCATGTCTCCCACCACCCCCACCCCCCAGCACTGTGGGGCACCTGCCAGCAGGCCCCAACCCATGTCACCCACCACCCCCACCCCCCAGCAGTGCAGGGGCATCCTCCACCAGGCCCACACTCATGTCCCCTATCACCCCCACCCCCCCTGCCACCAGGGGCACCCTCCACCAGGCCCCCACTCATGTCTCCCAGCGTGCTACGTGTATTTCAGGGGTGCGCGGGAAGTCCCACTCGCGAATAGCCTGGGCGCGTGTATTTCAGGGGTGCGCGGGAAGTTCCACTCGCGAATAGCCTGGGCGCGTGTATTTCAGGGGTGCGCGGGAAGTTCCACACGCGAATAGCCTGGGCGCATGCATTTCAGGGGTGCGCGGGAAGTTTTACACGCGACTTCTGCAGGGTACGTGTATTTCAGGGGTGCGCTGGAATTCTCACACGCGATTTGGCTTGGTACGTGTATTACAGGGGTGCGTGGGAAGTTACATACGCGATTAGGCTGGGTGGGTCCTCACAGGTGTTCCCTGTACACCCTCCACGGCCCCTGCAGGCAGCCCACAAAACAGGGGACTACCCTGCACACCTGCTCATGTCACCCACCACCCCCACCCCCCACCATCCAGGGGCACCCTCCACCAGGCCCCCACTCATGTCTCCCACCACCCCCACCCCCCAGCAGTGCAGGGGCAGCCTCCACCAGGCACCCACTCATGTCCCCTATCACCCGCACCCCCCCAGTCACCAGGGGCACCCTCCACCAGGCCCCCACTCATGTCTCCCACCACCCCACCCCCCAGCAGTGCAGGGGCAGCCTCCACCAGGCCCCCACCCATGTCTCCCACCACCCCCACCCCCCAGCAGTGCAGGGGCAGCCCCCACCAGGCCCCCACTCATGTCCCCTATCACCCCCACCCCCCCAGTCACCAGGGGCAGCCCCCACCAGGCCCCCACTCATGTCCCCTATCACCCCCACCCCCCCAGTCACCAGGGGCAGCCCCCACCAGGCCCCCACTCATGTCTCCCACCACCCCCACCCCCCAGCAGTGCAGGGGCAGCCTCCACCAGGCCCCCACCCATGTCTCCCACCACCCCCACCCCCCAGCAGTGCAGGGGCAGCCCCCACCAGGCCCCCACTCATGTCCCCTATCACCCCCATCCCCCCAGTCACCAGGGGCAGCCCCCACCAGGCCCCCACTCATGTCCTCTATCACCCCCACCCCCCCAGTCACCAGGGGCAGCCCCCACCAGGCCCCCACTCATGTCCCCTATCACCCCCACCCCCAGTCACCAGGGGCACCCTCCACCAGGCCCCCACTCATGTCTCCCACCACCCCACCCCCCCCAGTCACCAGGGGCAGCCTCCACCAGGCCCCCACTCATGTCTCCCACCACCCCCACCCCCCCCAGTCACCAGGGGCAGCCCCCACCAGGCCCCCACTCATGTCCCCTATCACCCCCACCCCCCAGTCACCAGGGGCAGCCCCCACCAGGCCCCCACTCATGTCCCCTATCACCCCCACCCCCCCAGTCACCAGGGGCACCCTCCACCAGGCCCCCACTCATGTCTCCCACCACCCCCACCCCCCAGCAGTGCAGGGGCAGCCTCCACCAGGCCCCCACCCATGTCTCCCACCACCCCCACCCCCCAGCAGTGCAGGGGCAGCCCCCACCAGGCCCCCACTCATGTCCCCTATCACCCCCACCCCCCCAGTCACCAGGGGCACCCTCCACCAGGCCCCCACTCATGTCCCCTATCACCCCCCAGTCACCAGGGGCAGCCTCCACCAGGCCCCCACTCATGTCCCCTATCACCCCCACCCCCCCAGTCACCAGGGGCAGCCCCCAGCAGGCCCCCACTCATGTCCCCTATCACCCCCACCCCCCAGTCACCAGGGGCAGCCTCCACCAGGCCCCCACTCATGTCCCCTATCACCCCCACCCCCCAGAAGTGCAGGGGCAGCAGGCAGTCAGGCAGCAGCAGGTGGGAGCGTGCTCGGGCTCTGGCGGGCAGTAGTTCGGCCTTCCGGGCAGGAGCGTGGTATTCCGTGTGCGTACGCGTGGCCAGCTTGGTACGGAGTGATTTAGCACGTGAAAATCCTGCACGTCAGCGTGAAAACTGAGGAAAGGCCCAAAGCGCGTAAGCACGTCTGTGACGTGACCCGCACAGGTGTTTCCCACACAGCACGTGATGACAGAGCACACGTGGAAAGACTGCACGTCAGAGTGTAATCGCGTGTGATTGGTGGAAATGGCCCTACACGCAGAAGTGACAAAGCGTGTGATTGGTGGAAATGGCCATACACGCAGAAGTGACAAAGCGTGTAATTGGTGGAAATGGCCCTACACGCAGAAGTGACAAAGCGTGTGATTGGTGGAAATGGCCCTACACGCAGAAATGACAAAGCATGTAATAGGTGGAAATGGCCCTAGCGCGTACACGCCGCGTAAGTGACGCTGGACGTGTGGGCCTGTATAAAAGGTACGTGTAGAACACGTTTTCCTTGTACGTGCTTTTCGTGGAGAGCGAGTGGGTGAATTCTGTACTTCTTGTCGTTTCACACGCGATTTACTTCACGGCGTTTCAAGTTCGTATTCCCTGTTACCTCTGACAGCTTTTTCTCTTTTTTCTCTTTTACTGGTTTACCTGGGCCTGTTCCCTCAAACAGTGTTCCCTTCTACTGTTGTCCTGTCTCCTCAGACAGCGTACAAATCTTCTTTTGGCGGGGGTGTTGCCAACCAAACGTGCTCCTTTTACACGCTCATTTACCAGGCAGGCGGTGAGTCACGCACGTATCTAACATCTGTGCTTGCCCCCTGTGTAGCCTACCCCTTCAGAGGTCATTCTAGGCTGCGTGTGACACGCATACGTTCATTCTTGTGTTACTGGGTGCCACAGCGTAGTGCAGGTTTTTCTTTCTGCACACGTGGTCTAGGAGGGGTTGCGTGCACGTCATCTCCCTTTTTTGGGCCTCCTGTGCGTTGTGTGACCCGTCATCTTTCCCCAGGGGTTACATTCAGCCTTGCTAGAGCACTAGGGTACAATTACCATCTGGTACCCAACCCCTTTGACCCCCAATTGCCCAAGACAATAGTCTACATCCACTCCCATACGCACATTAACATCAGTGCCATGGCTGGGAGGCGAGGATTCCGTAAGGGTGGCAAAGGTGGAAGAGCCACAAGTGGTGGCCGTGGTGGATACGGTAGGGGACGTGGTCGTAACTTGCAGGGTGAGCCTGTCCCCGCATGTGTGGAGGACCAGTCACGGGCACCCATAATCCCCCCCTCCCCCCCTCCCATTGAGGCTGATGTGGCTGACACCATCCATGCTCAGCCCTTGTTGGACCAGCCCATTGTGGCACCAGACCTGGCTGACTCCATGGCTGACTTCCAGGTCAGCAGGGCTACGACACGTGCGCTGGTGCACGTTGATGCCATCATGCCACGTGGATCTGGGGCAGCAAGGTCATCTGCTGCACCAAGGAGGCAGGGCGGAGAGGCTGCAGGGGCAGCTGCGGCTCCATCCACCCCAGCCCTCACACACCCAGCCAGGACAGTGTCGGTCCTAGTCCATGCTGCTGACATTCCCCCTGACACCATCACACTAGAGCCAATGCCTGCACCAACTCCCATGCTGAGTGTGCAATCCCACACTCCTGATACAGAGTCCACCAGGGCTCCTGCCCCTAGTGTCCAGAGCGGCGCAGGACACTCAGGATCACCACCACCTTCCAAGCGGAAGAGGAAGAGTGCTCGTCCGGCACAGGCTGATGCCCCAGACACGGCTACACAGTCCGGCCCGTCCAGGAAGCCCAGCTTCACGGATGACGAACTGAATGCACTTGTCGAGTATGTGTTCGGACATGACAACGAGATGGTCATTGTTGCAGGATCCAAGACCACACCTGCACAACGCCAGGCACACTGGCAGACCGTTGCGGACATCGTAAGTGCCCTTGGAATCGTGAGGCGCACAGCCAATGATTGCTATAAGCGCTGGAATGACCTAAAGCGCAGGGCAAAGAGTAAGCTGGCCTCAAGTCATGCTGCAACTCTAGTGACTGGAGGTGGGTCTCCAGTAGTAGACATGGAACTCACTCCACATGAGTCAGTCGCTGGGACCTACGTCACGGAGGAACAGATCCAAGGCGTGGGAGATCTGGCTGATTACGAGGCATTGTCCGGTGAGTGCACATGCATGTGTGTGTCATCCATGTGCATGGTGTGTGTGTGAGGGCTTCTGTTTGTGTGCCAGGTGAGAGTGTGTGCGCCTGAGTCGTATGGGTCAGCCATGTGCTTCATGCAATCCTTCCTGCGCAGCTGCATTTGGCCATAGCAGTATCCCTTCTGCCAACAGTAGACATCTAGCCCAACTGAACGCCAGTTGCCCTTGAAGTGTCACCTTGCCACAACATATTTGCTTATTTTTCACTGTTCATTCAGTCAGTTCGTTTGCATTCCACCACCTTCACTAGGCATGTCGCTGTCCACTAGTCACATGTCTGACATGGGTATGGTAAAGTGGAGTGACTTTGTTACCTGGATATCAATTGTACACACATGTCCCTGTGCAATTGGACCATTTCAGACTGGCAGCTCCAGGTGAAAAATCTGACCTGTTAGAATTAGAAAAGCAATTACATGCGGGAACTGGACTGAATGAATAGGTGCTGCCCTCCTCTCCATCTTCACTCAATAGCAATGGTACATGCCATCTGTGTGATGGCATGTGTGTTTCACCTGGCAATCACAGGCCAATGTGTGATGCCACTGCCAGGCAGCATGCAGAAAATGTGTTCATCTTCCATCTTGGTGTCATCAGTGTGTGCCATTTGCCTGCACTTCATACGCAGTGAGGGTGCATGCATGGGAGGATTTTAGTCATGTGGGACATGTGTCAATCAAGTACTGGTTCTCTTGCTTCTCAGCCCTCATTGCGTGCCATGGTGCTAATGCCTGTTTCCATTTCTTTGTTTTCATGTCTTTGCAGGGGAAGACGCACCTGATACTGCTGGGGTTGTGGAGATGGTGCAGACCCAGGAGGGGTCCGAGGGCCGACCAACCACCAGTGAGGGATGTGGTGTGGTGGTGGGGGAGAACCCACAAGTGCTGCAGGTCGTGCTCTCAAGGGGTGTCTCTGGCTGCACCTCCCCCGAGCTGTACTCAGGTGTTGATTCGGATGAGACCTACGTGCCGTCGCAGGTGAGTGTTCCAGGGAGGGATTCTGTTCTGTCTCACCCACCTGCACCAGGGTCAGAACCCTCCATGGGGATGTCAGTGTTGGCAGCTACGCCTTTGGTGGTTACGGATGCAGGGTCACACTCCGCGACATCTGATCCTGTTCCTGGGCCAGCAGATCAGGGGGTTAATGCAGCCCTGCAGCCTCAGGCAGTGCCGGCACAGCAAGGCGCAGTTCGCCTTGCCCCAGACAGGTGTGGTGCCCGCCGACGTGGTGGCCGTACGCCACCCGGCAATACCGCATGGGAGCAATCCATTTACGGTATGGCAACCCAACAGGCTGCATTATCCGAGATGATGGCTCAGGCCATGGATAGGGTGGCCACTTCCATTGTCCCCCCAGAAAGGCTGATGGAGCGACTAGAGCAGGCAACCGACTCCATCTGCCAGTCACACAGGGAGGACATGTTGGAGTCCAACAGGGACAGGCGGGCGGCACTGGCGACTCTGCAGGAGGCCATCTCCATTGAGTCCCAGGGCCACAGGGAAGCCCTGAGGCAGGAGCTCCTTCACCTCAGGACGACTCTTGTTGAGCTTGAGGCTTCAACACACCAAAGGACAGAACAGCAGCTGGAGCGTCTCACCCGTGCCCTCTCAGCTGAGATGCAGGCAACGAGGGCGGAGGTCCGGGCATCCCGTGAGCTGTTGCATGGGGACCTCCGCACACTCATCCTCCAGAACCAGACCTACCACACCCGCATGCTTGCAGCCATGGAGGAGCAGACTAGGGCCTTGCGTGGGCTGCCTCCCATAGTGCAACCACCTCCGGATGCAGCTGCACAGGGTGATAATAGCGACAGCAGTGATCCTCCCACAATAGGGTAGCCGTGTGGGCCATGAGCCCATGGAGGTGTTTTATCTTCCCAGGATCCACGCAGGTGGGTTCTGGTGTGCATCCTGTCCTCGGACCTCCTGGGTGGCCTCCCCAACCCCCCCGGGCCCATCAATGGCCATTTGTGATTGTTTCTTATTTTTATTTTTATTTTGATTTCTTTTATTCCCTATTTTTTTGGGACGATTTGTTGGCTTCCGTGGTTCCTGTGGGCATACGCTGCATTGTGGCTGGGCACATGCAGGCTTGTAATGTATTTGGTTCAGATGCTTGGGTTTGAGTCACACACACCCCTCCTGCTTCCCGTTTCCATGGGCTTGCAAAGGGTGTGCCCAAGTGACAGTGAATTACACAGTGACGTTGGACTCCCATGAGCTGTGTGGGCAGTCTGTAGTCAATACTGTGTATACATTCCTAGTGCATATTGCTGTTGTGTTGTACACTGCATGTTGCATTGATGTGTAACTCTTCTTCTGTGTCTACCTCCCAATTTGCAGGTCCCTTCCTCATGTCCACACAAGGACCTCTAGTCTGGAGATGGGGTCCATGTTGGCAGCAGTGCACCTACAACTCTACATGGCGCCAACACTGCACAGTTGGTAGTGGTGGGAGTGCAGGCATTTCCAGGTGGTGAGACTACTAATATGTAACATTTGTGATGTCATGTTAATGGTAGTACGTGCTCAAGTATGTTGTTGGTCCGGCATTGCTGTGAGCATTTCAGGTGTTGCAGGTTTCTAATAGGGACACTGTACATAGTGAGACTGATGTCATGTTGTGGGGATTACTTTGTTTACCTGCAATTAGCATGACATGGCACGGTGTGTCGTGTGGCGGTGCTGGGGTTGGGTTGGCTGACATGGCACTGTCCTCTTGTTGCATTTTGCAAGTGGGTATTCATTTTAGCTGCTTCAATGTGTAACTTCACAAAACTGCATTGGTGGTGTCTGTGTGGGTAGGGATGCACACATTGTGACACTTCCAGGTGAACAATCTCAGGCTGATATGGTATTCACGGTTCATTCTCCAGACATTCAGGATCAGTGTCAGGTTGAGTCATCATTGATTGTCAGATGGAATGTGCCAGGGCAGTGTGCACTCCACAGGGGTGTGATTTCTATGTGAAGTAATTAGCCACTAGCTGTGTACGGGCTGCCTCCTCCCGTGCCCTTTCCCCTCCCATGCGCAGCGGCTGTGCATGTGGTTGGGGATGTGGGGCCACCACCATGTCCACGGCCAGGCCCCGGCGTGTTGCAACGTTGTGCAGGACACATGCTGCCACTATGATCCTGCACACTACTGGGGGAGCGTATAACAGCTGCCCGCCAGAACGGTCAAGGGAGCGAAAGCGTGACTTTAGCACTCCGAATGTGCGCTCCACTATGCCCCGGGTCGTAATGTGGGCTGTGTTATATCTTACCTCGGGTGGCGTGGTGGGGTTCCGAATTGGCGTCATCATGTGGGGGCTGAGAGGGTAGGCACTGTCCCCTGTGGAGGTGGTGATTGGTATCATTGGTGGGGTTGTGACCTTGCTCAGTATCCAACATGCATGCATGTGCAGTGACATACATACTCACCAAGCAGCCATGTATCGCCATGCCACCCAGCTTCTAGGTCCCGGTTTAGGGTGGACATTCGGTAAATGAAGCTGTCGTGGGTGGAGCCGGGATAGTTGGCATATACTGAGGTGATGATTCCCTTGGCATTACATGCTACCTGCACGTTGATGGAATGCCAGTGCTTGCGGTTCCTATAGATGTGCTCAGATGCCCTGGGGGGACGTAGAGCCACATGGGTGCAGTCGATGGCACCTAGCACTTTGGGGAATCGTGCCACACCGTAAAAATCCAGGGCGGCAGCATGCCTTTCTGCAGGTGTTCTGGGCAGGTATATGTGCCTGCGGACTGATGGGCGTGCAGTCATGATGTTCAAGACCTGGTGTAGGCAGCGTGACTGGGTGGCCTGTGACACCCCACCCACTATGGCACTTGTCCGCTGAAATGATCCAGTGGCTAAGAAGTGCAGTACATTGAGGACCTTCTCCAGGGGGCTGAGTGCTTGGGAGCACAGGGTGGGTGATGTGAGGTCATCCTCCCACTCACTCACCAGGTCCAGTATAATGTGTGGTGGAAACCTGTACCTCCCATACACCTGGTCATCAGGCATCCCGAAAAGGCTGGTTCTGGGTGTGAATATTCTGGCCCTGACTATCCTCCTCCTCCTCCTTTGGTAGCCCACTGCCACTGCTGCTAGGAACGGTATGTTCATCCTGGCGTCTGAGCTTGTTATCGTTAAAGTGCGCAAATTTATGCTTTGCGCGTGTTCTACGCGAGCGTGTGACCCGCGCACCCCTGGAATCCAGTTCCCAGTCCAATAGCGTGTGGAAATTCACACGCACCACGGGATACAGCGTGTGACCCGCGCACCCCTGGAATCCAGTTCCCAGTCCAATAGCGTGTGGAAATTCACACGCACCACGGGATACAGGTTCGCTGACGTACTTGCGTGTGTAAGTGCCCGCGCACCCATTAAATACACGTACATAGGCCAATCGCGTGTACGCGCACTTTTGTCCAATTACACGCGATGACACTCTGACGTGCAGTATTTCCACGTGTGCCCCGTCATCACGTGCTGAGTGGGGAACACCCGTGCGGGTCACGTCACAGACGCGCTTACGCGCTGAGGGACTCTAGTCCAATAGAATCGCGTATGCGTGCTGACGCGCTTACGCGCTAAGGGCCTTTCCTTGGATTTCACGCTGATGTGCAGGATTTTCAGGTGCCAAATCACTCCGTATCAAGCTGGCCACGCGAAAACACACGGAAGACCACGCTCCTGCCCAGAAGGCCGAGTTACTGCCCCCCAGTGCCCTGAGCAGCCTCCCACGTGCCATCTGCTGCTGCCTGCCTGCCTGCCTGCCTGCCTGCTGCCACCGTGCCCTGCCATTTGGTGCCTGCACATCAGCCATCTGCAGGGGTCCAGTTGCTGTGTCCACCCCTGCTGGAACTGAAGACTCCCGACTGGGATTACATCGCTCCACAGCCCAGCCCCAGGACCCAGTTGCCCACCCACACCTGCCTCTGGGGTTGCCATGTCGGGCACTTCCACATCTGGCACCAGTGGCAACCCCAGGCCAGAGGGGCTGAGGGGCACCAGCTTCACTGCCACCGAAGTTGGTGTCCTGGTGGAGCATGTCCTGGGGCAGTATGATGCCCTCTTTGGATCGTCCCGCGCCAGCAAGGAAGGACGGCAGAGGATCTGGGCCGACTGTGTGGTTGCCATCAACGCGGAGGGGGTGGCAACCCGCGACGTCCTGAAGATCAAGAAGCGCTGGGAGGACTTGAGGTCCAGGACCCTTGTGAAGGCCCGGCGCCTCGTGGAGAGGGGCCGGGGCCGCATGAGTTCCATCCAGATGAGGGTCCTGGAACGCGTACGCCCAGTGCTCCACGCCCAGATCCTTGAGAGGGAGGCCCGTCTGGAGTTGAGCGGTAAGTGTCCAAGCATTACTGTGTGAGACAGGGCATGTTGCGGTGTGCTGGTTCTATGATACTTGCCTGTATGTGTGCCATAGGCCATGTATGCATGTATGTGTGCAGGGACATCATGGTAATGCATGTGCGACCAGTGATGTGTGACCCACATGGTTGTTGCATGTGTTCAAATGCCGCATGGGGAGCCCTATGCAGATTTTGAACATGAGAGCATGCCACTCTCTGTACCTGGACATGTCTGTGTGCCTGACCTGCGTGTCTGTGACTTGTGCATGCCATGGATGCGTGACACATGTGTGTGACAATGCACAGATTGAGTGAAGCAGCCAAATTACCCTTGTATCCGCTGTGTTTGGTGTGTTTGGGGCCAGATGGATGTGACTGAGGTGAAGTGTGTGCATGTGATAGGCATGAGCCATGATGCATGTGAGTTACATATCATTGAATGTTTCAAGAGTCCATTGGACATGCATGGAAATGTCCATGGCATGCACCATGCCTGTTACTGTGTGTGTTTTGCCTGGACTGACCCATGTGTTGTGGAGGGACATGATGGAAGTGTACTTTGACAGTGGTGCTCATCTGCTATTGCTTCCTGTCTAGGGGACCATTGTACAGTGCCCTGATGCTTGTGTTCTTTGTCTCCCTCTACGCAGCGGCTAGTGAAGAAGAGGGCGGAGACGGCGCTGTGGAGCAAGGCGGCGGGGATGCCCCCACGGCTGCAGCGGAAGGGGTGGGTGAGCCCCCACAGGGGCCTGCTACGGTGGGAGACAGTGAGGAGCCATCCAGGTTGGTGGTTTGCACAGAGGAGGAGGAGGCCGCCACTGGGGCACACATGGGGCCTGGTGGGGGCATCCCTGCTGGTGCAAGTGGTGCAGTCCAGGGCCAGGGGCAGGAGGCAGCACAGGTCACCGTGGAGGGGCCTGTGCATGTCGCTGTCCCTGACCCTGTGAGTGCACCACCATGCACCAGCAGGGATGCCCCGTCCCAGGCCCGTCCGCAGGTAGAGGGGATGTCCATGTCACCTGACTCCCCTCCACCTGCGGACGTGGGAACCCCTGGCCGTGCGGAGAAGGTCCTGATTGGGGTCGCGATGCGCACGGCTGTGATTCGTGATGCCGTGCGTGCTTCCCGGGAGGAGCACGCACGTCATCACGAAGTGCACCGTGCCGACGTGGCCCAATTGGGATCGGCCATGTTCGGGGGTTTCCTGCATGTGTTGGCCAATGTGGCGGCCCTCTCCTCCTCTGTGCAGGCTATCCACCAGTCGTTCTCCTTGCCGTCTTCCAGCCCAGATGCCACCAGGGCCCCCTGTGGACCTGCCCCGACCAATGCAGCCAGCTCGGTGGGGATCCCATCCCTGCCACAGTTGGGAGTCGGAGGTCCAGCAGGGGTGGACAACACAGCAACTGGACCCCAGCAGATGGAAGATGTGACAGCATCATCAGGCAGGGCACGTGCACGACGGCGTCGGTGGTTTCCATCAGCCTGGATGCCGTTGTGCTGGCAGAGGCAGTGGCGTCGGAGGCAGCAGCGGGCTCGACGTGGGAGGCATCATGGCTCGGGGCCATCAAGATCAGAGGGGCAGGCATCGGCCGGAGGGCAGGGCAACCCTGGGATGGTGGTGTCTTCCGTGTGGGAGCAGTTGGTCCAGCGGATAGGTGCGGAGCGGCAGCGGGCGGAAGAGGAGCGGCTCACCATGGTCAGGGCGGAGTTCTCCATGCGTCGGGCGTTGAGGCGGGCTGAGTGCCTCGAGGAAGCTCGCAGGGAGTTTGAGCTGGACATGGGGTTATCCCTGCGAGACCTCGGGGCCAGGACAGAGTCCCGCCTCCAGGACATCGACATGGAGTTCGATGATGCCCTGCCCAGCAACATCACCAAGTGAGCCGCAGGACTTGCCCGCTGCCTTTGTATATAGTTATTTAGTTAGTTAGTGTTAGGTTTCCTTTATTAATTTTTGTTTTTTTGGACCGCTCGGACAATGGCCACTTTTTTGTATATATTATTTTCATTAGGTAGTAGTAGGTTTCATTTATGGTGTTGGGCTCATGGACCCTGGAATTTTCGTGTATATAGTTTGCTTTTTGAAGAAACATTTTTTTATTTAATTATTGTGTTCACCATGAGGAAATGGTTTTTCATTATTTTACTTCCACATGATTTTGCTTTGGACAACATTTGTTTTTGGATTACTTTGGTTTTTTTATTTTTACATTTGTTCTCGGACAAGGACCATTTATTTTGTTATCCCCATTGTTGTATGTTTGATTTTTTTACTTATTTTTCATCTTTAATACATGTTCTTTTTAACTTTCACTTGTGGTATTTTCTCATTGGTTTCATACATGTCATGATATGGGTTTTGACATTGACTTGCACCCATTGTGTATGTGTCTGTGACGGACATGTGTTCATTTACAGACTTGCCATTGGGGTTGTATCATGTAATTGCATTCACTATGTCGGTGGATGCAATCCTTGCCTGGGTGTTTGTGCTGGGTATGCTGCCCATTACTGCCATGATTGAGTATCGTCAGGACCTGGGGGCAGGGGGACATGTGTGGGTGCCTGGTGGAGGCTGCCCCTGCACTGCTGGGGGGTGGGGGTGGTGGGAGACATTAGTGGGGGCCTGGTGGAGGGTGACCCTGCACTGCTGGGGTGTGGGGGTGGTGGGAGACATGAGTGGGGGCCTGGTGGAGGGTGCCCCTGGTGGCTGGGGGGTGGGGGTGGTGGGCGACATGAGTTGGGGCCTGGTGGAGGCTGCCCCTGCACTGCTGGGGTGTGGGGGTGGTGGGAGACATGAGTGGGGGCCTGGTGGAGGGTGCCCCTGCACTGCTGGGGTGTGGGGGTGGTGGGAGACATGAGTAGGGGCCTGGTGGAGGGTGCCCCTGGTGGCTGGGGTGTGGGGGTGGTGGGAGACATGAGTGGGGGCCTGGTGGAGGGTGCCCCTGGTGGCTGGGGGGTGGGGGTGGTGGGAGACATGAGTGGGGGCCTGGTGGAGGGTGCCCCTGCACTGCTGGGGTGTGGGGGTGGTGGGAGACATGAGTGGGGGCCTGGTGGAGGGTGCCCCTGGTGGCTGGGGTGTGGGGGTGGTGGGAGACATGAGTGGGGGCCTGGTGGAGGGTGCCCCTGGTGGCTGGGGGGTGGGGGTGGTGGGAGACATGAGTGGGGGCCTGGTGGAGGGTGCCCCTGCACTGCTGGGGTGTGGGGGTGGTGGGAGACATGAGTGGGGGCCTGGTGGAGGGTGCCCCTGGTGGCTGGGGTGTGGGGGTGGTGGGAGACATGAGTGGGGGCCTGGTGGAGGGTGCCCCTGGTGGCTGGGGGGTGGGGGTGGTGGGAGACATGAGTGGGGGCCTGGTGGAGGCTGCCCCTGCACTGCTGGGGTGTGGGGGTGGTGGGAGACATGAGTGGGGGCCTGGTGGAGGGTGCCCCTGGTGGCTGGGGGGTGGGGGTGGTGGGAGACATGAGTGGGGGCCTGGTGCAGGGTGCCCCTGCACTGCTGGGGTGTGGGGGTGGTGGGAGACATGAGTGGGGGCCTGGTGGAGGGTGCCCCTGGTGGCTGGGGGGTGGGGGTGGTGGGAGACATGGGTGGGGGCCTGGTGGAGGGTGCCCCTGGTGGCTGGGGGGTGGGGGTGGTGGGAGACATGAGTGGGGGCCTGGTGGAGGGTGCCCCTGCACTGCTGGGGTGTGGGGGTGGTGGGAGACATGGGTGGGGGCCTTGTGGAGGGTGCCCCTGGTGGCTGGGGGGTGGGGGTGGTGGGAGACATGAGTGGGGGCCTGGTGGAGGGTGCCCCTGGTGGCTGGGGGTTGGGGGTGGTGGGTGACATGAGTGGGGGCCTGGTGGAGGCTGCCCCTGCACTGCTGGGGTGTGGGGGTGGTGGGAGACATGAGTGGGGGCCTGGTGGAGGGTGCCCCTGCACTGCTGGGGTGTGGGGGTGGTGGGAGACATGAGTGGGGGCCTGGTGGAGGGTGCCCCTGGTGGCTGGGGTGTGGGGGTGGTGGGAGACATGAGTGGGGGCCTGCTGGCAGGTGCCCCACAGTGCTGGGGGGTGGGGGTGGTGGGAGACATGAGTGGGGGCCTGGTGGAGGCTGCCCCTGCACTGCTGTGGTGTGGGGGTGGTGGGAGACATGAGTGGGGGCCTGGTGGAGGGTGCCCCTGATGGCTGGGGGGTGGGGGTGGTGGGAGACATGGGTGGGGGCCTGCTGGCAGGTGCCCCACAGTGCTGGGGGGTGGGGGTGCAAGGGGACATGAGTTGGTGTTCATTAGTTCAAGGAGACATGTGCCTTTGCTGGGGGGGCATGCCCATGTTGGGTGGGCTGCCTGTGGGACATGACCAGGGATGCAGGGTAGTCCCCTGTGGTGTGGGCTGCCTGCAGGGGCCGTGGAGGGTGTACAGGGTACACCTGGGAGGACCCACACTGTCAAATCACATGTGGGACTCCCCGGCACCCCTGAAATACACGTACCGTGCAGAAATCGCGTGTAAAACTTCCCGCGCACCCCTGAAATACACGCGCCCAGGCTATTCGCGTGTGGAACTTCCCGCACACCCCTGAAATACACACGCCCAGGCTATTCGCGTTTAAAACTTCCCGCGCACCCCTGAAATACACGCGCCCAGGCTATTCGCGTGTGGAACTTCCCGCGCACCCCTGAAATACACGCGCCCAGGCTATTCGCGTGTAAAACTTCCCGCGCACCCCTGAAATACATGCGCCCAGGCTATTCGCGTGTGGAACTTCCCGCGCACCCCTGAAATACACGCGCCCAGGCTATTCGCGTGTGGAACTTCCCGCGCACCCCTGAAATACACGCGCCCAGGCTATTCGCGTGTGGAACTTCCCGCGCACCCCTGAAATACACGCGCCCAGGCTATTCGCGTGTGGAACTTCCCGCGCACCCCTGAAATACACGCGCCCAGGCTATTCGCGTGTGGAACTTCCCGCGCACCCCTGAAATACACGCGCCCAGGCTATTCGCGTGTGGAACTTCCCGCGCACCCCTCAAATACACGCGCCCAGGCTATTCGCGTGTGGAACTTCCCGCGCACCCCTCAAATACACGCGCCCAGGCTATTCGCGTGTGGAACTTCCCGCGCACCCCTGGAATTCACGTAGCCCGCTCCCCCAAGCCCGATCGCGTGAGGAACTTCACGCTACCCCAGGCCCGATCGCGTGAGGAACTTCACGCGAACCCCTGTAATACACGTAGCCCGCTCCCCCAGGCCCGATCGCGTGTGAAACTTCACGCGAACCCCTGAAATACACGTAGCACGCTCCCCCAGGCCCGATCGTGTGAGGAACTTCACGCGAACCCCTGTAATACACGTAGCCCGCTCCCCCAGACCCGATCGCGTGTGAAACTTCACGCGAACCCCTGTAATACACGTAGCCCGCTCCCCCAGGCCTGATTGCGTGAATAACTTCACGCGAACCCCTGTGATGCACGTACCCTGCTGAAATTGCGTGTGAGACTTCCCGCGCACCCCGGTATACACGCACATGTATTTTTTGTCAGCGGGTGTCCGTGTTTGTGGGTACCCCTTTGCACGTCATTTTTCCTGGAGGGCCACAGTTTGGGACATTCATCATGGCAGTATATAGGTGCTATTTGTTGGCGCACCTTTTGGCGCACATTTCTTACAGCTGCAGAGACGCTACTGCCTGCTTTCTTGTGGCGGTCGTGTTTGTGCCTGTGCGCTGGTTTGAGCGTGCGCTTTTTTCCCCTATTCTATTCCATGAATACGTGTTGTAGGCGAGCGTGTGGGCGTTCCGCGCACTTGTGCCCTGTACTTCCCCCGTGACGCCCACGTTTTGGCAAGTTGCTCCCCATTCCGAGTGTTACGCCCGTGTTCCGCCTACTTTTGTTGCGTGCGCCGCGCTATGTGCGAATTTCGCTGTGGCCTGTGCGATTTTCGCTGTGACCTGGCGCACGCTGTTAGATGGCCTGTGCGCCAACGTGCGCCGCACACTTTTTTATCACACATCCGCTGGTTTTCTCGCGCACGGCCTTCCATGAATCAACGTGCGCTGCTTTTCGTGCGATTTTCGCACTTGCACTGCGATTTTCGCTATTCCACTGCGATTCGCACGTTTTTGCCCACTTTCGCCACGCTAATTATTCCATGAATCGGCCTCAGAGTTTTCTAGAGTATTTAGTCTTGTTGTGGCTTGTTGACACATGAGTAGTGTCATACCATGTACATCCAGTTTATATGTGGAGCAGATTTCAATTATTGGTTGCATTTCTTTTTTCAACATTGTTTCATTGACTTGTGAACAGCTTGCAAGAGTTGTCATCAAGGACATACAATTGACATTTTTGTGTGTTAATTGTTCCATGACATCAGTAGCACATGAGTTATGGCCATAGAGTGCATGGATGTGCCTAGTTTTTAATATTGCTTATGCTTCTTGAGATAGTACAACAACTCTAATACTTTTTAAAATGTTGGCGTATGTGAGGTCTGCAGACTGGTGTATGTTTTCTGTTAATTCTCTGTATTGGAAGTGTTGCCAAAGGTTGACATTTCCTATGCTACCAATAGTTTTATGGCACAGTTTGTGTCCTAAGGTTTTAAAAACAGGTACAGCTTTCACTGGTGTCAATTGAAGAAGATCTCCGAAAACAATAATGTGTTTTCCTCCAAAGAGCTGTTCATAGTCTGTTTTGAGGACCTCTTGTAATCTGAGGGGAATCAAAGCCAACATTAGGTTGCAGACCATGCTCACCTCATCTATTAGCAGCATTTTCATTTGTTTGAAAACTCTGCGTAGTTCCATTGCAGCTTCTATGGAAAGTTTGTAAAAGTTTAATTTGTTTTGGTGTTCTACTGGAAGGAGTAGTAATCGGTGTAAAGTGACACCGCCTAGGTTGTAGGCAGCTGAACCTGTGGGGGCAGTTACAACAGCTGACAGTTTGTTGTTTGGCAATTATTGAAGGAACTTGCTGATGATTTTGATTAAGAATGTTTGCCTGAACCAGCTTCACCACTCACGTACAGTATAGGTTTATAGTCTTGGCAGGTACAGTTTTTATTTTCATGTTCCACACCATGTTCAATTTGTTTTGTTATTTCTTGGAAAATGCTACTCTGCTCATTGTTCAGTTGTGATTTCAGTACAGCAAAGTCTTCTGTAGCTTGTTTATACTGACACATGGGGGGTCATTACGAGTGAGGCGTTAAGGGGTTAATGGCGCCAGTAAGGGTACCGGCGTCGTCAACCCCTTAACGCCTCATTACAAGTCATCTCACAGGAACCCGTTAAGGGTGCCTTGTTTTACCAGGCGCCCTTAGCGGGTCCCACGAGCAGACCAGGCTGCTAATAATGGCCCGTTATTAGCTGCCCGTTGTTAGCACAATCCCCATTCCCATTGAGCCCTAGTATGGCTCAAATGGGAATGGGGATGTACTGGGTCCGGGTTCCTTGAATGAGGAATTACCGGGTCCTCCAAGGTTGGAAGGGCCTGGTAATTCCTCATTCGAGGAACCGGGACCCGGTAGCTAGTAAGGGGGTAGCCATGCCACTAATAGCGGCATGGCTAACTCCTAATTCGTAATGACCCCCAAGGTGTTTTCGACTTTTATCATGGCTAATTCTACCTCATTTGCTTATTAGTGGCTGTCCAAGTGGTTCTTGGCTTCCTATTACAGAAGGTTGACTACTGTTGGGTGTGTCCACTTGTAGTTGGGCCTGGAGTTCTTCTTCGTTTTGCTGTTCATTGTGCAACATTGTTTGGTACTTTGTGAAGTTTACGTCTGTTATAGTGATTTCATTTGCTTTGAAAGCGTCTTCTTAGGAGTCATATGTATCCAGTAACTCTTCTTCTTTTCTCCATGGTTTAAAAAGTTGTAGCAGGGACATGTTATACAGTACCTTATGTTGAGGAGTTTTTAATGACCATTTGATATGATTAATTAAGCTGCATTTGGTAAGTTTCACTAAGCTGCCTTCACAATTTACCACTCTGTATCTGCCTTTCTTTTCATCTGGTTTAACATTATTTTTGTATGTGAAGTTTTGGGCTACGTGGTAGAGACACATGGTTTCCAAAGTGGTACTCCAGTTTGGGTAGTATGTGTCCAGTAAATTGTTTTTCAAAATGTCTTGGCTGTTGGGATCATTTTTGGCTATTGTTTCTATGTCCACATATGATTTGAGAACTCTTTTTCTAGATTAGGCAGTACCATGAATTAGCCATACTATATTGTCAGATTTTCCATACAAGGCAGTACCGGTTATATGGTCTGCAGCTTCATAGCAGCCACATTCTCTATGAGAGAGCATTTTTATGCCTAAACTGTCAATTTCTGTGATAGTGTTTTGTCAGGAGATATGTCATCCCTGAGGTCCTGAAGCTCTGTTTTCTCTGCTTTGGTTAAGTAGGCTGTGACATATCGTGCAACTGCAGTGGAATTGTCGGCAATGTACTGCACATCTATGTTTGCATTCCATAGGAGGGCAATGATTGCCCTCCTATGTCTGACTGAAGACATGAAGTTGTTTACTTGACCTGTTGCTGAAACTAGTCTAGGGAAATCAAAGCGGCATTTGGTGGAGTATTTCCCTTTTTTAAAAAATATTTGCGACGGCAATATTTCCCACATTTGTGTCTCTGAAATTGAAAAATGTGTGCATGAAGGTCACTATGGGCCTCATTACACAGTAGGCGGTAAGGGTTTACCGGTACCGGTACTTTACTGGTACCGGTAAATCCTTACCGCCTTACTACGAAGTCCCTTTGCGGGTTGGAGAATTTAACGCCTGCTTTTTGCAGGCGTTAAAAACCAACCCGCATAGGGACCAGGGAGCTAATTACGGTACCGCAATCTGCGGTGCCATAATTAGCACCTTCCCCATTCCCATTATGCCCTATGGGGCAAAAATGGGAATGGGGAAGGTCAATAGGGGAAGGGGGAATTACCGCCCCACCAACCTTGGAATAGGGCGGTAATTCCCCTTTCCACCAAGGCGGTGCCGGTATTTTACCAGCATGGACCAAGGTGCTACTAGCACCTTGGTCCACCGCCATCCGTGTAATGAGGCCCTATGTGTTGTTTGTGAAGGGATTTCACAAGGGACATATTTTTTTGGATGAACTGCAAAACAGTGGCATCACTGTCTTGACCAAATTTAGGAGCATCTTTAATCCATAATAACATGTGGATATGTGTTGCTCCTCTGACTTGGTATTCTTTTCTCCAAAAGAAGTGGTGAACTTCTCTGAGGGGAGGAACAATAGTATTACAAATAAAGTGTAGCATAGCAATGAAGCGATGATGGAAATATCTTGATACATTTACAGGATCTGGAGAGCAGAGTTCTCCTGGTGTTTT
The DNA here is from genome assembly GCF_040938575.1 of Ambystoma mexicanum. Lineage (NCBI taxonomy): Eukaryota > Metazoa > Chordata > Amphibia > Caudata > Ambystomatidae > Ambystoma > Ambystoma mexicanum. Next base: position 605,942,450 of record NC_090933.1, read on the forward strand.
CATATCTATGTTTGTTTTATTTTTGCTTGCTATGCGTAGGAAATTGTGTAAATCTTCCCATGCATATTCTGCACAACTTAATGTAACAAATCAAGTGGGCGGGCGAAGGTTTCTTATCATACAGCGTACATCTCCGTGACGTTGGAACCAGTATTCTTTTGTACCACGCATGTTTGCTAAAAGATTTGTAATACTTGACTGTAAAAGCTCATCTTTATCTTGCACTTTATGAAATAATTGTGTAGCTGACATATTTTGAAACTGGGTACCTGATTTTAATGTGTGTACAACTCCACAGCATAGAGTTGCTAGTTAACTTTGAAAGAGAAGGTAGAATATGTATTCCACGTTTTGTCTGAATCTGGGGTCGTCAGAATGCATTCGTAGAGAGCGATATTCTGATGCTTTATCCTTGTGGGTCTATAATCGTACCTTCCTCCTTTTCCTGTAGGAAAGAGTAGAGGAAAGGCCTGTGCTTCTATACTTTTTTACCATATGCTGATTAGAGATGCTTTAGCTTGTCGCATTTGGTATGTTTCCAGTGCATCGTCTACAGTGTCTTTAGAGTGTAAAGGATGAATTGTATAATGGTCTAAAATATTGGATTCTGTAGCAGGATTTAGAAGTTCAAATTGACCAGTTTCTGGTGACTCTTGAATTATTTCAATAGTTTCTCTGAGGTTTTCTTCAATATTAACTTCTTTCTAGTATTCATTGCTGTTTTTTTAGATATTGCAGGGCTTGTCTAACTTTATGTAAATCCACGAGTTGTTGCCAATTTCTTTTGTCTTTTGTAGGTAGGCCATTTACTAAGAAAATTAAAGATTGATCTATTGGCCATTGCACTCTTAGAGTGTGTACATTTTCTTTGAGATCTAATGGTAAATAAACTACTTTGACACTAATTCCTTTGACTAATTCAGAGGGAGGTAATTTTGCTGTTTTTAGTTGGAGGCGTATTGTTGCTTGAAATGGGTGCACTGTTTGAATTATGATGTTCTCATATAAATTTAGTTGTTGTAGGGGTTTTGGTAGTTAGAATAATTCCAAGTCATTTGTGATAGCACGTGAAGGTGTTTGGTTGTTGTCATGTTTTGCAGTGCAATAATGTCATATTTGTTTTCTGCTACAAGGTAGAGAGCTAATTGGAACCATTTTGAATCTTTATTTTCTTCTATTTTGTACGTTATGTCTATAGTTTTTGTAGTACTTTTATAAGAAGTCCTGCGGCAACACACACACACGGTTTGGTACTTCAGCGGAGGTACTTTTAAACTTTAGTATTTCTTTTTTGTATGTGTTTAATAGAAGGTTGCTATTTGTACAGTAGTTGCTTGTTGTACATCTATTTCATTTTGTAAGTGGCTTTCAATTCCAAAATATTTTCTCTGGATATGCTCTATTTCTTTGAGTAGTTGCTTGGCTGTACCAGGTAGAAGATTGTTATTTAAATTGGCTAGTGCTAAAGCAGGACCTTTAGCATAGCAGAGTTTTTGGACTAGATTTCATATAGTTGAAAGATGTGTTGATATCAATTTGATATGATGGAAGGTGCTTTTGCAAATAGGTCCTGAAATGCAGGCTAATAAATGTCCTTGTAGGCCTGTGTATTTGCGCACTGCACATGCATCCATATTTTGTAGTAGGGTCATTTTGATTTTGTCTTTGCTTTTTAATTACTGATTGAGGAACAGGCATAAAGATTTGAAAAAAATGTTGGCAATGTTACACATTGATGTGCACGGCCATTTTTAGACTGCACGTTTTGGTTTAGTAGAATTGGGAGGTGATTCTGAGTTTTCTGGGGATATTTTTGTGAGCAGAGTTTCTTGTTCCATAATGGTGTTATTAAGTTTTTAATACCCTCGTCCACTGCTATTTATGGCAATTGGGTTTGTTTGCTTTTGTTTATATGCTTTTTCATTAAAATATGGTTCTGTGGTAGTGGTGTGACTCCATTCTCCTCCACAGATTTATAAGAAGCTATTTTTGTTGATATTCCGTTTATTGAGAAGTCGTTTTTGTAGTTTATTAGTTAGTTTTGTTAGTGGTTTCATCCTGTTCAAAACTAAAATAAATAACTTCCTTTTGAGAAGGATTTCACTGTCTACGAGAGCTTCTAGGATACATTTTCTACGGTAGGTTTTAAGGGTTGTGCATGATTTCTCTCCTGTTTTTAAAAGGTTCTGAAGGACTCTGTGGCAGAACATTATTTGTAAAACATTATTTTTGGTATGCTTACTTGCCACTACATCAAGATCTATAGGTACAGTGTTAGCAGTAGTGGTAGCTGAAGTCTTGTTAGTCACTTTCTGTTTAGTTTTATATTTTGATAGAGGAGGGAAGGTTTCTGTGCTGGAAGTTTGTTTTGTTTCACTTAATGACTGTATTAGCTGTTTTGTTTGACGTTTTTGTACAAAATCTGCTAGAGATGGGTGCTTATTTTGGACACGTTTATTTTGATTTGCTCTACTTCTGAATTGCTTTCTACAGAGTTTCCTTTTGGTAGGCATTCTTTGGGGTCTGTTAGAGAAAAAAAAGAAAGTGTGGGTTGGGCTTTTGTGCAGTGTATGCGTGCTTTGTGCATGAGTGTCTGAGTATGATGGTAAGTATGATTGTGGAGGTGTGTGATTGTGCAATGGGCAGCTACATCAAGTTGGGAAGGCTATTCTTGTATTTGTGTGTTACTATACTGGGCTTCAGTTGACAATATAAAGTATGCAACTGGTAAGGGGAAGCACTAATACTACATCTAATGGTAAAGGGTTAATATATATATTTATATTTGTATTTAATCGTGGTTAACAATTTTTACAAACTAGGTGCAATTTTTTGTATTGTGATGTCTAATTCTTTGTTTTCAGACAGCTTTGTCCTCTCTGTGTGAGTTTTGATCTTTGGTCTTTCCGTCCAGGTCCAGGCTGTGCAGGAATTTTGCTGTTACTGTAGTCAAAAATGTGGAATCACCGCTCATCCTCTGGTTCCACCAGACTTCTTCATTTGATGTCAGGTGTTTTAGTCTGTGTGGTCAGAGATAGATTGTTCTTAGTTTGTCTGTTCCTGGACAAAGAAGAAGGAGATGTTGCACTGTCTCAATATTTTGTGTAACTGAGCAATAGCGACAGATGTTGTCTTGGGACTGTTTTCGGAAGTATAAGACTTCATTCATTTTTAGGACATTCAGACGTGCTCTTAAGAAGATTGTTCAAAGGTGTTTATTCAGAGATTTCTTTAAGTCAGTTCTCACCTCGGCTACTTTTTGTGTATTGCATGTCAGGTGTGACTAGGATGTGTATTCACTTGCTTTATCGAGTGTTTCAATTCAATCCTGGGTTTTCAGTCTGCACTTAATTTTTTCCCAGATTCTTTAAATGTCCCATTGTGAACAGCCAATTTTTTCCGCCAGTTCAAGTTGGTTTTTGTACTAGACAGTCAGCATCTCTGTCTTTTCGCTCAACATTTCCCTGTAGATGATGTCTAAGATTTGTGGACGAGGTGTTCTTAGTATTTTCCCCAGGAATAGGAGAACAATAAATATCAACAAAGAACTTCCAGTATGCCTTCGTCTCCTCACTAAACAAGAGTGTCAGCTCTCTTCTGTTTAGTATGATTGTTTCTCTTGAGCTTGGTTGTTTTTCCAGTTTCAATGTTCTCGGTGACTTGCTTTTGTGAGTGAAGAGGGCTGACGCTCTTTTTTGGTTAGGAGATGAAGGCATACTGGAAGTTCTTTGTTGATATTTATTGTTTTTGTCAAAATATTTGACTTCCGAGTTATCGCTATTGATAAAGGAGCAATGTCTTCGATCATTGTGATATTCAAGTTTTGCTTTAGGTGTTCTTTCGTTGAGCCTTGGGTCGAAAGGAGTCCGCGTTGTCTCGCTTCTTGATTTCAGTATGTTATGTCTACTATGGTTCCTTTCTCTGATAGAGTGGCCTTTGTTTAATTTTAGGCTGGAAAGCCGATGGAAGGTGCTCCTTTCTTGATTAATCCACGGTCTCTTGTTGCTTTTTTCATTGGTTTTTTGGGGCGTTACTTTATGTTTTGGTCCATTTCGCCTCGAGGTTTTCATTGTTAAGTCTTCGTCCCTGAATGACACCTTCCTTTTTTTCGGTGTCGGACCTGGAATTTCTGGATCTGTATTTTCTATGGAATAGACGCTAATGTCCAATAGATCAATCGAGTTGTCTTCATGTTCTTCGTAGAGCTCCTCGTGCCTTTGAGACAATACGTTTTCTACATTAGGGTTTTTTTTCTCCAGAATTGTTATCCATTTTGTCATTGTTTCTTTTGGCTTTGCGGTATTCTCCGTTTGCAACTGGATTTGTTGCATTTTGAGCTTTTAGTTACTGAAACTGACATATGTTTTTTGGAGGACATCTGTCCAGTGGGCTTGGCTCCACTTATCTCTGCTTCTGATGGTGGACTGAGATTTTTCATTGTTGTTTCGCCGTTCAACTTAGAGTTTTGTTTGTTCTGCTCAGGTCTGTTCTTCTCGTGTGACTCCTTTTTTCTTGGATTTCGTTTGATTGGCTCTTCTTTGAGTGTTTTTTCCTTCACACTAGTGAGTTTGTTCTCTTGGGTTTTCTCCACATTCTTTTGAAGACAACTTGTTAGGGAGTCTCTCGTGTGGCTATCCTGAGACGTCACTGGTAGGTCCATTTCTGTGATTGTTTCCGAGATGCTGTGTCGGGAGGTTTGAGTACAGATGGTAAGGGATTTTTTTTTAATTGAAGAACCTTTTGTCTTTGGTTGTCCAGCGGGTTACTAGATATTTGTTGTTTGTCTGTCATTGTACCTTGCTCTCTTGTATTCTCCTTCCAGGCCTCTGCGGCCACTATGTAGCCTTCTAAGTGGATCAGTTTTGAACTTACAGATGCTAACAGCGATGTGTGATCTTTTAAAGTTTAATTGAGTGATTCGTATAGCTTTCCGAAAGGCGCCAGGGCTATGGTCATCACTGACATTATAGCAAGATGTCTAATTTTTTGGCGGGCACATTTTTTTCAGATGACTTGGAGGATTCTCTGTCACACTTTCCTTTGAATGGGGTGGACTGAAGTAATCAAGATATTCACACCGGGTTTCATCTCTATAGTGTTGTAATGTCAATTTTGGCCTAAGGTTCTTTTCTATTTGCTTTGAGGCTATGGAATCATTGTAATTTAAGGTGACATCCTCTAATTCAGCCTCTTTGCCACCCTTTGTGTCAGAAGCTATGAAGTTTGGTATCGGGACTTGAGTGAACTGCCCCAGGTTGGTCTTCTCTTTCTCTGAGACCTTCTTCCTCATGTTTTCTTTGAAGACTTTTGTTTCTTTTCCTTGAGGGACCCCCTCTCCTCACGGTTGGGCTGACTGTACTTTGGGAAACTTGGTCTCTCCCTTGGTGCTAGACGTTTTGGGTTGACCAAAGTGCCAACGGGCTTGGGTAGTGGGTAAGACGTTTATAGAGGTCCCTTCTATCTCTAATTACTTGGAGAGTTTCTCACGGGGTGATGATAAGATCCCCTCTAGTATTTCAGCATCTGCTAGTTCAAATTGGCTTGTAGATTGAGTTATCACCAATTTGTTGAATAACTTGCTGATTGGGTTGTCTGTAGTAGGCTGAGTTAAGCCAGGTTTTCTGGATTGGAGCTTCGTTGTCATTCGTTGGTTTGGTGTTGATGAGGTCATTGAGATGGTTTTTGTCTGTCTATTGCTTAAAGGACTTTGAATTTCAAGGGTTTTATATAGTTTCGATGCAAAGGTGTTCCTTTCTGTATTTGACCCACTGGGTAAGTGATTTTGAGTGGTATTCAACTCACTCAAATTGGACTCTTTTAGCCACTTGTCTGGTGCTGAGATAGCCCAGTCTTTTTCCCAATTGTATTCTCTCAGTATGTTGAGATCTCCTGTGTCCAGATCTTCAGAATCTCCAGAATTAATTATAGGTGTATTGAGAAAGTTGTTTGATCTGGAGTTTGATAAGTTTAGGTGCAGGCTCGGTAGTTCCTGCCTTGCTGTTACTATGTGAATCTCAGTGTCTGTGATTGAGTGTGAACTGTGTGGCAAAAGTTCCTTTTTGGTTTCCTTTTTTTTCTTGGTAAGGTTCAAAGGTGATTTAAGCATTTTCACCTTGCTGGATTTGGGTGGGGACAAGTGTTGGTTCGGGGGTATTTTTTCGGGGGTTTTAATATTCCTTTTTGCAAGGGGTTTCTGTGAATCCAGGCATTGATGGTCCTTTGCCTTTCTTTTCAACATGCTGTTTGCTATATTCTCCTCCGTGAGGGGCCAAGAGGATTCCTCTGCGTATTTGTCAAACTGGCCAACAGAGGACGAGCCACAGGCCATACCCCGTTGTCCTTAGTACTTGCTCCTGTATGAGGAGTTTGCAGTTCAGCGAATGGCGGGGCAAGCTCCTCATCGATCGGAGCTCTCCCACTCACGCCCTCCGGCACCGGCGAAGCCGATGGCACTATCGCGGCCTCACAGGGCCATCCCAGCTCTCTCATAGATGGAGAATGCGTGGATGTAAAATCGTTCCCGTCCTGTTTGATCATAGTGTCTTTGTTATTAGGCAGCGTGGGCCGGGCTGCCATCCTGCCGGACTGCCAGACTGCACCTCCACGCCGCTCCCCGCGGCCGCTCCATGGCTGGAATGGGTTTTTAAGCCCTCCTTCTCCTTCAATGGCAGGAAAAAAAGACTAGCTTCTCATGGCTAGAAAAAAGAGTTTGCTGCCAGACTGCACCTCCACGCAGCTCTCCGGGGCCACTCCGTGGCTGGAATGGGTTTTTAAGCCCTTCTTCTCCTTCAATGGCAGGAAAAAAAGACTACCTTCTCACAGCTAGAAAAAAACAGTTTGCTGCCAGACTGCACCTCCATGCAGCTCTCCGCGGCCCCTCCGCAGCTGGAATGGGTTTTTAAGCCCTCCTTCTCCTTCAATGGCAGGAAAAAAAGACAAGCTTCTCACAGCTAGAAAAAAGAGTTTGCTGCCAGACTGCACCTCCACGCAGCTCTCCGCTGAATATATAAATATATATATATATATATATATATATATATATATATATATATATGTTGAAAAAAAGGAGAGGGGCGCACTCCAGTTCCCTGCACAGTAAACCTTCTCAGCTACAGGTGTTCTCCTCCGACCGGTTTCTGTGCCAATACACGTCATCAGGGAGGCTGTCTTAACTTGCAGCTCACAGCAAGTGCAGGTGTTAACACTTAGTGATGATTCTGCTGCAAGGACTTCTGGTAGCTGTAGTCATCAGGTTTGCAAGGAACAGACTCACACCCAATCCCATAAATGGGGAAAGGGGGGGAGTAGCCTACAGTGAGGCACTCCAAAGTTGGGCATATATTACCCCGGTGCAGCACCCTATAAGATTTCTGAAGATTCCACCCTTCAGAAAACTTGCAAATGTGTTGAAAAAAAGGAGAGGGGCGCACTCCAGTTCCCTGCACAGTAAACCTTCTCAGCTACAGGTGTTCTCCTCCGAACGGTTTCTGTGCCAATACACGTCATCAGGGAGGCTGTCTTAACTTGCAGCTCACAGCAAGTGCAGGTGTTAACACTTAGTGATGATTCTGCAGCAAGGACTTCTGGTAGCTGTAGTCATCAGGTTTGCAAGGAACAGACTCACACCCAATCCCATAAATGGGGAAAGCGGGGGAGTAGCCTACAGTGAGGCACTCCAAAGTTGGGCATATATTACCCCGGTGCAGCACCCTATAAGATTTCTGAAGATTCCACCCTTCAGAAAACTTGCAAATGTGTTGAAAAAAAGGAGAGGGGCGCACTCCAGTTCCCTGCACAGTAAACCTTCTCAGCTACAGGTGTTCTCCTCCGACCGGTTTCTGTGCCAATACACGTCATCAGGGAGGCTGTCTTAACTTGCAGCTCACAGCAAGTGCAGGTGTTAACACTTAGTGATGATTCTGCTGCAAGGACTTCTGGTAGCTGTAGTCATCAGGTTTGCAAGGAACAGACTCACACCCAATCCCATAAATGGGGAAAGGGGGGGAGTAGCCTACAGTGAGGCACTCCAAAGTTGGGCATATATTACCCCGGTGCAGCACCCTATAAGATTTCTGAAGATTCCACCCTTCAGAAAACTTGCAAATGTGTTGAAAAAAAGGAGAGGGGCGCACTCCAGTTCCCTGCACAGTAAACCTTCTCAGCTACAGGTGTTCTCCTCCGACCGGTTTCTGTGCCAATACACGTCATCAGGGAGGCTGTCTTAACTTGCAGCTCACAGCAAGTGCAGGTGTTAACACTTAGTGATGATTCTGCAGCAAGGACTTCTGGTAGCTGTAGTCATCAGGTTTGCAAGGAACAGACTCACACCCAATCCCATAAATGGGGAAAGCGGGGGAGTAGCCTACAGTGAGGCACTCCAAAGTTGGGCATATATTACCCCGGTGCAGCACCCTATAAGATTTCTGAAGATTCCACCCTTCAGAAAACTTGCAAATGTGTTGAAAAAAAGGAGAGGGGCGCACTCCAGTTCCCTGCACAGTAAACCTTCTCAGCTACAGGTGTTCTCCTCCGACCGGTTTCTGTGTCAATACACGTCATCAGGGAGGCTGTCTTAACTTGCAGCTCACAGCAAGTGCAGGTGTTAACACTTAGTGATGATTCTGCTGCAAGGACTTCTGGTAGCTGTAGTCATCAGGTTTGCAAGGAACAGACTCACACCCAATCCCATAAATGGGGAAAGGGGGGGAGTAGCCTACAGTGAGGCACTCCAAAGTTGGGCATATATTACCCCGGTGCAGCACCCTATAAGATTTCTGAAGATTCCACCCTTCAGAAAACTTGCAAATGTGTTGAAAAAAAGGAGAGGGGCGCACTCCAGTTCCCTGCACAGTAAACCTTCTCAGCTACAGGTGTTCTCCTCCGACCGGTTTCTGTGCCAATACACGTCATCAGGGAGGCTGTCTTAACTTGCAGCTCACAGCAAGTGCAGGTGTTAACACTTAGTGATGATTCTGCTGCAAGGACTTCTGGTAGCTGCAGTCATCAGGTTTGCAAGGAACAGACTCACACCCAATCCCATAAATGGGGAAAGGGGGGGAGTAGCCTACAGTGAGGCACTCCAAAGTTGGGCATATATTACCCCGGTGCAGCACCCTATAAGATTTCTGAAGATTCCACCCTTCAGAAAACTTGCAAATGTGTTGAAAAAAAGGAGAGGGGCGCACTCCAGTTCCCTGCACAGTAAACCTTCTCAGCTACAGGTGTTCTCCTCCGACCGGTTTCTGTGCCAATACACGTCATCAGGGAGGCTGTCTTAACTTGCAGCTCACAGCAAGTGCAGGTGTTAACACTTAGTGATGATTCTGCTGCAAGGACTTCTGGTAGCTGTAGTCATCAGGTTTGCAAGGAACAGACTCACACCCAATCCCATAAATGGGGAAAGGGGGGGAGTAGCCTACAGTGAGGCACTCCAAAGTTGGGCATATATTACCCCGGTGCAGCACCCTATAAGATTTCTGAAGATTCCACCCTTCAGAAAACTTGCAAATGTGTTGAAAAAAAGGAGAGGGGCGCACTCCAGTTCCCTGCACAGTAAACCTTCTCAGCTACAGGTGTTCTCCTCCGACCGGTTTCTGTGCCAATACACGTCATCAGGGAGGCTGTCTTAACTTGCAGCTCACAGCAAGTGCAGGTGTTAACACTTAGTGATGATTCTGCTGCAAGGACTTCTGGTAGCTGTAGTCATCAGGTTTGCAAGGAACAGACTCACACCCAATCCCATAAATGGGGAAAGGGGGGGAGTAGCCTACAGTGAGGCACTCCAAAGTTGGGCATATATTACCCCGGTGCAGCACCCTATAAGATTTCTGAAGATTCCACCCTTCAGAAAACTTGCAAATGTGTTGAAAAAAAGGAGAGGGGCGCACTCCAGTTCCCTGCACAGTAAACCTTCTCAGCTACAGGTGTTCTCCTCCGATCGGTTTCTGTGCCAATACACGTCATCACGGAGGCTGTCTTAACTTGCAGCTCACAGCAAGTGCAGGTGTTAACACTTAGTGATGATTCTGCTGCAAGGACTTCTGGTAGCTGTAGTCATCAGGTTTGCAAGGAACAGACTCACACCCAATCCCATAAATGGGGGAAGGGGGGAGTAGCCTACAGTGAGGCACTCCAAAGTTGGGCATATATTACCCCGGTGCAGCACCCTATAAGATTTCTGAAGATTCCACCCTTCAGAAAACTTGCAAATGTGTTGAAAAAAAGGAGAGGGGCGCACTCCAGTTCCCTGCACAGTAAACCTTCTCAGCTACAGGTGTTCTCCTCCGACCGGTTTCTGTGCCAATACACGTCATCAGGGAGGCTGTCTTAACTTGCAGCTCACAGCAAGTGCAGGTGTTAACACTTAGTGATGATTCTGCTGCAAGGACTTCTGGTAGCTGTAGTCATCAGGTTTGCAAGGAACAGACTCACACCCAATCCCATAAATGGGGAAAGGGGGGGAGTAGCCTACAGTGAGGCACTCCAAAGTTGGGCATATATTACCCCGGTGCAGCACCCTATAAGATTTCTGAAGATTCCACCCTTCAGAAAACTTGCAAATGTGTTGAAAAAAAGGAGAGGGGCGCACTCCAGTTCCCTGCACAGTAAACCTTCTCAGCTACAGGTGTTCTCCTCCGACCGGTTTCTGTGCCAATAGACGTCATCAGGGAGGCTGTCTTAACTTGCAGCTCACAGCAAGTGCAGGTGTTAACACTTAGTGATGATTCTGCTGCAAGGACTTCTGGTAGCTGTAGTCATCAGGTTTGCAAGGAACAGACTCACACCCAATCCCATAAATGGGGAAAGGGGGGGAGTAGCCTACAGTGAGGCACTCCAAAGTTGGGCATATATTACCCCGGTGCAGCACCCTATAAGATTTCTGAAGATTCCACCCTTCAGAAAACTTGCAAATGTGTTGAAAAAAAGGAGAGGGGCGCACTCCAGTTCCCTGCACAGTAAACCTTCTCAGCTACAGGTGTTCTCCTCCGACCGGTTTCTGTGCCAATACACGTCATCAGGGAGGCTGTCTTAACTTGCAGCTCACAGCAAGTGCAGGTGTTAACACTTAGTGATGATTCTGCTGCAAGGACTTCTGGTAGCTGTAGTCATCAGGTTTGCAAGGAACAGACTCACACCCAATCCCATAAATGGGGAAAGGGGGGAGTAGCCTACAGTGAGGCACTCCAAAGTTGGGCATGTATTACCCCGGTGCAGCACCCTATAAGATTTCTGAAGATTCCACCCTTCAGAAAACTTGCAAATGTGTTGAAAAAAAGGAGAGGGGCGCACTCCAGTTCCCTGCACAGTAAACCTTCTCAGCTACAGGTGTTCTCCTCCGACCGGTTTCTGTGCCAATACACGTCATCAGGGAGGCTGTCTTAACTTGCAGCTCACAGCAAGTGCAGGTGTTAACACTTAGTGATGATTCTGCTGCAAGGACTTCTGGTAGCTGTAGTCATCAGGTTTGCAAGGAACAGACTCACACCCAATCCCATAAATGGGGAAAGGGGGGGAGTAGCCTACAGTGAGGCACTCCAAAGTTGGGCATATATTACCCCGGTGCAGCACCCTATAAGATTTCTGAAGATTCCACCCTTCAGAAAACTTGCAAATGTGTTGAAAAAAAGGAGAGGGGCGCACTCCAGTTCCCTGCACAGTAAACCTTCTCAGCTACAGGTGTTCTCCTCCGACCGGTTTCTGTGCCAATACACGTCATCAGGGAGGCTGTCTTAACTTGCAGCTCACAGCAAGTGCAGGTGTTAACACTTAGTGATGATTCTGCTGCAAGGACTTCTGGTAGCTGTAGTCATCAGGTTTGCAAGGAACAGACTCACACCCAATCCCATAAATGGGGAAAGGGGGGGAGTAGCCTACAGTGAGGCACTCCAAAGTTGGGCATATATTACCCCGGTGCAGCACCCTATAAGATTTCTGAAGATTCCACCCTTCAGAAAACTTGCAAATGTGTTGAAAAAAAGGAGAGGGGCGCACTCCAGTTCCCTGCACAGTAAACCTTCTCAGCTACAGGTGTTCTCCTCCGACTGGTTTCTGTGCCAATACACGTCATCAGGGAGGCTGTCTTAACTTGCAGCTCACAGCAAGTGCAGGTGTTAACACTTAGTGATGATTCTGCTGCAAGGACTTCTGGTAGCTGTAGTCATCAGGTTTGCAAGGAACAGACTCACACCCAATCCCATAAATGGGGAAAGGGGGGGAGTAGCCTACAGTGAGGCACTCCAAAGTTGGGCATATATTACCCCGGTGCAGCACCCTATAAGATTTCTGAAGATTCCACCCTTCAGAAAACTTGCAAATGTGTTGAAAAAAAGGAGAGGGGCGCACTCCAGTTCCCTGCACAGTAAACCTTCTCAGCTACAGGTGTTCTCCTCCGACCGGTTTCTGTGCCAATACACGTCATCAGGGAGGCTGTCTTAACTTGCAGCTCACAGCAAGTGCAGGTGTTAACACTTAGTGATGATTCTGCTGCAAGGACTTCTGGTAGCTGTAGTCATCAGGCTTGCAAGGAACAGACTCACACCCAATCCCATAAATGGGGAAAGGGGGGGCGTAGCCTACAGTGAGGCACTCCAAAGTTGGGCATATATTACCCCGGTGCAGCACCCTATAAGATTTCTGAAGATTCCACCCTTCAGAAAACTTGCAAATGTGTTGAAAAAAAGGAGAGGGGCGCACTCCAGTTCCCTGCACAGTAAACCTTCTCAGCTACAGGTGTTCTCCTCCGACCGGTTTCTGTGCCAATACACGTCATCAGGGAGGCTGTCTTAACTTGCAGCTCACAGCAAGTGCAGGTGTTAACACTTAGGGATGATTCTGCTGCAAGGACTTCTGGTAGCTGTAGTCAATTGTATTCTGAATTGTATTCTCTCAGTATGTTGAGATCTCCTGTGTCCAGATCTTCAGAATCTCCAGAATTAATTATAGGTGTATTGAGAAAGTTGTTTGATCTGGAGTTTGATAAGTTTAGGTGCAGGCTCGGTAGTTCCTGCCTTGCTGTTACTATGTGAATCTCAGTGTCTGTGATTGAGTGTGAACTGTGTGGCAAAAGTTCCTTTTTGGTTTCCTTTTTTTTCTTGGTAAGGTTCAAAGGTGATTTAAGCATTTTCACCTTGCTGGATTTGGGTGGGGACAAGTGTTGGTTCGGGGGTATTTTTTCGGGGGTTTTAATATTCCTTTTTGCAAGGGGTTTCTGTGAATCCAGGCATTGATGGTCCTTTGCCTTTCTTTTCAACATGCTCTTTGCTATATTCTCCTCCGTGAGGGGCCAAGAGGATTCCTCTGCGTATTTGTCAAACTGGCCAACAGAGGACGAGCCACAGGCCATACCCCGTTGTCCTTAGTACTTGCTCCCGTATGAGGAGTTTGCAGTTCAGCGAATGGCGGGGCAAGCTCCTTATCGATCGGAGCTCTCCCACTCACGCCCTCCGGCACCGGCGAAGCCGATGGCACTATCGCGGCCTCACAGGGCCATCCCAGCTCTCTCATAGATGGAGAATGCGTGGATGTAAAATCGTTCCCGTCCTGTTTGATCATAGTGTCTTTGTTATTAGGCAGCGTGGGCCGGGCTGCCATCCTGCCGGACTGCCAGACTGCACCTCCACGCCGCTCCCCGCGGCCGCTCCATGGCTGGAATGGGTTTTTAAGCCCTCCTTCTCCTTCAATGGCAGGAAAAAAAGACTAGCTTCTCATGGCTAGAAAAAAGAGTTTGCTGCCAGACTGCACCTCCACGCAGCTCTCCGGGGCCACTCCGTGGCTGGAATTGGTTTTTAAGCCCTTCTTCTCCTTCAATGGCAGGAAAAAAAGACTAGCTTCTCACAGCTAGAAAAAAACAGTTTGCTGCCAGACTGCACCTCCATGCAGCTCTCCGCGGCCCCTCCGCAGCTGGAATGGGTTTTTAAGCCCTCCTTCTCCTTCAATGGCAGGAAAAAAAGACTAGCTTCTCACAGCTAGAAAAAAGAGTTTGCTGCCAGACTGCACCTCCACGCAGCTCTCCGCTGAATATATAAATATATATATATATATATATATATATATATATATATATATATATATATATATATAAAATATATTTGTTTCTTCTACATTACTTTTTTGTATGGAAAGAGTAGGTTTCTTCTAAGTCCTTGTTCGTACTTCAGATGCTGCTGCTTTTCAGGAGAGTGGTCTTCACTGAAATTGTAAAAGAAAGAAGTTAGTGAATATGTGTGTCTATAGCACTTTTGTTAATGTACACATGGTTTTGCACTTTCCTTTGCATATGTGCATCCTGTATATTTTATTTAGAATCTGTTAGTTGAATATGTTTTTCACATGAGTATAATAGTAAACATATAGAGCACACTTGTTTTTTTAATGTTATGTTAATTGGAGGTTAAGAGATAGAAGAAATAATCATATGCATTTTTTGCTTTTTTTACATGGTAAATTGCAGAGGTTGTACATAAAAGCATTCAATGTATGGCTTTGTGAAGGTGTGGGAAATAAAGCAGAAGGATTTCATATAGAGTCAGTGGTGTTGTTTGATCTGGGAGCCTTTCTAATAATATTGTCTGCAAGTGTGCTTGAATGAAGATGTATGTACTCATCCTGGCTGTGTGTAATTTTATAATACACTGGACAGTCTTTTTCATAATTATACTGTTATTTTTCCCATCTTATAATATGAAACAATATTTTTTTAAATAGTTGGTGTGTGTAAACAAAAATTTGGAGAGCTGAAAGATTTGCAATTGACACTTCATCATAGCAGATGGGAGAAATGCCAGTAAGTTCATTTCACAGTTTATACAGGGTAAGTGGCAGTTACTCTGTTCATATTTGTATTTATTTTATCCTACATTTTTAAAGCGCTTACGCAGCCTGCGGGCATCGAGGCGCTGATACAGGAATTGTTTTTTTTAGTTGCGTAATTTTTTTGTCTGAGTTGCGTATTTATAACACGCTTAAGCACCCAGATGTTTCTATAAGCGCGGACACGGGGATCGAATCTGTGTTGCTTCATGTCGTTTTGCTTTCAAGGCGCGCACGTTGCCGCTGAGCTATGCTCTCGGGATGTATTGTATTACTAGAAGAGGTGTACATGTACTGTGTAGGAAATATTCATATCTGTAGTCTGTTTTCATGCATGTGGATGTGCATGAATCTGCAAGTAGAAATAATAGGGAATTTTATAGTAGTTGCTGCTGTAGGTCTTTTGCAGTCACAGCCGAATTGTACTGATAGTGATCAATAGTACATCTAAAGTGCTGATCTGTGATGACAGAGTTAGATTTAGAGTTCTTGGATGTGATTGGTGGATGATTGTGTGACTGTTTAAGAGTAGCCAATGAGGAAGTGGTGCAGAGAGTGTAGTGGAAAGGGGAGAAGGGCTGCCCTAGTGTTACTTATGCACTCCACAGACAGCACAGTTGTTCGCAGACAGGACATGCCACATCCAGGGTTTCCGAGAATGAAGTGGGAGTGTATTTTGAGGATTAGCCAATCAGGTGTTGAGGTTCTGTTTCGTATTGAGAGAGGCTGTGTGTAGTGAAGATGGCAGAGGTGCAGAAAGTCAGGGTGTTGGTGGTTGGAGATATGTTTGTGAATGATTTGGAGCAGTATGATAAATCTAGGAATGTGGCTAACCATTTTGACACAAAAGGAGTGTATGTGGTGTGGAGCACTGTGCCTGATTTGAATTTTCAGGCAATTCTAGTAGTGTGTCAGGATATGGCTAGGTTTCATAGTCCACATGTAGTTGTCCTATACTGTGGTTCTGTGCTTTTGGGCTATGTCAGTGCCCCTACTTTGTTGCAAGATCTGCAAAACATGGTTCAGGCAATCATGAAAGTCCTTCCAAATGCCAAGGTTATTTGTTCTGCTTTGTTACCTAGAGCAGTATGGGACAATAGTTGTGTTTTTGTCCTCAACAAAATATTGCTAGGTGTGCAATCAACAGAGGTATGTTTGCTTTCATGCTTAGAGCTGGTATGTTCTTTTGTAATAATGAGAACATTGATTATGGTAGTGTAGTTTATTTTAAAGAAGATGGCATTTATTTATCTTTTATAGGAAATGCCATGCTGTTTTGGAACATAAGGGTTGCTTTGGAGAAGCTAATGTGAAGATTTTTGGAGGAAAATAAGAAAAAAAAGAAAAAAAATATAAAATAAAAGGTGTTTCTGAAGCATCTGCAAAAACAAATCAAAAAAGGCTCTTTTCAGAGCCAACCTCAAAGCGGAAAGGGGGCATACCATTTAAATTTTCATTCCCTACGCACAGATTTTTCGATTTGTCCACGGACAGCGCAGTTGTTCACGGGCAGCACATATTACATACAGTGATTTTGAGGTTGTGAGGCATGCAACTGAGTCTGAGCAGAGAAGGGATTGGTCAATAAGGTTTACTGGGTGTGTTGTGTAAGGAGAGAGTTTGTCAGTAGGTGTTTTTCCTGAGAGAAGAGCAAATATGTATGGCTGTGTGTTTCAGAAAGCAGATTGTTTGGATTTTGGGAGATTCGTGGATACATTTGTTGGAGGTGCATGCAGATTGCTGTGGAGTAGCTGCACATCTTGGATTCTCTCATGTGGAAGTGCACTGGCATGGAGTGCGTGGAATGAAGTGGGTGGATTTGGTACCTCTCTGTGCTTCTTTGGTGACACAGCATCATCCAGACATTATTATTATTATTCATTGTGGATGGAACAGTTTAAGACATGTGTCTGGAATCTCTTTGCAATTTGCAATGAAAGAAGGATCCAAACTCCAGAGTAATGTTTTCCCATATTTTCATTTGTCCACAAATGGAGAAAGCAAGGCACAATGTTTACAAAGCTGTTTGTGACTTTTTGAGAGATGTTGGTATGTCCTCTTTTCAGAATGAAAATATTATGTTTTATAGCACACACATTTTTCGCAGAGATGGAGTACATCTTACTTATGCCGGCAATCAGATTTTTCTGCAAAATATACAAAATGCATTGCGCTCTTTTTTTGGAATTACAGCAATCCATTTTTCAGTAGTTGTTGACAATTTGAATTTTTTGAAACACAAAGAAACACCACAAAAAGGATCTTTTCATAGCCACCACTTCCTCCCAGAGATAAGTGCAATGGTTGTGACAAGGCAGCACTGCACTGTTTTTAGATGTCCGCAGACTTCTAAAAAATTGAGAGGGCCCTGCACTATTAATTTGTCACTTCTGTTTTTTAACTGTGAAAGGTGGCTCTGAAAAGATTTGAAAAAACTGCCCATGTGGGCAGGACAAAGACTGATATGCAAATGGGTATTTCCCATCTGTGAAAGGCACAGTCAGCAAAAACCATGTGCTGCAAACTCTCACTTCAGAACAGGTTATCATGCCATGTTCTTTCTGGAGTTGAGCGCCTGCAACCTTTTTTGAAATAGTGGCTCTGAAAAGAGCCTTTTTTATTGTTTTTGTTGTTTTATATTTTTTGTTTTTTTAAACATGACACACAACGAAGGGAGGGGAAAGGAGGATAAGGAAGGGACACCAACCACGGGGATAAGAAAGGGCAGCTGGAGAGAGAAAGAGGTAGGTTGTGCCTTATTCAGGTAGGTTGCAGACCTTCTGATGCTCCTTGACCACAGTCTTGAAAGCAGTCCGAAGGTTCTCCCCCTTGCAGAGTACTGCGTTGCAGTACATGCACAATATTGTGACCCTCGAAAGGTAAGGGTCAACAGCATCATGAATGGCCTGTGAGGCAGCTGGAGGGATGCAGTGTCCCACAGGAGTGTCTTTTGTGGTGACAGGGGTGGAAACAGAGGATGCTGCAGAGGAACTCAACCTACTAAGTTTATCGCAAGGTACAACCTTACGAATAGCTCCACCGTGTAATGACTTTAGGTGTCGCTTCATTGATGTAGTACCAAAGCTAAACGAACCAGCCTTGCCACAACTCAGCACCATGTGGCACTGAGTGCAGATCACCTTGTTCACTTGAGCTTTTGACATTCCATCAACGGTGGTAAATAACCGCCACACCCAAGACTCACAATGAGTGTTAGTAATAGGGACTTCACTACCTCATCCTCTTCATCCGTCTCCTCTGCATCCTCACGCCTGTTCCCCTCTGCAGGCCCTTGGGGACGTGGTGGAGGTGGAGGGAGTGGGGGTGCTGATGTCAAGGCAGTAGCAGCAGAAGCAATTTGGGATGCCGTCTGGAAGGTTAATATTCAGGAACTAGGAACGAGGAACCAAGAACAGCAACCTGCACAATTGTCCTGTTGTAAATCTTGGAAATCCAAAAGCAGAATGAGGATCAGCTCTGAGGTATGGCCTTTTATAGGGGTGCTGGGGCGCGCTTCGTGGACACCTGCGCCGTCCCTGAACACTTAGAACACCAAGAACGGGCTCAAAAAGTTCCACAAAGTATGTAGATCGGCAGGGATATTGTCTGGGACATGTGCAATGGTGATCTTTTACTGTAAAATACCTCCGATGGCTCAAAAAAGCAGTTTTTATATGTTTGGGGGCCCGGACAGTGTCTGCAAATAAGGACACAAGCTCAGCATGGGTGCGGTCACATGATGACGTCGCGGACACGTTCGGAAATGGGACAGCTGTCCGCAGGACACCAAATGCGCAGTGACGGTTGTGCGCATGCACGGGGGTGTGCTACGGACAGTGTTCGGGTCCACAAACTAATTAAAAGTGTGACACAAGTGCGACTGACAGTTGCGGAGAGGCGCGATGTTCGTAGGACCCAAGTGTGTAATGCGCATGCGCATTTGTGTTCTACGAACAATGTTGAAGTTCCTGAATAAAATAAATGTGCATCAAAACTTTGCAGACAGGCGGACGGGATATGTGTTCTATGGATATATTCATTCTGGTTGCGGACATTACGAACAGCAGGGGTGTTATTAGGACACCCCCATTTTGGGTGATTGTGAGAGGCGGACATCTTGTGTGTTCTACGGACACCTCCATTTTAATTACAGACAGTACAAAAACGGTATTATGTCCTTAGGAAACCCCCATTTTGGATAATTACTGACAGAGAGACATCTTGTGTGTTTGTGTGTTCTAAGGACACCTGCTTTTTAATTATGGACAGCACGAACAGGTATAGTGTCCTTAGGACACCCTCATGTTGGTTAATTGAGGACACCCCGGACAGCCGCGCTGTCCGCGGACACCCTGACTGCCTTTTAAAAAAAAAAGAAAGATGCGGGCATATACTAAGAACACACTTAAAACTGTATTGTTGTTTAACAGTAGAAAAATTAGGAAAGAGAGGGGGAAGCAGAAACTGAAACAAATACAGGGGAATTAGGGGTTTGAATATGATGTATGGGAGGGGAGGAAGGGATGGAAGTTTCATTGTATCGTTTTCATCAGTCGATGCCAATGACATTTGTGATGTCATCTTTGATGTCCTGGGTGTTAGTTTTAGCAATGCACAGTGGTGGCCAGAGTTATGGTTGCTTAGCTTACCCTAACTGACGAATTTCAGGGGTTTTTCGGTTTTACTTCAAACCATAACGTCCCTTTAACAAAGTTTTTTTTTACTGAATTTCATAGGTTTTTAGTAGCGCAACTTAACCATATCGTCCCTTTAACAACATTTTTTCACTGAATTTCATAGGGTTTTACTAGCGCAACTTAACCATAGCATCCCTTTAACAAAGTTTTTTTCACTGCATATATATATATATATGTATTCACTGAAAAAACGTTGTTAAAGGGACGTTATGTTAAGTTGCACTTATAAAAACACATGAAATTCAATGAAAAAGGGACATTATGGTTACAAGTAAAAACGAAAAACCACAGAAATTCGCCAGATATGGCAAGCTAAGCAACCATAACTCGCACCACCACCGTGCACTGCTAAGACAAACACCCAGTAGATGAAAGATGACATCACAAATGTCATTGATGACATCACAGATAACATCACATATCTGGGCCACTTGTTTTTGTTCACTGACATGTCTAGACTAGTTTTTATTTTTACTAACAATGAGAATTTTAAAAATTGTTAAAAAGTGCTATATATATATATATATTCAGTGAAAAAACTTTGTCAAAGGGACGTTATGGTTCCAAGTAAAACCGAAAAACCCTTGAAATTCGCCAGTTATGGTAAGATAAGCAACCATAACTCGCGCCACCACCGTGCACTGCTAAGACTAACACCCAGGACATCAAACATGACATCACAAATGTCATTGATGACATCACTGATGACATCACATGTCTGGCTCACTCTTTTTTCTTTTGCTGACATATCTAGGCCACATGGTTTTCTTCATTAACAGTCAGAAACTAAAATATTTATTGTATTTGTAGACGTATCCTTCAAAAAGGTTCTTACAGTAATTCCCTTAGAGTCCAGTCACATCATATGAAACATATACACAGGGGAAGACACAAGCTTGAAAGACAGCATTCCTTTTTGTGCATAAAGATAATCAATAGACTTATGAGCACTTCCTGATAGTTCTGTTGTTTTTTTTATGGCTGTACTTTCCCTGTGGGTCCAATCACATCAAGTGATACATATACATAGGGTAAATAGCAGCTTTGAAACAGAGCAATCATTTATTTGCATGAAAATAATCAGTTAAGTTATGAATTGTTTCTGCTACTACTTGTGCTTTTTTGCTAACTTCACTTTCCCTGTATATACCCATATTGGTATGTGTTCTTGTGACTTTGTGTTTTGTCTATAGTAATGCAATTATGTAATACATGTGTTTTATTAGCTACGTATTACATATTTCACAGTACACAAAAATCTATTAAGAAAACAATTATCATTTAATTATTCAACATATTAACATTACGAATATTCTACCTTCATCTTGTACGCTGCACACAATGTTTGTTTCTGTATGAGTAGCTTAGTATACCAGATAGAACCCCGTAATAGAATGCTATTTATATCAATGCATCGTTCAATGCACTAATTAGGGTATGATATTTATTGCAATGATCCTTGACACTTGTTTCGCAACATTATAATAAGAATCCCTTGTACACATATTTCATGAAAAGTACATACACATGTGATGTCATCAGTGATGTCATCAATGACATTTGTAATGTCATCTTTGATGTCCTGGGTGTTAGTCTTAGCAGTGCACGGTGGTGGCGCGAGTAGTGGTTGCTTAGCTTACCATAACTGGCGAATTTCAAGGGTTTTTCGGTTTTACTTGGAACCATAACGTCCCTTTGACAAAGTTTTTTCACTGAATTTCATAGGTTTTTAGTAGCGCAACTTAACCATAACGTCCCTTTAACAAAGTTTTTTCACTGAATTTCATAGGTTTTTAGTAGCGCAACTTAACCATAACGTCCCATTAAGAAAGTTTTTTCACTGAATTTCATAGGTTTTTAGTAGCGCAACTTAACCATAACGTCCCTTTAACAAAGTATTTTCACTGACTTCATAGGTTTTTAGTAGCGCAGCTTAACCATAACGTCCCTTTAACAAAGTTTTTTCATTGAATTTCGTAGGTTTTTAGTAGTGCAACTTAACAATAATGACTTTCACTTTATATACATATCATATGGAACTGACTGAATCTCTTCTACAGTACTTGATGTCCGCGAACTCATTTAATGTTCGCGGACATGTTCGAAGAACAGTACCACTACCTAAAAAACTCTGGGGGGGGGTATGTTTGATTGTTATATCATAACATAGGAACATTTAACAAATTTAAAAAAAGCACACAAACACATTATATGTACTAATACATAAGAAATGTAACCCATATATACAACACACTAACCATTCATTTAAATGCACTATGTTCTAAAATGAAATATACCACAAGAAAATAAATTGGCTTCCAACATAATTACCTCACAAACACAACAAAACTGAGAACAAGAGCAGACCCACTGAGTACATGTTACATATCTTACCTGAAATAGTAAGTGTACTTAATTTTATTCATACATTTATAAACTTTCTGTATTAGATAAAAAAAAAGATATTATCTTTTTTTTTTCTCTCACAGAAATGTCTAGTACTCTGGAATGGCTAGAGGAACATTTCCAACATGAAGAAATGTCACAAGATAGTGAAACTAATGGTAAACACTTTATAATATAAACCATTTAATTATTATTATTTTGTATACATTTAACATATATATATATTTTTTTGTACAGAGCATAACAAAATAGAAACTACCTCTGAGAAAGCTGTTATGGAAAACACGCTTGACAGCATAAAAGAAAAAATGTATTTATTGTTGACCAATTTTAATAATTTGAAAACTTTTGTTGAAGATCATTGTAAAACAAAAACGTCATACCATTGCCCCATATGTACTTGTCCCCCCTCACCATATCCCAGTCAATTATCCCCAAACCCTCTCCATAACCCAAAATGTTTTGATGAGACTTCCATCCCTTCTTCACCTAATAACAATCATGATGAAACCCCTAATTCTCCAGTTTTTGTTTCTGTTTCTGCCTCACCTTCTCTGTCATAAATTATTAATATATGTTAAATAAAGTTTAATTTTTGTATTGTGTTGTAAATAGTTTCGTTTTTTTTAAAAAAAACAATGTAGGTGTCCGCGGACAGTGCAGGTGATCTAAAATGTTCGTAAATAAATGAAAATGGAGGTGTCTTGCAGAACACTATACCTGTCCGTACTGTGCGCTAGCAAGTTGAAACTGTTCTAAGAACACACGCGGTGTCCTGAAATGTTCATAAATAAACAAAAATGGAGGTGTCCTGAAGAACACTATACCTGTTTGTACTGTTCGCTAGCAAGATGAAACTATTCTAAGAACGCACGCGGTGTCCTGAAATGTTCGTAAAAAAAAAAAAAAGTGTCCTAAAGAACACTATGGGCCTCATTACACGGATGGCGGAGAACCATGGCGCTATTAGCGCCATGGTTCATGCCGGTAAAATACCGGCACCGCCTTGGCGGAAAGGGGAATTACCGCCCCATTCCAAGGTTGGCGGGGCGGTAATTCCCCTTTCCACCATTGCCCTTCCCCATTCCCATTTTTGCCCCATAGGGCCTAATGGGAATGGGGAAGGCGCTAATTACGGTACCGCAAATTGTGGTACCGTAATTAGCTCCCTGGGTCCCTTTGCGGGTTGGTTTTTAACGCCTGCAAAAAGCAGGCGTTAAATCCCCCAACCCGCAAAGGGACCTCATAGTAAGGCGGTAAGGATTTACTGGTACCGGTATTTTACCGGTACCAGTAAATCCTTACCACCATCCGTGTAATGAGGCCCTATGTCTGTCCGTAGTGTTCGCTAGCAAGTTCAAACTGTTCTAAGAACACACGCGGTGTCCTGAATTGTTCGTAATTAAACGAAAATGGAGGTGTCTTAAAGAACACTATACCTGTCCGTACTGTTCGCTAGCAACTTGAAAATGTTCTAAGAACACAATTGGTGTCCTGAAATGTTCGTACATAAACAAAATTGAACGTGTCCTGAAGAACAGTATATCTGTCCATACTGTTCGCTAGCAAATTTAAACTGTTCTGGGACACACGCAGTGTCCTGAAATGTTCGTTTCACATGTGATGCAATTTTAATTAGTTCAGGACCCGAACAGTGTCCGTAGAACATCAACGCGCATGCGCTAGCCAATCTCTGTGCATTTGGTGTCCTGCGGACATGCGCTTCCTTCGCGGACTTGTTCGCGAACGGATCATACGACCGCGCCCACGCTGATCGCGTGTTCTGAATGAGGACACTGTTCAGGTCCCCGAACGAATTAAAAGTACATTTTCAATTAATCCATAATATTTTTCAATAAAATCTCACCATGGCACAAGTCCCACATAGTAATCCTGAGTTTCTACATACCTTTTGAAACTTTTCAAACTTTTTTTTGTGTTTTTTTTGCGTTCGATCTGTCCGCGGACAGCGCGCATGTCCGCGAACCGCGCACAAGCACCCCTATAAAAGACCACGCCCTAGAGCTTATTCTCATTGTGTTTCTGGCTATTCTTCAGAGCACAGCTATTTCTCCAGCAACTTGCTGATTACACCATCGAGATGGCATCCCTGGGTGCAGAACTGCCACCTGCTGCTACACCTGCTTCAGCACCACCCCCACCCCCTCCACCACCACCACCTCCCCAAGGGCCTGAAGAGGGGAACAGGAGTGAGGATGCGGAGGGGGAAGAAGAGGATGATGAGAATTAGGTAGAGGAAAACCCTACTACCCGCACTAGGCGTGAGTCTTGGGTGTGGTGGTTATTTACCATTCCTAAGGCTCGTGCGAACCGTGTTACCTGCAATGAGTGCAAAATGATACTCAGTCGTGGGAAGCACGGTAAGTACAGCTTTGGGACCACTACTATGAAGCGACACCTGAGGTCATTTCACTCTGGGGCTATTCGCAGGGTTGTACCTTGCGAAGAACGTAGCAGGTTGATTTCCTCTACTTCATCCTCTGTTTCTGATCCTGTCACCACAAGGACCACCTCTGTGGGACAGCGTCTTCCTCAAGCTGCCTCACAGGCCATACAGAATACTGATGACCCTTACCTTTCGAGGGTCACAGTTGTATGTATGTACTGTGACACAGTACTCTGCAGGGGGGAGCGACTTCATAGTGCTTTTGAGACTATTGTCTCAGAGCACGAGAAGATCTGCTCACTACCCAAATAAAACCCACTCTACATCTTCCTCTCTCAGCTCGCCCTTTCTTATCCCTGTGGTTGGTGTCCCCCGCTGTACCTTCCTTTCCCCTCCTCTCCTAGTGTGTCGTGTATAAAAAACCAAAAAAAATACAAAATATCAAAAATCAAAAAAAAAATAAGGCTCTTATCAGAGCCGCCTTTCACAGTTAAAAAATAGAAGTGAAAAGAAATGAAGCAGGGCCCTTTGTATTTTTTAGAAGTCCGCGGACAGTTCGCGAACATGGGTTGCTACCCCATCACAAACATTGCAATTTTCTCTGGGAAGAAGTGGTGGCTCTGAAAAGAGCCTTTGTGTGGTGTTTGTAAGTCAAAAATTATAAATGCTTAACAACTACTTCAAAATGGTTGTTATAATTCCAAAAAAGGTCGCAATGCATTTTGTACATTTCTCAGAAAAATCTGATTGCCAGGATAAGTAAGATGGACTCCATCTCTGCAAAAAATGTATGTACTACGAAACATAATATTTTCATTGTGAAAAGAGGACATGCCAAAATCTCTTAGAAAGGCACAAACAGCCTTATTAACATTGCGCCTTGCTTTTTCCATTTGTGGACCAAATGAAGAAGAACGAAGCCACATTTGTCTCTGCGCAATCCGTGAAAATATCACTTGAGAATTAGGAAACATGTCCATAACCTTCCCAAGTCCTTCTTTCATAGCAAATTGCAAAAAAATTCCAGTCACATGTCCTAAACTGTTCCCTCCACAATGAATTACAATGATGTCTGGATGTTGCTCTGTCTCCAAAGTAGCACAGAGAGATAGCAAGTCCAACCACTTCATTCCACGTACTCCATGCAAGTGTACTTCCACATGTGGGAATCCAAGATCTACAGCTACTCCACAGCTTTCTGCATGCACCTTCAACCAATGTATCCACGAATCTCCCAAAATCCAAACAATCTGTTTTCTGAAACACACAGCCATAGCTATCTTTTGTTCTCTCAGCAAAAAGAGTATCTCAGAAACTCTCTCCTGGCACAACACACCCACTAAACATTCCTGACCAATCCCTTTCAGTGCTTATTCTCATTTGCATGACTTCTGAACCCAAAAATCCCCGGATGTAACTCCCGATGTCCGCGAACTACCGCCATGTCCGCGGACATATCGTAACATGAACAGCCCTTCTACCAATTCCACTTCACTCTCTCTGCCATTCCCTCATTGGATGTAGCTAAAAAATCACATGAGCATGCACCAATCACATTCAAGACCTCTAGATCTAACTGCATCATCATAGATCAGCACTGCAAATGTACTGTGAATCTCTCTGAGTACAAGTGTCATATCATTGGCAAGCACCATCTACCAGAAATACTTTACAAGTCTCCAAGATTTCTACTTTCAGCTCCATGCATATCCATATGCATGAACCCAAACTTCAGGTATGCATATTTTCTGTACAGTAGATGAACACATTTTCAAACAGACTTTTAGCTTGTGTAATCTGTAAAATGAATTTACTGTATTTTTTTCAATATCCTAAAATCAACTATCACGTATAAACATTTATACTATTTACTTTCTTTATACACACACACTCAAATCATGTTAAACTAACATTTTTTAAATGAGATATATAGACTACATATATTCAAACAAAATTGCATGCAAGCACAATCTATGTTTAAATCTTTAAAAAAAATACTTATACAATTTCATATTTTTTTGTTTTTATTTATTTATTTTCTTAATTACTTTAATTTAGACATGACATTGAGGCGCTATTACCTAGAACAGCTTACTTACAGAAATATTAGTATTCACTGGTATATTATAAATTTCACAAGACATAGTAAAGATATTTTCTTTGCTACAGTTATTCATTCAATACTATTTGTTCATTAAGAATATATCATATGTACTGAACTGATGCAATGTATTTTATGTAAATAAATTAGTTTAATGGTTTTAAAGAAGGCACTGAGGATTTCAATTAAAAAAGTCAATATCTAAATTAAAAACAGCGCCATATACAAACAAAGTTACTCATTTGAAGCTTTTACAATTTCAGTGAAGACTACTGAAAAGAAGCAGCCGAATTCGAAGAACAAAGAAGAACTAAGAAGTTACCTGTTAATTTAAGAAAAAAAGTAAGTAGAATATCACCATAATATTTGTATTATTAATCAAACATACTATAACATTAATACAAGCTATTTTGGTGCCTAAAACTAGAGATTGTGTACCATTTCGTCCAAAAATCTCCATGTCTTAACAGCGATTTACAGCCAGAATGGCCCACAAATTCCTATTTTTGAACACACAAATTACCCAAACTGAACCGCTACAATTTTCATATTATAGAACAAGCAACTGTTTTAATTGTATACATTAGATTTACTATTTGTACTTTTCCACACCACTAGCTTACTTTTTTTTTGTCATCTGAACCCCAGTTTAGTAACATATACATTCAAGAATACCTATCCCTGCTTGTTGTAGTTCCCAATGCACAATCACACACCATTACAAACATCTTTATCATCTTACTCAAACACTCATGCACACAGCACACATACATTCCAGAACACCCCAACCCATATCTTCTTTATTTTTTTCAACAGACCCTAAAGAATGCCTACCAAAAGTCAAGTCCGTAGAAAGCAATGCAAAAGTAGAGCAAATGAAAATAAAAGTGTCCAACATAAGCATCCATCTCTAGCAGAATTTGTAAAAAAAGTTGAAACAAAACAGCTAATACAGTCATTTAGTGAAACACAAGAAGTTTCAAGTACAAAAACGTTGCCTCCTCTATCAAAATGTAAAACAAACCAAAAAGCAATTAACAGAAAATCAGCTATCACTACAGATAAAACTACTTCTTCAAATTTGAATATAGTGCAAAGTAAGCATACCAAGAAAAGTATTTTACCCAAAATGTACCATCACAAAGTCCTTCAAAATCTTATAAAAACAGGAGAGAAATCAGGTTCAATGCTTAAAACCTATCGTAGGAAATTAATCTTAGAAGCGCTGATGGACAGTGCAATTCTTCTGAAAAGAAAGTTATTTACTTTACTGTTAAACAAAATGAAACCACTAACAAAACTAATAACTAAATTACAAAAAACACTTCTCAAAAAGCGAAATGTCAACAGAAAGAACTTCTTAAGTATCTGCGGAGGTGAATGGAATCACACTACGAGCACAGAACCATATTTTAATGAAGAAGCGTACAAACAAAAGCAAACAAATACAATTGCCATACATAGCAGTGGTTGAGGTTATGAAAAAGTGAGTAATACCATAATGGAACAAGAAGTACTCCTTACAAAAATGTGCCCTGAAAACCTAGAGTTACCCCTCCATTCAACTGAATCAGAACGTCTAGTGTACAAATGGCCATGCACGTCAATGTGTAACATTCCCAAACAATGTTTCAAATCTTTACGCCAATTCCTCAATAAATATGTAAAAAGCAAAGACAAAATCAAAATTAAATTACTGCAAAATTTGGATACCTGTCCAGTGCGCAAGTACACAGGACTACAAGGACATTCATTGGCCTGCATTACAGGACCTACTTGTAAAACCATTTTCCATGATATCAAAAGGATATCAACACATCATTCAACTATAAGAAATCTAGTCTATAAACTGTACTATGCTAAAATTCCTGCTTTAACACTAGCAAAGTTAAATAACATCCTTCTACATGATACAGCAAAAGACCTACTTGAAGAAATTCACTATATCCAGAAAAAATATTTTGGAAGTGAAAGCCATTTACAGAATGAAATAGCTTTAAACCAATTAAGCAACAATTCTACACATGGCAACTTTTTGCTAAACACAAAAAAGAAATACTAAAATTGAAAAGTACATCAGCTGAAGTACCAAACCATGTATGTGTATGTTGCCGTAGAACGTTTTATAAAAGTAACACAAAAACTGTAGACCTATCATACAAAATAGAAGACAATGAAGATTCTAAATGGTTTTAATTAGCTCTCTACCTTGTAGCAGAAAACAAATAAGAAATAACTGAGCCCTTAATACTTTGCAGTTACTGCACTACAAGACTTGACAACAACCAAACTCCTTCACGTGCTATCACAAATAATTTTGAATTATACCCAGTACCAAAACCCCTACAACAACTTAATTTATATGAGAGCATCATAATTCAAACAGTACACCCATTTCAAGCAATAATACGCCTTCAACCAAAAACAGCAAAATTACCTCCTTCTGAATTGGTAAAAGGCATTCGTGGAAAAGTAGTTTATTTACCATTAGATCTAAAAGAAAAATGTGCATACTCTAGGAGTGCAACGTCCAATGCAGCAATCTTCAATTATCTTAGTAAATGGAGTACCTACAAAAGACAAAAAAATATGGCAACAGCTGGTGATTTATATAAAGTTAGACAAGCCTTCCAATATCTTAAAGAGAATAATGAATATTACAAAGAAATTAATATTGAAGAAAACTTGAAAGATACAACTGGAATAATTCAAGAAACACAAGAAGCTGGTCAATTTGAGCTACTAGATCCTGCTACAATATCAAATACTTTAGACCATTATACAATTCATCCTTTGCACTGTAATGACACCATAGAAGATGCACTGGAAACTTACCAAATGCGTCAAACAAAAGGATCGCCAATCAGCATATGGGAAAAAAGTATACAACCACGTGCTTTTCCTCTACTCTTTCCTACTGGCAAAGGAGGAAGGTATGATGATAGACCTATTCAAATATCAGCTTCAGAATACCGCTCATTACGGATGTATTCTGAAGATCCCAGATTTAGACAAAATGTGGAATACATATTCCACCTACTCTTTGAAAGTGAACTAGCAATTTTATGTTACGGAGTTGCACACATATTAAAATCAGGACCACACTTTCAAAATATGACAGCTACACGATTATTACAAAAAGTGCAACAAAAGGATGAGGTTTTACAATCAAATATTACAAATCTATTAGCAAATATGTGTGGTACTAAAGAGTACTGGTTTCGACGTCATGGAGATGTACGTTGTATGATCAGAAACCTTGGCCCACCCACTTGGTTTGTTAAATTAAGTTGTGCAGAATATGCATGGGAAGATTTACATGATTTCCTACGCATATCATATAAAAACAAAACAAACATAGATATACTAACACCTGGAGAACTTTGTTCTTTGGATCCTGTTAATGTTTCAAGATATTTTCACCATCGCTTCATTGCTATGCTATATTTTATTTGTAATAAAACTTACTCCCCTTGGAGAAGTGCAACACTTCTTTTGGAGAAAGGAATACCAAGCCAGAGGAGCACCACATATCCACATGCTTTTATGGATTAAAGATGCTCCTAAATTTGGTCAAGACAGTGATGCCACTGTTTTACAGTTTATTGAAAAATATGTCACTTGTGAAATTCCATCAGAAGCCACAAATAGTGATCTTCATGCACAAATTTTACAATTTCAAAGACACAAATGTGGAAAATATTGTCGTCGCAAATACAAAAACAAAGGGAAATACTACACCAAATGCCGATTTGGTTTCCCTAGACCAGTTACAAATGCAGGTCAAGTGAACAACCTCATGTCTTCAGTTAGACATAGTGTTAAAGGTAAGTCACCTAAAAATACATATTACATAAAAAGAAAAGAAGAAGAAAACTATATCAATGATTATAATGCAATCATTGCCCACTTATGGAATGCAAACATAGATGTGCAGTACATTGCAGACAATTCTACTGCAGTTACACAATATGTCACAGCATACTTAACTAAAGCAGAAAAGACAGAGCTCCAAGACCTCTGGAATGACCTGTCATCAGATAAAACAGTATCTCAGAAATCATACAGCTTGGGCATAAAAATGCTAACCCATAGAGAATGTGGATCATATGAAGCAGCTGATCGTTTAACTGGTACTGCATTGTATGGAAATCTGAAAATATAGAATAGCTAAGTCTTGGTCCAGCTAAATCTAGAAAAAGAGTTCTAAAATCATATGAAGATATAGAAACAATAGCCAAACATGATCCCAACATCCAAGACATTTTAAAAAACAATTTATTGGACACATACTACCCAAACAGAAGTAATACTTTGGAAAACATGTGTCTATACCACATAGCCCAAAACTACACATACAAAAATAATATGAAACCTGATGAAAAAAAAGGTAAATATAGAGTAACAAACTGTGAAAGCAGCTTAGTTAAACTCACTAAACCAAATGTAATTAATCATATCAAATTGTCATTAAAGACTCCTTAACATAAAGAAGTATATTACATGTCCCTGCTACAACTCTTCAAACCATGGAGAAAAGAAGAACAATTACTAGATAACTATGACTCATATGAGGATGCTTTCAAAGCAAATGAAAGCACTATAACTGATGTAAACTTTACACAGTACAAAACAATGTTGCACAATGAACAGCAACACGAAGAAGAACTCCAAGCCCAACGAGATAAGGACACTCCTGACAGTAGTCAACCTTCTGTAACAGGAAGCCAAGAAACACTGGGAGAACCACTAATAATAAATGAGGCAGAATTAGCTATGATAGAAGTAGAAAACACCATGTGTCAGTATGAAGATAAGGAAGACTTAACTATACTACAATCAAAACTAAACAATGAGCAAAGTAGCATTTTTCAAGAAGTAACAAAACAAATTGAAATTGGTGTAAAACATGAAAATAAAGAATGTTCCTGCCATAATTATAAACCTATACTACTGTACGTCAGTGGTGAAGCTGGTTCTGGCAAAACATGCCTAATCAAAATCATTAGTAAGTTCCTTCAACAACTGACAAACAATAAACTGTCAGCTGTTGTCACTGCCCCCACAGGTTTAGCTGCCTACAACATAGGTGGTGTTACATTACACCGATTACTACTGTTACCAGTAGAACACCAGAACAAATTAGACTATTACAAACTTTCTGCAGAAGCTGCAATGGAATTACGCTGAGTATTGAAACAAATGAAAATGCTACTGATAGATGAAGTGGGCATGGTCTCCAACCTGATGTTAGCTTTGGTTCACCTCAGATTACAAGAAGTACTCAAAACAGACTATGAAGAGCTGTTTGCAGGAAACATATTATTGTTTTTGGAGATCTGCTTCAATTAACACCAGTAAAAGGTGAGCCTATTTTTAAAACATTAGGACACAAACTCTGCCGTAAAACTGTTGGCAGCATTGGAAATGTCAACCTTTGGCAACATTTCCAATACAGAGAATTAACAGAAAACATGTGGCAATCTGCAGATCTCACTTATGCCAACATTTTAAAAAGTATCAGAGTTGGTATACTTTCTAAAGAAGCAGAAGAAATATTGAAAACCCGGCACATTAATGCACTTTATGGCGATAATGCATGTGCTACAGATGTTATGGAACAATTAGCCCACAAAAATGTCAATTGTATGGCCTTAATGCCAACTCTTGCAAGCTGTTTCAAATTCAATGAAATCATGCTAAGTAAAGAAATGCAACCAATCATGGAAATTAGCGCCACAGACAAAATAGATGCACATGGTATGACACTACCCATGTGTGACCAAGCCACAACAAGACTAAATAGTTTAGAAAAATCAATCTCAAACACAGCAGGCTTAGAAAAGATATTAAAATTATCCTTAAATTGCAGAGTAATGCTTAAACGTAACCTTGACGTGGACCAAGGACTAGTTAATGGAGCACTGGGTACAGTTGTTGGCTTTCAAACATACCCACGCGACAACAAAATTCAGTTTGTCAATATACTCTTTGACAAACTTTCAGAAGTAAAAAGGATAGGACGCTCAACAGCTAGATTCCTTCTCTTCAAAGATTTTTATGTACGCAGAGAACAATTTTCTCTAACTCTTGCATACGCGGTCACGATTCATAAATCACAAGGTCTTACCCTAGACAAAGCAATGATAGATATTGGTAACACAGTCTTTAAAGAGCTATGTAGCACTATCACGCTTACGTACACTTGACTGTCTATTTCTAATCAACTTTGATGCAAGTAAAATAAACGCTGATATTCCTTGCATTTTAGAATACAATAGACTTCGCTCACTATACACCGCCCACCTAAACACATATTCTGTTCCACAAAAAGTAAAACATTATAAAAGAAAAATAAATCAAACAGAAATGCAACAGGATGCCACTGCAAATCCTCCAAAGAGAGTAAAAGAAACTAATACTTCATCAAGTACCACAAGCAAAAAAGAATCAATTAGGGAAAGTAAACCAAGTACTTCTTTAAAGAAGGAAGACAAACTCCAAAAAAAGCAGTTAGATACAGAACTACCTGGACCATTTAAATTCTCAAATATAGTTGGTGTAAGTTGCTACGCAAATGTAGCAATGAATATTCTATTTCAATTACCACCAATTGTTGACAACATTTACTTACACAGTACAGACCCATTGTGTTTGCAAATGTTAGTACTTCACAGAAATGCAGCAAACAATCCTGACAACAGGTATAGTGTTTTTGGAATAAGACAACAATTGGACTACTGTGCTGGAATGGTGAAATTCACTATAAATTCACAGGAAGATCCACAAGAATTTCTAATGTACTTACTACAAGTACTGGAAAACAAAAACATACCTATAAATGAAATCTTTCAGATTTCATACATGTGGAAACATACATGCATTCTCTGCAACAATGTGACACAAGAAGAAATCCCCAATGAACGCTTCATATATATATCAATACCAAATTGTGAATCCATTCCATTTCAGCGACTTGTACAAAATGCAAACCATGGTAGAT
Source organism: Ambystoma mexicanum (assembly GCF_040938575.1). Classification (NCBI taxonomy): domain Eukaryota; kingdom Metazoa; phylum Chordata; class Amphibia; order Caudata; family Ambystomatidae; genus Ambystoma; species Ambystoma mexicanum. The sequence continues at coordinate 605,975,872 of NC_090933.1, forward strand.
TATGCTCTACCTGCAATTCAGATAATCGCTCCACGTTAGTAATACAAACACATAGTAAATACATAATAATAATGCTTCTACGTTACAATGCAGATGGTACCAAAAACAACTGCAAGCTGACTGGATTCACACATGGTCAAATATCACTTGGTAAGAAAACCTTCACAACAATAGTTATAATCTACCACGCAGGAGCCACAACCAATTCAGGGCACTACACTGCATATATAAAAAAGAAATGTGGATGGTTTGAATGTAATGATAGTACCGTTACTCTAAAGCAGAGATTACCAGGAAATCTTACAAACGCTTATTTGATGTTCTTAAAACCAACATTTGATAACTAAACTGTATTTAAACCCTAAGTAAACTTGTGTTAAAAAAATATAAACTGTTAGAATACTCCAAAAGCTATCTAACTGCTCAAAGATTCTACAACAACTAATCAGATAAATGAATACCACTAAATTAGACCAAAAAATACACAGTTAGAATACGCCAATTGGTATCTAACTGTCCCAAAATGTAACAATATCCAAATAGATAAATCAATACAACTAAAATATATAAAAAAAATAGACAGTTAGAATACGCCAATTGGTATCTAACTGCTCCAAAATTTTATAATATCAAAACAAATAAATAATATGTTACTGCTCCAAAAAAATACAACAAGCCAAAGTATTAAGCATTAGCCAGAAACAACAAGTGAACACTGAAAACAAACAAACAAATAAACTGTAGCATAACAGAAAAAGGTTTTTTTTAAATCCAACATGGATTTTTTTTTCTCCCACAGACCCAATGATTTTAGCAACAAATACAGAAACTGAGCAAATTGCACAGTACTCTGATTTGTAATCTACTAAATATGAGGGTCCAAAAAAAAAAAAAAGTATATTGATTATACAATGTAATAAGTCATTACAAAATACTAATACTAACATGCTATTTTCTTTTATCACAGAAATTAACAAGAAAAACATGGACTCCCGTTACTAGACCAAACAGTAAGTATACAATAATAAGGAGAATCATAGCAGCATATCACATCCATAGTATCTAATACCTTTGTTCCTTTTACATTTGTTTTTCACCCAAAGTTATAAGCAAATATGAATGTGATATGCTGCGGTGGTTGTTGCCAGGGCATAGAGTCTTGGGTGCATGGCCATTTGGCCATGCACCCAAGACTCTATGCCCTGGCAACAACCACCGCAGCATATCACATCCATAGAGTCAAACATTTCAACTATGGTCTATGGAAACTTTAATGTCCGCGGACATTATGAGTGTTCTTAGAACACTTTCAACTTGCCAGCGAACAATACGAACAGCGTTTTCAGGACACCCCCTACGAACATTTCAGAACAACGCGATAGTTCTTAGAACACTTTCAACTTGACAACGAACAATATGGACAGTGTCCTCAGGACACCCCCATTTTGTTTATTTGCAAACATTCCAAGGACACCGCGAGTGTTCTTAGAAACGTCTTCAGAACACCCCCATTTTGTTTATTTGCGAACATTTCAGGACACCGCGAGTGTTCTAAGAACACATTCAACTTGACAGAGAACAATACGGACAGCGTCCTCAGGACACCCCCATTTTGTTTATTTGCAAACATTTCAGGACACTTCGAGTGTTCTTAGAACACATTCAACTTGCCAGCGAACAATGCGGACTACGCCTTCAGGACACCCCCTACGAACATTCCAGGACACCGGGAGTGTTCTTAGAAACGTCTTCAGAACACCCCCATTTTGTTTATTTGCGAACATTTCAGGACACCGCAAGTGTTCGTAGAACACATTCAACTTGACAGAGAACAATACGGACAGCGTCCTCAGGACACCCCCTACGAACATTCCCCGGACACCGCGAGTGTTCTTAGAAGCGTCTTCAGAACACCACCATCTTGTTTATTTGCGAACATTTCAGGACACCGCGGGACAACAGGGAAGTCTGTCCGCGGACCGAACACAGATATCACTAATTTTTTTTTACCTACTTTTTGGTAATTTAAAAAAAACTACTGGACGGATTTTCACCAAATTTGTAAAAGCACGCTTTTGGGACCAAGCCGCTGCTCCTGGTCCAAATTTGGTGAAAATCCGTCCAGCGGTTTGGGCTGTAGACGCGAGCACATTTTTTTTCCCATTCAGTCTATGGGGAAAAAAAAGTTTTGGGACCCCCCCTATAACTTTTCCCCCCATGGACGAATCCTCACTGAACTTTGCAAAAAAGTATATGGCCCACTCTGAATTTGTTTGCAAAGTTTGGTGAGGTTTGGTCCGGGGGGGCAAAGTTATAGGGGGGTCCCAAAATGTCTTTTTTTCCCATAGACATAATGGGAAAAAACTTTGCTCATGCCTACAGCCCAAACCGCTGGACGGATTTTCAGCAAATTTGTGGCAGGGGTGGCGGCTTGGTCCCGAAAGTGTGCTTTTTTTTATTTGGTGTAAATCCGTCCAGTAGTTTTTTTTTTAAATGACCAAAACGTAAGGCAAAAAAATTAGTTATATCTATGTCCGGTCCGTGGACTCACTTCCCTGTTCGGTCCGCGGACTGGCCTCTGATTGGCTGTGCTGTCCGCGAACTGGCCTCCGATTGCCAGAAAAATGTGCAGACTTTTGCATAGTCTGCAGACACCGGGACGCGTTCGCTGATTGGATGGTGAGAAAACGTAAAATGCGTCTGTTTTCTTGAAACGCCTGCCATCTTGGATTCACAGACTTTTTTGGGGTCCGCGAACAGCGTGGTGAAAACTTTTTTTTAAAAAGCAGCATTTCACTTGTCAAACTTGACAAACAATCTCCAAGGTAATTTTCCAAGGTTATATAATAAAACGGTGAATGCTTCTGTATCAGACTTTTCCGTACTATGAAACATGTAATAAGTAGCTAATAATGCATCACTTACTACATATTTCTACTAATACACACAAAACATAAATAGACTGCAATGCATACAAATATGGGGCTTATATATGGAGAGTAAAGTAAGCAAACAAGAGGCAGTACCATTAGCAACTGTGTATAATCTACATGATTGTATTCACGCGCAAAAATGATTGCTGTGTTTCAGACCTGCTTGTACCCCTATATATGTACATCATAAGATGCGATTAAATTCTAAGGAAAGTAGTGTAAGAACATGTGAGAATAGCAATATATATAAATGTAATACCTTTAGAAAGTTACGTTTCTGACTGTCAGTAAATAAACCCACCTGGCCTAGATATGGCATGTGATGTCATCAGCGATCTCATCAATGATATTTGTGATGTCATCTTTGATGTCCTGGGTGTTAGTCTTAGCAGTGCACGGTGGTGGCGCGAGTTATGGTTGCTTAGCTTACCATAACTGGCGAATTTCAGGGGTTTCTCGATTTTACTTGTAACGATAATGTCCTTTTAACAATGTTTTTTTACAGAATTTCATAGGTTTTTATTAGTGCAACTTTACCATAGCGTCCCTTTGACAAAAATGTTTCATTGAAAAAAAAAAAATATATATATATATACATAGATTAACCTTATTATATCTTCTTAAAGTACTTTCCATAGAAATTGATTTGACCTCATAGGGCACATGCATGGGGCAAAAAGCAAGTCTCAAACACACAATTCATTTGTGCACATGATAATCGACTCTAATGTTATTGTCATTTCTTGGTGCTGCTGTTTGTTTCTTTCTTCTTTACTTTAGATTCCCTGGATGTGGCTCTAATTTGTATTTCTGGGAACGCGTCTGCACTTTGCGAACAGGTCTGCGCTTTGCCAATAGTTTGGAACTTGATTTTCTACTGAACTAGGAACTTTGAAGCTCAAAATGTACCCTTGAACAACTCCTACACCTATTCCTACTCATTATCCATTAACAATCTATCAAACAGCACATAGTTGGAAGAATATTAGGAAAACTGCTATTTATCTATAAAATGGAATCAGCTATTGTCATCACTCTTCCCCTAGAGCCACCACCAGCTGGAGGACCTACAAAACAAAAAAAGTGTGGTACTTCCTAAGTCAATGAAGAGGAACAAGAAGATGAGGTAGAAGAAGTGCCTATTTCTATCACCCAGAGACAATCATGGGTGTGGCAGTTCTTTACCACTGTTGGAAATGTACCAAAGGCTAAAGCTACCAAAATGCACTGTTGTACTGAGTCGTGGACAACCTGGGAAGTACTCCTATGGGACCACCTCCATGCGGGACCACACCAAATCCACCCACCACAATGTTCTCAGAAAGGCTGTTTCTTTCTTAGGAAGTAGTAAGCTGTCTTCCTCCACTTCATCTTCCTCAACCGATACTGTAACCACACAGCCTACTTCTGTGGGTCACAAAATCCTGCCAGCTACCTTGCAAGCAATAAAAGAGGCTGTTGATCCATATCTTTTGAATACTGCAACACACCACTCTGCAGTGGGGAGCAACTTCAAAGTGCTTTTAAAGCTGTAATCAAGGAGCATGAGAAACACTGCCCTCTACCTTAGTTTTAACACATGTGCAACATCTTCCCCTGTCCACCTGCCCCTCCACATGTGTGGTTGGTGCCCCTTCACTCATTTCCCTCCCTACCTTACTTTCTGGCCTCTCCTGCAAAAAAAAATGTATAAGAAAAATAAAAACACACTTAAAAAAGGTTCCTAGGATTCGAAGATGGCCACCGACACAAGGTAGACGTGCCGGCGGAGCTCCCGTGCCTCCCCAGTGACTTCAGTAGGTTCCAACACCCCGGCAAAGTCATAGGACGGGAAAGGCAGCAGGGACATGATTGGTCGATCGGAGTACCTCAGAAAGGCGATTCAGACACCCCAGCAGAGGAGGAGCCCAGCAGGCAGCCGTAACCGACAGCCTAGGAGAACCTGCGTATCCCGCGGCACAGCCCATTATTATACCAGCAGAACCCGGGAGGCTGCCCGACCACCAAAGGAGATCCCCGGGATGCTGCAGAGGCCAGACGCCAGTGGACGCGGAGCGCCACTGCAGGAGGACGAGCGGCGAGAGGCGGGACCTAAGGTCGACAGAGTGAGTAGCTGAAACCCCTGCGCGGCGTTCCCAGGAGAAGAGGGGGATGTCGGGCAGAGGCGCCGCGAGAGATGGGACTGTGAAGGTAATAGTCGCAGCAGTTGGGACCCCGCGCGGTGCACCCTGGTAAGGAGATGGAACGAGCACAGAGGAGCCTGAGTGGTGCCATTTGACCCTCGCCCAGGATCGGTGAGCCCCACTCCAGCAGACAGCATGGACGAGGCAGGGAAGAAGGCCCAGGTGAGACTCAGCTGCTCTGCGATCCTGGTGCGACCCCAGTGCTCACCCAATGAGATAGCATATCGCTGGCGCCTGAGCAGCCTCTGGGATGGTGAGTGGGGGAGAGGAGCATCTACAGTGGGTAGAAGGGAGAGCCAAGACCTGCGTATGCACTAGCCAATGGGGCTCTGAGAGTGGAACAGGGGCGGAGGGGCCCGGACCAGAAGCGTTTACCCATGAGGTTGGGCACAACAGGGTGCACCGCAGGAAAGGAGGATGCATGAACCCAGCAGCAGTGGCATAGGAACCCCAATCTTTGGCACTAGGAGAGGGGCAGCCACCCCCAAAATCAGATCAAGCCTGAGTGGGACTTAAAAATCGAGCACTCTGCAATAAGGAGACCGACCCCAGAAAAGGGGCAGTGATAACTGGAGGGAAGCAGGGTAACACCCCTTTCCAGGGGACTGGAGTGGGACAACACCCAGAGAGGCAAGGAGGGTTAGGGCCAGTGAGGAGCCGAAAAAGGAGAGGCCGGGGACCTCAACAAGGGCGCTGTTGAGGAGAGTGGGCGGCACCCACCATTTCCAGCAAGTCCAAAGGCAAAGCGAATAAGGGGACACACCCACAAGGAGATACCCCTGGGACGCTGCCGACATTGTGGACGGCCAGAGATCCCAGTAAGACGACCAGAGACACCCAGGAGGGTGCGACAGGCCGGGCCATGCCAGAAGGGCCAGACCCGACAGCGCTGATATCACGCCAGGACTTCCACGGCGAAATGCTATCTCTACAGACTAACCTGGTCATTTTCAGGACCAATTTCAGCTGTTACGGTCAGACCTTAGTGCTGCCCTGGGGGAAGTCAAGCAGGAATTGAACCAATTGGGTGAGAGAACGGACATTGTGGAGAGGGGTCTACAGGAAGTGGGTGACAACACGAAGGAGAACACCAAGGCAATCGAGCGACTGGACGTGGCAACACGGAACCTGGAACTTCAAATGGAGGACAAGGACCTGAAGGGGATCACCCAAAGCATCTTCGCAGAACTCATAGGGGTAGGGGACCCGAGCACAGTGGAACTTGAAAGGGTCCACAGAGTGGGCCGCCTTAACAGAGATGTGCGGGCCCGACCAAGGGATGTACTTGCAGCTTTTACGAAATATAGTCAAAAAGAGACAGTTCTGAGAGCAGGAAGACAGCAGGAATCGATCAAATTTCAGGACCAATGTATCGAACTCTATCAGGATCTCTCAAGCAGTACGTTGATTAAACGCCGTCAGATGGGCTCGGTCCTGGCGCTACTCAAGGAGAAGGGGATTAGATACAAATGGACATTTCCCTTTGGACTTAGCTTTGAGTGGGCAGGGGGACAAACACGTAGTATTACCCTACAAGAAGGCGCAGACGTGCTACATCTCAATCTGAAACAGGAATGAAGAGAGGATAGTCCTGAAAAGGTGCCGGGCACAGCGAACGGTCTGAGAATGAAAACGTGGGAATGGTCTACAATTGGAGACAAAAGAAGGAGACGGGCAACACTACGCGGCCCACCATACAGGGAGGGTGGTGAAAAGTTGAATGAAGAGGGAATGGAAGCACCAAGTGGGGGAGAGCCCTGAATAGGCAATATAAAAAGGGGTGGTGGACAGCATAAGGAGAGCAAGGGCAGGGGAGGGGCGTAGCAACATCTGAGGATCAGTAAGGGCGATGAGACCCAAAGAGGGGGGAGGGAGCAGGCAAGAGGGGTCGAGGACCCAGTTGGGGTAGAGGGTGGACGGGAGGGAGGGGAATGGGGGAGGGATGGGGAAGCGCAGGAGGGGGGCGGAGGAGGAGGCGGATTTCACATAGGACATGTGGCACGGAAGGCAGAGGTCAGGGATTTATTAGGAGACAAAAGGGGAGACCAAGGGGGCGAGATCGGGTGGAAGGTAACAGGGGGCGCTTATGTCAAAGAGGGATTGAGAGCCATGGCAAGCTGGGAGCTAACACATATTGATACCCGTTCAAATGGTTAACACACAATGTTAGGGGGCTCAACTCCCCCCTCAAAAGGAAGAATTTGAAACACTTCACGAGGAAGTAGGGCCCAGACTTCCTGGGACTTCAAGAAACACACCTTAGGCTAAAAGACCAGGGGCGCCTGAAGCTGCAAGGCTTCAATCAGATTGTGCATGCCTCCGAGGGGAGCAGATCTGGGGGATTAGCCCTAGCCATCAGGAATTCAGTCGACTTTACGGTCGCTGAAATTATAAGGGACAAGGAAGGTAGGTACATTGTAGTTAAAGGAACATATCAAGACAACCAATATACCTTGGCGGTAGTGTATGCGCCCACCGCAGGTCAGGAGCAATTTTTGAGGCGGGTCCTGGGAGTATTGGAAGACAAGGCATGGGGGCAATAGTATTACTGGGGGACCTCAACATAGCTTGGAATAGGGTGCAGGATAGGTCCCGGGGCTCGGGTAGGGGAGGGGGGAGCAGTGATGTCTGCTGAACTCAAGGACAGGATCGGGAATGTTGGGCTAAGGGACGTATGGCAGGAACTGAAAAAAGGTCAAGAGGACTATACCTTCCACTCAGGGGTTAATGGATTGCAGTCTAGAATAGACTATATCGTGGTATCAACTGGTCTGATGGGCCGTATTGGAGAGGTGAAGATGGGCCCCATTGGCATAGCTGACCATAAGGTAGTGTCCAAGCTCATGGACTTGGGGCGTAGGGAAAGAGAGCTATGGGGATGGAAATACCCGAGGTCCCTTTTTAGAGACCCGGTACTCAGAGAAGAAATTGAAGGAAAGATTAGGGACTTCTTCGCACAGAACAAGAGTGGGGACACGAGTGAAGAGATACGATGGGATGCCTTTAAGCTGAAGGTATTGGAAGAACAGCTTGAGGCGGAGGTAGAAACAGCAAGGCAAAGGGTGGGAGTCACCCTGACCAGGACCTCAGGCCTACAGGAGGGCACTGGGGTAGTTGGAGATCCTTCGGACAAAAAAAGATGAATGGGCGCTCCTTCAGGTTCGTCAAAAATATTATGCAAAAGCCAACAAGGCTGATACACTCCTTCCGCGCCTCCTGCGAGAGGTGAAATCTAGGAACATGATCACAGCTCTTAAGAAAGGCACACGGGAACGGGTCACACGAGCACGAGAGATACAAGAAACATTGGCATAATTTTATGAATCCTTATATACATCGGAGAGTCCCCAGGCCCACTTACAAACAGAGTTCCTGGAAAAGGTCCAGTTCGGAAAGGTTGGGGGGGAGTCACTAGAGTTCCTCAGCAGGGAGATTAGTGAAGAAGAAGTATGAGGGGTGATTCACAACCTACCACCAAATAAGGCCCCGGGCCTGGATGGGTATACTGAAGCCTTTTATTAAAATGTTCGTAGCAGATCTAGCCCCACACCTGACGTCCTTGTTTAACGCTATCAGGCTAATAGGGAGAATAACCCCATCTATTGAAGAGGCCAAACTAACATTAATTCTCAAACCCAACAAGGACCCCGAGGAAAAAACATCATACAGACCCATTGAACTGATAAATATCGATGCCAAGATCTATACGAAGATCCTGGAAAATAGGTTGGAGCCCTTCCTCCCGGAGCTGATTCACCCATATCAGGGGGGATTTATAAAAGGCCGCCAGACTGCGGATAATATGCAGACGGACACTCCTGCAGTCCTATTAGCACTAGACGCAGAAAAAGCGTTCGACCACGTGGAGTGGTCCTTCCTGTTCAGGGTCATGCAAAAGATGGGCTTGGGGCGGGGCAGTTCTTGAAAATGGTGCAGGCCAACTACCAGACACCATCCACAAGGATAGCGGTGAATGGGGTGATGTCAAGACCCTTCAAGTTCAGTAGGGGCACAAAACAGGGCTGCCCTCTGTCCCCAATGTTATATGCAATTTATCTGGAACCACTCCTGCAAGCAATAAGGGAAACGGAAGTGATACACGGCATTCAATTTGGGGGGACTGCCCAGAAAGTGGCATCATTCGCAGACGATATGTTGCTCACCCTGACAAAATCAATAGAGTCCATCCAGGCCAGTAGAACCCTGTTAGAGGAGTTTGGGAAGGTTTCTGGCTTAAAGATTAATTTGAGCAAATCGGAACTCCTGAATTTGATCTTGAAGGCAGAGAATCTTGAATCACGAAGAACAGCCACCCCCTTTGTTTGGAGCCCGGGGGGTAGATATTTAGGGGTAAAAATTACAGCAACTCTAGAGGGCTGGTACGCCACCAACTACCCCCCAATCCTGAAAGATATCAAGCGCGACTTTCATAGGTGGAGGAACCTACGTGTCAAGTGGATGGGTCGTCCAGTAGCGGCAGTCAAAATGATTACGCTCCCTCGCTTGTTATACTTTTTCCAAGCAATCACCCAGGTGATACCAGCAAGTTTATTCAGGGAATGAAGAGGGATAACCAATGAGTTCCTGTGGGAAGGAAAAAAAGCGAGAATTAGTTGACAGCTATTGATGGCGCCTCGACGGGAGGGAGGGTTGGCCCTGCCAAATTTCCAACAGCAATTCCAGGCTGCGCAGCTGTCAGTGATCAGAGAATGGCTCAAGGAAGGGGAAACTATGGAAAATAAACAATGGGTGAAAATGGACAGAGCAGTCGTTCACTAGAAACTAGCAGAGGTTTTGTGGCTCCCGAAGCAACATAGGCCCAAGCATCTCTATGAGAGTACTATATCTAAACTAGTGGCGGATAATTGGGATAATCTGGTGAGAACCAAAGGAATCACAACCTTCCCTTCCCCCTTTACACCTGTATTTAATAATGGGTTTTACACCAGGACTAGAACAAGGGGCATTCAGGCAATGTCAATTAGGGGGGTGTAAAACGATGCGGGACTTGTTTTGTGATGGAGAGGCTCTCTCATTCGAGGATTGTAAAAGAGAATTCAGGGTGAAGAAGGGGGAAAGGCTTAGGTATGCACAGTTACGGCACTGGGTTCTGAACCCCGGAAACAAACAGGAGGCGACCAGGAATATGACACAATTTGAAAAGTTCCTCTCATCTAACGACGGCACGAAGGGATTAATATCAAATCTCTACAGAATTCTGGAGCGCTCACTACCCAGACAATATTGCCCATATATGCGGGGATGGGAACGGGTCTTGGAAAGGGAGATTGAGAGAGAGGAATGGGAGAGACTAAAGTGAAAGATCCCCAAGCTGGCAAGAGCTTCTCAACTACAAGAGGGGTGGTATAAGATATTGTATGGCTGGCACTAGACACCGGCCCGTATCCACAAGATATATCCAGAGACCTTGGGAGCCTGTTGGAGGGGGTGTGGGTTGGAAGGCACGGCAGAGCGCATCTGGTGGAGATGCCCCAAAATAGAATCCTTCTGGCAAGAAGTGCAAAAAGCACAGGAACAGGCCTATGGACCGGGGGGAATTAGACCACCGGAGCAAATCATACTTGAACTTAGGGGAGATATCGGGGAGGGAGAACCCAGGAAAAAGCTAGAGTGATCCTCAGGCTCACAGCTATGACAGTAATAGCGCAAAGGTGGAAAAGCACAGAGGTACCTATGATACAAGACTGGCTAAGGAAAATTTGGGGAATTGTGGCGCTAGAGTGGGCAACGTATGCTACACATGATATGCTCCAAGTGTTTGCAAGTGATTGGGGAGAAACTTTGGCCTTCCTCAGAGACAACTTTAGAATTGGGTGCTGCCCCCAGCGCCTAAGATTATTGCACTTGCAGTGAACCTCTGCAGTCGACCCATGAAAGTAATGGGTCGAGGACAATGCGGAATCTGTTTCCGTAGGTGGGAGGGGGGAGGGAGTGTTGGGGGGAATGAGATTATATGTTGTAAAACTGAATTTAATAAAAAAGAGTTTAAAAAAAAAAGGTTCCTTTCAGAACCACCTTTCACAGTTAGAAAATAGAACTAGAAAAATAAGCGTATAGACTCCATCTACTAGTAGTTAGATTCAAAAAGATTCTCCAACATACCCAGTAGCATGTTCTACTATGCTAATGGGAATGATGGACAATTGTACACTAGAGATGAAAAATAAATGTCTTCTCTCTAGTATACAGTAAACACCATAATCCATTGCTGTCTATAACTATACACAGTCTCTGCATTCCCCTGCCTAGCCCATGCCTTATCAGACAACCCAGATTGCACATGCACACCATCACACAAAACAGCCCTTCTTCTCTTTTTGTTTGTAACACTCCCTCATTACCTGATTTAAACCATTCACACATATTTCCACCAATCACTTAAAAAAACTACATATCGCCTATCAGCATATTAAACTTCCCCCACCAACTGCCACTTAATAATGTTCTACAAATCTTTTGCATCTACATTTCTCATACGTATACCAAAAGATTGTACATAGTGCTCCTTTAAATGCACGTATGCAATGTGCAGTGACAGAAGTGCATAAATAAAAGGGGAAGTACGGATGAACAAGTGCTCATGGGAACCCAGGAGAGAAGTGCCAAAGGATTAAAAGCTGGCAGGCCACTAGCTAACTGATGGGGCAGAGGAGTCCCAAGGGTGGGGGACATCTTAATCTTAACGTCCCTTTAACAGAGTATTTTCTGTCAATTGAATAGGTTTTTAGAAGTGAAAATGTTTCATAATATCACATCACTGTACATAAGTTATTAATAGTTCCTCTTTTAAAATATATGAAAGAACTATAATCCTCCTTTAACAAACATATTTGCAGCGCATACTTATGTGAGTCGTTATCAGCAGAGCATACCCCAATAGGCAAATCAGAGAAGACATTTGTGCTTGCCGCAGGCCATGCCTTCTGCCTACGGCAGAAACGTTGTATCACTTTTCTTTGTACTTAAGTTCGACAATTTCTGAAAAGTAAAACACACAACAGATTTCCAAAAGCATCCTTTGAGGTCCTTGCTGATGCTCCTCGCACAACTTTGCTGCAATCCCACCCAGCACTCAGCCACAAGCAGATTTTCTACTATGCACATTTTCTACCTTGCAGCATGCCTGCAACTTTGCTGCAATCCTGCCCAGCACTCGATGCTGCAGTCACAAGCCAGTTTTCTTTCCCATTTAAACCAACAGCTTCAGCCATGCCACATGCCCCAATAAGCAAATCAAAGTAGGCATTTGTCCTTGCCGAGGGCCAGGCCCATTGTCCCTGGTCCAAACTTATATCACAATTTCTTGTGCCACTGCCCACAGCAGAAATGATATATCACTATTTTCTGTACTTGCATTTCCACACTTTAAAACAAATTAAAACACTGAACAGATTTGCAAAAGCATCCTTTTAGGTCCCTGCTGATGCTCCTTGCACAAGTTTGCTGCAATACTGTCCAGCACTCTGGACTGCAGCCGCGATCAGTATTATTTTTCCCATTTCAGCCTAGAGCTTCAGCCATGCTGCATGCCCCAATAAGTAACTCAGAAAAGGCATTTGTCCTTGCCGAGGGCCAGGCCCATTGTCCATGCACCAAACTTTATCACTATTTTTAGTGCTTACATTTGGACACTTTGGAAAAATAAAACAAAAAATTGATTTACAAAACCATGCTTTCAGGTCCTAGCTGATGCTCCTTGCACAGGTTTGTTGTCATTCAGACTGTAAACTGCAAGCAAAATGTTTCTTCCCTTTCAAACTTAGGGTTCGGACATGCTGCATGCTCCAATAATCAAATCAGAAAGGGACGTCATTTGGGGGTTACCAGGGGTCGCAACTATTCAAGAATAGAAATAACAACTAATTTGTCTGTCTGGAATTCTATACAATAATTGCTAGACTCAGTAAAGGTTTACTTCAGGCACACTTCAGGGGGTGAGTCACTGATTTAGTCTGTTCTTAAAAATCTCAAATTCACAATGCAGACAGAAACTTCCAAAGAGCATTTAGAGTATAATAAGCATCAATTTCGGGCTATGTATTTTGCTTTTCGCAAGTTGCAGTCATAGCATGTTTTTTCTGCCGTTGCTTCTGTTACGATCATCACAAGACATTGCATCTCAGTGTCTTCAGTCACTTGATAGAATCCTTGTGCCTAAAAGGTTGTGTACAGTTTAGAAATGGGACCATAGCACATCAAGTGGCCTTTGATTTAATTGTGGCACAATCAATGCTTTGTTGTAATGTGTCTATCTTTTCTATCTGCCTGGCATGCTGTTCATGATGTTTGTTTGCATGTATGAGGTAACAAGGGCCCAGAGTACGGGATGTCGTGTGAGTGCACTGCTTTCGCTATTTTGCCAACCTCTGAAGCCTGAAAATTAGATCCACGCAGGCTTGACATGTGGCCAACTTTGCAGCAGACCTGCAGATGACCTGGCCTGCTGTCAAATCTCATTTACCAGTTTAATGGTATCCACTACAGAGTGTAATTTGCTTTCTGACTTTGAGAACATTCAGACATGTAGTTGCTCATTTTACTATAGCCGGTAAAATAGATCAGTGGGTTGAGTGTGCGCTGCTGCAATGTGTGTGTGATCTGCAGGTTACAGGCTAGAATCCCAGCAAGGCCAACTCAGCCTTTCATCCTTCTCAGGTTGATAAATGAGTACCAACACAGGTTGGGTGATATTGTATGTATATTTGTTCTATATAAAGCGTTTAAGCGTAAATCCTATATAATAACACATCAAAATCATTTGGCCTTGGATGTCTGCTTGCCTACACAGTCATTTGGTAATATGGACCTATATACACTGATATTAACAATACATATGGTGATCTGTTCTTACATGAAATGTATATCACATTAGTGATATCGTAACCATATTTTTTGTAGTGTACTTAGGAACAATGCTATATGATGCCACTTCCTGTTTTATCAAGGGGTGAAAGGTCGTGTTTCATCGATTCCTGTGATGTCACTTTGGAGGGAGGTCAAATGACATCAATTCCTGTGATGTCATCAGAGGTCAATGGACATGTGATGTCACTTCCGGCTGCCCCTGGCAATTTGGTGAAATGACATCCCTGAAATCAGAGTACATGATTATCAATTAATTGCAGGGTGGTAGCATGGGTAGATCGCTGCACTTCATCTAGTACTTTAAACATATTACCCTGCTGCTGGTGTTGGGGTTATTTTGTGAAGGTGCCCTTCCTTCTTCAAGTGTTAGGTTTTGTATAGGAGATTGAGCGCTGTTCACCTCAGCACTGGGTTATTCAACAAGTAACTGTTGTTGTAATGAAGAAGTTTTCAAAACCATTCTTGATGCTGAATGTATTGTTAGAACTCAGCCGACACGTAATTCGACTCTCTAGATTCTTTCTAAAGGAATATGGATTATGAGCCAATCATTTTTGCGAGGTTGTGGAAATGAGTCCAACATTGAATCCCAATTTCCTGTCCCACTATGGTTGCAAATGAGGGGGGGTAATGATTTCAAGAGGGGGCCTGGTCACCACGTGGACATCTGGTTCGATGTGCTTGATAAATATCTGCTTATTAGCATTGTCTCAGAGTCTATGCAGTGAAAGTCCCAGCGATCTGTTGATGCAATCCTGTGCAGCACTCTGGGCTGTAGCCACGGACAGAATTTTTGCCACAGGCAGAATTTATTTTCCAATTCAAACCTATCCTGATTTTTAAAAACTTCACCACATAGCCGTCCCTGGTGGCCATGCCCACTTTAACCCCATTGTCAGTCTCTCAGGGTCATGGCCAGTAACCAGATTATCCGAATCATGCCCTTTGGCCATGACTCAGATAATCTGGCCACTGCCCATGGCCACAGGCCATGACTCGGACAATCTGACCACTGCCCATGGCCACCAGCTATACCTCAGTCAACAATGGTATATCACAATTTTGTGTACCTACGTTATGACACTTTTAAAAATTAAGACACAGACACATTTGTAAAACCATGCTTTCAAGTCCTTGCCAATGCTCCTTGCACAACTTTCCTGCAAATCTATCCATGTTTTATTTTTTTTAAAGTGTCAAAATGTACATATATAAAATAGTCATATAACTTAGCTCCCAGTTGACAAAATCCATCCAGACTTTGCAGAAAAAATCAAGGTTGGGTCTATAATACTCATAATATGTTATTAAAATAACTAAAATATGTCAGCTAAAAAAAAAACAAATATTTGAACAGGAGAAAGGGTTAACACAAAAGTCAAAGAAACAAATAAAAAGTCTCAGAGATAGTCAAGCAACATCTCTCACCCTGGGTGTGAAGCCCTCTGAACCTAGGGTGGTTGCTGCTCCTTGTTGACTAGGTATGTGCATGCTTTCCTGGGTCCTGTAAACACTGCTATCGAGCACCAAGTGTCCTCAACAAGTACAGATCCAAGTCAACTTTGTGAAGTCCTGTATTGATGCACAGTTACATAATTTCCTTCAGCTTTAGTTAGAACTCAAGTTTCTTCAAGAGTTGGAGCTGCAGCAAAGAGTCCTGACTACACGTCTTAGTTCTCCTGCCCCCTTCTCGAGCTTCAGGGGTGCATCTCCGGATCTCCTTTCTTCTTTGTTCTTCGGTACTCCTGCTCTACTCTCCCTTTCTGGGTCTCATGCCTCCTTCTTCAGGATCTGACTTGGGCCTACCAGGCATCCTTCTTCTACTGTTAATATCTTCAACATCACCTACTTCTTTTTTTTGCTCATTAAGTTGGAGGCAGTTAGGCATCATTCAGAACTTCAATTGTACTATGCAGCGCTAAATCTGATCAATAGGTTTGTTGTTGGTGTTACCCAAATGCAAGATCAGCATATATATAACCAGTCATGTTAAAGCTATCCACTAATTCCGTCAAAGAAATAATATAAAGCTCAAATAGCAGCCGGCGGCGGGACTAGCCCTGAAGAACCCCAAAGGTAATATCTCTCACAGTTGAGAAAAGGGGCGGAAGATGCACCACTTGCTTTCCATTGGGCAAGAAACATTGGATCATTTCCCATGTCTTCCCCTGTAGCTGAGTTCATAGATATGGTCCAAAAGAATGTCATGGTCAAATGCTGGAGAGAGGTTTAACAGGATAAGCATACCCATTTCTCCAGCATCAACACAACATTTTAGATCATTCAGCTCAGCCAGCTCGACCGTTTTTGGTATTACAGCCAGGCGAAAACCAGCATTAATTTTGTCCAGCCATTGGCTTCTTAAAGAAAAGTATGTAGTTGTAAAGTTGCCACAGCTTCCAGCTGTTTGCCCTTTATCTATCTATCTATCTATCTATCTATCTATCTATCTATCTATCTATCTATCTATCTATCTATCTAAATACCTACATAAGTCCAAATTCGTTTGTCGGTTTGTCGGTTTGTCACTTGGCAAAGCGTTGTTCTGCACCAAGTTTTGCATAATTACCTCTTAGGACCCTTCGTACATTAATGGCTACATGACATTTGGACACCCCACCCCTTTCCCCCGATTTCAGCAAAAGTGAACGCATTGGTGGTAGATCTCTTTCTTCAGCTGGAGCCTCCCTCTGGAACAGCCTCCCTGCCTCCCTGAAACTTGAGGAGAATCATCTCCGGTTCCGGAAGCACCTCAACACCTTTCTCTTTGTGTCTGCTTTTTCTCTTCTTCTCCCCTGCTGACTTCCTGGCTGAAAATGAAACTGCACTGGTTACTTGGCCACCCTCTGATCTCGGACCCACATTCCGAGGTCCCTTAGCGGGTTCCACTAAGGCCGGCTGGTAAAACCAGCCGTCCTTAGCGGGAGCCGCTAAGGGACCAGGGAGCTAATAACGGGCCCGTAATTTACGGGCCCGATATTAGCTCCCTCCCCATTCCATTTGAGCCCTATGGGGGCTCGAATGGGGATGGGGAATGGTTTTCTGAATGGGGACTTAGCGGGTCCTCCAAGGTTGGAATGACCCGGTAAGTCCCCATTCAGAGAACCCGGACACGAGTTTGGAGGCAGCCATGGCACTAATAGCGCCATGGCTGCCTCCAAACTTGCAATGACCTCCATTGTCTAACAGGATGACTGGATCAGAGGAGGTTAGCAAAATGTACACAAGAACATTTGCAAAGCAGAATGGAATTAGTGGACAGTTACATTTTTGGGGTTTGCAAAAATAATATGAGGACATAAGGGAGTGGTGGATAATTAAGAATCCAGGGTCTTATTTTTTCTGTTCTTCTTCATATGATGTATCAAAATATTGTTCATCTCAAAGTGCCCAAAACATCAAATGGTTGTTCACATATGAACAGAAAGAGGTCATAAGATGATGTTTAGCTTTGAAATTGTCAGTCTAAGTCTCTTTGTTAAATCGAGGTGTCTATGGCAGCTTTCCCTCACCACATCCAATCATTATGTAGTCTGCTTCTCTGTATCATTCTGGCATTTGCACCTTTCTTAGGTTTCACAAGTTGCATCTTTGTCCCACTTTCTCAGTGAGCCAGAAACGGATTTTATTCTGTTGGGCATACTAAGGTTGATATCTCTCCACCTTTGGAACAGTTGTTATGGCCAAGAACCGGAACTTTGTCTTCCCTGTTTTGATGGTTCACCACTGATGACATCTGCCTCTTTATTTTAATCATGTTTCTAGAGTGAGAAGATGGAAGAACTTATGGGTTTTACTGCACCTAATTATTTGTCTTAGATCTTTCGGGAAATGTTATTTGTACCTTTGCAGTGTTCGTCATTACATCTGCCATCCTGGGGCTGGGAACACAAACATTAAAATGCGTGCCGGACACAATGCACAATGCCACAATCTATCACAGGAGAGATCAAAAGCTCAGATGGACTGCCCAGCAAAGACAAGGAACACATACTGAAAATATAGATGAATCGATAATATGTATTTAGTTAGTAGGACATTCAGTAAAATGTATATTATGTTGGGTGTTTCATTTTTTTACAGACAGGTATTTGGCCTGTAAAGAAATTATTTCCTGAAACGTTTCCTTGAGGAATACAATATGTGTCAGATTACTTATAGTAATAACATGTTAATGGAATGATTGCAAGGATAACATGCATTTCCTATTTAGAAAAGAATTATTACATCCATTAGAAAGATAACTAGATTAACTTTTGTTAAAGAAAGTTGTTTGCACGCTGATTAAAATGAGTGCAGAAGAACAGTGATTAAATCAGTAGACAGCATTGGCAATTTAAACCTAGCAAGGTCAAGAAGTGTTACGTGTTAACTGGAGCGCCATTGAGGAAGGGATCAATTATACTGATGCTCGTTTCAGGTGGAATATGTTTGCTCTTCCGAAATGGATATACAAGAAATATGTTAACAGCCTCCATCCAGAAATAAGATCTTTAAGTGCTTGTAATTGACATATAGCAAATATTTGGAATATTTTAAGGACATTTTAAAGTTGTTCCTCTTTAAAGAAAACAATTTCCTTCAAAAGACTTCCATTTAAATTAAATCTAACCTACCCAGGGAAGGCTTATAGTTATATAAATCTGTAGGGCTATGTTCAGTCCAGGACCTTTTTTGAGCAGACTGGGGACTCAATGGTCTTTTATCTTCATTTAGATTGAATTGAAGTCCCCAAAAATTGCCTCTACTAGACATGAAATCCCCTGGCAGTAATGCCTATTTCCATAATGTAGTGGTCATAGAGATATGAGTAATAATCAACCCACATATCAATTTTCCCTCAGAGCATCCAGAAGCAAGATCTTTAAGTGCTAGCAATTGACATCTAGACAAGATTTGGAATAGGTTAAGGGCATTTTAGAGTTGTTCCTATTTTAAACAAAAATAAAAAAACAAATGTCCTTCAAAGGATTTCCATGTAGGTTAAATCTCACAAAGCCAGGAGTATTGAGATGCAGGATTGAGATACAGGAATGGTAAAATGGTATTCAAATGTTCAGAATTTCTTTTCTTATAGAAAACCTCTTTGTTTTCTTAAAACTGTATAACTTGCCTACCATTGTTTAATACCTCTATAGGAATTTGAGAATGCAAAGCTTTCCTTGTTGCCTTATACCTGTAAGCCATTGTAAACCTCAATGGCTTATGGTTGCTTCCATTATTTTTCCTACTTTAAGATCCGTACTATGTCCCCGGGACAATACTGTAAATGTAAAATGATCTAGGATTCTTTATGTATTGCCCATTCTCAATTGTAAACTGTCCTTGTAAATCTGGGATGCTTCGACCATTCCTTGATCTCCAGCCGTTTCTCATTTGCTCCAATGTCCATAAGAATGGCAGGGCAATACCAATGGCTTCTTCCCCTCATACGTCCCCAATATACATCTATCTTTTAGTCTCAGATTAAAAAATGTTGCTCAGTATGATTTCCTGCATTTTATTATCTTTCACTGAGAAGTTATCATCTTTCAAGATGTTGCTTGTACCATTGCTTGTTTTGCTTTGGACCCGCTTTCCATCGCTCAGGGGATTCGCTAATCACTTTTCTTTTTTTGTCTTTCGATTGATTGGCAAGGCACCTTGAGGTATGAAGCTTGCACAGTGCAATGTGGAATGATGTTCTACAGTGCTTCTATCTCAGGACAAGTCAATTGCGCAAGTCCACATTTTTGTGTAATTAGGCCTGTCAATGTCCTTGGGTGCTTTACAACCACACGGCCATGCAGTTACTCACACAGTAGTTATTTTTATTTTGCCCCACACGGTCACCATATTTTAGTTTGCCCCACACGAACAGTATCGCTGGAACATTGCGACATCCTGGCCGCTTTAGCGGAGCTCATGATTTTCCAAGGCTCTGAGACTTGTGGTGCAGGGTAGAGGTGTATTTAAACAAAAAGGAGAGATAGAGGGGTATGTGACATCAGCATACCCTCAACTTGAAGGGATTAACCCTTAACACTTTGCAACAACAAAGCTGGTGCTACTCATTGCTACCTACTCTAGGTGGACTCTAGTCCGTCCCATATTCACTTATGGGCTTAGGAACGAACACTGTTTAGACACGAGTTAGTAAAAAAATATACATATTTTATTATTCAGCTACACGCAAATATTAAGAACACCATTAGTGTAATATTACAGTGCTTCTTAAATTTCCTACAATAAACGTCTAAAAGACATGTTCATAGAATTATTTGCACAACCTTCAACCCTTCAATCGGTAAGTTAATTAATTTGGATTCTTAACCGTTAAAGAGTACTGTAATTAGGTACAGGTGAGCTGAAGAGATTATTGCGCTCTATTTGAAATGCACAGTCTTTCTTTTGAAAATAGCCTTTGGCTACGCTTATGCTTTTGCAATAAGAATAAGCATAGCAGATAATGGGCACAGAGGAAAGGCACCATTTTTAAGGTAGAGCTTCCGTAATTTGTCACTGTGCTGCACCAAACAATAAGCAGCACTAATAGGATAGCTCAGGTGTAATGCATTTGTCATGAAAGTAAGACAACAGAGAGCAACACATACAGCAAGGCTGCTGGATCGCACAGCCTTGACCCACACCTGCACATTGATTGAGCAGTGAAATTCTGTAATTTCTGCACATGCCCTCACTTTGCACAGGCGTGGGCCAAGCGGCAGCGGCCAAACCTAATCACCCTTGCTGGCACAATATCGCACTGCATGCAGTCACAGGGACAGCTGCAGTGCCTACACTTTATTTTGGAACTTGGTTGAGGTCGGAGTAGGAGATGCAGGTAGATGGAGGAGGCAGAGGTCAGTCGGCCGTAGCCCCGGGGTGGTCAGACGGGAGTTTGATGTTTTGCTTACTTTTTTTAATTGGATGTCGCAGATAATACAATTTTGAATGAGAACACATAGGAACAAAATACTCTTTTCCACTGCTCCCATATGGCATGGGAGGAGTGGAAAAGAGTATTTTGTTCTTATGTGTTCTCAATCGAATTTGGATTATCTGCGACATCGCAAGAGAAGCATTTTGCTTATCCAAATTGCTAAGTTCGCTTGATTGAAAGCACACTCAAAGTGATAGGCGGACTAATAATGGGTAGTTTCAGGCCATTGGCTCTCGATGCCTGGGGCTCAAAGTCTGATAACTGTGATTTGAGTAGTTGAATATAGGAGAGGCTTACCACCTTCTGTCCGTTTCTCCCGTGGTGAACAGCGGAGAAATCTGCACTGTCTCTCGCACTCCGCGCGGTGTCATAAAATATATGCTGGTTGCTGGAAAGGTCCTGGGCTCATGGAAACTTTTAAGTACTTGTCAGCGGTGCTGTGGCTAATGTCCACACAGCTGTACTGACATTGAGTTGCGTGTGGCTTGAAGAAATCCCATACTGCATCTGACTGCATCTATGGTATTGACTCCTAGCCCAGGTTCATTATGTCAGCGGAGGTTGAATTACCCACTGCTGGCACAGTTGGGGGCACAGCCCAAGCATAGGAGCTGGCACCATCTGTGACACTGGGAGTAGGGCATAGGCACTGTCTGCAACGCTGGGGGGCGAGGGCACCTCCTGCAACTCTGGGAGGGGAGGTGCAAGAACCCCTTGCAACACTGAAATGGATTGGCCTCAGACTTTCTCCCTTACTCACACTCTCTCTGATAATCGCATGATCACCCTGTTCAGTCTTCTCTGCTCCCCCAGACCCTCATCTCTTACTTCCAGCCCCATTCACTTTTTCTTCCCTGCCCCTCTCTTTTTTGGCTGGAAGATATTTCCACAAACTCTTCATACACTTAGCAACTGCAGCTTGTCTCTCCCTGCCCCACCCTACTCATCCCCACATGTACCCATGTTTGTGACCTCTTCCTGTCAACTTACCAGCCCCTCTATGCTGCTCTTCCTTCTTCCTACCCCTACTATCCCTATATTGTTTGGACTCTTGTTCACCCTGTTATGCCACCCCTCTTGCACCTTGCCTGTGCCACTTTCTCCCATTATTCATGTAGGTGGAGGGGGGTGCATGCATATCCAGGGGTGGGACAGGAGTTGCGGGGTCACACTAGCAGGAGATACGATGCACAATCAATGTCGGAGAAGAGGCCCTTCTATTATAGGAACACACGTCAGTGTGCCCCGAGCCCACTCCTGCCCTCCCCTCACACCTAGGCCCATGCGCTTCAGCGCTCATGCATTGTGGGGCATCGGAGCTGTCACAGCCTATCTTCAAAGAGGCCGCCAAGAGAATGAGCAAGAAGGAGGCATGAGGGGGAGAGATGTGCGAGCATAAGGATGAGGCACTCAATGGCGAGAACGAGTATGAAGGGGCAGAACAAGAGGGGCAGTGACGAAGAGAAGGATGAATGGGGCAGGAAGATAACAGAAGCAATAAGCAGCAATAGAGGGGTGGAGTAGAGTAGAGCAAATAGGCACTGAGGATCCAAAGGATAGAAGAAGAGGTGCAGGGCTGACAAAGAAAACAGAAGGGATAGGCAGGACGTGAGGGTTACAGCGGAGTGAAATTAATATGCAGGAAGGGAAGGATGGGAGGAGATGGGCAGTCAAAAAGCAGTAGGAACAGTCAGGAAGACAGGGGCAGGGAAAGGGACATGTAGGAAGCAAAAATGGTGCAGAAAAAGCAGGAAGGAGGGGGCAGGGAGAGGTACAACAGAGTAACCAGGAAACAAGAGAAGGATGAAGGAGGCAGGAAGGAAGCATAACAGAGAGGCAGAGAGCAGTGAGAGAACCAGACTAGTGTACTGCTGGGTCGTAACATACGATATGCCATGGATGCACAAAACATACGTGTGCCTACGTCCCTCGCATGCACGCACACACCCCTAGGGCAAGATAGTCAGTATGGGCTGTGTTTCAGTGCTTCCTGTCGTACGATTTACTGGAGGGTTTCTGACCAAACAAGTGTGGAAGACTGCCCTGCCAGAGGATGTCGTGGCTGGGACTGTTTATAAAGTTCAGATCTCCATTAGCTCATGCAGTTTGGGTAACTGTAAATAGTGTCTGTATGGACACAGAATCTAACCTATGTATTGTTTGTGCCAGAGGCTTGCAAGGCTATAAAATGTGGCTCCTGGGTGGGATAGGCTACTCTCACACCGACCGGAAATTGGGACCCCCCAATAACACCTCTGGTCCACCTAAATGATACATTCTGATGCTTTCACTCAACAGAGCAGCAATAAAGTAATGGTGGCAGAGAGTGGATTTCCAGGCACCACTCCAAACTAAATGAAAGGCGATCCTTCAGCACGAATGTTGTGCCCCTGGAAAACGCATTTTACTGTGTGGATGTTGATGTTTGGATGGCATCTTCACACGTCTCACCTAATACCATCAGTTTGGTCAGTGAAAATAAGACTTCTCTCCCGCAAAAGAAGGATTGGATGAAAGCAGAGCCGCGTTTATAGTTCTCACGAGATGGGGCTTTGCTAAAGCACAAAGATGACAAGTTCCACCCTAATAAGCAACACACCACCGTTTCTGCAAATGGCGGCACTCGAGCAGGATTGAGCACAGCATTGTTATGTGTTATCCTGCCGGCCTGACCTGCATTAGCACCTGCGTCTGTGGAGACAGTCTTAGCCAGAAAAGGCTTTAAGGGAGCAATATGGATAAATACTGCGAGAATCTCTGCTTAATTGACGTTCTGGTGCAGTGATAGTGTTATACCAAGGGAAGGCGGCGGGAAAAATACAGGAGACAATCTCGGCAAAAAAGGGAAAGGGAAAAAGAAGATAATAGCAGCAATAGAGACGATAAAAGCGAGTTGAAAACTTTTTATATTATTTTACTCCGCTGCAACTCATTTCTCATGTTGCGCAGGCTGATTATTCCTCATTTGCTTAATGAGAATTCCTAGTTCTCATCAATTCGCATCCACCAACTTTTTCTCCATCTGCTTCAGATAATGCATTATTTATTATCTTTGCTTTTTGTCTAATTCTACTTCGCCCAAGTTCAAAGTTTTTCTTTGAATAAAAGTTTCTCAAAATATACTTCCCATTTTCTTGCAGTCCAGATCCCTTGTTCTTTAGGTGCACCCTGCTCCACCCAGACAGCCTTCTCCCTGGCACGCATGTTCGATTATCCAAGCTGTGTTTCCTTTTTATGTCATTTTGTGATGGCCTAACTGTAAGGGAAATACCGTTCCCTTATACAGCTTATTTGTCTAAAATATGCGACTCTTGCTGCAACAGAATGGCACCTGCTGCTTTGCTGTTTCCCAGCTGCGAGGCAGGGCGGTGCTATTCTGCTGCAGTCATATATTTCCGGGTTATAAGCTATGGTTTCACCTGAGGAGAAAAAAGTAATGTTAATGAGAAGATCTCTTTATTATGTGACATCATTGTGTTGTTAATAGACAGATTTCAGTGGTTGTTGTCGAGCTTGAGGTTCTATGTTATTTGCTCGAAAAGAATCATCAAATTTGATTAAAATATATGAGGGTAGAGACCAAAGCAGTCTCCCGCATATCTCCCACCACATTAGTTATTACCCTACCCCCTACCCCCACACATATATTTGGGGCAGAATTCATTGAAAAAAATCTAGCTTGTGTATGCATAGTGTCCAGTCACTTAAAGGGAGTCAAATCGCTGGACCAGTGCAATGATTTTTTTCAACATCAGGGTAAGTGCTATTTTGGCGCCCATCTTGATAAATTTGGCCCGATTTGATGCTTTTAAGTACACTTTGGTGCTCCACTGCTAGTGGTGCACTAGACAGCTGCTTAGAGTTGCTTGAATGTAGCACCAGTGTCTAATGTTTAATAACATTAGGGACAAAACTGCTGTAACAAAAATACATTTGCCATAAAAATGTACGCCGCCATTTACGGGGGACTTTCCTCCCAGATTCGATGCAGAATCATTTCTGAGCTTTCAAACTAATCTTACCTGCTGAACACCTATCTGAGCAGAGGTTATGCTCATCACTCAAAGTGGGAATACCGTTGTGTGTGTTGTCCATCAGAGATAGTGTCTCTGTGAGTGCTCTCAGCTTGACTGGCAGCCACATGCTTCATGAGCGTGGAGTGGAGGAGATGCAGGTCACAGAGGGACTGGGGCGAGAGATAACACCCACAGCTGAGGAGAAAAGGTACAGCAAGAGAGGAAAACATATGATCATGGGCTGAAATTCTTTTGCACGTAGTCGGAGGAGGGAAGTCTACCAACCTAATGTGAGAGAAAAAAGCGATAAGGCTAGCTGAAGATCATAAATAATATTCTGGGGAAAAGCCTAGAGAAAAAGATTGATAAAACATCCATTCAAAGTCCCTTAAAACAACCCCTAATGAAAATTGCAGAGGAAACCATAAGGACAAATGGTCAGAAGTATTAAAAAGGGATTTGGAAGAAAGAAAGCAGTTGGATAGACCTACTAGTAAAGATAAAAATAGGAAACCCTATTGTAAAAAGTAGAAGCTAGAAAAGACTATTCATGACTGAATTTAAAAAAATAGAAAGAGAAAAATGATTGTGAGTATATTGCTTTTACAGATAAAAGGTGAATGGCTGCAAAGAAACATGTGTGTGAATTGGATTCTGCAGGAGTACAAGGATGACAGCGGGTAAAATGGCCCACTCAGCCCTCACACTTCTACAAATCAAAACACAACGCAATCATAAAGGTAAATCGGGGACAGTTAAGAGATATAGCTCCTTTGCCTTTCGTGGTAACGTGGGTTGAGGGCAGGCTATGATCTTAAGAGGGGTGTGAAGGTGAACCAGTAGTGACCCAAACAACACAATATCACAGTCCAAAATGAATGTCCAATCAATCTTCTATAAAAATATATATATTTTAATCCAACATGCCATCTGCATGTAGAACAAATGGAGAGTACTGTACAAAAACCCACCCCAATGGAAGAATAGATAAGATGCGACTTACTGGAGAAAGTATCACTCTGAGCATAGTTCCAGGGGTGATAGGTAAGTCACTAGCTACAAAAAGGGTATTTGTGATGAAAACAGGAGCAATCGTGACCAGACCAGTCTCTAAGGTTCCATTGAACCGAGGGGGTGGTTCAGAGTCAACAGTACCAGGATTCAGATCTTGTGGGGTGACATAGTAAGACCCGGTGTGAGCGGATCAAGCTCAGTTCGGACACGTTGGGTCATGTGGGTCCAAGCAGCAAGCAGGCATTGAGTCTTAGTGAATGTGGTTGCTCAGTGCGGGAGAAGAGTGGTGCTCAATGATGCAGGATGGGACAGTCCCAGGAATGCTTTGCAGTTGGCCAGGCTGAGCTGGTTTCTAGCTGCCGGGAGAGGTTGATGAGTGACGCTTCAAAGCTTCGAATCGGCCGGTGATGGTCTTCGAAGTGGTCATCTTGGGTGCGTTGATGTACAGATAGATGAGGCAGCAGTTCAAGGGGTACCTGGGTCGAGCTGTGGTTGTAAGCCCTGGGTAGAGTTGGTGTGTGGCTCTCCAGTGATTTAGTTCAGGTCCCAGCGTTGAGCAGTCACTTCAGGCCTAGCAGTAACTAGGACAAGATTCAGTATGAAGTGGTGGAGGAGCACAGCAACCAGTGCCAGTGACTTCCCTCTTGTTCAAGGTGCAGTGAACACAGAGCAGTCAGTTCAGTTTGGCATAACAGAGAGATTTGGCTGGTCTGGACCTCTGGCTACTGTGACGCACACTCAGGGGGGATCGAGGACAGGATGGTTCCATTCAGGGTCTGCTCTTCCTGTTTAGGAGATTCTGGTGCAGAGTGGTAGTTCCTGGTCCACAGCAGAAGTCACTCCTGATGTGCCCTGGCAGTGGGTAAGGAACAGATCTTCCTTCTGTCTTGGATGATTCCTTCTACACCTCAGACTGAGAGCTTTGAAAAGTACAACCTCCTAAAGGAAGTTCGGTGAGCTCTTCATAGCGTACATTGGCCTTATCGGATCCGAGAGGATCTGAGAGAATCTAAGGAAAGAGGTAGGAGACCCCTTCTTTTAAAGTCTAAAGTCCACAGGTGATTGAACTAAAGGTATCCTGTTTTAGTGGCCCAATCCCTGCTCTTAGGTGCAGTGGACTCTCTCCTTCTGTTGCCACACCCAAAGTGCTTTGCTTCAGAGGAAGTGAAGGGGACAGGAAAGGGAAAGAGGAACAGTGAGAAGCAAAATGGTGGAAGTATCCTTCCATTGTCCAGAGCCCTCCTGCCTATTATAATCCCACCACCTTCCCTTCTCAGTGAGAACAAAGGCCTTTAGAGATGGAGCACCCTGGTGTGAGGCTACTCCTTTGATGGGGGTGCTCATTCGATGCCCTTGCCCATGACAGCTGTCTGCTGTGTGGCTGTCCTGGGCAGAGGGGGGTTACCTACCCTTACACAGAGATCAAAGAGGAGGCCTGACCCTCCAGATTCCTGTCCTGCCATTTGGCAGGCTACACCCGGCTGACCAGAATACACATCACCTTCCACAGCAGAGCTGATTTACAGGAGCAGACACATGTGCGATATCAATTGGGATGCGGTGGCCATGATCATAAGCAGTGTCATAAACTATGCCTAAATTCAGGTATAGCTTTATTTTAGGGATTATGCTGCTACCTTCATGGCTTACTTATTAGCATCGTTGTTTTGGTACAGGGCTACATGTCTTAAGTGGAGCCCCTGTCCGGCAGAGACTTTGGGGTTTCTGTGACCTCTGACCCTGCTCTGTGTCCCAGGTAGAGCAGGTGCTGTGGATCAGTGTACTGATGCAGCCAGACACAGATACACACCATGATTTTGGCATGAAGTTTATGGAAGGGGAATCTGATGAGCAGATTACACATTCAGAGACGGAATTACCCACATCATTGTATCATTTAATAAAAATTAAAAAAACAGGGCTTTGCACACTTACCAGATGGCAATTTCCCACAATATTAAACAACATCTTATGATATTAATGACTGTGTAAAATTGAAAAGTCTGATAAACATCAATCTGAGATAAGCAGTACATTTCAAATGTAATTTAGCATAATGGTGTTTATTGACAAACAACATCGTACATTTCATTAGACTCACTTAAATATATTATGCTCAGATGGTAAGATGCATACGCTTCAATGTCCCATAGACTTCTTCATTAGATGGTGGTCACATGATAAAATGAGAAACAAATAAATACTTTTAGCTGGATGCATCTTTGAAATAGAAAAAAAGAATCTTTACTTTTAAAGTACATTGTTTGCAGGAACAAGCATGCAAGGAATTCGGTCCTCGGATGGTCCCTTTCTATACAAGTTAGTACATTTGGGATAAGAAACACATATTAACACCTTTTGGAAATCCTTTCAACTCCAGTGCTGGGAATTACATTTTAATGAGGGCCACGTTATTCACCCAATGTTTTGCATGTAATGTATCAAATGACTTAAGCAGAACGAGTCTAACAGGTGAAAACAAGCATGAAAAAATATTGATGATGTAGTAGAGAATTTCCATAATGTAAGATTCAAAGACATGCCGGTTGACAAAAAGGATATGCTGTTTCACACCTGCTCCATACAGTTTAAAGTTGTCCATATGTACAACAGGCTTAAAATTCCAATGCTTCATCCAGCTTTCAGTTTTTCCAAATAAAATGTTCGCCTGCATCTTCCTCCTGTCCACGCCTAAACAACTACCTGAAATGCCCAAAGCGCATCATACAGTAGCTCAAGCAGAGTTACTTACTCCTACCGCTGTGCTTGTGATGGAACCAATACAGAAATGTTACCAAAGCTTACATGGTGCAATGCACAATTTTATCCTAGTGCTACACAAAGCAGACAGTGCATTATTGGCTTGAAATAAAGTGTCAAATACAACAATGTGTTAGCATGGTTAAAATGGTGTAATGTCCTTTAAATATTATTAAACTGTATTAAAATAGTTCTAGATATTCCTGGAGTCTGAGCAAATCTGAGTTTTTTTCCAATGACTGCTTATTGCACTGAAACCACTAAAACATGTTTCACTCATATGATATTACCTGGTGCTCCTCTCGATTCAAATACCTTGGCATCCTTTTTGCAGAATATATTAAGGAAGCAGATGATATCAATGTTTCACATACAACAATGATCGAAGAGACTCTTGATAGATGGCCTCCAATGTACCTCTCGTGGAGGGGTAGAGGTGAAGTTCTGAACTTTATTATTTCTCCCAACATTTTTTTCCTTTTATCTTTACCCCCTCTGCCTTTTCCATCATCTTTTCTCCAAGTGATTGATAGCCTAATTACAAAGTTTATATGGAATAACAGAACTCTTAGAACTTCCTTAAAATGTTACCAACTGCAAAAGCCCTGACTGCTAAGAATAATCCATATTTGGGTTCATATCACAAGACTTTTCTTATTAGACATGAGGCCTCATTAGGAGTTTGCCGGTCCGGAAACTAGGCTGCCTGTTAGCTTACCGGCACTCTTGTTTCCTGATCAGTAAACTCAGATTCTTCCTGCTGTGGACGCTGTGCCCGGCAGGTCTGACCCTGACGGGCGCTGCGGCCACTGTAGGCAGACTGTTCTCGGAAGCACCGGCACCGTTGCTAACGGTATCAGTGCTTCCATTTCCCCACTCCCATAGAGTCCCGTAGGACTCGATGGGAATGGGGACTAACAATTTGCCGGTGCCTGACTTCCCGGGCAGCCGGACTCGTAATGCACCGGTGGCACTGGGAAGTCAGGCGCCGGTAAATTATTACAGGTCTGGCGGCAACCTGCCGGTAGCTCCGGCAGGGTTACCGCCGGACCCATAATGAGGCCCACAGTGTTTTGTGGTTCATGAATATTGAGTCCAAGAAGCCATCAGCTTGGCTTTAATGGAACGATTACTGGTGACTTGTTTCCTCTTCCTGCACAACTCTCCATAGAAAACAACTGCCCAACAAGTTACATACTCTATATAATTAATGCTTTAATAGTAGCATGAGTGGATTTTGATAAGGTATTTCTTGCCAATATAAATAGTAAAGAAAATGACCTTATGGAACAATCCTCACATTCGGTTACCAGAGACCTAAACGAATAATGGCATAGATGGGGAAAATAGAAGAATTTTCTATTTAACTGATCCATGTCAAGGTAATATTTTCTTTCTTTTGAGCAAAAATTCCCAAAATGTAATCTTACACTGGATGAACTATGACGTTACAACTCTCTTGATCAAGCTGTACACAAGTACTTTTTTGATGGCCTGCCCTCCACTTTTTGCGCTGAGCTGGAACTGTTGTTAAAGATATATAATTCCACAGGTTATGTCTATTCTAAAGGACTTAAAAAAATGTATTCCACACTTTTTCCTTTAAATGCTATTTTGCAAGATACCTGGAATCAAGATTTATAATCTGTATATACACAGTACAACTGGAAACAATGAGGGGGTGGCAAAAAACTCTGCTCCCCAACCGGCATGGCATTCTGTCCCTCGTCCATGGCTGGCTCCTTCAGACTGGTGCCACGCAGGAGCCTTATATACTGTTTGACTTGGACAAATAATGTTAGTTTCCAACTATCAAGCTACATTTTTTGCTTCTAAATAACTGTTTATAGATGTCAGTAAAAATCTTTAAAGCCAAATTATCAAAATCACAAAATTGTTGGCATTGTAAATGGTGATGGTAATGGAGGCATTAACAGTCGAGAGGGCTGAGTCAACAGAGTCAAAATTGGAAAGACGAGGAAAAGAAAACATGACTGTAGGCAGAAAAACAGTAGAATCTAAGGTTCTGAGATTGCTACGAAAGAAGGTTTGTGCTGGAGTAATGGGATTAGAAGAGACGGGGAGATGAAAAAGAAAACAGTGATCAGAAAGAGGAAAAGAGTTGGTGAAAACTGAAGGTATTGGTGAAATAGAGGCAAATTTAGGATCAAGAACCTGAGGTATGAATTGGAGGTGATGGATATTTAAAACACCTTTAAGAATCTAGAAGCAAAAGAAAGGGAGATAAAGAATGAACGGTAAAACGATGAAGACTAAAATGACCTAGGAGAAAGAGAGTGGAAGGGAGAGGAACAAGAGATGAGAGAAGTGAGACAAAGGGCCTCATTCCGAGATTGGTATTTGCGCCATCGCTGCTTCCAATACCGGGTCCGTGTCCGGTCTGGTTGAATGGGGACTTACCGGGACTTACCGGAACATTCCGACCTGTGCGGACCCGGTAAGTCCCCATTCAACCAACCATTCCCCATTCCCATTTGAGCCCCCATAGGGCTCAACAGGTATGGGGAAGGCGCTTATTATGGGCCTGCTAGGCCTGCTAATAGCAGGTCCGTAATTAGCGCCCTGGTCCCTTAGCGGGACCCGTAAAGAACGTGTGGTCAGACCACACGTCCTTTGCGGCTCCCGCTAAGGGACCTCGGAATTGGGTGGTAAGGGTTTAACGGCACCGGTCTCCTTACCGGTGACTGTTATCCCTTACCGCCCAAGTGGGAATGAGGCCCAAAGTCAGCACAAAAAGAGGAAAGAGTGACTGGAGTGCAATTTACAATTATTAAGGTGATAATAGGGTGAGGCTTAGAAAATGCAAGAAGGTGATTTTTAAAGGATTGGAAGATGGGGAAGCTATCGTGGTGTAGGAAGAGCTATAAAATATACCAGTATCACCCCTTTTGCCAGCTTTGCGTGGGGAGTTAGAAAACCTGGAAAGACTGGCTTTAAGAGAGGCAGGTGAGGTGGTGTCTGAGGGAGAAATCCAAGTTTCAGTAATGGAAAGAAATTGAAGGTTGTGATGGAAAAAAGCATCAAGGTGTTTGTGGTTTTTGTGCAAATGGAATGTGCATTTAGCAGGCCAACAGAGACAGGACAAGAAGAAGGATCTGGGGTACATGGATTAGGTTAACTGTATTTACCACAGAATTGGGAGGCGCAGTGAGAGTAATTGATTGGGATATAGGCAGACATTATATGATATGATCTGGTATTGGCATTTTTAACGTGCCTGTACACAAGTGTTTCAACGTAGGGAGGACAAGACAAATGATCCTACTAGGTGTTGTGTCATTGGGATCATGCAAGTGCAACAATAGAAGTGCAAGGGGAAGGAGAGGGGGAAGTGCAAGGGAGAGAAAAGGTGGAAGTGCGAACAGGGCAGCATGGCTCTGAGTAAGTGCAGCCAGGGCAGCGTGGCTCTAGGTAAGTGCAGGAGGCAGGCGGGCTGTAGATGTTACAGTTACAGCCTCTAAGTGCGCAGTAGGCCAGGGTCGCAGTGATTGGAAGACTGGTCATGGAGGAACCTGGTACCCAGTGAGACTCTGAGGGAACCAAGTAACCAGTGGGTGCAGCAGTCAGAGAGAAAACGCATAGGAGAAAAGGAGCATCTTGAGCTGCTTCCAGAACTTCAGGTGGACCGGCTCAAGTCTGAGAGAGACAGGGAGGCCGTTCCAGAATGAGGCACCTGCAGAGGAGAGAGATCTAGCCCCCGCTCTCCGCCTGGAGAAGCGTCTGACCCTCAGAGAGTTGGGGGTAGCTGAGCAAAGGGCTCTAGAGCAAAGGTATTTCAGAAGTGAGAGTTGGAAGTAGTTCAGGCCTTGGCCCCAAAAAGCCTTGTGGATGATTCAGAGCATCTTGAACTTGATCTTTGCAGCCACCTGGAGGCAGTGAAGAGATAGGGTCCCAGGGCTTCAGACCAAGGATAAGTCTTGCAGTCCTGTTATGGATTAGTTGCAGGGGTAGAAGAGTAGTGGTAGGCAGATTCATAAAGAAGCTGTTGCAGTAGTTCAGCCTAAAGAGACAGTGAGCTTCTGGATGAAAGTGAAGAAAGGAAGAAGACCTCTGAGGGGGTGCAGGTGGAAGTGGGTCATTTTGGCAAGGTCTGTGATTTGATGAGGGAAGAAGAGGGTGGAGTCAAAGATGACACCAAGCATTTTTGCCTCACAGAAAAGCAATTGTAGAGGGTGCAAGGAAGGTGGCCAGAGAGGGAGAGGGAAAAAGGGGGCAATGGTCCCAATAAGAAGCATCTCTGTTTTACGGGTATTAAGACATAGATCATTGGAAGCACATCAATCCAGAAATGCTTATCGACAGTTAGGAATGAGCGAGGGAGGAGAGGAGGCTGAGAGAAGCCTGAAAGAGAGCCGCGTATCATCTGCATAACACTGAAAGTTAGAGGAGAACGTGGAGATCAGGTGGACCAAAGGGTCAGATAGACATTGAAGAGCCAGGGAGAGAGGATAGAGCCATGGGGAACACCACATGTGGACAGAGAGGAGGTGGAAAGGACCCAAGTTGGACCTGGCAGGGACAGTACAGGAAGAAGGAGGTCAGCCACACTAGGGCCTGATCCATGATGCCCAAGTCCACACAGAGTCTATTGATCAGGTTGGCATGATTAACTGTGTCAAAAGCAGAGGAAAGGTCAAGGAGAATGAGGCCAGAGGGAGAGCTGGAGTTGAGGTTAGAGAGCAGATTTTCACAGGTGCTCAGGAGAGCAGTTTGCGTGGCTCTGGCTGCTGTGAAGCCAGACGGATGGTCATGCACGCAGCCAACAGATTCATTGTGAAGGCTAAGCTGGGAGAAGGCCAGTTTTTCCAGAAGGTGCCCAGGAAAGCAGTGATAGACATTGGGCGATAGTTTGCTGGATATGTAGAATCAGCAGAAGGCTTATTTTAGGAGAGGGTGCACAAGGGAGTGCTTGATGGGAGAGGGGAAGGATCCAGTGGTGAAAGGGTGATTGCATAAATCAGACAAGGCTGGAGCGAGGTGGCAATTTGGTCCTTGATGGTTCTGGAGGACCTGTTTGGATGACACTTTCATAGATTGGACTTGTCTAGAGACATAGTCAGGTGATGTCAGAGTGAAGGAGGAAAAAGCAAGAGGAGAGGGAGTTGCGGCCAAAAGGAAGCTGAGAGAGGTAGAGGGAGAGGAAGAGGAAAGCGAGGACATGATTTCCTGAGTTTTAGTGGTGAAATGAGAGGCCAGAGCTGTACAACGGAGCTGGGAGGGAACAGGAGAGGTGGAGACTGCAGTAGGATTGGCCAGCTCCTTGCAGATTTTAAAGAGTATGGCCGTGTATTGCCAGCTCCAAAGTCAATACAGACTCTCTGTCCTCCCCAAGAAGAGTTTCAATATCCAAGACCATGGGCCTCATTCCGAGGTTGGTGCTAGTCATGGCGCTATTAGCGCCATGACTAGCACCATTACCGGTACTGTGTCTGCCCTCGTTCAATGGGGACTTACCGGTCTAGTCCGACCTTTCCGGGACCGGTAAGTCCCCATTGAAAATGTCAATCCCCATTCCCATTTGAGCCCCCATAGGGCTCAATGGGAATGGGGAGGGTGCTAATAACGGTACCGTAAATTACGGTACCGTTATTAGCTCTGAAGTCCCTTTGCGGATCTCGTCCATAATGCCTGGTAAAAGCAGGCATTAAGGACGGGGCCGCAAAGGGACCTCGTAGTAGGGCGCAAAGGATTTACCGGCATCGATTTCCTTAACGGTGCCCGGTATCCCTTTGCGCCCTACTCCGAATGATCCCCATGTATCTGCTGCCTCTCTTCTTGGAGCGAACAGAGAGTCTGTATTGCCTTTGGAGCTGGCGGTAGGCCAGTTTGTCAGAGGAATGCACCTGAAAACCTCCACTTCCTCTCAGCCACCCTGTACTTGCGTTTCAGGGTGACGAGGTCGGAATCGTACCAAGAGCTGCACTTAGAGGTAGGCTTCTGACGGATTCTCATGACAGGGGCAAGGATGTCCAGAGTGTTGGAAAGCGAGAGATGCAGGTTAGAGAGCGCTGTGTCATAGTGCAAGTCAGCCGCAGGAGTAGGGGGAGCAGAGAAAGTAGAGGCATAGGCATCCACTGACACTCACTTCATGGGATGAACGACTGAGAAGGAAGGTGGCCATGCTGGAGTAAAATCTGCTTGAGGGGCAAGAAGTTTCAGGTGAGAGGAGTGCAGCAAGTGGTCAGTCCAAGAGAGAGGAGTGGTGAGAGGGTTAGAGAGGGGGATGTCTGAGGAGATGAGAACATCCAAAGTGTATCTAGCATAGTGTGTCAGACCAGAGGGTAGAATGGAAAGGGAGAGATGGCAGAAATGCCCAGAGCAGGGATTAGAAGCATCCAGGTGGATATTGAGGTCTCCGTGGAGAAGAGGTTGAGAGGTTGAGGCAAGGAGGGAAGAAGAAAGGTCAGCCCATTCTGACTGGAAGAGAGTGACCTGGTCAGGTGCCCTGTAGATGGCGGCCACAGTCAGAGAGAGGCCAGGTGAGATATAGAGCCTGCAGACTAGGCATTCAAAGGAGGAGTAGGTCTGCATAGGAATGACAGAAGCAGGGACCCATTCCGGAAAGATCAGGGCCACTCCTCCTTCAGGCTGGTTGGTTCTGGGCTTGGAGAGGATCTTGTAGCCCTCAGTGAGGAGTGTGTCCAAACTTGCAATAGAGCTGGCTGTGAACCATGTCTCAGTGAGAGTGAGGATATCCAGGTCAAGGTCTTCGAGGAGTTACCATATGTCAGAGGAATGTTTGACAGAAGAGCAAGAGTTTAGAGTAGCTACATGGAGCATGTTGCCACATTTGAAAGACTTCTGGGGAGGGGTGCAGGAGTGGGGTACACCCAGCGGAGGAAGTAGAAGGTCAGAGATTGGGCAGAGGTAGTAGAAGGAGGTGGCATAGGGGCCAGAGCGAAGGGGGAGGTGGGTGCCAGAGGGGTGGCGCATGAGGATGGAGGTGGGAGAGGGGCGGCGGAGGAGGAAGAAGGTGGCAGAGGGGCCATAGAGGTCTTAGAAGGAGTGGCAGGAGAAGGGAGGACATTGATGAGATGAGGGAGACGACTATCAAAACGGAGGAGTCTGAGCTGAGAGCCCTGGGCCATGACGGTACCATTTAGATGGACATTGATGGTTTCCATGTAAAAAAGTTGCCATAATAAATCCTGCTGTAAAAAAAACTGATTTCTCCTTTTTAAAAAAATATATTCACATATATATGTATGGGGAGACCCCCTGCATCCCCCTAACACTCTCCATAACATAAATACTTGCCATTACCCACCCACCAAATATATATGTGCAATAATTCCATTAAAAAGAAAATCATCATTTTTTACCGCAGGATAATCTCTGCAACTTTATTACTGGATACCCACTGATAATGGTCGTGGAGGATTGGAAGGGGCCACGAGGTGCCACCCTTAATGGGAGAGGAGGAGAAAGGAGAGAGACCATATGAGGTGTATGGAGAGGGAGCGACAAACAGGATGTTGCTTAGAGTCGTTTGGAGGAAGAGCTGATGTGAATATCTGTGATAGGGAGGCCTCGGTTGGAGACCAGGATATCCCTCTTGAACTTTGTCCTTCCAAACTTAGTGATAGGGATAGGAGATAGAGTAGCAGTTTTAGAAGATGGGAGCGATTGAGAGCACCATAGAGGGTGCGAGGAGGCAAGAAGGGAGAGTGAGGGAGGAAAAGAAGCACATACACAGCTGCGCACCACAAGAAGCACCAGAGGGGGGATTCACACAGAAAGAGGCACACAGGGGAACACAGGATCGGTGTGGACGGACGACAGGGAGGACAGCACACTGCAAAAACAACCATTTTTGACTTTCTTAAGAGGAGGGAAAAAGGCCTAGTTTCAACACAAACAGCAATGCATAAGACAAATCGACTTTCCTAGAGAGATGTGAGAGATGGCCAAACAATACAGTTCACTAAAATGCTAATGAGTGCTGCAATACAAAAAGTACAATAATTAGAGGAGTGGGTCAGTTCAGTTATTGCTACCCCCCCAACCCAGCGCACTTACTTTAGCAGGAGCAGTATGTTTACGGCTGCAGACTTCTTGCTTCCCCGACTGACACCGGCAGACACCAACTCAAGCTGCTTCTGAAGGAGTCACCCTTTGCCTTGGGGCCCTTAGCTGCATGGGGCTGCAATGGGCAGGGGCTGCCATAGATGCCAGAAATATATAGGGATTAGTAGCCAATGGTGTTCAGCGGGCTGGACAAGGGAGGGAACATGAAAGAAACACTCACGGCAGCAGTACACGCCCACACAATGAGGGATTCATGAAAAGCCAACAATATCATATTCAAACAAAGCCCAACAATTATGTTAAAGTTGGCCTCAACTCAGCCTCAGCACCCACGGTGGAAATGTCGCTGCGAGGGTAACGAGGGTAATGAGCGCAGGACTAGGTCCTCACTTGAAAGCACAATACAGTTAGCCAGTGTGGGTCGGGGTGGGAGAAGGGAGGGAAGCAACACAGAAGAAACACCTGCAGCAGCAGGACAGGCACACACAACAAGGGATTCACGAAAAGCCAGCAGCATTCAAACAAAGCCCAACAATTAGATTAAAGTTGGCGTCACCTCAGCACCCACAGTGGAAATGAAGAGGAGAGTAAGGAAAATGGTATCAGTGAGTAACAAACTGAAGGAATGTGATAAAACAGAATTTTGGAAGGTGAAAGAATAGTGCAAAGCTTTATGAGAAGGCGGCAGACCGCAACCAGAAGAGAGGAGGTGCTGTGAACTTGTGAGCGGCGTTGTTAAAGAATACAAGATTACATATATTTACAACAGAGAAGAAATCATGGCCATCACACCAGTCACAAACACGAGCAAACAAGAAAGTTGATGCTCATAGAATGGCCCACTTTGATTAGGACACCCTAAAAGTACTTTCTGTTATGGGGTTACATGACCAATCACGTGACTGCGACTGCACATCTAGAAGGGAGGGGCAACGGAATGGCTCAGGGTAGCGGGGGTAAAGAAGCAAAATCTCTATTCACATTGTACCAAAATAACCAAGGTTAGCTTATGATAACTGGTCCTTCTCCCCCACAATTTAACAGCAGATATCTCCCTCGGGTACACGTTCAGGGTCAGATGTTGCAGAAAAGGCTTGAAGAACCAGTGAAGGCCTTCCTGTTATGCAGTCACATGACCAATAATGTGACTGTGGCTATACGTCTGGGGGTTGGGCAATGGAATGACCCGGGGCAGCCACAGTGTATCAGCCATTAGCTGATAGTAGTAGGTCCTCTTCCCCTAGCAATTTGGCAGCAGATGGATCCCTCAAGTACAAGTCCATGGGCCAGATGTTGGAAGACAGGCTCTACGCAGCCTGCAGGGACTGGAGAAGGACTTTCTAATATGCGGTCACATGACCAATTATGTGACTATGACTGCACATCTGGGTGGCGGGCAATGTAATGGCCCATGGCAGCGTTGTTGAAGCGGCCGTTAGCTGATGTTAGCAGGACCTCTTACCCAGCGATTTGCCAGCAGATGGCTCCCTCAGTCACAAGTGAATGGGTAAGATGTTGGGAGACATGCTCTGTGCAATTATATGTTCAGTTAGTATTATGCATAATTAATATGATTCATCATTGGTAACTGCGGGTTCATTTTACATACATGTTTCCCTATTTACAGTATGTATCTTGTATTTCTAATTTACGTATGCATACTTAGGTTTTTGTGGTGTACCTTTATGTTTACCCTGTTCCTCTGTATCATTGTTTCCTCTGCTTTTATGAGTATGTCTTCTGTTTGATTATTAAAATTCAATAGAAAGGTTTTTAACTGAAAATAAATAATGGTGTAATGTCCACTGATAGCTGTACCTGCCTCTAGCATAATAATGGGCCCAATCAATTGAGCTTAGACATCTAAAGCTGCCATTGTTGATGCCTTTGCCCTCACACAGTTGGGTTTTAAACAATTGTGACCACCAGTTGTACGTGAGAGGTTGATATGGCAGGTTGTCTTCTGGCATTGTAAATGTGGTTGTCTTGACAGTCCCTGACTCTAAGTAGGCCACAGTGTGTCATATCTATGTTGAGATCACCATTTTGAGGTTGAATATCTTCAATGACTTGAGCTTCCATGTTCTATTTTGTGTGGTATTAGAGACGTCACTTTCCGTACCAACAATGGCAGATCATGCAGTGTGTGCCAATCCCATGTGAAGTGTTCCCCAAGTCTTATTTCTATTTTAAGGCTCAAGAGAGTGTATCTATGCATGTATGTTACTGGTATCTGTATGTACTGTTTGGCGGTGTGTCGTTGTTAAATCTGATCTGGTGCAGATGTTTTGTCAGCTTTTGCATTCACTAACAAGTCGCCAGTATGTTCCCTGTCTTGTTTTTGAGGCACTTCCTGGACTGTGAAATGAACTTTTCACGTGTTACCAGTGAATACAAACATCCTTTGTGCATTCCAGGAAATGAAAGGCAGTTTCAGGAGGAGCTGTAAGTAGTGGGTGGGGAGAGGTGTCAGGGAGAAAGCAAATAGACTAGGGGAATGGCTGGGGAGTGGTGAGAGGCTGGGGGAGTGCCAGGAGTGGAGGTATCACCTGGATAATGGTAGAAGGGAGCCAGCAGGAGTGGGCAAAGGTGAGTGAAGAAGCAGAGAAATTCGGTTTTCAACAGTGTCCCCCAGTGAGTGAGGGGAAGGGAATATTGGCTGCAGCAAAGGGAGCAAGAGAGATATATTTCAGAACTCCCATTGCAAGAAGGTCAGTGTGCAATGTGGTTTTGAAAAGGAACATTTTGCTATGATGCCATATAACTGTTTTTCTATCTGATAGAATGGTGCCTCTGGTGAGGGTCTGCGCTAGATTGTTCAGTTGCTTGTTTGCAGTCAAAGGGGTTTGCTTGAAAATGTCCATCATCCCTGTTAAATATTGATTTTAGGTCCTTAACAATTCTCTTCAGTTGAGCTAGTTCTGAATAATATGTGACAACCAAGAGCATTGGTGTCACGGTTTCACTATCTCTGTTTAACAGCAGGTTGTCTCTGGGTATTCCTAATGCCCAATAAAGTTCCCTGTGGATTTGTTTGGCTGAATGAACCCTTTTCAAAAAGCAGGCATTCAGCCTGACAATTTCGATCGTCCCTTGTCTTCTTATTGAAGCATATATGTTTGTACTGAATGGCCTGGTTGTCGAAAATAGATTGTTCTGTGTGCCTTGAATGCAAACCTGTCCTGTGCAGGTATGTGTTCTAGCCAATTTCTCCAACAAAATTAGTGGTGTCCTGTAAGTGGAGGCTCTACTTGGAGTATAGTGAACTAAATGCAGTGGTGGAAACCATTTAGGGATTCATGGAATTGTTTAAGGGAATTTCGCCTTTTGTCCCAATCAAGGAAATGGCATTGATGTACTATGTATGTCAGCGATGAGAGGTCTGCGATGAAAGTGTTTGCACACTGAGGCACACTTTTTGTGCCCAGAGTACTGATGGTCTTTTGTAGGAAATGTCTTCTACTGAAGCATACATTCTTGTGTGTAAATTAGAGATTGGTGAACCGCCTAGCAAAAGATTTGAGTGTATCTAAACAATGGGGGTTCATACTCAGTTTGAAATATTTGAACCATTTGGAGCAAACTCTCAACATGGTTTGAAACTTCGAAACCAGAATTCGAGCTGCTTATAGAGATTTGAGTATTTGACGGTTTAACTTGGCTCAAATACAGCTCTTTGGAAATAGTGAATTTAAGAATACTGGAGCAGTATTCTAAAGTGCAGTATTACATGTGGCTAAGGAAATTATACAATATGGACATAAAAA
The DNA here is from genome assembly GCF_040938575.1 of Ambystoma mexicanum. NCBI lineage: Eukaryota > Metazoa > Chordata > Amphibia > Caudata > Ambystomatidae > Ambystoma > Ambystoma mexicanum. The sequence goes on from NC_090933.1 coordinate 606,016,402, forward strand.
TGAGTGTACATGACAAAAGTGGAGAGGATGCACTTTTATCATTGTGTTCATTTTAGAAATGTGCAGATCCCCTTATCCAAAAGGTGACCTGTGCATTTCAAGGGGTCTGTGCAAATGAGCCCCCTTGCACACTCGCAAAACAGATGCATGACGGGTCCCAGCACCCCAGCAGTCCGTCACTGTGAAATGTAAAAAGAAATGCATTTCTATCTTTGTTTAATAGAGATGCAAGTGGGGCATTAGCTGTTGGGACCGCTGGGGTTCCATTTAAAAGAAAATGCATGAGACGGCCGACAATAACCCTGTCATGCATTGCAGAATCCATTGTGCCTATTCCAACTAGGTGCAGGAGAATGTGACTATGTCCTATGCATTTCAAAAGCATTTCATTGGTGGATGTGGAAACACCACCTTATTTGCGCAAATGCACAAAGGGAGTGAAAAAGAGCATCTGAATGTACGCATCTATGCGCACACATGTTTTTCGGTTCAAATGCAAGTGCATCTCATCACTTGCACCAGAAAAATAACACCACATCCACAAAGTGACCTCCACATTTCAAGGGGGCTGTGTGGCAGCACTGGAGATGTGTTGGCCAATCACCTTGCACACATTGGTCTAAGGAACGCGGTCCTGACATTAGTGTCTGGGAGGTCATTTAACAGTGTCGGGTCATTAAAGGGCAGTTCATACCACTGCTGTTCCATTCACAAGAACATGCATGGAAGGGTCATTAACATAGCACCTCAGTTGTGAGAACTGAATCACTCAAAAGATGTGATCTCCTTAAAGGACACACAAAAAAGGAAAACACAAGACTGATTCACTCCTTGAAATTCTCTAGTCAGAGATATCAGATTAAGAGAATTATCAATAAGAATTGGGATCTGATTAAATTGGACCCCAATATGAATCGACTGTTTTTATTTTTTTTATTGTATCACAATTTTTACAAATAAAGGAAGATAGAAAGTCCTTATGACCTTGAATTCATATCCTAATTTGGTTCCTTTACTTGACTTGACCTCAGTCCCTATTCTCAGATGAAGAAGAAGGGACTTCGACGTGATGTGATTTTTGTATGTCTTTGGGAGTTGGACTTCCCTTTGCTTGTTCGATCTGTTACAAGTTCAGAGCTTTAAAGAACAAAGTCACTCCGATGACAAAGCGCCTGTTGTTACCACCGGACAGCATTGCCCATAGATCTTCCATGTCTAAGGTAGAGTAGTTCTTCAGTGGGTCTGCAAGGAATCGATGTCGTTCTGTCACCAGACCTGCGCATTCGAGAATCAAGTGTTTCGTGGTTTCTATTTTGTTCTCAGTTTTGCAGAAGCGACAGATATTCGTTTCAGCTTGCTTGCGTATAGCCAGGATTTCATTTGTTTTCAGTTGGTTTAATTTAAACCTCAGGAACAGTCGGCTTAACCTCTTATCAGGGAATTTCGGAAGATAGCCTCGTACCGCGTCTAGCTTCATTGGAAGACTTGGAATATTTGCTGTCAGAGAATAAGTATTGGCAACTTCTTGAGTGTTAATCCAGTCAGCTTCAAGCATTTTTTTCGATACTTTGTTGGGGTTTTAGATCAGTGTCTCCACTTTGAGGTCCAGTTCCTTTAGGATGGTCAGATTTCGTTCTTCCCAGATGGAGAGCATACAATTGTCGCCGTTCTGGATTTCCTTTCTGATGAGGTCCAGAACTTTTGCTTCAGGCTCGTTGATTACTTTCCGGTACAACATAAGGCTTGCTCTCATTTTTGTTACTAAGAGAGATGGTAAACACAGTTCTCTTCTTATTAAGGCGATAGGGGTGGAATTCGCCAGACCTAGGACTGACCGCCAGAAGTAGCTTTCATATTTCTCCCAGATAAAGTCCCGGGCCAATGGCATTGCGTCCATGCCATAAATCAGGGCCGGCACCACCTTGGCCTTGAAGAATCTCAACATTGGAACGATCGAGAAGCGACCGTACTTTCTATCCGCAGCCTTGGCTTGCGCTGTTAGGCTCTTCAGTTTTGACCATAGTGCTTCTTGCATAGTTTTTTCCTCTTTGTCATTACTTATCATAATTCCCAGATATTTAAATGCTTTTACTGTTTCCAGGTTTTGCCCCTCATAGTGCCATGTGAATTTTTGTTTTTTCTTTGCAGACTGTCCAAGAATGAGGATTTTCGTTTTGTCTTTGTTTAGCCTTAAGTTGTTCTTTGCCATGAATGCTACCAGGTTGTCTATTTGGCGCTGTAAGCCAATAGGCGTCAGATCCATCAGAATAATGTCATCGGCGTAGAGTAATCGCTCTATCTTAGAGCCTCCTAATGATGGAGGAAAGTGTCGGATCGCTGCACTTGATTCACCGAAGTCTGCGATATAAGAATTGTACAACGTAGGCGCCAGAGGACAGCCCTGCTTTACGCCTCTTGAAGTCTCAATTTCTTCTGATAGGCGCCCCTCGGCGCTGAGACGGACTCGGATGGAGGTTCCTTGATGTAGTGCTTTTATTGGTTCAGGAATTGAATCCGGGCAATCTTTGGCTTCGAGTTTTGTCCAGAGACGTTGTCTATTGACCTGGTCAAAAGCTTGGACCAGGTCGATAAAGACAACGTAGATGGGAAAGCCACCTTGTAAGACTTTGGCTTTCAGAGCGCTCAGTAGCAAGATGTTAGTAGTGGTTCCTGAGTTCCTTATGAAGCCGTTCTGAAAAGGATCCGCAAGATTGTTAACGCGAATCCAGGTTTGGAGTAAGTCTAATACAAGGGATGCGTAGACCTTCCCCATCACGTCTCGGAGGGCAATTGGTCTATACTGATTAGGGTCATCAGTAGCACCTCTCTTGAGTATTGGAACGATGTTAGCTTTCTTCCAGGATGATGGAACTTCATTGGAAAGGTTGCAATTTGAGAAAATTTTACTCATTATGCTGGCCCACAACTCCGGATGTTTTTTTAGTTCTAGATTGCTTATGCCATCTGGCCCAGGTGCTCTGGAATTGTTCAATTTCCTTAATTTAATGAGGATTGATTCCTTGTCGTCTGGAATTTCCCAGGGAGTTTTGGCTTTGGGTCTCGGCCTGTTTTCCACTTGATTTATATTCGATGGTGGAATCGGTGCAAACAATACCGAGAAGTGGTTTATCCAACAGCCCTCTCCTACATTATTTTGTATGTTGTCGTTGGTCTTGTTTACGGAACCTTTGATTAAGTTCCAAAAGTCCTTCGGCTTATTTCCACAGAGGGCGAGCAACATCTGTTCGGAGTCGTTCTGGTATAGTTTATGCCGATGGTGTATAAGCCAGCTCTAATCGACTGTTCCCTGAACCACATATGCTTGCATATAAAAGAGTGAAAAACCTGTGAGATACCCTAGAGCTGAGAAACCAAAGAAACATGGACAAATTACCTTTAGCAAACCCAAATGTAGCACTTTTGCGTATCTTATTTGCCAACATTGTACAAGCCTAATAATAGGTGATTACATTAGAGACCCAATACAGGTAAAAAAAATACCAATAAGGGACTACACAACTTGCGACAGTAAGAACATTATCTACGCATTACGTTGCCCATATGACAAGTATTGTGTTGGTAAAATCACCCATAGAGCTAAAGAAAGATGGACAGAACACTAGTCCAATATCAAAACTGCAAACATGAAATCACCAGTGTTTAGACACTTTAAGGAAAGTAGACACAGCATATCACAGCTAAGATGCATTATTCTGGAAGTAATGCATCCCGTACCAAGAGGTGGTGATTTAGCAAAAAGACTTGCACAAAGAGAATAATACTGGATACATACATTGGATGCCATGGCCCCATTGGGTATAAATGAAGAATACTGTCATGATCGCAAGGAAGATGTCAAACATAGTCCATAAAAAAATCTGGTCATCAGTTTATTATTCTTGGTTGGTGGGCAAGCAACGCTGTTTGGTAAGAAGGGTTTAATGGTGACTTCCTCATTACACAATATGGCCGCCACGTTGACTTCATGAAGGTTGCTGTGCAGGTCTAGCTGTTTTTGTATTGTTCCTACTTAAGCCCCTCCCCTCGAGTGCTCCGCGCTTCACGTCGTTTTCTGCATAGCAGTGTGACACTTTCTGCAGTCCAGTCACAGCTTAGTTTTAATTATCTATAGTTATTCTCAAGTTTCTATGCACCAGTTTTCCATAGTGAATTCCCCGTGCTGTAGAGTCCCTGTCCAGTCCCTGAATTCGTTTTGAGGCAACTTAGTTTTCCTGTCATGTCGAGGTTTCCCTTCCTCCGTTTCCTCTAACCGTCAAGGCTGTCACAGCAAGTATCGTTCACTTAGCGTTATGTGTTCCTTGTGTTTTCAACATGCTTAAGTACGTAATGTTTGCACTGTGATTAAGAAGTTGTTCTGAGTGATATTGAGGCTTGTTACATTGCGTGTAGTGGTGCGCGTGTTACGCTCCCTTTCATTTGTATGCACTTCATGTTTATGGCGCTGACTTCAAAAGCGTACTGTACATCGCTTTAAGCGTGGTGAATTGTTTATTTAATGCGTGTTGCGCTCTTTCTTTTTTGGCGCGCACCATCTAGTTAATTCCATTTCAGTGTTTCTGCACTTCACACATCCACATGTTCAAGTGATACTAGCTGTTGTTCCAGATTGTGTAATCCTCCCAGTGAAGTCTGGTATCGTGTTGTGGATATTCAGACTTTCACTTCTGAGCAAGTCTCTGAGGAAAGAATCATCATTTGTCACACAGTCCCTGTAGGTTGCTTGTGACCCATTAGTGACGCATTAGATGTTAGGTAGGCTAGTATCCTATTGAACTCTTCCACTGCCCTTGTGATTCCATTCATTGTTTTCTGGGGTAATAGAATCTTTGCATCTAAGCACTGCAGAATACTTCTCCTTAGTTTTTTCTCTGTGGCATATTTTTTATTTACTGCAGCTCAGTAGTGCTTCCCCTAGACTCGTTACTGGTTTATTAAGGTTACCAAGAGCTGTGTCATCAACAATCCATTGCTAAGGAGTCACTTTCCAGTAAGGTCCATCTTCAGAACTAGAGCCCCTGCGCAGAAGCAGGATGGAGTGCTCCCCCCAGAAAAGCATGAGGTAACTAGTGAGTGGAATAGAAGCATCGCTAGCTTAGAAGAAGTACAGATAAGTAGTTGTGAGTGTGTGTCCCCGCAGAGTTCAGGTAAGCGTTACAGAATGCGAAGCCGTACTGAAAACACTCTGCCTGGACACCATGGGTACCCCTGAGGTAGATCAGATAGCTCAAATGTTGGGAGAACTGAGAGCTGAGGTACATGCAGCGAGATCAGAGACCAGTGCCCTGAGAAGAGAGTTGGTGGTTAATAGAGATAGGATGGAGGAAATAGCTCGCCATCTTCTACAGGCCCAAGCTGGACAGATTCCTTTGTCTGCAAGTAATTCACAGGAATCAGCCCCTGCAGTACCAACTGTTCCGGTCCAAGTGGTTGTTCAAGGAAAAATTCCCTTAGCTCCTCCGGAGAGATTTACTGGAGATCCAAAAAAGTTTGTGGTGTTTTTAAATCAATGTAGACTACATTTTTTGTGCAGACCTGGAGCGTTTCCAAATGACCAATCCAAGGTGGCCTTTGTATTATCATATCTGGGTGGTTATGCTGCCGACTGGTCCATACCCCTTGTCAATAGAGACGATCCAGTGCTGAGGAACTTTCAGGAATTTCAGCAAGATTTGGAAAAGCTTTTTGCTCGCCACACTCAAGGACAAGCTTTAGATAACGAGTTGTTGTCACTTAGGCAAGGAAATCAAGAACTGTTGGCTTATGTGGCCACCTTTAACAGGTTGGTAGCAGAAACCAATTGGCCATCTGAGAAGCAAACTACCTTATTTTATCGAGGGTTGCGAAGTGAGTTAAAGGATGTCTTAGCACAGGTGGTGAACCCGCCAGAGTGAATCTCGGAATCCATTGACCTAACCATTCAGTTAGACCATCGTCTTCAGGATAGTAGAACCGACCGTGGTCTTCCTGAGATAAGGACATATTTTGTTCGCCCAAAAGAATCCATAGGAAGATCGGCAATGGAGACTCATCCTGAACCCATGCGACTGGGAGGTATACGAGGTCCAATCTCTCAGGCGGAACAGGACAAGAGACGTCAACTACAGTTATGTCTATATTGTGGCAAGGCAGGCCATTTTCTGAAGGTTTGTCTGGTGAAGCCTTCCAGAAGGCCATTGGGAAGTGTCAATCAGGACAAGAAGGACCAGGTTCCGGAAAACTCGAGTGCCCGACAAGTATAGAGGTCAGCTTGTCGAGCGTGAAGAAGGTTTCCGTGACCTCACACTTTGTGTTTCCAATTATCCTATTTAGTCCAGAGCATCCCACTAAAAGATTTGCTTTGAATGCCTACATTGGTTGTGGGGCAATTGGCAACTACATGGACCAACACCTGGCTAGCAAGTTGGAATTTCCTTTGCTGGAAAAGTTGGAAGCCGAGAATGTTTCTGGGGTTGATGGCACACCATTGGTTTCAGGCCCAGTAACACAGTGCACCAACAATCTAATTATGCTTTGCCAGGAGGCACACAAGGAAGAGATCACCTTTGACCTTATTCGAGCACCACAGTTTCAGATCATTCTAGGAGTACCCTGGTTAGAAAAACACAATCCTATCATTGACTGGCATTCCAGAACCTTGACCTTTGCCTTGGAGTGTGAAAGGACATGCAGTTATGTGGAAGGTTCCGTGGAAATAGAGCAGCCCAAGCAAACAACAGAAACCACTTTAGGTCTCATAGGTTCATTACCCTCTGAATACAAAAAATTCCAGGAAGTTTTCCAGGAGGAGAAACAAGCAGAAATTGTACCCCCTCACAGACCCTATGACTGCCAGATAGATCTTGTCCCTGACGCGCAGCTTCCTTGCAATCAAATATATGCACTAACAGAAAAGGAAAACATCCATCTGATGACATATCTCGACCAGCACCTGGCAAATGGGTTCATCAGACTGTCCAATTCTCCAGCAGCATCGCCCTTGTTCTTCGTGCCCAAAAAAGAAGGAAATTTAAGAACTTGCATTGATTATCGAGCCTTGAGTCAGATCACAGTGAAAAACCGTTATCCACTTCCCCTTATATCAACCTTGTTGGATCAAGTTAAAAGGGCACAAATCTTCACTAAGATTGCCCTTCGTGGTGCTTATCATCTGATTCGCATCAAAGAGGGAGATGAATGGAAGACGGCCTTTTGTACGCGTTATGGACTTTTCGAGTACCAAGTCATGCCCTTTTGGCTGTGTAATGCACCGGCAGCCTTCCAGTGTTTCATGAATGACATATTCCTTGAACTACTTGACATCTGTGTGGTGGTTTACGTGGATGACATTCTTATTTTTTCAGCCAATCCCCGAGAGCATGTTAAGCATGTGACATCAGTACTACAAATACTCAGAGAAAACTCTCTATACGTGAAGTTGGAGAAATGTCATTTCCATGTTCCGGAAGTTGAATTTTTGGGTTTCACTTTATTATTCCAAGGAATGAAGATGGACAACAGAAAGGTTGAGACAATCCTGGCTTGGCCAGCACCTGCATCGGTAAAAGGAGTTCAAAGTTTTTTGGGATTCGCAAATTTCTATCGACGGTTTGTGTCAGACTTCTCCCGGCTGGTTCATTCCATCATGTCCCTACTTCGAAAGAACAAGACCTTTAACTGGACAAAAGAGGCTGCTGAAGCCTTTCAGAAACTAAAGGAAAGATTTACAGTAGCTCCAGTCCTGCAACATCCGAGACCAGATCTACTCTTTGTGGTTGAAACCGATGCGTCCTACGTGGCCATGGCGGCGGTACTGTCGCAACGCAACCCGGAATATCAGGAGTTACATCCAGTGGCCTTTTGGTCGAAGAAATTCTCCACGGCAGAACTAAACTACACGGTCACCGACAAAGAGTTGTTGGCTATTAAATGTGCATTGAAAGAATGGAGACATTATTTACTGGGAGCGAGATACACTGTAACCATTTTCACCTACCACAGAAATGTGCAGTATTTGCACTCTGCCAAGGCACAGTCTTCAAGACAATTAAGATGGGCTCTCTTTTTTGCTGAATATGATTTCATGATTACCTTCCGGCCAGGAATTCGAAATGGAAAATCTGATGCCCTTTCTAGAATTGGAAAAGGGGACGAGGCTGATGTAGCTCCCACCCCAGTGGAAATCATTTCAGGGGAAAAGATGCTTGGAGTAGTGAGTGCCACTGATTCCTTGTTTGAGGAATTGAGAAACAAGGTCAAGGCCAGCATGAGCACGACTGAGTTGCAGAAATGGGAGGCCGAAAAGGAACAATGGCAGGTGTGGATGGGTTGCCATTTTATCAAGGACGATTGTTTTTGCCCACGCAAGAGTTACAAGAACAAGTAATTGCAGATTACCATGGTACTATGATGGAAGGTCATCCGGGAGTCACCAAAACCTTGGAAAAAGTGAAGAGATTCGATTGGTGGCCTACTTGGCGAAAGGATGTGGTACGATTCATCAAGACCTGTGGAAATTGTGCTCAAAATAAATCCCAGAAAATGAAAACTGACGGCTTTCTCCAATCTTTGGATGTTCCACCCATGCCTTGGCACACTCTCTCCTTGGACTTCATTACCGACTTGCCTAAGTGTGATGGTTTTGATACCATTTTAGTAGTGGCCACTTCATGGCCTTAAAAGGTTTGCCTTCAGCATCAGTTCTGGCGAAAACCTTCCTGGAGAATATTGTGAAGTTACATGGTTTCCCATCAATTGTGGTATCTGACCGGGGAAGTCAATTTGTCTCCAAGTTTTGGAAAAAATTCTGCAAGATGGCTAAGATCGATGTGCAATTGTCCACCAGTCATCATCCTCAAACGGATGGGCAAACGGAATGCACAAACCAGACTCTAGAGCAATATCTCAGATGCATGCTCCACCAAACTGAAGATACTTGGTGCAACCTTTTGTGGGTAGCTGAATACGCCTACAATAATTCTGTGCATTCCTCCACTGGATTAAGTCCATTTTTCACCTTATATGGTCGGCATCCCCGAACCTCAGTTTATGATCCGCCTGAATCATTGGAAATGCCAGCAGTTAAGACTCTACATGATATCATTGCTACTGCCATAGTCAAGGCTAAAGAACAGTTGACTTTTGCCAAAGATTCTCAGAAGTTTGCTGATCGCAAGCGAAGAAACTCTCCAGAATTCAAGGTAGGAGACTCTGTATGGTTAGCTACTAAGAATCTGGCCTTGAGAGGAGCTCGAAAATTCCTTCCAAGATTTTTGGGACCCTTCACTATAGAAAAAATCATCAACCCTGTGGCTATGAAATTGACACTGCCAAGGAATATGAAAATCCTTCCAGTATTCCATGTTTCCTTGTTGAAAGCTGTCTGTCCAGAAACCTGAATCCAAGAGCCCCCAGCCCCAATCATGGTGGAAGAAGATCAGCCTGAATTTGAGGTCAAGGCCATCCTGGACTCTAAGATGGTTCGTAGGAAGTTGTACTATTTAGTGGACTGGAAAGGCTATGGGCCACAGGATAGAACTTGGGAACCCATAGTGAATATTCATGCCCCTAAATTGATAAGAGCCTTCCATCAGAATAATCCTAAGAAGCCTGGCGGGAAGGGTTCTCGCATAGGAGGGGCCTTGGGGGGGAATACTGTCATGATCACAAGGAAGATGCCAAACATAGTCCCTAAAAGAATCTGGTCATCAGTTTATTATTCTTGGTTGGTGGGCAAGCAACGCTGTTTGGTAAGAAGGGTTTAATGGTGACTTCCTCATTACACAATATGGCCGCCATGCTGACTTCATGAAGGTTGCTGTGCTGGTCTAGGTGTTTTTGTATTGTTCCTACTTAAGCCCCTCCCCTCGAGCGCTCCGCGCTTCTCGTCTTTTTCTGCATAGCAGTGTGACGCTTACCGTAGTCCAGTCACAGCTTAGTTTTAATTATCTATAGTTATTCCCAAGTTTCTATGCAGCAGTTTTTTCCATAGTGAATTTCCGTGCTGTAGAGTCCCTGTCCAGTCCCTGAGTTCGTTTTGAGGCAACTTAGTTTTCCTGTCATGTCGAGGTTTCCCTTCCTCCGTTTCCTCTAACCGTCAAGGCTGTCACAGCAAGTATCGTTCACTTAGCGTTATGTGTTCCTTGTGTTTTCAACATGCTTAAGTACGTAATGTTTGCACTGTGATTAAGAAGTTGTTCTGAGTGATTTTGAGGCTTGTTACATTGCGTGTAGTGGTGCGCGTGTTACGCTCCCTCTCATTTGTATGCACTTCATGTTTATGGCGCTGAGTTCAAAAGCGTACTGTACATCGCCTTAAGCGTGGTGAATTGTTTATTTAATGCGTGTTGCGCTCTTTCTTTTTTGGCGTGCACAATCTAGTTAATTCCATTTCAGTGTTTCTGCACTTCACACATCCACATGTTCAAGTGATACTAGCTGTTGTTCCAGATTGTGTAATCCTCCCAGTGAAGTCTGGTATCGTGTTGTGGATATTCAGACTTTCACTTCTGAGCAAGTCTCTGAGGAAAGACTCATCATTTGTCACACAGTCCCTGTAGGTTGCTTGTGACCCATTAGTGACGCATTAGATGTTAGGTAGGCTAGTATCCTATTGACCTCTTCCACTGCCCTTGTGATTCCATTAATTATTTTCTGGGGTAATAGAATCTTTGCATCTAAGCACCGCAGAATACTTCTCCTTAGTTTTTTCTCTGTGGCATATTTTTTTATTGACTGCAGCTCAGTAGTGCTTCCCCTAGACTTGTTACTGGTTTATTAAGGTTACCAAGAGCTGTGTCATCAACAATCCATTGCTAAGGAGTCACTTTCCAGTAAGGTCCATCTTCAGAACTAGAGCCCCTGCCCAGAAGCAGGATGGAGTGCTCCCCCCAGAAAAGCATGAGGTAACTAGTGAGTGGAATAGCATAAGAAATATAGTGGGAGTGGTTATAGGAAGAATTGGGTTTAGAGTTTACACCTAAGAATCTTTTCTGTGTATCCTTTAGGAAAGGCATAGCTGTGTAGAAGGAGAATAGAAGCATCGTTAGCTGAGAAGAAGTACAGATAAGTAGTTGTGAGTGTGTGTTCCCGCAGAGTTCAGGTAAGCGTTACAAATACTATCTAGGCCCTTTCCTCTGAAAATAAAAGAGGCCCTGAGTAGGCGATTAATTGAAACATAATGAGGTGTTGTTTCTATCTAAATTACATGCTCCATAGACTATGAACTCTTGGGAGGCAGGAACTTGTTATAAAGATGAAAAGATATTGGCAATTTCGGAAGTCTTGTCTCTTAAGGCTTTCTATATGTTCAGAACAAGGGATTAAATATGTATTGAGAATGTGAACTCTATGGAGACAGAACAATGAGTGCTGATGCTTAGATTTCACCTCGGCTATTTTAACACTATTAACTATATGGCCCCTAAAGACTGTGAACTCTTATGAGTCAGGGTACGGAATATCATACTACTAACTTAAAACCGAGACATGAGCATGGATATATTGGAGAACCGGATCTAATAATCAGAATTCATATAGTCTGGAACTCTATCTAAAAACCACAATTTATTCTTCACATAGATATGAGGGATACCATTGAAAATTATTTCTAATTGTCATTATTTCTCCCTTCATCTCCCCTGACAACTATTGACAATTTCTTGTTACCATTGCTGCGCAACATAACAGCATACTGCATACGGCCTCTGGCGTTTTTATAACCAGAGGTCATTTTGAGAACTAAATACTTTCTTTTTAGGCTACTCTTCCGCTATACAGTACACTGCATTAGACTCTTAATGCCAGTGCGCCTTTGCGCTAAGGTTACCAGATGTATTTTTGAGACATACTTGCAAACCTTGGGTTTGCAATATTATTAAATATATATATCCCACTTTAAAGCTTTACAGCATACTAGACCACCAAACACATTTAATGTGGGACGTCTTTTTACTAAAATCCATTATATTTAGCATGCACTGATTGAACTTTCTCATTCAGTGATTAAGTTATTGGCCCAGTGCTAGTGCCTTATTAAATGTAACAAAGATGACTTTGCGAAGCTTCCGCTACTGCGAGCAGGCATTGTTTTTTTACTATCATGACATCATGCATGTTAGCATGTGATGACATCACGAAGAGACCTTTCATTATCTATTATACTCATCATGTACTGATGTAGATTCTCCATCAGCATTAAGGTTGCTGGCCGAGTTCAAGCGCATTATTACATTTATAAACATCACTGGGTTTACGAAGCAAGCATTGCCTATGTACTGTTGTGACGTCATGCACGTTATCACGTGATGACATCCCAAAGAAAATAAGTGGCCATTTTGAATCTTACAGTAGCGTTCTGCACGGCATCTGGAGCTTTACTTCATTCTCCATGTAAGTATTAGATCTACATGCCTTTTAAAACTAGAGAATGTCTAATATGAGAATGTCCCACTACATGTAAGGGGTTGGAGCATCAGTATGCTCTTTTTTTTAAACATAGTTATTTTATATTTATAGATGCGCTGAGTGCACTTCTGCAAGACATTGATTTGAGCTGTAGCCTCGGGTAAGATCCTTTTGCACAACAGGTTGATTTGATAAAAAGGCAATATATTTCAGAGGGTTTCTTATAGTAGTTTCTTTATACATATTTAGATACATCGTGACATTAAGGATATCTTGAAAAAAAACAGACTACCAGTCCTGTGGACCATGATCAAGGTTAGCACCTATTTTCTTTGATACACTCTCTCAAGGTTAGCACTTTTTTGCTTTGAAACACTCACGTTTAGGAAACAAACTTTACAGTTGGTAAACCAGTAATACTCATGACTAGGACATAAGTTGTGGAATCATCAGAGTTTGTGAAACAAAATGAGCCACTAAGATGAACAGGTGGGAAGTATGAAAATGACGTACATTTTTATTCCATAAATGTAAATTGTTTGGACAGCTTAGCATGGTGAATTACACTGATGAAATATTTCGAATATCATGAAGTTTCATTGGATTTTGATTCAGGAATCTGAATTATAAATCGGCATCTCTATGAATTACTTAAAATCAAGACATTTAGATAATTGATTGATCTATTTTTGTTTGAATTTCTTTATAGAAAATAATGATTGTGCGCCCCTGATGAAGAGAGTTTCTCAAAACGTGTTGGGCCATATGAACAATACATGTAATTTGAATTACAGATTGAATTGTGGTCTATAAATATTTTGAACTAGTATTGAGCACATTCATCTGTTGATAAGAGAACAAAACATAACAAAACCAAATGTTAGAAATCTTCATTAATAGACAATTTGTGTCCTCTACAGAAGGGACCATTTGTTTTCTTAAGGTTTTCTTGAGAAAGGTTATTCAAAAATCCAGTTGTATCCTTCTGACCAGTTTTGGGCCGCAGAATATGGTGTGGAATCATTGGTAATAACTTCGGCAGCATATCATGCCTGGTGGCGAGCAAAAGAAATGTTGGATGCAATGCCTAATTGAAATTGATATACAGGTTTTATTTACTCTGATTTTTATTTGGTTTTAACAATTGAAATGTGGAAATTGTTAACGATATGTTTGTATTTCCATGTATTTTATTTGTAGTGTAAAAGGTTGTTTGATGATCATATACACTAATTAAATGGAAAAAAAGTATACATATATCTCATACCATTCATGCAACAATAATTTAACAAATAAACCACACAAAAAAATCAAACGTGTTCCAAGTGAAAGAACAATAATCTGACTGCAAACAAAAATCCAAAAGTTTGCCGCTCAATGAATAATGAAAATCATATTAAGAACAGATGAGATAAGTGCTCTGAAGTAAATTGGAGAATCTACAATAAGGAGGGTAGTTTGGAGTTGTGAATGAAGGTGAAATACCTGGAATATATTGCCAATAATTACATATCGTCACCGTCATTATGTTCAGAGTACATACAGACCTGCACCTCTTTTCTATTTCCCGTATGTAGCATTAGTCTAGGATAACAACCAATTCCTTGAGAATAATGATTTAAAAAAATAAATCATGATAGTAATCACAAAGCATACATTGAATGTGCAAGCCTGAAATGAATGAAGTCACTTGTAAAACATACATTTAGTGTACAAACATAGTAATTGCATTTTCCACATGCCAATTATTCATTGCAAAGAACCAATACAAAACATGGACACATACACAAAATTTATCACACGTAATATGAAGTCCTAAGTGTCAGAAAGAAAACACAACCGCCTATAGTTGATCAGTCAAGGAAAAGCGAAATGTTCTTTATAATGCTTGATGTAGGAAATAGCTTTCTTCTGTAGTTTTTCAGGCCCCAAATTGGTTCTACTTCATATAATTTCTGTTCTCCCAACATGAGGGATCTACATCCACATATATATCATAACACCAACATGTTTGGTTCCTCTGTGGCATTAACAGAACTTCTTCAAATGGCAGGCAGACCAAAAACATAACATCTGCAACACTCAGCACAGCCTCCCTGCTCCAGCTCCCTTCACCAACTTGGAACTCCATTCTTCTCCATACATTCTACCCCAGGAATACCATAGCAAGCATCATCACAACAGTCTGATTTAGCCCTCTTGACTTTTGGTTAGAAAGATGATTTCCTTTTCAAATTCAAGACGGATTTTCTCTGCTGTTGTTCTATCCTTGTGTAGAACTTTCCTGATCACTGTCCATTTAATGTCATTTTCCAAATGGATATTCTGTTGAAAATCACATACTTATGTGTTTGTCAAGATTCCATTGCATATGTAACTGCAGGTTCATAAATATGTAACTTCCTTAGTCCTCTCTGTGCATTGGCAGAGTGTGCATGTCCCATAGGGTGAGTGTCCAGTTAGAGTTGGTAGGGTTAAGGCCAGTCTAGGATTTAGAGTTTCAGATCAAACTGGTTTTGTGATGTCACATCTACGAATTATGTCCCTGTCTTTGAAATGCAAAAACTGGTGATGTTATGGTGCTAATCCTACTCTTCATGAGGTGCCAGCGTTTTTTTTTATTTTTTATCCGACATTATTTAGTGGTGAAAGTACTAAAAAATATCCAATGAATTCTCTTTGGTTTGTCTGTGTCTTCCTGTTAAGAAAGCTTTCATATTGTTATGTGGCATTCGTTTGCTGGTCTGTTCCACATGTTTTCTAGGTTAGCCCTTTTGGATGAGTTTTTCTGAAAGGATTACTGTTTTATTTTTGGAATCAATTTTACTATTACTGTTTCTATGTAAATGTAGAAACTGTCTTTATGATACAGTATTTTTCAAGGCTTGAGGCTGGAAGGAATCATATCAGAAAAGGGAGTATTTGTCTGTGGGCATCTGTTATGGTTTTACACCCAGCCCAGTGGCCTTTTGTAGATAGCAATGTCTCAAAAGTTAATTTCTTTGTTAATGGTACATGTGAACCTCAGGTTTGTATCGACCGGTGTGGACCTGTTATTGCAGGTCTGGAAAGGATTCAAAAAAATGGGGACGCCAGATTCTAACACCTGGTCCTTCAGGCTGAAGACAAAGGAACAATAAACAATGGACCAGTGGTGTAGAGGGATAATCTCCTATTCTAATATATGGTCTTTTTTATAAATATCGACCAGCAAATCCACTTTCAACCCACCTCCACACGCATGCTCACCCGAAATTGAAACATTTGAAAATAGAGTGACCAGGGAAGTCATGGAGAGGATATATAGGAAAAATTATGCACCTGACAACCTGACTCGACAAGAGAGGGTAAGCCTGAAGACACTATGTGACATGCCTGGTGTCACTATAAAAACTGCAGATAAGGGGGGTGGGATTGTGATTTTGAAAACCATTGATTATGAAACAGAATGTCTACGTCTTTTGAATGACACTGATTCATATGTTAAATTGGGTCAAGATCCCACCGTGAGGCTACAAGAAGAGGTGAAAAGCCTCACTACCCATGCAGAAAAAGAAAAATGGATCTGTGAAGATGAACAGCGGTTTCTCAATAAAGTGCATCCAAAACGTGCAGCCTTTTACATCTTACCCAAGATGCATAAACATCTTACCAAGCCACCAGGAAGACCCATTGTGTCTGCAATTGACTCATTGTGAGAACCTTTGTCCATTTATGTGGAATATTTTCTGAAACCTTTCGTAGAGAAGATGCCCTCTTACGTAAAAGATTCAACGGAAATGATAAAAATCACTGAAAGGCTTGAAATAAGACCAGGAAACATCCTTGTAAAACAGGATGTCGAATCGTTATATACTTCGATTCCACAGATGCCCTGCCTGGAAATACTCGGAAATGTCCTTAATACGAGACCGATCCCGCATTGTCTACCAACAGGATTCATCCAGGAATGTGCACGTCTGTCCATGATGGAAAATTTCTTTTTGTTAAAAACTCAACTCTATAAACAGAAACGCAGAGTAAGTATGGGGGCCACTTTTGCTCCGGACATGGCAAATCTGTTCATGGCAGATTATGGGAATAAATACATTCCTGGTCCCCAAAATACATTGAAACAACTACCGAATCTATACCGGTGTCTTGTTACCTGGTATAGATATATAGATGATATCTTCCTAATATGGAGAGGTGATCGAAATTCCTTGAACATCTTAATGGACTGGGTGAATAAGTGTAATCCACATATCAGATTTACGTCAGAATCAAACATAAAGGAGGTGAGTTTTTTGGACCTGATGATTAAGATATCTGGAAACAAGCTAACCACCAGCCTCTTTAGGAAATTAACAGATAAGAATACACTATTGCACTTCACCAGTTTCCACTCTGTAGGGCTAAGAGAAAACTTGCCTTATGGACAGTTCCTGCGTATTCGCAGGAATTGTACTAATAAAGAAGACTTTGTGGAGCATGCAGGACAATTAAAAACAAGACTGACCGAGGGAGGATACCCCCGCAAATTGGTAAATAACAATCTGAAGAGAGCAGCAAATACTGTGAGAGAGGAGTGTCTGAAATCTAGGCAGAGAAAAAAAAAAGAAGAAAGAATAGTGTGTTTAACCACATATAACCCAATTAGCAATGATATTAAGAGCATCATTAATCGCAATTGGGATTTGATCAAACAGCCGGGAAGTTTAGCACAAAAACCACTCTTTGCTTTAAAAAAAAAACAGAACTTACGACAACAAATGGTACACACCTACGAAGAGATCAACAGAGAACAGACCATTCAAAATCAGTTGGGTCTCCTGCCAATTGTGGGACACCATAAATGCGGGGGGGGTCGCATACCCGCTCACTGAGAAGAGAACAGAATTCAACTATGGAACAACTAGTTGGAAACTAATGGCACACACCAACTGTAGATCGAAAAATGTGATCTATATAATAAAGTGTTTGTGTGACCTACTTTATGTAGGCAAGACCACAAGAGAAGGGCGACAACGCATAGGAGAGCACAGGTCTTGCGTGAGGAACAAAGTCCAGGATAAACCCTTAGTTTAGCACTTCACCAAACTGGGACACAGAGACACAGATCTTAGGTGGTTTGTCTTACAGCAAGTAAAAGCTCCAGTTCGGGGGGGAGATATTGCCTCCATTCTCCACAGAATCGAACAAAAATTGATCTATACCCTTAATACAGTAAACAAGGTCTTAATGTTTCTGTGGAATGGAATAATCTAATCATTCAGAAGTGAATAGCTGTGATCCACACTGGTGAGGAGGGCATACAAACATCAACGTTGACAATTTCTTAGACCACAAGGGGTATTCCATGGAGACTAGATTGATGATTTGAGATAATGAGTTTTCATCAACATGGGCCACCATTTTGGACCACAATAAGCAGGTCTTTTGATTTATGGGCACTCCATCGAGGCAAGACTACTGGCTTTAAACAACGGGGCCATACCATTGGGATATGCCCCATTGGGACATGTAATCACTACACCTCTTTAAGCTCTAACTAAGAATTATGCCCCCAGAATGATAGTCACTCCATCTGATAGTCGAGAAGGAAAATTTAAAATAAAAAATTCAATTTAATATAGATGGCCGGTTGAATACTATGTTTGCGTTTATTCAACTTTCACCATAGAAAAAGGGATGAAAGAATATCTCGGTCCATACTAAAAAAAGAAAAAGAAAATCTATGTGCTTGAGTTTCCACAATGCTATAGGACACGGATATATAATCCATAGTTCTCTTTCTATGGCCATTATGGATGAATAGTACGTGCTGTAAACAGAAGACATGCAAGTCTGTTTTCTATGTTTACTACCGGAACTATCTAAATACGACAATCGCGGCCGCGCTGGTGTCTGGTGACTTGCAGGAGACCAGGAACCAGCACGTATGGTGAAAATAAGGCGAGAGAAGGTGAGTCCGCCCCCATAAATATACGTGACACACTGGTTCTCGCGCGTAATTGATGAGACCAGAATGCATTAGAACAGACACGTAGCCCAATTCAAAATGCTAATTGTAAATGCTGCTTTATTTGTATAATTAAAAATGTCGCTTTACTCATAGTCTTGAGGATATGTGTCAGTCTGATTTTTTAGACATGTGATCTAAAGGAATAAGTAGTGTACCTGAACATAGCAAGTAAGACTCATTTGAGGAGAGCATTGGTAATAGTTTTGAATTACAAGCGAGATAGTTCTATGAAATAAGATACAAAGGTGAAGAGGGCGGAGTTTGGATAACACATGGTTCCCTAGATATGACAATAAAGAAACTGTGAGTAGATAATATAAAGAAACCATGCATAGGAATATGCACTTTTGTTTTTTAGATATGGTCTTGACTCCATAATATGAGAGCCTGAATGAGGTAATTGAATGAAAAATTATATACTCACCTGAGCTCACTGTACCTCTCTGCAGGGTCCCGGATGCAACCCAGTCGAGAGTGGCAGAAGCACCATACCAGGGAAGACCAAATTAATTCCTGAGAAGAGTATTAACCGCATAAGAGCGGTTGCATACGGAACACAAACCATTACAGTAGGCGAATATTGGTTGCAGTGATAAGCTTTTTCGATCAAGATGTTTGGTGGAATATTAAAAATGTTCGTATCCTAACCTCCTAGGTCATGCTATTTTGGGAAAACAAGGACCTATACAGAAATGTGGATTAATACCCACATCTGAAACACCTGCGCCAATTGATAAGCGCAGGCGAGTCAGACTATGACAGAGTATAAACATTAAATGTATTTGTAAATGATGAGAGGGGTGACATAGAACTGAGACTATCTTTTAATTGTTTTGTAGGGACCATAGCTCACCCTACCATAAGAGACAGCACATAGAAGAGTCGCTGTTTGTTCATCCTGAAGAAGGTTGCTGTATGAAGTGACCCGAATAGGGGTGAAGGGACAACCGAAACACGTGTAGACATTTTTGAATCCGTGAGAATACAATCTACACAGATGGGGTGATTGAGCAACAGATCTGAACCCAGGAAGGAATCATTATAGTGAAACTGTCTATCTAACCAAGGAGGGTTAGAGAGAGAAGATAGAGAGTTTGAATGAAATGAAGAACGAGAATGAATGAGAGGTAGTATATGTGAAATGTGAGCTTTGGTGTTTTATAACCAACCTGGAAGTAATACAGGTCATTGTTTAAATGTATAATGTATTTTGTACTCTGTATTTTTTATGAATTTAAAAAGAAATGTGTGTGACACAATTAAATTGAATTGATTTATCAAATAAATTGACTTGCTGGTCGATATTTATAAAAAAAGACCATATATTAGAATAGGAGATTATCCCTCCCCACCACACATCTGGAAAGGAGTCAAACTTTCCAATGGTCCTCCCATAGTAAAATGTCATCAATATATCTTTTGCAGGTATGTAGTTGTGTGATAAGGGGATTCAAATTTTTGTATATAAAACTTGTCTCAAACATGTGTACATAACATTTGGAAATACTGGGTGCCATGTTGATACCCATCGCTGTGTCTCCGACTTGGCGGTAAAACGTGTTGCCTAATTGAAAATAATTTTTGGTCAAGGCAATTTGTGTACATCACACGATCAAATCCTTGGATGCCTACCTAGGTATTTCGCTATCCAGCAATTCTGAGACTATATTGATAGACTCTTGTTTAGGTATGTTCCTATTCAAGAACTCAATGTTCGGATATAAGGATTCTACCATATCAGAAGCCAAGAGATAAAATGTATTTTTTGAGATATGATTAATTTCATTTGCAGTATCTCCAAATGCAGTATCTCCAAGTCAAGTCCTCTCCTTAAACTGCTTACTGTCATTATACAAATAGAACTTCCCAGGACATGTGATGTCATCAGTGATCTCCTTGATTATGCCATTTGAGATGTCATCTTTGATGCACTGGGTGTTAGGGTGAGTAGTGCATGGTGGGGGTAAATGTGGGTGCATAGATTAGCATGACTGGCGAAATTTGTTAAGATTTTCTGTGTTGCGCGTAACATCTCTTGAACAAAGTTTTTTCTTTGAATTTCAAAGGTTTTTATTGGATCAACTTAACCACAACATCCCTTTAAGAATGTTTTTGCACTGAATTAACCAGGGTCTTAGTAGCATAACTTAAACATAACCTCCATTTAAGATACATTTTTCTCTTAATGTCAACAGTTTACATAACTGAAGATGTTTCATGATGTTCCAGCACTGTATATGTTATTAATATTCCATATTTTAATATATATGAAAGAATGATAACACTCCTTTAACAAACAGAATGTTTGCAACACATACTGATATGTGTCGCTTTGAGCAGCACATGCTGTGGATGCAAGTCATAGTTGGCGGGGCTCGTGTTATGAGGCTCACCCATGACCCTGGCTCCACCAAACCACCCCAAGATCCACTGGACGTAGCCTGCAGCCTGATCCAGTGTCCATTGCACCCCTATAATAGCATCAGGGGTCACTGTCCATGGTTTGCGGCCATGGCCAGTGGGTGCAATGCCTGGGGTGTGGGCTCACTCATAACACAAGCCCCGCCAACTAATCTACAGTAGAAACGGCACAGGCCCACTTAAACATAAAACACCTTTAATACATTTTTTCAGTGAATTTCAGCACTTTTTATAACTGAAGATATTTCATTCTATTCTAGCACTGTATGAAAGTTATTAAGAATTCATCTTTTAAATATATAAAACATCTCAATTTGCCTGCTACGAAGCTCTGGTTTAGTGGGTGATTGTGCATAGTTAGGTTTTTCTTTTTGTAATTCTTTTCTCTCCTTTTTTCCATTTCTCTTCTTATTCTTCTTAATTAATTTCTCTAGCTCATACAGTAGTCTTATTATCTTACTGCAGTTTCATAATGTGTAATAGTGTGGTTTTAAATAGTTGCATGAAAGCTGTATTGTAATGCTTCTTCTTTTTAATGGCTGTTATGATGGTGATTAAACCTTGTCAATGAAATAAATTTAAAAATAAAAATAAATATTGATTTTAGAAGAAGAAAATAAAATAAAGAAATAAATTAATGGAACAACTATAAAGCTCCTTTAAGATCTATGTTGCAGTGCACAATGATGTGTATCACTGTGAGCAACACATGCTTGGGGAGCCACGTTATGGCACAAGTGCCTGGGTCATGAGGCCTGTAGAGTCGCCCAGTGGCCACTATACCCCAGTTGTGGGACTGTTGCCCACTGCCCATCACTTGCAGCCATGGCCACTGGCCACAATCCCTGGGAAATTGATATTCAACCAAGTTGCATGCCCCACAAATCAACTCCCGTAAACATTGGCCATGGCCTCTAGCCTGGCTCAGTGGCCATTAATCCCCGACAATGCGATTTTGGGCCACTGTTCATGGCTTGCAGATGTGGCCAGTGGTCACACTCCCTAGAGCATGGGTTTAGTCGTGTTGCAGGCACCGTTAAACATCTCTGAGTAGCCATTGGGCATTACAGCGAGCAAGCCAGGCCCAGTGGCCACTTTAACCCAACATTAGGGTATGGGCTTCAGAGATTTGCTGAGCATACAAAGCAACCCACAATAGAGACTGGGTGTGGCCTGTAGCCTGGTCCAGTGGCCACCATACCCCAATTGGTGGACTGTGGGCCACTGTCCATGACTTGCAGGAATGTTCACTGGGAACATAGCTTGGGCCATTAGAGTCGGCCATGTTCCTTGCATCACAAATCAACCAATGCCCCAAAGTCTAGTCCAGTAGCTACTATGCCCTCATTATGGGACACTGTTCTTGGCTTAAGATTGTGTTGTGTTGTGTATGTGAGACCTGTGTAGAACGGTGGTGCGGGAACGACAGTTGCAACTGAGAGATTTCAGGTGATCTACATGGCGGGCACTTGTCCTTCTGCCCGTCTCCGCTCATGATAATAAAATAAGTTCTAATAACCATATCATGTTTGACAGGTAATTTATTCCTTCACAGACCTTCATGGCGATGAAGGTTGACATCCAGATCAACTCTCTAATTACATACATTTGGTAAAGGGGAAAGTATGACAATTAAAACATGTATTTGGTGCTTTTATAAAAGATACAGAGGTTTCTGTACACATGTATGCCATGTTTGGAGATGTTTGTAGTTTTGTTTCAAATGTCATTGACTCTCAGTTGTAAGGCCGCTCTTGCCTCACAGTTCTCTCATACAGTGTATATTGCAACACATTCTGTTCACAATAATATTTTTCTTATCTGAGATTACATGGACCTCACTAGTCACTGGTAGTTTCTGAACACAAGTACAGGGCAGACTTTACCTCATGTATCTGCTCCCTCTCTTCTCCTACTTTAAAAAACAATATTGTCATGTGTTTGCTGCCATATGCTTCAGTCCATCCTTTCATAAAATGTTTAGCCCACTATCTTTTCTCATACATTCTTTATTTTTAGGTAAAAGCTAAAAGAGATGAAGAGTGATCTGGGTGGTAAAATGAACAGCATATTTGCATGTTTCCATTTGTTGTTACATATTGACTTCTGCCTCACTAAATGTTATTACATGTTATTCACAATTCCATTATTATCTTTGAAGTGAAAACCTGATATATTACAGGGTGGGTGGTAGTGACCATGTATTTGGGAGGTTTATAACGTTGGTGCCATTTGACGAATCTGCACAAAACTCTGCAATAAGAACATAGACCCACATGTTTATTTTGTCAAGAGGGGGCAAAGTTGTAGGGAAGCAGGTGCCCAAAATGTTGGAAATCTGGATAGTCTTGAATGGGAAAAAAGGTTTCTTTGTTCAAATACTAAGAGAACTGAAATCATATTTGTCCTGCATATTTCAAAATCTCTCCCCCTTTTTCAATTTAATTCCCTCCTCGGTTTCTTCCCTTATCATCTGAAGCACGTAATCTTGGTACCTTACTTGATCCTTCCTTTTCTTTTTGGATTTAAATTTCTTCTGTTGTTCGCTCTTGTCGTTTTCATTTATTGAACATTACGAAAATTCTTCCCTGATTTCTTTTTCTTCTGCAAAAACGTTACTTCAAACATTGGTCTTATCTCATTTGTATTATTGCAGTTCACTTTATGTTTGTCTTTCCAAATTAGCTTTTCTTCCATTACATCTGCTTCTTCCTTCACTCTGCAGTTTGGATTATTTTTCTTATCCCCCCCCATACTCTCTTCCCACATTTTTCTGTTTTTTTTGCTCACTTTAAGTGGCTACCATTTCAGCAGTGTTGTGAATTCCATTTTCTTTGTTTGGTTTTAAAATCTGTTCACGGGCTTTGCCCTCCTTATTTATGTGCTTTGATTTCACTTTGACATCCATCATGCAATCTTCATTCTGTTCCTCCTCTTCCTTGTGTGCTTTCCGCTTTTGTTCTTTTCAACTGCTTTCTCTCAAACTATGGAATTCTTTACCTCTGAACATCCGTTCTTGTTCTAATCTCTTACAATTTAAAAATTGATAAAAAATTCATCGTCTTCATCTTTCTTTTTCTGAATAATATTTTGAACTCTTTTGGTGATTCATTTTTTGTGACTTCTTTTATTGTTGTACCATTTTATTAGTTTGTGAAACGCTTTGGATGAAAGCGCTACATAAATGCAGTAAATAAATAAATAAACATCCCATTTGAAAATTCTGCCCACCTTACCCATCCAGTTTGGACTGAGAGAAGTGAACGACAATTGCCCTTGCATTCATTCTGCATGCACATTTGCACCAATTATTGTATTCTTTGGTTGAATTTTTCTATCATCCCATTACTATGGGGATGATATAAAGATGTAGACCAGTGTCTGATGTTGTGATCTGACAGAAAATCATTCATCTCCAGAGATTTGAATTGCCATCATCAGACACAATGTCCTCTAGCACATCTTCGGCACTAAAAATCGTTTCCAAACATTTCATCACGTTTCACGTGTTCACCTCCCTGAACAATTGGCCACTTTGAATAATGGTCCATAACACACACAAGAAACCTACAGCCTTCCTGAAGCACTTGAAACTGACATGTTCACAGGTGTCATTAGACATTTCTAAACATCTAGATATGCCTCGAAAAGCTCATTCCATAGTTCCCATTTCATGCTGGGATTACTCATAAATGGGAAATACTCAGAAAATGGGGTAGGGGTTGCCACTGTGAAGTTCCTCATTCTTGTTATTGCCAGACCAGATACACTTCTGTCTTCTATTATCTCTGGGGAAACTCCTTTGTAGAAATGTATATTTTTTTTTTACTTAGAATTACTTTATTTTAAACTTCTTTGTGGCTTTGCTGCCTTATTTTTTTTCTTAGTTCACACCCTCTCTTCTTTCTTGTCTCCTTACCAGCTTCAGCTTGTTTTTTTTCAATCACAATAAGAGCAGCACCCCATGTGTTAACTGTGTCCTTTTTACATCTTGCATACACAGGCTGGACTAATTTGATGCTGGCATGCTGTGCTTCAATTAGCAGAGCTTAGTTCCTCCGCCACATCTAACGTTAACTCCGTGTCCCGCACTCATCACATATTTGTGGCGAGATAAATGAACTGTCACACAGGATCCGGCAAGTACTTCATGTATTACCAAACACAGATATGGGGAGAGGGATGAGCAGCAGTTGCGTAGCTTGCCTGCAATCTCCAGCACAACCATTGTTCCCGCACCAATGTTCCATGCTGGTCTCACGCACCAGTGAGCCTGCATGGACTTCTATACACAACAAGGTCTATGCATCTTTTCCTAATGCACCCTGCTGCCAATACTTCTCACCATGAGCAACACTGCATTTTTTTTATTTTTTTTATTTTACTTGTTACAATTTACAAAAAATGTTTACAAGAAAAGAAAAAGAGAATATAGTACAATTCTCAGCTCCAACTATCCCATCACTTCATCTATCGAATGACATCAATAGTTTCGGGTAGTCCATAGACAGATCTTTTTCAAGTCACAGCCCCCGAATGATTCCACCTTGTACTCTTAGAGTTTCAAGTTCATGAAGAACTGGGAGACCGCTATTACGTAACTGATGTTGTCTCCCTCGATTAAGCGGTTCCACCAGTCCTCCTCGTTGCACGTTCTTGACTCCTTGAGTAAATGACCCAAGTGTGCCATTCTCAGCCTTGTTAGAGCGCCACACACTAAAAGTAAATGCTGCAGTGTCTCTGGTTGCATCTTGTTTTTACAAAATCGGCAACTGTTGTCAGATGTTAATTTCCTGATCGCTTTGATCTCGTTTGTTGGCAAGAGGTTCATTCGCACTCTTAGGAAGGTTTCACGTAGTGTTTTACTTGGACATTTTTTTAAGTAGTTCGGTAGGTCGTTTAAGCCTCTCGTTATTGGTGGCAAGTGGCTTATCAAATTACTTCTTTGGTCCAGGGATGTTGTCTGTATCCAGTCGTATTCCTGCAGTTTTTGTTTTACTTTGTTCAGATTCAAGATGAGTTCTTCCTCAGAGCTGTTTATTTCCACAAGTTTTTTTTCGTGTTTTTCATCCAACACATCAGAATTTTGCTTTTCTGTTCTTCAATTTCCGTGTGTATGATGGACATTACATTCGGGCAGGTGCTAGTCAGTGACTTCCTGTATAGCATTAACGAGTTTCTAGCAACCATCGATTCCAATGATTGCAGACAAAGTTCCTGGCGTATGGTCTTTGCCGGTGTGGATTGCGGTAGGTTCAAAGTATGTTTCCAAAACAAACCTTCTAGTCGTTTCCAAAAATCTGAGGGAATCGCCAGTAGTGCGTCTGCACCGTAGATCAAAGACAGGACCACCTTCCCTTTGTAAAATTGAATCAGGGGAATTGCTGTAAATCGGCCAAATCTTCTGTCAATTATTTTTGCTTGACATGCCAATTTTTTTGCCTTCTCTAATAGGTGCAGTTGCATAGGGTGCTCTTGTTTGTTATTGCTGAGGATTACCCCCAGATATTTGAATTGCACCACTTGTTCTATTTTCTCACCTTCCAGGGTCCAGCTAAAATTCTCTGTGCGGGTAGTTTGTTTCTCCATGATCATAACTTTGGTTTTGGCCCTGTTAATCTCCAAGTAGTTCTTCTCTATGTATAGTGCCAAAGCGTTTAATTGGCGCTGGAGACCAATCGGAGTGTAGTCCATTAAGATAAGATCATCCGCGTAGAGTAATCTTGGGATCTTAACCTTCCCTACTGTAGGTGGAAAGGACTGTATCTCCTGGCCGCTTTCTTCAATATCCCAGAGATAGGAATTGAACAGTGTTGGTGCAAGAGGGCATCCTTGCTTTACTCCTCTCGCCGTAGGAATTAACTCAGTTAACGTCCCTCCTTGGTTTAAACAAACTCTAATAGAGGTGTTCTGGTGTAGGGCTCTAATGGGCCCCAAGATGTTTTCCGGACAGTTTCTCGCTGTTAGTTTTCCCCAAAGTATTTCACGATTGACCTGGTCAAAAGCCTGGACCAGGTCAATAAAAGCAAGGTAGATCTTTTGGTCTCCTTCTTGTATCTTGCTTTTTAGGGTGGTTAATAGGAGAATGTTTGGTGCCGTTCCCCCATCTTTCACGAACCCTGATTGTAGAGGGTCCTCGTGTCCTGATTCCCTAGACCATTTTTGAAAGTTTTCTAACAACAGTGAGCCAAACACCTTCCCAATGACGTCTAACAATGCGATTGGTCGGTAGTTCTTAGGTTGGTCTCTAGGCCCCGACTTATAAATTGGGACAATTGTTGCTGTAGTCCATGACACGGGTATCGATCTTGTTTCGTTGCAATTTTTAAATACCTCATATATAAAGTTTGACCATTCTACAGCATGTTCCTTCAGGTCTGCGTTAGTAATACCGTCGGGCCCAGGGGCTCTTGAGTTATTCAGTTGAACAAGTTTTCTTCTTATGTCCTCCAGATCCCATACATTTTCCCTAGTTGAATTTGGCAGTTCTTGGTTATAACACAAAGATCCTTGTTCTTTGTTGGGAAGATCGACATAGCCCTTTTTCCGGAATACTTTCGTGAAGTGGGTTGACCATGCTTCTTCTCCCATGTAATTATTTATCAGATCGTTTTGTGAGTCTGACGTATTCCTGATTAGGGTCCAGAAATCTCAGGTTTTCCTACTGCATATTGTCTTCAGCATACCTGCTGCGTCGGCTTGGTTCATGCTTTCTCTGTGTTGTCCTAGCCAGTTTTTATAGGTCCTTGTTGCTATTTTCATTTCAGTAACTAGTTCAGCAGTAGGTGATTTCTTAACTTGTTGTTTTAGTTTCCTCATTTTTTTCCTTTCTTCAACAATTCTTTTGTTGAATTCGTGTAGATGGGTTTTGGATTTATCATTTGGCCTGAACTTTCTTTTGACTTCATATACTTTTAACAAAGGTCGGTAGTCAATATTATTTTCCGTGGTTACTCGCCTATTTGCTCTGCTAGTGTTTATGTATGAGTCTGTTAGCTCCACAACTGCACTGGCCGACAGTCTTAGCTTTGTGCCGCTACTGTCGGCCTCAGTTTTTGCTTCCATGGTTGATTTTATTTTTCTTGTGCACGCCCATTTTAACTTTAATAGGTTGTGATCACTATTGGCCGTTCTCACAACCTCGTACTCTGTTATGATTTTAAGTAACTCATTAGAAACAAAAATGTGGTCTAAGTTTGCTGCAGAGTTATCTCTCTCCCATGTCGGTATTCTCGGATTGTCTCTGTGTACTGATGTTTGTAAGCTCTGCAAATCCCAAGCAGTCATTGCCTTAATCCAGAGCTGCCCACGTACCATGTTCAATGGCACCTTCTTACCAGTCCCGTATTTCGAGTTGGGTTTTGGGCAGATCACGTTAAGGTCTCCACATAAAATGACACATTTCGGTGTCCATTAAAGATGTATTCTTTCCAAAATATTATCTGCCATTTCCAGGTAGTCCTCGTTTTTAATCACTGCAGGATTCCAATATGTGTTCAACACAATTATTACTTCATCGTTTGCAGTGTTTTTACTGTTTACTGACAGTTTATTCGACCAGTTCAAAAGAGACCCCTGGAGATGGCTGTTTGAGATCACCGATTCGACGTAATGTAATCCCGATCCAGATCTAATGGCAGTCAGCAGGCCTGAAGAGGGGCGTCATTTATTCGAACGATCCGTGGGGGCTAGGTAGGTTTCTTAACCCTCCAAAAATGGCTTCTTAGTTAGCCACGTTTCCTGCAGACAAATGATGTCGAACTCTCCCAAGTTGACGTAACTCTCTGCCAGGAGGTGGCTAATTCCCAGGGTATTCCAACTTGCCATGACAATGTTATCCTCTTCCAAAGGCCTCACGACATCGGTCCCGGATCCTGCCTTGCTATCCTTCCATATCTTGCGTGGCTACCTTCTTTTTCCTGGTGCTTTTGCGGCAGCCATCTTAAGATTCAGTTCTTCTCCATCTCCAGGGTTAGTACTTGCTGCTGGTTCATCATTGACCATTTCACTAACTTCTTGAACAAATGTGATTTTTATCTTCCGTAGGGGACCTTTTGGATATCTATCATTGTTCACAGCATCCTGATCAATGTTTACGTCTTCGTTCACATTGTTTGATTTTACTCTTTGATCATCTCTATCTAGGATGCTTGTCTGCTTCTCTATCTTTGTTCCTTCCTTTCTCTGTGTCCGCTCTTTAGTTGAACCAAAAGTAGTCTCATCCTGATTGTTAGATTAATCCTTTTGACTTGATCTCAGATTTGCGTTTTGTGATTGTTGTAGTTTCGCACCAGTTATTCGACAGTCCGATAAGTCATAGCCCAACATTTGGAAGCTTTCTTGTTCCAAAGTCAGCATTTGTCTGATTACCGGGGAGGGAATATGTAAGTAGACACAATCTCTTTTACCCGTGGTACTGAACTCCACAATCTTAATGTCTTCAGTATTGATCTGCCTTAATTTTGGAATGCAGTTCAATAGGGCCATGATATTTTTCCGATTCAGGATCAGATTATCTCTGTTCTCCCCTACCCGTTCCAGTTTAAAAGTTCTTTTGCTGCCTAGCTTTTTGCTGTACGGAGTATGGATATCTTGTTCTTTGACTCGAGCTTGTTTTCTATCAGCCTTTATATTGCGTTCCTTAATTTGGTCCAATATAAAACTGCTCTTTTCCTCTTTGTTGTTGTGAGTTGCAGATCGCAGCTTCTCCCCTATACGGGAGTTTGTTTCTCCCTTGATGTATGAGGCTGTAGACTTTGGATTTATTGCTGCGGCTGTCCTAGTGCTCCTTTTGTGGTCATTCTCTGAGTTCGCAAATTCCAGAGGATGTCGATTTGAAAGTTGTTTTCCTCCGTAGGCCTTGGCTACTTTTTCCCGTCTTTCTGCCAAAGTAAGGAAAGGGCTTGAGTATTGAGCATCTACATTTGCTTCAATTCTGCAGTCTTTTCCCGGAGCTCTCGCTTGTTGACTCTCTGATAGGGATTCTAGTTCCGAGTTTTCAACTGAGTATACCGACAAATCCAGTAAGTCGATACTCTCTTCAGACTCATCAATGATCTGGTAGTTCTTGGCTGGGTTATCGGCCAGTCTCGTTTCTTCTATATTCGATGGTTCCGTATCCTGGAATACCACCGATCTGTTTTTTGCTTCTTTGTTTTCCCGGACTTTTGTTTTCTGGTTTTCTCTTTGATCCTTTCCTGCTACTACCTTAGAGGGTTGGAGTTCCTCAGTTGTTACATTTTCCCCTCTCTTGTTCGATGGTCTTTTACCCTTTGCAAAGAGCGGGTATAGTTTTGCGGTCTTCCCTCGATTGTCAAGTTCTTTTTGGTCACTGGATCCGGGATTATTTGATCTCTGAGATTTGCTTTGTAGCTCTGTTTCCGGTTCCTCCACAATCTCATCTATAGTGAATGAGTTGTTTTCTGCAAACGTAGTTACACAGCCATTTGATGGTTGCTTCTTGGATGTAAGCGGGGCGGGGGGCCTCTGTTCTTTTCGTGCTTTTGTTGGCTGTACTTTTTTCAAGGTTTCCTTAAATTCCTCTTAGGGATTTGATTTGACTAATTCGTTCTGCTGTTCCCTCAGTAGCTGCGCATCTTCTATCACAATTATATCTGAGGCTGCTTTTGTGAGTGTCTTCGTTTGTCCAGCCACCATGACTTTCCCTGATGTCGTCTCATTCTCCACTACCACGGCTAGGTTGTCCGGGTTTCCTGTAGTATCACCCTGTGGTTTATTAGATGGCACAGGTCTCCCATTTCTCGTTTCTAATGTTGTGATGTACCCTTCAATAAATGTCATTTTTGTATAGAGCATTGCCACCAAAGTTGTCTGGTCCTTTAATGCCTCATGGATGGATTTGTACAATTTGTAGTATTGTGTCAAAGCAATAGTTATTGCCGACATTACTGTCAAGATGTCTACTTGTTTTGTGGAGGTTTCTTTCTCATTATTCGAGTCCATAGTTGAAGATCTCCTATTCCTCGATGGGGATTGTAGATGGATATTATGCAAGATGTTCGACCCCTGTTCTGTGTTCTTTGTGTGCTTCTCAGCATCACTGATCACGCCCCATGGGACTCCCGGTGGTTCCTTCCTTCGGTCCTCGCCGGTCCTTGGCATTTCCTTCGAGCTGGGCCTCGAGTTTGTTTCTCTTAGAGGGGAATCTTTATCAGATATCATTGTGTGGAATGTTTCTTGTCTAGGGGTTGATTCCAAACTCTTGCCTATGTTTGCCTTAATAGTTTCACTCAGGACCAGAACATGTCCGTTTGTCGTGTGATTTTTGCTCGTCCCCGAACTGACTGTCCGGAACTTCATTGATTCCTCCTGTAATTGCTTAGTTATTGACCATTTAGATTGTTGGTTCCCTTCCAGTTGTAATTCGGGATCTTTGAAATACCGAATTCCTGTTTTTAGGGGTGGACCGGAAGGGTACACTTTAGTTCCTGGCCAAACACACTCCCCCCAAGTGGAGTTTCATTTATAGACATGCTGGTCCCGTCTAGTAAGTCCGCGTCAGACACTTCCTCCAACATCGTTTGGTCCTTCCTTAACGTGTTTTAGAAAAATCTTGCCATTGAATTTGAGGCTGCAGTCTTTGCTCTCCGTCTCAGGGTGGTTTTGCGGATTACTCTCCTATTGCTTAGCTTAGAGGATTCATAGAGGGACGTTTTGTGCGTCAATTTAGTTGTTCTTTTTATACTGCCATTTCTGGCAGAATTTTCCCTAATGTATTTTTCTTTAGGGTTCAAAGTCATTGGTTTATCCTCTGGTGGAAGAGGGTTATTGCTTTGATCTGCTTCTTCGATTTCATCTCTGTTGCGATCTCCTAGTCCATTTTCTTTGTCTATATTTATTTCCTTTTCATCAGTGAACTTTAGTACTTGAATGACCCCTGGCAATATTAGATTTTCTTTTCTGAGTTCTTCACTTGGGCTAGTTAGGTCTGGTCCTGTCATTTGATGATGAATCTGGATAATAACGTTCGTCACGTTATTCGGGTTCACTTTAACTATGCCGGCGCTTTGGACTCTCTAAGGTGTTGCCATGCCTGGGGCCAGTGCCGCCCCCTCCACGGGCTGGTCCAGCGAGGGCGTCTCTTGGGCCACGCCCCCCCGACTCCCAACGACGTCGGACCCTGAAGCTCCGCCCCTCCCGCCTCGTCGAGCAGCTCCGCATCGCCCACTGTTTGATCCGGGCTCCTCTCTCCCTCCATACCCCCTCCCGTCGGAAACCGCAGCTCCGGTAACGGCTCCCACGGAGAGGGCAAAAATGGCTGCTCGTCCACGTCGGGGAGCTCTGGAGGTCCTCCTCCCGCTCCAACAGGGAGCACGCCGACCCCCCCGACTCCCACACCCCCTGCCCCCTCTCCAGGGCCACCACTAGGTAGGGGGGACTCTAGGATTGGGAGGGAGGGTTGAGGGGGTGTTTGGTGATGTTTGGGGGTGTTTGAGGTGATGTTTATATTTTTGCAAGCGAGGAGGAAGGAGGGGGAGGCAGGGGAGGAGGGAGAGACTAGCTCATGAGCGTTGTCCATATTCTCCTTTTCCTCCTCGTTTTCAATCATGGGGTTTTGAAATGTTTTAATTATTTCGGATGTTTCATCCAAGAGTGGTGGGGAAGCAAAAAGGCCTTTGTTGTGAAGAGTCGATTTTGGAAAAAGAAAAATGTTCTGTTGCATACCTGTCTCCACCTGTATGTTTATAGGTGACGGCGAGACCAGTCGTCGTTGGCGCAGTCGGGGTAACTGCTTCAGCAGGCTTCTCTTGTCCAACCCAAAGTCCTCACGACCAGATCGTTTGCTCCGCGTGCTTCGTCCTGTGTCCTCCATTTTTGCATACAGACAGACGGGCAGGCCGCCCCTGTGCAGCCCCGGACTGCACCAGACTGCTTCCACCTCAGCGTCCAACTCCGCGTCCGCTCCGCGGTGTGTGGTGGTTTTTCAAGGGTGGGCTCCTCCTCCAATAGCAATGGACAACAGACTGCTCAGCACAGGGGGACTGCACCAGACTGCTTCCACCTCAGCATCCAACTCCGCATTAGATGAGCAATGTGTCAAGAAAAGAGACAGCAACACTGCATTTGAGGGCAGCAAGATAGAGGAAGACCATGAAGAGCGGAGCGGAGCTACTTCAGTGGTGTTGCTCCTGAAAGTCGCACGCTTTAGTGCCTTTTTGTTAGTAAGAATTGCACAGTGATGTGATATGATATGATGTGATAGGTTATTTATAATGCCCTTAATACCCCGAGGTTTATAAGCGTGCACCCGGGCACCAAATGTGTGATATCATTAGTGTGAATGACTCCTTCCTTTACGGTCTCCCTTTAGCACACCTTGTTTCTCATTACAAGTTTGCCAGTCCGGTAATTACGGTACGGTAATCTTGGCGGTACTGTAGTTACCGGACCGGCAAACTACGAGTTCTACTCGCGGGTGCCTTTTTGCCCGCCAGGTCGGACCTGGAGTGTGGACCGGCATCCACGAGCAGAGCATGTCGGATGCACCGCCACCATTCTGAATGGTACAGGTGCATCCAGCCTCACCATTCCCATTTGGGCCCTATGGGGCTCAAATGGGAATGGGGAGCATTACTTACCAATGCCCGGGAATGGGCAATTACCGGGTCCGACAGGGCCATAATGAACCAATAATTGCCCATTCCTGGGCGCCGGTAAAATTTGCAGGTTCGGTGGCAGCCTGACGGTTTTACCGGCAAGGCTACCGCCAAACTTGTAATGAGGCCCCTTGTCCTGGAACCTTTCAAAAACTGTTGGTAATAAATGCATCACAATGATTAGGCTACTTCAAACTCAATGATGGCCCTGCTCCACACCCTTTTCCACTCCACTCTTCTCGTGTTTATGGGACACACTCCAATTGGAGGCATCCCCCATTGGTCATGTTCATGTTTCAGTGGAGTTTTAAATAACGCACATATTTTTCACATCCAGATCAAATACTTTTGCGATGTTTGCACTACCCAATACATGAATAGATGATTTCACATTTTTAGAATTGGGTGTGAATTTGACCATCTGAAGATATAATTTGTTACAACTCTGCTCATTTTTGAGTGCTAATATTATAACATCCTCTAGTGGCTTTCGCCACCATCTTCTCACCCCCTCCTCCCCCTTTGGCTGACTCCCACCCTGACACAGCCCTATCCATGCTCCAACTCTTCTATATCTGATACTCTTGATATCCTTGCCCCTGCCATGAGAATCCGCCTGAAGCCCAAAGCCAAGTGTAACTCCTGGTATGACTCAGATTTCATCACCCTAAAACGCAAGTGCAGGGTGGCCGAAAGGAAATGGCGTGCTACATGTTCATCCTCTGACAAACTGGCCTGCCGCCTACTGCAAAGGCAATACAGGCTCTCCGTCCTCACCAAGAAGAGAGCTCATATCCAAGCCCGCATCTCTGCAGCATCTAGCAACTCGGCTGAACTCTTTAAAATATGCAAGGAACTGGCCAATCCTGCCTCAGTCTCTACCTCTCCTGTACTTTCCCAAGCCCTCTGCTCGGCACTGGCTTCTCACTTCATTTCTAAAACTCAGGACATCCTGTCCTCACTCTCCTCCTATCCCTTCCCTCCCCCCATTCCCTGCTCCTCCTCTGGCCCTTCTACAGCCACACCCTCTCCCTCCTTCTCTTCCTTTCCCCTTTTCTCTGCAGACGAGGTCCCTAGGCAAGTCTGATCTATGAAAGTCTTGTTGAAACAGGTTCACCCCTGTTCCTCCAAAACTATCAAGGACCACATCAACTCCCTGGCTCCTACTCTGGCTGATTTCTGCAATCACTCCTTCACCACTGGAGTCTTCCCATCCTCCCTGAAGCACTCCCTTGTGCAACCTCTTTTTAAGAAACCCTCTACCTACCCCTCCTGCCCGGCTAACTATTTCCCAATCTCCATCACTCCCTTCCTGGGCATGCTCCTGGAGAAACTGGCCATTTCCCTGCTTAATCTCCACACCAAATCTGTTGGTTGTCTTCATGACCATCAGTCTGGCTTCAGAGCTGCCAGAAGCATGGAAACTGCTCTCCTGAACATCCATGAAGACCTGCTCTCCAACCTCGATTCCAACATTCTGTGTGTCCTCATCTTGCTTGATCTCTCTTCTGCCTTTGACACAGTCAAACATGCCATCCTGCTCAACCGTCTCCATGATAACCTGGGTATCACTGGTCAGGCTCTGGCATGGCTGACCTCTTTCCACTCCTACCGACCCTCCCAAGTCCAACTTGGGTCCTTCCTCTCCGATATCTTTTTCTCTACCTGTGGTGTCCCCCAGGGATCTAAACTCTCTCCCTGGCTTTTCAACCAATACCTTGCACTCCTTGCCCACCGCATCACCGTTCTCTGCCCCAACTTTCAGTGCTATGCGGATGATACCCAGCTCATTTTCAGGCTACCCTCAGCCTCCTCCTCTCCTTCCCTCATCTCTAACTGTCTGTCTGCTATACAGGAGTGGTGTGCCGCAAATTACCTCTGCCTTAATGCCAGTAAGACTGAGATTTTACTCATTGGGCCTCATTCCGAGTATGGCAGTAAGGGTTAACGGTCACCGTTAATGGTAACAGTGACCGTTAACCCTTACCGCCATATTCCAAGTTCCCTTTGCGGGTTGGCATTTAACGCCCAGGCGTTAAAAAACCAACCCGCAAAGGGACCTTGGAGTAAATTACGGCACCGTAATTTACGGTGCCGTAATTACCGACATCCCCATTCCCATTGAGCCCTATGGTGGCGAAAATGGGAATGGGGATGGGCTATGGTGAATAGGGAAATACCGGTCCCTTCAACCTTGGAATGGACCGGTAATTACTCCATTCACCATGCCGGATTTCCATGGAGTAAATAGCTCCATGGTTGCCAACCATGGAGCTATTTACTCCATGGTTACCGCCAAACTCGGAATGAGGCCCATTGTCACACCCACTCCCTCCTTCCCTGCAGCTCTCTGGCTGGCCTCTCTTGGCCCTCTTCCTGCTCCCACCTGCAAGGCTAAAAACTTCAGGGTCATCTTCGACGCCACACTCTCGTTCTCTCCTCACATCTCTGACATCTCTAAGAAGTCACACTACCAGCTGCACCTCCTCAGGTATTCTTCCTTTCCTCTCCTTCCCCCAGAAGCTCACTGTCTCCAGAGCTCGGGTTCTCTCTAAGCTGGACTATTGCAACAACCTCTATCCAAATCTGTCTGCCTCTACTCTCCGCCCTCTGCAACTTATTCAGAACAGGACTGCAAGACTTGTCCTTGGCCTCAAGCCCAGGGATCGTATCTCTCCAGGACTGAAATCTCTGCACTGGCTCCCAGTGGCTGCAAGGATTAATTTCAAAACCCTCTGCATTGTCCACAAGGCCGTCTAGGGCATGGGGCCGCAATATCTTCAACTCTCTCTTCCCAAATATCTTCCTTCTCGATCTCTTCGCTCATCCGCCTCCAACTCCCTCAGTGTTAGCCGCTTCTCCAAGCAACGAGTTGGTGGTAGATCTCTCTCCTCGGCAGGGGCCTCCCTCTGGAACAGCCTTCCTTCCTCCCTGAAACTTGAGGAGAACCATCTCCGGTTCCAGAAGCACCGCAAAACCTTCCTCTCTGCTTCTGCGTTTTCTCCCCCCCTCCCCTGCTAATTCCTGGCTAAATCTTCACTGGCTACCTGGCCACTCTTTCTGACCTCGGGCCCAGGCCCCGCCACTTGCACACCTGCACTGCCTCACTGGCAACCCCCGCACCTGGGCACTGAATTCTGTATTCCTACAGTCCCACTACCAGCAACTATGCCTGCTCTTAACTTGCACTTGCCATCATCCGGCTGTTGTATTTATCTACGTATTCTACTATCCCATGTACTGCACTTCCCCACTCCCTTCCTCCACGTACTTTTCCCTTCCCCCTTCCCATGCACTTGCACAATCTGAATGTCACCTGGCCTAGTATGATCGTTGTCTGTTCTTCCCTCTGTTCCCTCTCCCCGCCTCGTCGCGCCTCGAAACACTTGTGTATAGGCGCGTTATAAATGCCATGTCATATTATATCATATCAAATGTCAATGTGTTTTACAACTAAATGAACTGGACTCCTAGGGTTTCCCTTCCAACATTCGTTCCATATGTATGAAAGAAATGGTATCACTTTAGTTATATATTTGGCATGCTCCCTAATTACATTGGTGATATACCTGCCGTCGTAGGTAGCTCTTTAGCCAGTGTACACATTGCTGTTATGTTTCTGTCTGTAGCATGGCGTGTCTGTATCTTTCTGAAGTAAAATATCTAGACCACTAAGTTTAAGGTTTCCACCATCTTGTTTGTGTTTGTAATTTCATGGAAATATAAGAAGGACGCATGTCACCTCAATAATTAGGCTTTGCAATTGAGCGTTTTTTCATTCCCTCTTCCTATCTGAGCAAGGCCAGCAGATGAAAAAAGAGCCCCTCATGACAGAGATCCAACAGGGAAGCAAGTCATGCCTTGTGTCCCCCGATCTTCACTCCCCTTTAGGTTGCCTTATCTTGGAGGCGACACAAAAGTATCTGTCTCTTTCTGCCTCTTTCTTGTGTGCTTCCTTGGTTAAAGGAATAGGAACCTTAGCGAGGTTGGGGAAAAGCAAGGGCAAAAAGCTTCATTTCCTGTGCCTCTTGGTTGCTTGCACTGCATCATTTGCCACTCGCTCAGGATGGAAATGGTAGCTGGTGTTCAGTTGAAATCGGACAGCACCAGGAAGCCACTCTACAGTGACTGAACTCCCCAAATCTATCACTTTCCAGATCACTGCATGGAAGCTGACAGGATGGCCTGGCATGGCAATACAGCACTCTTATTCCAGACTGGCTGCAACTTTAATGCTAGTATGGCAGAGAAAGATACAGTTTTGCTACTTGCACTGGTAATTTAGAGGATATGGGTGTCAGGAAAGGGAGGTGGGTCATAGGCAATTAGTATGGCATTTGATGTCAGCCCTTGGCAATGGGACAAACACTGGGCTGTTGACAGCACTCCTTGACATCAGATCCAGCTCGTGAGCATTTTATTTAGTAAAGAGGAGACAACCACCTGGCCAGTTTATGGCAATCCATGGAGGTCAGCAAGTGCCTGCTTGCTTGTTGGCAATCCATGCTAGTCAGCAAGTGCCTGTTCTCTTGTTGGCAATCCACTGTAGTGGGGCAAGTTGTTCTATATGTAGTGGCACTCATTGGCAATGGGTGGTATACCCGGGTATTTGAGGACATGTTTTGCCCGTCTGGAAATTATCTAGAAAGGTCATGGCAGTCACTGGAAACAAGGCAGGCTCACATGTATTTGATTCCAATTCTTGGCAAAGGGGCAAGTACCTGCAAAGATTAAAGCAATTCCTACCAATATGGTAAAGCTGATAATAATCCATGGAAATGGGAATCGGGCACAGGAGAGTGCCCGGATTCTGCACTCCTCTCCAGACGCAATCCTCCTTCATTCACATTGGCCACCCCCCCAGTCCCAGAGAGGCCACCTGCATAGCTCAATGAGTTCCCCTCAAAGAAGTACACAAATGTTGTCTAAAGATATATCCGGATTCTCGTAGTGGCACGATCACACCTTGTGCATGTTTCGCGCTCTGAAACACTTGTTATGAGTGTGATACAAATAAAATAACATATCATATCATGTTGATTAATGCTTAATTGGGTAAGAGGGTTGGGAACAAGACAGAAGTAAACGATGACACTTTCTGGGGTACATATATACACATAAATAATAAAAAATGGCAGAATATGTCACACGTCTGGAAAAAAAAGATACATATACTAAGAAAAATGAAACATGGTTGGACACAGTTTTGGGTCTTATATGAGTATTTTTCATGACACCTCCCATATTAAGAAGAGCACTGAGTTGAGGGGGGTGAGTGGGATAGGGATGCATATGTATACCACATGCGGGGGAGGGTAAAACAATGAGGGTATGGTCGATATCGCAACCAGAGGGGGTAATGAAGAGTAGACCAAAAGCAACTACCCCTCCTCCTCTGGCGATGGACAGGTGAACTTGCCACACTCCTGTCCAACAATGTAAAAGTGAGCAGCATTATTCATTAAGGCAACCATACCGCTTGTAACGTCCTGTTTTGATTGTTATAGTCGTGGGCTACGACCCACCTGTAAAGGCCTATTTCTATCATTATGTTGGTGGGCTACAACCCACGTGTTTGTTGTGGGTGGGGTTTTCGGCCGGGTTCCAGTTTGTGCTTAATTAGTAAAGAGAACACATTGTTATATTTGGCTATGTGCGTTATTGACTAAGCGTGTATTTGATCCTGATTTATTTATGGGCATTATTAGTATTACACCGCTCTTATCCCAGGCAGGTATATTAGGGAATAGATATAATGTAAATTGAAAGTGGCAAGAATAGGTGAAAGGAGTACATATGGAAACTATGCAGTTGCCAGCAACCACTCCAAGCAGATTGCTTTTTCTTTACCCCCTCACCCCATCACCCTAACAAATTATAATAGCTTACACACCACGCCATTATGGGTTATATAAAGCCCTGGCCCTAGTTACTATTATTCAGCAGGCTAAAGGTGCTTGTAATTCTCCTATAAATTATGCATTTATTGATTTCAGTGCTGCACTTGATAGAGTTAAATGTCAATTGCTATGGCACCAACTGGGGCATGCTGATGTGTTGCTCTACTGGATAGTACACCGTTAGTCTTGCACATTGTCAATGACACATCGATACTTGCTGCAGCACCCCATGCTTTCCTCATAATCATATGCACATAGCCAGATTTGTATATGTCGTATTTTACTTTTCCCAGTACTATTTGGCAATAATCAGTGACAAACACTTTCACAGCATTATTTTAAAGCATACTGCATTATTCATGCAAAATATTTCACAAAAATAGACAACTTTGTAAATGAAGAAAGTGATGGGCTTTGAGATGTTCGCTAGAAAAACTAGAAAAACTAAAATATCTTAGATAAGTGGGAAAGACGCGAGTAAGGCGCAAAAAGGACCGAAGGCAGAGGTATAGGGAGGTAAGTCCTTTACTAAATTATGGCATAAGCACTTAGGCAGTGGCATAACACACCATTCAGGGGACACCCTGTGAGCCCTGCTGAGAGCCCACCTAACTTCTTGAAAAAGCACAGTTGGATACCAAGATGGCCACCGCACGATAAAGACGTGTGGGGGAGCACTCCATCTTTTCTAAAGAACTATCCCCTCGAGAAAGTATCCGGACTGAGACTGCCAGGACTGGGTGGCAGGCCTAGAAGCCCCGCCTGAGCATATGAGGATGAGGTGCATGCAGATTTAGACAGCGGGACGGCAGAGAGCCTGCACCCATATTCTAGGGTGGGGCACCAGACCTTGGGGTCATGAGAGGACACAGCAATCTGAAGGAATCAGGTGAGCAGTGAGGAAAGGATTTGGCACCTCGACGAAATGCACTCTTAAATTAGAGTAGGTGGTGGCTGTAAAAGGATGGTGACAATGGTGGGTTAACCAGCAATAAGGAGAGCAAACATCAGTGGTGGAGGGGCACCCCCATCCGCAGCCCGGGGTGAGTGCAGGTAGCCGCGGATCCTCCTGGGAAACCTGCAGTATATTATAAGGTGAGGAAGTGCCTTGCAACAAGAAGGCATCTGCGAAGATAAAGCAACCCCATGTCGGTCCCGAGTAAAAAAGACTGAAACCTGTACTAGGAAAGTCATGGACAGAAGTAACAAGCAAAGCAGATAGAGTCTCATCATATGAATATATTATAACTCTTCTTCAACTTGCTATACTGTGCTGACTTGCACCACAGAAGGGGGAATCAGTTAAACACTCATGGCACTGAGGAGGCAAACAAAGAATGGCTGATGATTCAGAGGCGAAACTGTATTGGCAATTAAAATAAGGCTGGGCAAAAACACGGATAGCCGACAAAGGCAAGTGTGGCAGAAACAGTGTAAAATACTAGCTTTATAAGGGGACTGCCCTGCACAAATGGACTGACCCATATCCTTAGCCAATTAGCTAGATGTGAACCAGATTGTCGGATAGCATACCTGGAAACCATGCCCATATAAAGAGGTGTGAATGTTTTGCCCCAAACCAAAGGAGATAGCTTTAGCTGGGAGAGAATAGATAGCCAGCAATATTCCTGGACACATGCCTAGAGGCAGGAAAAAACAGCCTCAAATGGAGCAACCACAGCCACATACGAAACAACCCACCACTCTGGAGAAATTCATGGTGAAACAGCCTGGGAAATTACAGCGAACCTCACCGACTGCAACAAAACCATTTCCAATTCCCCAAACTGAAGGAGCAGACATGGCTACCTCCAAGGAAGATTTTACTACAAGCTTCCAGGACCTCCAGGAGAAATTCTCGTTTCACCTCGAAAATTCTGGATGTCACTAAATGATTTTGGTAAGGAAATAACTGTGCTGGGAGATCGTGTAGACACCAATGAGGGGGAGACACAGGAATTAATAGAGGACAATAAACAAGCCAATGTTGCCTTGGAAGAACTTTCAAGGGCCACACAAAATCTTGAACTACAATATGAAGATGTGGAGAACCGATCTAGATGACTAATTAAGAATCTTCCGGAGACAATTACAGGCTGAGGGCTAAGGGAGGTCAACACAAAAATCTTCATGAATCTAATTACAGAAGAGGAAGGAGTGAATGTACCGATTTACCGGGTCCATAGGACGGGCCCAAAGAGACTAGAACCAGGATCCCATCCTTGGGATGTTTTGGTGGCGTGTGCGGTATACCCACAGAAGGAACAAATATTGAGAGGGTCACGGACAGCGCCCCAGATTATGAACAATGGAGCAGTAATTAAATTACTTCTGGACCTCTCACAAATAACTCTACAAAAACATAGAAATATGCACGAGGTAGTGAAAACCCTTAAAGCACACAAAATTAAGTTTCGATGGACCTTCCCGTTTGACTCGCTTTTTACGCTGGAAGGAAATCAACAAAGAATCACATCTAGAGAAGCAGAGATGTCTTTGCTTCGAATAGAGGAGGATCTACCTACGGGGACGACAAAAGGAGGAGCCACCACCACATAGAATGCCCTGGTGGGAGATTGGTCTCCATTAGAATGTTGCAGAAGAAGACCTACAGGGGCAGCAGTAGAGGACTGGAGAATTCACCTTCGGGGCCCAAACTCCAAATCAACAAAATGACGGTCCAATTGGAACTACATAGCAGCAAACTCACACAATGGGATTTCAACATCTTGGAACACATCAGTTCAGGAAACAGATGGGGGTGCTAGTCTACCCCGCACCGATCCCTGGGATACCAGGTGATTCACAGCCGGAGGCATCTACCCTGGGGAACAGTAGGTTCTGTGCCTCACACCCAGGGACTTTTGGGGGGAAGGGTAGGTGAGCGAGGGGGCAAGATGGAGGTGGGCCATAGGGGGATCTAGGGGGGATAAGGCTAGGTGTATATGCTGTGTAAATGACTGTTTATTGTGCAGTATCAGAGAGTTTACTCAGAGAAGGAAAAATTCAAAGCTGAATA
Organism: Ambystoma mexicanum; assembly: GCF_040938575.1. Lineage (NCBI taxonomy): Eukaryota > Metazoa > Chordata > Amphibia > Caudata > Ambystomatidae > Ambystoma > Ambystoma mexicanum. The sequence continues at coordinate 606,058,765 of NC_090933.1, forward strand.
GAAATAATGCTTTCAATTCAAATGTCTGTCTTTAAATATACGTAGGCTTAACACTGCACTGAAATGCCAACATTTTGACTTACTTCTGAGGCGTCACCAACCGGACTGGTGGCCCTCCATGAAAACTCATATTTGGAAAATTGATAAAGGTAAGCTCTGCATTAGTCAATATTCGACTATTGTTCAGGCCACTGTGTATGAAAAGGTAGCAGGAGTGTTGATAGCATTACGAGCTGGGTCTAGAGCAAAAGAAACTTGTACCAAGATTCAGAAAGAAGGTAGATATGTATTTATTGTTTTGGAATGGTCTTCTATTAAGCTGACTGTTGCATCAATAAGGCTTTCTGAAAAATACATTAGCCCAATTGGACATTTTTGTGGAAGGCGAAATACTATTGTTAGGAGATCTTAATATAGCATGAGACCCTGATAGAGACTTAAGCAAGAGGGCAAGTAGTGCTCAAACCTCCCCTTCACTAAAACAGAAATTTGCAAAACTTACTTTAGTTGATGTATGGTTAACTAAGCGGGGGAATGACAAGGGATTTACATTTTATTCACATGTGCATCAATCATTCTCCCGCATTGATTATACTTGAATATCCGCATCACTTCTGTGAAAGGTTAAACAGACCATGACACGTCATTGCTATATCTGATCATGCTCCAATTACGTTGGATTTGAAAATTCCTGAAGAGAAGCAAAGATCGTGGACTTGGCAATTTCCGGCGGAATTGCTGCATTATCAGATCTAAAGGAGAAACATTACTGCACAAATTAAGGAATACTTTGCTTTTAACCCAGTCGGTGCAACCCAGATGAATATTACATGGGATGCATTAAAGGCAACAGTGAGGGGTTTTCTCATAGCAGCAGCAGCAAACAGACACAAACAGAAATTAGCGTTAGAAAAAGAGTTAAAGGAGGATCTCACACGGATATTGCCAAAAATGGAAACAAATACAGGCTTGCAGACACAGAAGGCATTTAGGTCTGTAGCTGGTAGACTTAATCTCTACCACACAAAACGGCAGAAAAATCTCTTCTCTTCCTTAAACAGAAATCATCTTTTGGCCTCCCAACTCCGCCAGAAGGCGGCATCTAGGAAAATATTGCAGATCAGGACTCCCTCAGGGTATATGGTCTCAGAGACCATGGACAATTTCACACGACTTCATGGGTTCTATTCGGATCTATATAAGTCAGGTCAAGGTCAAACAAGTTTATTCGGATTAATAAAAAATCCATTAAACGACAAAAACACTGTTATGCACGTATAAAATTACAGTTTCTTCAAAACATCAAGATAATTAAAAACCATGAACATTCAAAATGGGTAACCTGCAATAAAATTGTTGCTCGTGTAGTTTCATATGTAATGGCCCCATAACAGCACGAACAACATCAGTTAAAAGCACAGAATAAACGTTAAATACCAATTGATAAAAGGTGTTATACATTCATAGTACTAGCTAGCATCACCTTGCAGTTTTAATATGCCCTTTCTGAAGAACATCGCTCTCTTCAAAAACATGAGCAGTGCCCACGCTGTGTAGGGCGTGTCGGCACTCAAAAGAAACACGAGAGCTGCCCTGTGCAAACGTATCGCTGTCTTCTTAAGGGCGGGAATCAGGGTCGCTCTACGAATGCCGGCATAACCTGCAGCTATATAAGTCTCAAAACCCAGAGGTACATCCTCAAAAGGCATATTTAGAGACGGTTACCCTGCTCCAGCTCACACAACCTGAAACCCAAGAATTTGAAATGGAGATTATGCAAGAAGAGGTACTCCGGGTGAATTAGTGATCTCCAGTTAAATAAATCACTATGTCCTGATGGACACCCAGCAAAGTTTTATAAAACTTATAGTACAATTTTGGCTCCCATATCAACCCTACTATACAACTAATTTGATGGCAACAGCATTATCTCCCTCACAATGGCAGAAGCGAAAATAGTGATCTTCCCAAAACGTGGGAAAGATTTAACAAACTGTGGCTCATATCGCCCTACTGCTTTAATTAACAATGACAATATGAGCAGAGTGTGCTACATCTTAGAGAAGGTAGAGAAGAAACAGATGCAGGCATTCCTCATCCCCATGGATGCGGAAAAAGCATTAAACCGGGTCAAATGGTTGTTTCTTTTCGCAGTAATGACAAAATTGGGGTTCGGTGCCAATTTTATACACATGGGTCAGGCCAATTTTAAAAACTCGAGCGCTAGAATACTAGTAAACAGTAAATTATCTCCCCCCATTTGCCTTCAATTTGGGACTAAGCAAGAGTGTCCTCTTTGACCTCTACTATATGCACTACACTTCAAACCTCTATTAGCGAAGGTTAGCCAAACAGAGGGAATAAAGGGGATAGAATTTAAGGGTATTCGCATAAAATTATGGCATACGCCGATGATATTTTAAACATGGTAACAGATCCCATTGACACTTTACATCTACTTACTCGGCAATTTACAGAATTTGGCAAGGTGTCAGGATTAAACATAACTGAAACAAAGTCTGAAGTCTGAAATACTGAGTTTATCCTAGTCCTCTGCAGAAATCCAGTCCTTAAAATCACGGCTGCAATTTAGAGGAGTGGATTAATGTGTTAGGGTTAAATATCACTCCCCCAATTGAGGGGCTGTACACAGCAAACTACCCCTCTTTATTAAAACAAATGGAAACACAACTATTGAAATGGGACCCTCTCACTGTCTCTTGGCTTGGTAGGATAAATGTTGTGATAATGGTCACGCTTCCCAAGGCCTTATATCTGTTTCAGGCATTACCTATATGGGGACCGAGAGCATGTTTTCAGAAACTGCAGAGACGAATATCTGCATTTATTTGGAAAAATAAAACCCCACGGTTAACTTTTAATACTTTGACGGTCCCCATTGAGAAGGGTGAGAAGGGTGGGTTAGGCCTCCCAAATTGTTTGACATATTGTTTGACATATTTTCATCCAGCTCAGATAAGGGTAATCAAGGATTGGTTGTTTGGGGGGAAGGAGAAAAGATGGTTACAGAAGGAACAAGCAGTGGGGGGCTCCCATGTTAGGGATATTTTGTGGCTGCTAAAAACAGCTAGTCCTGCAAATATACATACAAGTGCAATTACTATTACAGTGGAGGAAGTCTGGGATATGGTGGTAAAGAGGCACCAACTGATTACCTTCCCATACCCCCTACCACACTTATTTCACAATCCACAATTTACCCCCAGGACTAGATCCCAGGGCATTCGTAGAATGGAAACAGCCATGTTGCGAGAAATTGAACGATATTTTTCAGGGTGAATCCCTCAAACCATTTACACAATGTAAACAGGAGTTGGGATTGCGGGAGTCTAGCAGATTTCAATACTTTCAAGTGAGGCCCTGGACCCTTGCTCTGCCAGTAAAGGCAGCCACGGTAAGGGAGCTAACATTGTTTGAGAAATGTGTTACTTCTAACCCGGGAAACAAAGCCTGCATTTCAAATCGATATAAACAGGTGAGTGATATAAACTGAATGGCCCCATGACATTTAAGCTCTGACTGCAATTAACACTGGGGGAGGAGGTTTTAGACACTGAATGGGGAGCGCTATGGAAAACAATTCCAAAACTCACAAGGTCGATCCAGATTAGAGAGTTCTAGTAAATGCTGATGGTGAACTGGCACTATACACCTGCTAGATTAAGGAAAATGAAGCCATCTATCTCGAATAAATGCTGGAGGTAGTGTAGACAAATTGGAGATTTGAAACATATATGGTGGGCATGTCCAGGGCTGTTGCAGTATTGGAACGAAGTAAATAAATCAATGGTAGAAATGTTTGCCTTACAAAGACCGTGTTCTATGAGATCATGCTTGTTTGTTTTGTTCGGGGAAAACTTTGGACAGAACTCGAAGTCCGTTTTGAAAGTGTATGTTATTTTGCAACTGGCGGCCTTGCTGGTGTTAGCCCAGAAGTGGAAAGCGACAGACCCACCTCTCCTCACAGTCTCAATTTCTAAAGTTTGGAATTTTTTGGCATTAGAATGGGTGACATATCTGGTCCAGGGGAATCAATCAACATTCACTAAAGACTGGAAAATGGTGTTGCCATTTTTACAAAGAGATTATAAAGTTATTTATTGTCCCCAAAAATTCCTTGAACAGGTTGCAAATGTCTGTAGTTGGTGTTGGATTTATGTTGAACTAACTCTGTATTATTTAAGTTCTATGTATTCACAGTGGATATGGAGGGTGTTGTACGTGAATAAAGAGACACTGCCCCTTTAAGGGAGGACACACGCCAGGGCGGGAGGAGGGCGGAAGAGGAGGGGCAAGGGATAAGAGGGCAGTCGAGTGTTAGAGGAGAATAAAGACGGTTGAAGTTACTAATGGCTCTGTCTATCATTGGTATGGTTGTGAATGAATGAGTGACGGAGAGGTGACCAACAACTGGCGACAAAGCAGATGACAACCCGCGCTCTACAACGATAATGAGGGGCCCGTGTGCCCAGCAGTAACGAGGGCCCGTGCGCCCAGCAGTAACGGGGGCCTGTGTGCCCAGCTGTAACGGAGGGCCTGAGAGCCTGCAGTGAAGATGGGCTCGTCAGCCCAGCAAGTAAGGCCGGCCCGTGAACCCAATGAAGGGCCCGAGCGCCCAGTAGCAGCGTGAAAGGAGGGCCGGTGCGTCCAGTAGCTGCCGAGGGCCCGTGCGCCCACAGTAAGCAGGGGCCTGTGCGTCCAGCAGCGAAGCGACGGAGGACCCGTACGCCCACTGCAGCAGAAGACCCGAGAAGAGCTCCGGAGACAGGCCCGTGTGCCCGCAACTGATGAAGACCTGGTGAGGAGCTCTGGATGAGGGCCCGTGCGCCCGCAACAGAAGGAGACCTAGCGAGAAGATCCAGAGGAGGACCCATGCGCCCGCGACAACAGCAACCAAGAAGAGGGCCCATGTGCCTGCGACAGGAGAACACAAGAATGACGTCAGCAAGCGGGTAAGCGCAAGCCCCCATCAAGCGCCCCAGCTGCCCCCCAACGCACAGACCCATTAGAATCAACACATTTTGGGTGGGAAGCCCGGGGGGGGGAGACAATAAACAGCCCGAAGGCCGCCTGCAAAACGATCTGGGCGGGAAGCCCAAGAAAAAAAATAATAAACGGCCCGAAGGCCGCCTGCAAAACGATTTGGGCGGGAAGCCCAGAAAAAAAAAAACAATAATATATGGCCCGAAGGCCGCATGCAAACAGTGCACAGAGCATGTGGGTGGGAACCCAGCGGCTAGTACAAAACAACCTGAAGATTGTCAAAGGAGAGAAACCCACACCTCAGACACACGGCCTGCAGGTCATCAGCAAACCCAGAACTAGCTCAGACCCATAACAATTACCTGAACACTACCACTTACTCATAAAGAAAGGCAACACGCCATCTCACCACTGAAAGCAACCATGACAGACCCAACACAAGCAGCTGCAGGCTCAGGGACACCCCCAGTTGCTGACAGCAGCCTTTCCTCACATGTCAGCTTCATGAGGAGGCCAAGCCCGTTTACACTAACCCACACCATGACCAGGGCCAATGCTGGGAAGAATGGGTCGAACAATTTGAAGACTTCGTGGGTGCCATCGGCACACAAGAACCTCCTAACAAAATCAGCATCTTTACCAATGTCGCAGGGAGAGAAATAAAGAATATAATACGCACGATCCCACCACAAGACTGCGCTACCTACCAGAAACTGCTAGAAGCCATTAACTAAAGGCTTGTCATAACGCCCAACCGTGACTATGAACTATATACGTTCAATCAATGTGCCCAGCTCCCTCACGAATCAATAGGGGCATTTGTCATCTGTCACCAACGGAAAATCACAAAGTGCGACTTCGCCAACTTTAACGACGATGACGCAATTAGACTACGCATAATAAAGGGCTGCATATCGTCCATGTTTAGGAAACATCTGCTGAAAAGCCCCTATCCCTCAGAGAAGTACTAGACTTTTCCCAGGCTCTACGAAAGAATAAATGTTCAAGCAGCGGCCATCGGAAACCCCAAAAAGGGCGACATCATCGCAGCAGTAAGACCTTACACCAGATACTCAAGCTCACAGAACAGATCAACTCCCAGATACACCTTTCAATGCACCCAGAGTGACCGCCAATGCTACCTCTGTGGGTTTGAGTATACGCACAGAGGTCCTTGCCCTGCAATCGGCCAGCGGTGCCTACGATGTGGACAAGAAAACCACTTTCAAGCAATGTGCAAGGAACAACTCCCCGAGGCAAGCCCAATCTGACAACAGACCACAGCCAGAGCACCAGAGTCGCACAAAGAACAACATGAGCAACGTTCCAGTGAAAGAGGGCTGACCTACCCCACAAACAACTACCAACGCCCAAACACAGTGAGTAGGCTGGAAGGCCTACAAATTGAACCAGACAGGAAAGACCATGAGCTCTACGATGTCCATCAACAGGGCCATACACAAATCCCTACGTATGAGAGAATGTACACGAGAGACCTCCTGCCACCTCACGAACAAGAGAGCCATGCTCTGCCTCAGGACATAGACCCATACGCCAACTCCCCACCAAGATATCAAGAGGAGGAGATGCAACAACCCCAATATCTATAAGATGGATATGACAGAGAGTCTGTCTGACTCCTCAGCGTCGACATTGAGGACACACCAGCTCCCAGAGTCACAATACAGATGGGAAGCACCAAGAACCAATTTGTCGTGGATACCGGCGCAACAGTAAACATCATGAGCGAAGAACTATACCATGACATTGCCACCCTCTACCCCCTGCGGAAGTCCAAGACGCACATCTTCCAGTGGGGAGCGGCCCTTCCCATGACGTCCAAAGGACAATTCCAATGTAACCTGACACATCGAGACCTCATGGTAACCTCCACCATTCATGTCATAAGGAGCCCCTCTGTAGGCCGCTGCCTCCTCAGTTACCAAACGGCCAGAGCCCTAGCATTCATTGACTTACACTATGATCAATCTGAGATAATCAAGGGACACCCGTCAGGATGTGAGACTGTCATGTCAATAACGTGCCAGCCCTCACAAAAGAAGACTCAATTCCCCAAACTCTTCGAAGGAGTGGGCATGCTCAAAGACTCAGTAGTCAAGTTACACATTGACCCAGAGTTTAGACCAGTACCGCAACACCCCCGCAAAGTGGGTTTCCATCTCCAAGCCCAAGTAGCAAAAGAAATCCAACTCCTCCTCCTCAATGATATCATCGGGAAAGCAGAAGGACCAACACCCTGGGTGTCCCCCATAGTGATAGTACCAAAGGACAACGGACGCCTACGCATATGTGTAGATATGCGCACCGCCATCCAAAGAGAGAGGCACCCAGGCCCAAGCCTGGAAGACATGCTCATTAGGCTGAACCAGGCAACGCACTTCTCAAAACTAGAGCTCAATCAAGGCTACCATCAGCTTGTCATCGACCCTGCCTCAAGACCAATCACCATCTTTGCGACACACAAAGGGCTGTTCAGATATAAACGGCTCAATTTCGGCATATCATCAACCGCAGAAATATTTCAGGAGACAATCAGGCGTCTAATATCCGCCAAAATGAATGCCCTCAACTACAGTGACGATATCCTGATCTTCGGGTGGAACCAGGAACAACGCGATAGAGCCCTCATTGCTGTCTGCAAAATTCTCCAAGAGGCAGGGTTGACACTGAATGGACCCAAATGCGACATCAACAAGACTAGCCTCAGATTCTTTGGACATATATTTTCAGACAGAAGAATTAAAGCTGACCCAGACAAGATAAAAGCAATCACGGATCTCCAAGCCTCTGCGACAACCACAGAACTGCGCTCCTTCCTAGGGATGGCAGGATACTGTGCGCGATAACTTCCAAACTATTCCACCATCACTGACCAGCTGCAGAATCTTCTAAAAAAAGATCAACCATTTCTTTGGGACCCACACTGCTAAGCGGCGTTCACGACCATCAAAGAGAACCTCGCCAACCACCACCAACTGGCATACTTCCGTCCGGAGTGGCACACTATCATCACGGTGGATGCCAGCCCATTGGGCTTCGGAGCCATTTTAGCTCAAACTGTCACCAAAGACAATTCACGACATACAGTTGTGGACTACGCCAGCCGCGCTCTATCCCACACAGAGAGAGCATACTCTCAAGCTGAACGAGAGAGCCTAGCAGCGGTATGGGCCTGCGAGAAATGTCATCACTTCGTAATCGCCCGAAAGTTCACCCTTGTAACGGATCATCAAGCACTCCTCTCGATATTCGGAAACCCCAAGACAAAAAGGCCTCCCCAAATTGAACGCTGGGGAATATGGCTACAGGAATACAACTACGTGATCATTCACAAGCCTGGAGGAGAGGCCAACCCGGCGGACTACCTGTCCAGACACCCATGATGAAGAGCGATGATGCCCTAGCCCTTGAGGCTGAGGAATACATCTCATACCTATCATCCAATGCCATGCCACCGACGATATCAACGGGCAATATTTGCAGAAAGAAGCAAGGCTGACCCGACCATTAAAATTGCCATATGCCTCACTCGCTCCAACAAATGGGGAGTGCACCAAGAAAGAGGAAACGGGAGGAGGGGGCAGACAAGAAGGACCTAGAGCGATTAGCCAAGATACACAAGGAACTGGTGGCCACAGATCAAGACATACTGCTACGAGGAAACAGACTGGTAGCCCCAAAAGACCTACGGAAGACACTGGTGACGCTAGCCCACAAAGGCCACAGAGGGATCGACAATACCAAAAAGATCTTAAGAAGTCACATCTGGTTCCCTTACATGGACACGGTAGTAGAAGACATGCTGGCACACTGCAGACCGTGCCAACTAGCAGCAAAAGGATGAAACCCAAATCCCCTACAGCCAATGACACTCGCAGTGAGGCCCTGACAATAAGTTGCAATGGACTTCTATGGACCCCTAGAAGAAGACGGATACCTACACGTGATCATTGACGAATACTCAAGGTTCCCCTTTATCAAGCAAACGCCATCGACATATTTCTGCGAAACGGCATCCATCATAGACGAATTATTCAGTGAATGGGGCATCCCCAATACTGTCAAAACGGACGACCGATCCCCGTTCCAGGGGCGCGAGTTTGCCAAATTTGCAGACCATCTTGGCTTCCACAACCAGAAAGTTACACCTCTCTGGCCCCAAGCCAATGGGATGGTGGAGCGGTTCATGGCCACCATTAAACTCACCAGACAGAAAGCCCTAGCAGAACAAGTACCTCAAACACAAGCCATTTGCAGCATGCTCCTGAGCTACAGAAACACCCAGCACGATGCGACGGGAAAAACACCAGCTGAACTCATGGTCAGATACCGACCACGAACGCGCATCCCCCAGTGGGACGACTACATTCTGGAAGAAGACACAGCCATAAGGGAACGGGATGCTGAAAAGAAGAGGAAAGCTAACGAATGGGCTGACAAAAAGAGAAAGGCGAAAGAGCCCTAACTATGAGTAGGACAAGTCGTCCTGGTTCGACAAAACCAGAGAAGGAAAACAGACACTAGCTATAGCCCAGAACCTCGGATCATCACGGCCATGAAGGGACCCATGATAACTGCAACTGGGGAACCAAGAGAGATCACTAGGAATGCATCATTCTTCAAATGACTATACCTCGATGATCCAGAGACACCAGAAATGGTCACTGAGGACCTCGGAGAAGGAGACGACACAGACCCCCCCGGTAGAGCTGATTGGCGAGAGCAGAGAGTCTCCAGGCAGACCCCACAGAACAGTGAGGAGACCGATTAACTCATTGAACAGATGTGACCCCGGCTTTCAAGTTAAGCACGGGGGAGGTGTTGTACGTGAATAAAGGGACACTGCCCCTTTAAGGGAGGACACACGTCAGGGCGGGAGGAGGGCAGAAGAGGAGGGGCAAGGGAGAAGAGGGCAGTCGAGTGTTTGAGGAGACTAAAGACGGTTGAAGTTACTAATGGCTCCGTCTATCATTGGTATGGTTGTGAATGAAAGAGTGATGGAGAGGTGACCAACAGAGGGTAGGGGAGGGGCTCGGGGAGGGAGAGGAGGAGTTGTGAAATGTGCATGATGATCATTCTGCTGAAATGGCGCGCCAAATGCTGCATTAGGTGGAAGATGTAAGTATGTTTTGAATCAAACCTTCCATCTGTCATCTAAATGTAGAAATGGGGTGGTGCTTCGCCCCCAAATGTACCAGCAGATACTGTGCAAGAACAGTGGCAGTATTATGCACACGGCAGTGACTGAGGCAGCTTATGTTGCCAGGAAGGGAATCAGCTCCCTAGGAGGCACTTGCATTGTAAATGTTTCAAGGTCAGAAGTGGCAGGTGAGTGTTCTTAGTTGAGGTGCATTATCATCTCCCATGAAGTAGTGCAAGCAACCGAGGGAGCCCTAGTAGGAGGGTCCCTACTAAAAACATTTTTCAAAATAACGCTTGAAACAGTGCCTTTTACAGGTGGCACAGACGAAGATGGCCACGTGAGTGTGGAGCTCGGCGCTTGGACAGGCTGTTAAGTTATCAGAGCACCCCCTTAAGCAGGACAACGCATCCAGTAATGGGGCAGATTGTGAAGGGCATTTGACCCCTGCTCCTGTAAAAAGCCCACAGAGTGCCAGCAGAGAGCAGCGGGCATGGACTCAATCAACGGTGGCGCAGAGGCCCGGGGAGGGGTACTCACAGCATCAGGCCCTGTGGAGACCAGAAAGTGGGTGAGGCCTGCCAACATAAAATAGTAAAGAGCCTGTCTCCCCTCCGCCCCCACAGCACACAACAGCGGGGCTCGATATGAGATGGATCACGACTTGGCCCTGCCCCCTCAGCTGTATCTGAGCGCTCCCCTTAAGGAATCTTGTAGCCGACCCTAGGCAATTTCAGGAATGGTACGGGGCGGGGCTCAGTAGGGCAGGGCAGATGTGGGAGCGTGGGGAATGTGTGTCTTTGGAAACCCTGGAGGATTTCCTCCATATTGGCTAGCTCTCCCAATTTCGATATTTGCAATTGAAGGGAGCTCTCAAGGTCTCACAGTGGGGACACAACTTAAGAAGTGACCTTACAACCTTTGATTCTCTGCTTCTACAGGGGGTTGTCACAAAGGGTCGTATAGCAAACATCTATAAAGTGTTGCAGAATTCTGAACCCCCATGGGACCGGAAAGCCGGTGAGAGATGGGCCGATGATCTGCAAAAAAAGATACTGGATGAATTATGGGCCAACATGTGTAGAAGGGCTTCCCATTTCATTGCCTCCCTCCAGTTCAGAATGCAGGCAATTAAGATCCTGCACAGTTTTAACCACCCCACTGCCCTCTTGGCTAAAATGTACCCAGGAGCAGACTCAAAATGCTGGAAGTGCCGAACCCCCGGCACGGATTATTATCACATTTGGTGGGGAAGTGCCCACATGCAAACCTATTGGGGAGAGGTCCTCTTGTGGATCAGAGGGATTGATGGGATCACGTGCAGCCCATCTCCTTGGGGGCTCCTGTTTGGGTATGGAAGGAGGAGGTGGGAGAGGATCAGTGAAACCACATGACCCGTACCCTCTTGGTAGCGGCCAGAAGTTTTGTGGCTCAGTTCTAGAAACGGAGCAAAACCCCCACGGAAAGGGAATGGCTAAGGAAGGTCAGAACGATCTATGAGGTGGAATATTTAACACATATTCTCAATGAATCCAGGGTCAAAGTTGGTGAAATGTGGTTACTGTTTTTTGAAAAATATGGTGGCCTGAGGAGTATCGACAGTAGGAGCATACAATCGCCTCTGAAGGTTTTTGCGTGACTGTAAGGGATGCATGCTGGGGATGGGGGAGGGGGCTAAAGAACACACAGTAAGGACACAACTATTATTGGTTTTTGCAAATGCTGTGTATTTGTTTTAAGTGCCTTAACTTCTTGTTACAAAATGCTAATAAAAATTTCAATTATAAAAAAAATCATACGATGTACAATTGGTTTTCTATGATAACACATAAAAAAATTCTGTACATATCAATTCACCAACACCTTAGCATTTTTCAACATTTTCATGATGCCTTTCTCCACGATGTATGCCAGCATTACCGTTGCAACCTACATTCATGTGGCTGTGTCCACGATATATGAAAGTATTGACACTGTAAAGGACTAGCATGAAGCTGCAGTCAAAATCCTCACCAGTGTGGTCATTTTCAGACATCAGTGGCCACAATATATACGAGTATGGTCAATGTAAATTACTTTCATGCGGCTGGGACCACAATCTAAGTCAGTGCAATAAGTGGAATACAAAATGATGGCGGGAGAGGCCCTCTGGAAAGGGGGCTCGGCTAACATGTGCTGAGTGTGACCTAAATAAGGGGCAATGCATAATGAGGCCCTGCTAACATCTATGTTGCGTCTCTCAGCAGTGTCTCAAGAGTTCCTGTCTGCATACTGCAAGTAAAGTTCCTTACCGTTACCATTTCTTAATAAATTACAATTGGTAAATAAATCACTTTCTCTGTCAGTATATAAGCAGTTCAATGGGAAAATCACATCCAGTCTGCAAATAAAGGGCCCAATGATTAACAACTTTTTTAAAGGCTGCCTCATTTCTTTGTTCTCCTTCCCTGTGGCCATCTGTAGATATTAACCCCCTGTCTCTATTGCTTTATCTATGAGGTTGCCACAGTATGCAACTGCTATTTGTATGCATATATTTTCTAGGATGGCACCAGTCTTCCCAAACGCAAGGGTGTATCACTTTAAGTGTGTTCTTTTCTGCCCACAGACAGTCCTATTTAAAATGTCTTAACACATCACTGATATGTTGTTCCCTGCTCCTGGCAGCTCTTTTGTGTGGGACAGGGATTATGCTTGAGGGGAAAACGAAGCTTCAGACATGGCTCATTGCATGTGCCCTCTAGGATGAATCCAGGAAATTCGCCCATTTAAGCGTGCAGTAGGCAATATTTACATTATAATTTATGTGCCACACAGCTGACTTAGAGGGTGGATTATTAGGGCCCCAAAATCATTTTGAAATGAGCCACCGCGTGCCCCCGTGCATCTTCAGCCAGCTGTGAAATCTCCCATGACAAAGGGGAGGGGAGCACCCTAAAATCACCCGTGAGAAGGTGGAGGAGGAGGACACATAGCACCAATGGCATCTGTGCATTTAAGGAACATACGAATTAATACTAAATTCATATATGACATATCTGTGACAGTATGCCAATTATGCAACCCTCCCAAGCACATAACGCATACTGGCCTTCCTTCTTAAATCAATTGTTAATGATTACCTAACAGTAAAATGACTGTACACCTCAAGTCATATATACTCATTTGGTAAGCCTGTGTGTTGGCTGCCCTGATGTAACCGCAAACAGCTCTTTCCTAGCACTTTAATTAGTTGCCTTCTAGTGCTAATCAGCTATACCACAGTAAACGGCTTTCACAATTCCTTCCTCCCACCCTCTCCGACCAAAAACATGCAATGGTTAATCCCCCTCACTAAAGTGAGAGGGGGTGTAGATTTTATTAAAGACAAGGAGGCGAGTATTATGCAAAACAAGCTTTACTACTGACACCATAGCAGCAAAGAAAATGTAAATCAAAACAAGTTTCTACAAAATTAACTGGAAGCACAGTATTTCAGTAGAACCAAAAGGAGGAATACCAGTCCAAGATGGGGCCCAGGTCAATCCCTTCCAGTAACCAATAAGCAGAGACCTACTCCCATACAACTCCTCTTCTGCACCTTAATCTCCTCATTCCGAAGCTGCATGTAAAACAAAACAGAATAGGGTGGGTGGGTGTCATAATACTCGCCTCCTTGTCTTTAATAGAATCTAAACCCCTGCTCACGATACTGCGGGGGAGTAAGCATTCTATGTCAAGACAGGAGGATTCATATTATGCAAGTTTAAAGCCCTTGCATCACATTAAGAGCCACATGGTCAATACGCTTATGATACAATGGGCCTCATTACAACCTGCCAGTCCGGGACCGTGCAAAATCCGCGACGGTGGTAAAAATGTTTCCGTGTCCGCAAGGTTGCGGAAAAACCGTCCGATTACACGCTGTCGGTCGCGCGCACCACACGGACTCGGAAACGTTGTTACCGCCGTCACGGAAAACCCCACGGAAATGGAAATAACACAGCCACAAGTGCCGCAAAACCCATTTCTGCCTCCGCCGCCACAGACACGGAGCCGGAAATACCATGATCGCTAGGTCCAGCTGGGTTGATTTGGTGCACCTGTGCCCTGATTCAGTTCAGCAGGAAGTGTATAACGCCATGTTCGCGGGGGCGGCAGTTCCGCCACCGTGATCACGGTATTTACGTCATTTTTTTCCCGGTATTTCCGTGTCCGCGCTAGTTGTGATGCTCACTGTGTTTCGTGTTGACGGTAACAGAGGTGTTTCCGAGCAGACAGACTTAACGGGACCCCTATTTCCGCGGTGGCGGTTGAGGGTGGTGCTATTACCGGGGCCGCGGGTCATGATTGGGCGGACATGGAAACGGTGCCGGTATGGTTTTACCGGCAGTGTTAATTCCGGACCGGAGTACTTGTAATGAGGCCCAATGTCTTGAATGTGGATTGTCTGGACCAGTCAGCTGCTTTTTTGTTGTTCAAGACCTCCCCCCAGGAAGGCTGCCTTTGAAGCCATAGCTCCCCTTACTGAGTGTGCCGGAAGGAAGAAATGTCAATCCCAGCTTCCTTCATTACCCACCTAATCCATCTGGCCAAGAGGGTGGGGGCCGCTATACTGAAAAACGCAGGAAGACCCTATGCTCTGGACCAGGGTAGTACCATACCAGTGTAAACTGAAAAAATATCCAGAGGACTCTATTTAGATATGACATATCAAAAATATTTATTTCAATTGATACAAAAATTACAAAGATAAATCAATCGTGTATAAATCAACACCGTAAATTACATTTAGGTTGCAGGAAGAACAGGATTTAAAACATTGCAGATGACCAACCTCATTTCTGCAGTGAACAGTTCAATCATTCATCAACATACATCCTCATACACACATATACATACGAAAATACATTCACAAAAGTTTGTTTTATATGTAAAAAGTAACCGCATGAAAAATAAATTTGAAGAAAATTTCATAACATTTCAACAGTTTTAAGAACATGTCATCAAATACTGGAATGGATCTGGATGATAATACAATTAATTTGATCACATCTCCAACGATCTTCGGTTTCCGACCGGTTTCAGCTTAATGGAATTATTTACCCCACATCTTCATCAGGGAATCCTAAATAGTATACCGAGTAATCAGCTGCTGCTTCCATGGACACAAACATTTATTTTATATGCCTGCAATGAAGTATCTGCGAAGTGACTCTGACGGTGACACGGGTCTCACAAGTTAGAAGAAATCATATTTCACTCCCTCTTGGTGATGCTGCAACAATTTTTCTCGTAAATGTGCAGCATAAGATGGTTGTAGAAAAAGTGCATATTCTAATTTCGCTGCACTTCAACCAAAAGTCGTGTTTGATTCACGCCTCCAATCCAAAAATACGTGTCCTTCACAATGCCTTCTCAAGGTGGCAGGGGAAACAGGTTTATAGGGTTTCCTGTAGGAAATAAGCAGCTCAGAGGTACCCGGGCATCTAAGCCCCTCTGTTTTTAATTCAAAATATTTTAAACATTGTACAACACACAATTTAATGTTTTCTGGAAATGCTGGATATGAAATGGAAGAAATCATACATTTAGCTCTTCTAGACACAAAAAAAGTTACCCCTTGTGGGGAGAAACCTTATTATCAACATCCAGAGTTCTGATATCCGACACTCTTTTAATTGAAATGAGACACAGAAGCATGGCCAACTTATAGAAAAACTTCTGCAAAGATAAATTGTCATTAATGGGGCCAAGAGTGGAACAAATCCAGGACCCTACTGACATCCCAAAGAACTGAATGTCTAACTAAGGTGGGACTTTAATACAAATAGACTTAAGGGCCTTCCTCGCCAAGAAGTGCCTGTCCACTGGCTCTCCTTTAACTAGCACATAGCCAGCCAAAATGGCTGATCTGAATCCATTAATGGTTCTATAAGCCTTGCCCTCCTTGAACAATTCAACCATAATATTAACTACCTCTACAGGAGGAGCAGAAATGGGATTGAGGTGCAGAGCCAAAAACACCAGCCCACCCACCGGCCCCATGCTGAGGAATAACCTGACTTGGTGGAGGCTGCCCAGGAATCCTTGATGACAATGATAGAGTCTTGCGAAAGTCCTCAGAAGTTCCAGGAACAGCTGAAACCTTACAAACAATAAGGAAGAGATGCCCCTGAAGGACCAGGTCATTAGGGAGACCCGCCGGGTCTGTAAGGAGCCAAGGGTGGAGAGGAAGAAGATGAGGGATATCCACAGCTAGCTCCAGGAGAGCGGGAAACCACACCTGAGAGGGCCAAAAGGGTGTTATTATTATCAGCATTGCAGACTGTCTGCGCACTTGCACCAGGACTCTGGCAATCATGGTGAACAGGGGAAAGGCATAGGACAGGGGGCCTGACAAATCCTAGAGAAAGGCGTTGGTCGCCAAGGCCAAGGGATCGGGCCTCCAAATGTAAAAGAGAGGGACTTGAGAGTTGAGACGAGAGGCAAAAAGGTCTACTTGAATTGGACCCCAGAGAGACAGGATCTTGGCAAAGACTGCCTGGTCCAGCATTCAATCGCTCCTGTCCTGGAGATACCTGGAATTCCAGTCTGCCACTGCATTGCTGGCCCCCGGGAGATACTCTGCTTTTAAGAGAATGTTCCTGTCTAAACAAAAGTGTCAAAACTCCCTTACTAGATCTGCTAGGGCCTTCTAGTGTGTCACCTCAGGTGATTTATGTAGTGAACCGCTGACACATTGTCCATCTGAAGAAGGACACAACCATTTCCTTTGTCCTTGAGGAGGCTCTTGACTGCAAAAGAGCCTGCCAGCAACTCCAGATAATTAATATGAAGACATTTTTCTTGAACTGACCATTTCCCTCCAGTGGAAACCTGACCTATCCTGGCCCCCCAACCTGCCCTGCTGGCATCTGATTCTAGAACAATGTCAGAAGACGGACCAAATATTGCCCTGCCATTCTAGGCTGTCATCGGCTTCAGCGACCAAAGGAGCTCTAATCTTGCATAGGGGGACAACACCACCATTTGAGAATATGATAGATTCTTGTGAAGATGTTTCCCCTTCAGGCGCTGTAATGCCCTGTAGTGTAAGGGAGATGGAAAGATGGCTTGAATGGAGGCGGAGAGCATCCCCACCACTCTCGTTAACTGCCTGAGAGAGACCATCCCCTTCTTTAGGCGGAGGTAAATTTCCTTCTGAATCTTTGAGAGCCTGCTGTCTGGTAGAAGGATGCATTGCCAGGAATGTATACTGAAGCCCAGAAACTGGATACATTGAGTAGGTTGGAAGATGGACTTCTTCACATTTACTACAAAGCCTAGGGCTTGCAACAGGGAAATTGTCAAATGTAAATGGTCTAGGAGAACCTGGAGATCCTGCAACAATAAGGAGCATGTCGTCCAGATAAATGATCATTTGAATACCCTTCGCTCTGAGAAAAGCCATCACCGGCTTCATTAGCTTGGTGAAGCACCACAGGCTGATGAGAGGCCGAATGAGAGAAAGGGAAACTGCCAAAGGCGACCCCCCCATTGGAGCTGGAGAAACTCCTGGTGAAGCTGAAAAACCAGAACAGCCAGGTACGCATCCTTAAGGTCTATCTTGACCATCCAACCCCCAGGAGAAGGGTGTCCCTGAGAAGGTGAATGCCCTCCATCTTGAAATGTTGGTAGACTACAAAAGAGTTGAGGCCTCGTAGATTTACAGGAGGTTCGGGATCTCATTTTCAAGGGTGCAGTGGTACCAGCCACCTTCAGAGTCTCCCAATTTCTCAGCACAATTTTCCTAGTACCAAACGCTGAGGAGGGATTTCACCCTGTCATTTAAAATATGTGGTAATACCTGGAGCGGTTCTTGGTCTACCTGCACCTCTGCCGGCATGACCTCTCCATTGAAACTCCCTCTGGGGGTAGAAGACAGCTTGGGATCCTCTAGCAGAGGCGGAATGATGTGCACCTCGGGAAGCATATTGCTGTGAGCGGGTAGAACCCCAGAAGGAACGGCCAGAAGAGCGGGCTCTACCTCGTCCGGTCTTATCAAAAATCTTGGGGGAAAAAACCTTCCTGATGTTGGTCTAGGCCTTATCTACGGCAATTAAGGTATGCACATAGGTACAAATGTGTTTAAGAAACCTGTCTCCAAACAGGTTGCCTTGGGCCTAAGGGCCTGCTTCTCGTTCTGCCATATCCTACAGCTTGGAGTCAATGTGCATATGAAGGGATTTACGCCTTTCCCTGGAAATGCTTGCATTGGCATTGCCGAGCAGGCATACCGTCCTTTGTACCCGGCCTCTGAGTGCTTGGACATAAACTGGAGTATTGGTGAGCACAGCCTATTCGTGTAACGCTCACCTGGTATCCACGGGGACATCACTCAGCCCGTTCTGACCTCTTACGACCTCAAACCCTTCCCTGGAGGCTATTCGACTGGAGCCTGGGACTGAAACACAGGATTGGTAGAGTTTAACTCCCTATTGTCTCTGTGTGCTTGAACCCCTTCTTCCCTGGGGTCCAACCCTTCCCTTTGAACCACAGCTCACCTTGTTTTCTTGGATAGTGTGCTCTCCATCCTGCTTTCAGCGCAGGGGCACGTTGATTGATGCAGGCTTGTTGCTGCCTAGTTACTTCACTGGCAAGAGTCTGACAGGTAAGTATAATGAGTTGAACAGTTCTCTAACTTCGTTCCTTTCTTTCCTTAGATGACGGCCGGCGTCCGGGGATGGTGGTGTGCTGCTGAGATGAGTAGCGCTGAATATGAGTGAGAGCGCGATGCGTGATACACCCCTTTCGTATTTGCATTGAACTGAGTTCTTTTTCTGTGTCTTTTAGGTGCCGCAACGTTTTCAGCGTGGATGCCGGTTATGAAGAACAAAATGCGGTGGGTAAGCACGGTATGCCGCGCCTCTACATGTTTCCACGCTAACCTGGAGTGTCTTTTCCCTCTTGCAGATGGCTGAGAAGTTCCGGAGACAGAGTTCCCCCAGAGCGGTTGGGATTCAGGTAAGCGTTTGAAGCTCGTACAGTATTTAAAAATAAGCGAAGATTTGCAGAATGCTTACTAATGCCTTTTTTCTGTTATTTTCCCTTTTCCTTAGGAAGCGGCGTGCCGGGATGGGAATGACACCACCAAAGATGCCCGCAGAACAGAAGGAGCGATGAATGATGGGCAGAAGCGCCGCAAGGTAAGGCTGTTCCTAACAGTGTTCTTGTTCTTGCAGGAGCTGAGCGCAGAAGAAAGATGCCGGCCTACTGGAGACCGATCCGAACACGGCGAGTGTCACGCTGCAGGTGCAGAAAATGCAAAGCATGTTTCTCAGCTTGGGTGTGGCTTAAATAGTCTCTGGGTATCCCAGGTGTCTCTGGGCTGAACCACACCCAAAAGACTAGACTGCACATGCAGTTCTGGGAACCGAAATATGTGGGGGCATCCATCTTGTCCCCATCAATGCGCTACAAGTCCAATCCCCAATGTTATTCTATGGGAGTGAGTGAGTCTGGTGCTACAAGCGCCAAGTCTGACTCCAAGTGGGTCTTTGGAGGGATAGAGAGGCCCTTGAGGGCCATGTAGGTGATCGTGGCCTGGCTCCAGCACATCTTGGAGGGCTGGGGACATGAGGGGCAGGAATCATGGCAATTCGGCTAATCGAATATTTGAGTCAAGAGTCCCAAAATGTCTAGCAACTTGTCCTGATGACTACGAAGGGCCTTGTCAACCCCCCCCTTTTTTGGGGTCCGTTCCTCTTTGAAATAAAAAAGGACACCATTGATTGATAACACCTATACCACCGGTAGCATTACTCAACACACTATCCACCAAAAAAAGCTAAATTATTCTATTCAATTAGCCAAACCAAATATGGAGCAGCTAGCACTACTTACGCTAAATTCCTACCCATGCAACACGCATGACAGAAATAACAGACTCCATTTGAGGCTCGCAAAAATATTTGAACCTTTAGCCAGAACCCTTACCTGCCCCAATAAAAGGTCAAATCCCCACCTAGAAGCCTCAAATTCCACAAAATTAGATCACAGAAAGACATGCTCTGCATATGACTCCATTAACCATACCACACCGAAGACCCAAAAGTCTAAAACTCTATCAGCTCCAATACTTACTAACCATTGCCTTAAAGGTGCATTGCTAAATGCCATGTCTTTGGTAGCTCATGCCTCTGAGATAGCGGACATTATCCAATTCGAAAACCTTGACATTTTGGCTATCACTGAATCTTGGCTTCATGCGGCAGCAGGCCCATCTCTCTCCTTAGCTATACCTAATGGTTACACTATACTTAGATCTGACAGAAATGACTCACGAGGAGGAGGCATTGCCCTCATTACCAAAGCAAATCTGCCTATCAGATTAATAACTCTGACCAACATCAAATCATGTGAACTCCTTACTGTCAAACTCACTATTAACAAAACCCAAACCCTCACGATCCATTTGGTTTACAGACCTCCAGACCATATCAGTACCTTCGAGGAAGACATTTCTAACATTATGTCTAATAACCTTAAAAATACCTCTCAGGTACTAATATTAGGAGATATGAATTTGGGAGTCAATGACCCTAAAAACTCACAGGCAGCTAGTGTGACAAATACTTTAACTGAACAAGGATTCACTCAAAGAGTGTTTGACCCCACCCATATCAAAGGCCGAACACTAGATTGGGTGGCAGACCACAATTCTAGTACTAGAATATCCTCCATATCTCCCCAGATCTGGACGGACCACTACATGATCTCCTTCTCCATAGGTACTGAAAGACCTATTACTATGCTTGCCCCTTCCATCCTAACCAGGAACAAAAAGAATATTACAGTTGACAACCTGCTCCCTCTGATTCTTCCTACACTCAATGCTGTCCCAGACCATATGGTTCCGGATGACTTGGTTTAAGAATTCAATCAAATTATGTCTGTCTCCTTAGACTCAATAGCACCTTTAAAAACAAAACAAAATAAACCCAAGGCACACCTTAATTCTTGGTATACCCCACACTTGAAAACTCTGCGGAAAAATAAAAGGCAATGTGAGATATCCTTGAGGCTACTTCCATCTGAGGAAAATAAAACTAACCTCCATACCATTTCGGCTCTCTACAAAAAGGAAATACTCCAAGCAAAGCGCGAAACTTACAATACTAGAATAGCCCAGGCAAAGTCAAGCATGAAGGAACTCTTTACTATACTTAAAGAGCTTGAAACGCCAATCCCTATACCGGACAATTGCATAAAAGATAAACCTTGATGCTCAGACATACAGCACGCACTAGTCAATAAAGTTATGACTTTACAAATGAAAATTGCCAAGAAAAAAGAGTCACTAATCAGGACATCCACCCCATCTCCCCCCACGGCTGCTACCACTCCTAATAGCCTTGACCACCCCCCACGCTTCAAGTTCACTAAAGTAACTATACTTGATACAGAAAAAATTATCCTATCTCTCAAACCTTCTAACTGTAAGGGAGATCATTGCTCGGCACAACTCATAAAGGATGCCGCTAGAGACCTGGCCCCGTTCATCACTAAACTGATCAACGCCTCATTCTCATCTGGTATAATTCCAGCTAACCCTAAGGAATCGTGGGTGCTCCCACTCCTAAAAAAACAGACATTGGACTCAACTATCTCTACTAACTACCGACCCATCACCACTGTGCCATTCCTACTGAAAATACTAGATAAAATGGCTTACTCACAAATTCAAAAACATCTGGAAACTAACTCATTATTGGGTTCACAAAAGTCTGGCTTTCGGCCACAGCATGGTACCGAAACAGCCTTACTACACTTAAAAGCACAGATTGACGCACTTAGAGACAAGGGGACTCCTGTCCTCCTTCTCTTATTGGATCTTTCCGCGGCATTTGACTTAGTTGACCATGGAGTGCTATGTAGTCACCTTGACACAGCTGCCCATTTCTCAGCGGAAGCTATTGTCTGGATACAATCCTTTCTCAGTAACCGGACTATGAGAGTCTTCTCACCGACTGCAGCTGCTGACCCCATCCCTAACACCTGTGGAGTGCCTCAGGGGTCATGTATCTCACCCACCCTCTACAACATCTTCACTAAGCTCATATTCAATGATCTAGATCATCTGGGTGTCACCTACACTAACAATGCAGATGACACCCAGATCCTCCTACCTCTTTCTAGTGATTACGACAAAGATTTGGCTTTGGTAAATAGGATCTACCTCGTCATCCAGGCATGGATGTCTACCCACGGGCTATGCCTGAATGACGACAAGACTGAGATCATCATCCTAGGCACTACTGCATCCCTCAATAAATTAAGTCCTAATTACTCCACCTTCAACATTGATAACACTATCTCTGTGGCCAAAGAGGTGAAGACTTTAGGATTCTACCTAGATTCGACCCTCTCTCAACAAGAAAGTTAACACGGTGGCCTCGTCCACATCTTATACGTGCAAATTGATTAGAGCTACCAAACCTTTTATATCAAATAGCAGTTGCATCACCCTGGCCCAAGCTCTTAGTTTATCAAAATTGGATTATTCTAGCGCCTTATTCATAGGCGCTAATAAACATATCATCAAGAAGATCCAGACCTTGCAAAACAATGCTCTTAGAGCCGCATTAGGAATTGCCAAACGAGAACACATCTCCATTACTCCATTACTGGCTTTCTACACACTACAAAATTAAGCTGAAGGTTGCGACCTTGACCAACAAATGTTTGAACAATGCTGCACCCAGCTACCTGTCGGAAAGATTCAATAAGGTGGTTTCAACCAGGACCACTAGACTATCTAACACTAATTACCTTGCAGTTCCTAGATTCAAGCTATCAAGAATTGGGGGCTGTAGCTACCCAGTCAAGGCAGCTAAATTGTGGAACTCACTACCTCCTACACTAAGAGTTGACCAGTCTTTCCATAATTTCTGCAAGAGTACCATCAAATGGCTTAAAGACTCAGATTTATAGTTGGTACTTACCACTGTACTACACCATGACTGTAAATATTGACTGTAAATGCTTGTAAATACCTGCCCTCAAACTGTACAGTTTTTCTCTTCATGTTACTCATGTTACTTTGCTATACTTTCACGTTTCCGTATATTGCATCTCCCTATGCTATTCTCACTCTTGTACCATATTCCTCTTTTTGTGTTTAATTGGTTAGTCCTGTAATTTGTCTTGAAACTAAGCTTTGAATTATCTTATGCTTTGCGCCCTGATACCTGAGGGTCTGGTGCGCAATACAATAATAAACAATACAATAAAATATCCGGGGTAAGGGCCACCTTATCCATAATAACCGGCCTAGGGCATTCGGAACGTAACTTGTTCCTGTCCTCCTTGGGTAGCAGTCTTCTGACCCAATGATGTATGAAAGAAGCAACAGCACCAGAAGGGTGCCATTCCGCAGACCTCGGATGTTGGATGAGAGAGGGGTCAAAACACAGTACCCCACTATCATCCAACAACAGACACTTAGTTCCTTGGGATATATCCACAGGGGTCCCCTTCTTCTTACACCTCTTAGGCAGGGAGTCAGAATCCTCCAAAGTATCCAGAGAGGATAAAGGAGTTGAAGTGGCATGAGCCAGAGGTATTGGCTCAGGGATCCCTCCCCCCACCCCCAGTTTACACTTCAGGATCCTACTAGGGGAATTGATTAGAGAGAGGGAACTAGACACAGGACTGAGCTGTCCTTTTAAAAGCTTTGATTTCTCTGCACACTTCTTAGGGGCATGCCCCGCTAAAGAGGGACCCAGGTCAGAACTGGGTTGTAAATCAGAAATTTGACCAATCAGCCTATCCAAATCCGAGGCTAGGGTTGAATTCAGATTAAGCAGGGCAGAGCCCATGGAATCCTGAATGGCTCTAGTAACTGAAGGGGGTCCGCTAGGGAACTCTCCCCCGAAACCCTAACCCCAGAATCTTCCCCAGACCTCTCACTTTTCTTCGAAGGCCTACCTTGGGTACTAGCATCAGCAGAAGGTGGTCCCGCCGACCCCTTGGAGGCAACCATAATTGCAGCATGAAAGAGGACCCAAACAAAACAAAAGAGAAAGTAATGTTTTTCCCCAGAGAACACCAGGGAGCACCTGGAAAGCCAAGCAGGCTGAGGGGAAAAAATAAATAAATGAACAGTATCGGAATGCTGCATGAGGTAGGAATGTGCTTGCACAATATTTCCACCAACACATGAAATGTGGACTCAATCAGGCTTAGCCTGAATGCCAAGCAGGCAGCAAAGCACTTCACAAGAAAGAACTCTTGTTCACCCTAGGATGAGCCTGGAAACCAAGCAGGTCACTATTAGACAATGCGCATCTGTTAAACTGGGGAGGGAGGGTTACCACCCCACACACACGCTCATGGGCCGCGAGCGCTGAGGTCTCAGGGTAATTCACTATTATTTATGCTTGTTTTCGCCAAGCAGGCGAATGTTCACTTCATATAAAATCTTGCTGTACGAGCATAGCCCTTGCTGAGCAGGCAAGCACTAATTGGCAGTGGGCTTATGAGGGGAAAAGTTAAGCGCTGAACGCTGGATGTGCCGCAGTCCTTGCCGAGCAGGCGAGCGTTACATTTGTAGTGGGCGTGTGAGGGGAAATGTTCAGCGTTGAGCACTGGGCGGGCCGGTGGCGAAGCTGCCTCCTCACACTCTTGCTGCCAGCAACTGGGAAGCCCAGAAGGCCGATTTGCCTGAGAGGAAAGTAACTAAACTCAGCGGTCCCGACAATAAATAAAAACAATTGTACTGAAACAAAGTATCACAGTATGAGAACACGTTCCAAACACTGACTAGCAATAAGTACAAGCATGTCAACAAATGTACTTAGCTCATGGCGTCAGCAGCAAAGAAAGAGGAGTTGCTTTTAGAGGAATGGACTTATATGTGGGTGGGTCTCTGCTTATTGGTTACTGGCAGGGATTGACCTAGGCCTCATCTTGGACTGGGATTCCTCCCTTTGGTTCTACTGAAATACTGTGTTTCCAGTTAATTTTGTTGAAACTTTTCTTTGCTGCTATGGTGTCAGTACTAAAGATTGTTTTGCATAATATGAAGCCTCCTGTCTTGACATAGAATCACCACTCTTGCATGCAGTCATGGTGCATAAAGTCACTCAGACACACACCCCACACGTTACAAATATTGAAAAATACTCCATCCGAACACACATGCCACACTTTGTTTTACTTACCTTGCTTTGCACGCTGTTGTTTGATGGCCACACACAAAGTCTGTCCTGCTGTGGAAATGAAAGCTGCAGCTGCCGTTCCATAGGAACTAATGAGGCCTGGAGCGTGTGGCCGAGCTCTTGAAAGTATGCTGAGCAAATGTAACAAGGCGGGCACAGATCTTGCGTTTTCTATTTTTTAATCAGTTTTCTAACGCTTTTTTTCCCAAGTAGACTTTTTAAAAAGCAGACAGAGCACTTTCCTTGTGGCATCCCCACCTAGGCAAGGGATCACCCACACTGCAGGGGGCCCAACCATGCCACTGCACTCAGGACAGAATGGAATACAAGGGAAAGTGATACGGTTAGTGCCCCACCACCAATAGCCAGTTTCCCTAAAGGTCAACTCTCCCCTCTGAAACTATGCAATGACCTCACACATTCTTACATAGAGTTTTCAATTCAAAAGGGATTCTTTGATATTAACGTCTTATGCCCAGCGACCAATATCACTTTTTTCTTCAGTTCGTTTTAGGTCACCATGTGAGATAATCGGAGGAAGAGAGAACCAGCCCCTGCTATAAACATGAAGGTTATTTCTCACAAAAAAGGACTTGGTTTCACGGTTGAACTGATTTTTTTTATTATATGTTTCCATTCTCCTAGAAAAGCCCATGCGATAACACGTGTTTCGGCACACCAGTTGCCTTTTTCAAATCTGGGCATTATTATTGTACAAAACATAAATTGCACACATGTATGTTTTCATTATTCAGGTTGATTTCTGCAAATTTCACGAGTTTAATCCCACCTCGTACTAGGATCTCCTGTCCCTGCGCGTCGGCCTTCGGATCGCCATCCGCAGGGACATACATGTGGAGAGTGTTAACATACAATTAAACAATCTGTTTAAACCTGAAACCAAGTTGTGGCCTTTTTTTGTGAGAAATAACCTTCCATTCTTACGTAGAGGTAATCAGCCTGGACAGTGAAATCATCTGCACTTTAGCATGAAGAATAAGGCACGCAGGAAACACAGCCATGGAGACGGAGTCATACTACAGCGTAAGGGTTTGCATAGCTGCACTCCAAAAGAAGCAAATATTTTCCCTTGATAAGTTAATGCACTCACCCTTTTGTTGCGCAGTGCATGCAGCCTAAATCAACGTTATATTGTATCGCTTTGAACACGAAACATTTTTACATGTTGAAAAAATAGACGCTCTGCACATGCTCACTTTACAATGGATAAAACCAAGAAATCAGGGGTCTTGAATGACGACGGTTCCATTTCAAATAACAGGAACTAAAGTAGTAGGTTAACCAATATTGATTGTGCTAGCAGTGACTTTTCAACCGAATGTTAGGCAAATTCGAGCTCACTGTGCACTACAACCTTCTCAAGAGTTTTTTTAAAATGCCTTATTGTGCAAAACATTGTAAATTAATATTGCAGCTTTGGGTTCCTGGATTTTTAGATCAGCGCTGTATAATGGTGCCATATTTGGTAATAGACAATGCTCAAAATGCCTGTGACGAAATTACTTCTGCCCTGCAGGACCATAATGATGAGTAGTGGCTAAACCCCCTACTCAACCCCACATGTCAACAAACCAAGAGTGACCCGAATCATAAAGGTAAAACAGGCACAGCTAAGAGACATACCTCTTAGCTTTTGTGGAAATGTGGTTCGAGGGAAGGCTATATATACTCTTAGGAGGGATGTGCATGGGATCCAGTTACAAACCAAACAGCAAAGTACAACAGTCCAAACTAAAAGGACTGTCCAATCAAGATATATGTGATATATGTGATACATATGCAGTAGCAACCATGTCGTTACGGTTAAGTTGCTCAATCCATGGGAAGAGCCCTTTTTGGGCGGCTTATAACTTTGCCCCCTTGGACGAACCCTCACACAACTTCGCAAAAAAATGTATATGGCCCTGTCAGATTGATTCTGTGAAGTCTGGTGAGGTTTTCGTCAATGGGGGGCAATTTTATACAGGGGACCCAAAATGTGTGGTTTTTCCCATAGATGCAGTGGAAAAAAATGTGACGGATTTTCACCAAATTTTCAGCAGGAGTGGCGGCTTGGTCCCAAAAGCGTGCTTTTGTAAATTTGGTGTTAACGCATCCAGTAGTTTTTTTTTTAAATTACCAAAAAGTAGTGTCGGGGGGAAATTCTGCCGGGGTCGGCCGGGCCGTCCGCGGACCTCCAGGCAGGGAGGCCCCAACTCCTCCCGTATATCCCAGTTGAGACAGAGTATGAGACACACACAAGGAGCAAGGTGACTCTGCTGTTTATTAGATAAAAACGGCAGGGATGGGTCAAGGAGCGTACGCGTCCGTCCTGACACACACACAATCGTGGGGCTCGCAGGCCCTTTTTACTGCATTATGACGCGCTATTTGCGTCACTTCAGAAAGTTAACAAAAACCTATCGCCACTCTTAATTGGTTGCTCGAGTGGTAGGGTTAGTATAGCACACATATAGAAGACAATGTTAGTGGACAAAGGGTAGTCAGGTGATATATCTGGGTTGTCCCTACAATTAGATACATGAAAATTGTTACATGAAGACTCCTGAGGATTGGTTAATATTACTGACGTCAGAGATAAGAGCCCCATGTTCTGATTGGTGCACCCGTGAGCTTCCCAGCCTGGGACCACCGTTGTTCCCAGCTCTCGGTGTACCTGCGATAGCAACAATGTTTCACTATGGGTACGTGCAGACAATGTGAGGATTTATTCATAGTTGGAAGGCTGACCGCTCCCACTGTCGCAGATGTCCATTGAGCCTTTCAAGTGTATCTGCCTGTGTCTCGTAGCGAGGGATCCAGACGCCTTTTCTCTCCTGGGTTTGGCATCTCGTCAGGTTCGGCTTGGTCACGTGGGGAGGGACCATGTTTGAGGCAGAATTCTGCACAATTAATATTGCTTTTCCACTGTGTGTCTGGTTTAATTTGCAGGTGTGACCTTAACGTTGGTGCGCGGAGTGCGAGGTTGCAACATCGTGCCTTTGATGCTTTGTTCTTGGAATGTGGGTTTGCAACATCGCGACCTTGGCTGGTTGTTTCACCGGGCCCCTTCTGCAGGATCAGCAACCAGACTCTTGCTTTGTTAATGTCCACGGGAGCTCTTGTTTGAGGCCTACTTGGGCCTGGTGCATAAGTGGTCCGTTTGGTGCATAGGTGCTTTAAGTTATAGTAGCATATAGTTCCATGACCAGTATCGTGTCTTCATTATATTTCTTATGGTGGTAACTGGTTTCAGGAGAAGCGTGAGCAAGCTTTGTAGATGAGTTCATGACGCGTCTTGTGTTTCTGCATTCTGAAAGCCTATGTAAAAATAATAAAGATGCACGTCCGTGAATATGCCTGTCGCCTACGTCATAGCACTGAGTATATTCTTCGTGTAGATCGGTGTGGGAATGTCCAATGTGTATATTTGTACAGATGTGCTTCCCGTTGTCTAGGTAGTCATGGCATCTCTAACGACGTGTAGATTTTAGTCTAGTTGGTCCGTGCCGCAGGTGTCGGCATGGCCAATGCGGGCTGTTGGGCAGGCAGATGGACACATCCGTATGTTCCTATACCAGGGTATTTGGTCATCTGGTAAATGGACAAACTCTTCTCGTGGCGGGTGTCTGGGTCGTGACCCTCTAGGCCAAGCGCGAGAGGTGAAGGACGGGAGCCTGGTCTTCCATTCTCCCACTTCAGTCCCCCCTCTGGTCGACTTGTCGACCACAAACATATCCTTCTCGTTATCTCCTCTTACTCGCCATATCTTAGTTATTCCTCCTAGATGTCCATAATGGTTCACATGATCTTCAAATGACCAATACATATATTCACAGGTTCCTCCAGGAGTACAGTATACCCATTTCCCTATGTAACTCCTGGGGTTTCTTGGGTTCTCGATCTTCACTGATGGTGGGTCTAGATGGTTGGTGATGATTTGGGTGCGCAGCTTCTCCCTCTCCTGTATTATCACACCTGTATGTTGGCCGTCATCTGCTGGCATCAGGGGGTGCATTCCCACCATTTCGAGCAACTCGTCAGTGGTGCGTGCCTTCCGGGCCTTCCAAAATCTAATTATGATCAGCGTAGCTCCAGCCAAAATAGTACAACCCACTATTATTTTCAGTCCATCTGACAGCCAGGATGGCATCCATGACCATAATATTGAGAACCAGCTCTTATCCTTTTTTACACCGTTACTTTCATCCATCATTTTGGAGTGCATCTGGGCCAATTGTGAAACTGCTTCAGTCAGTGTACCATTATCAGCATTGTTGGCAGGTATGAACGTGCAGCATGATTGTCCTATCTTTGCACAAACTCCTCCTTCCATTGCTGTGAGAAGGTCCAATACATATCTGTTCTGGAGTGCTACCATTCTTATAGCTCGCAGCTCCTCTTTTATTGCGTTAAACCCATTTACTGTAGAATTGATGGTCATCATTAGTTCCCATCTAGTTATTTGGAACCATTTCGCGTTTGCGTAAGCCTGCAGTCCCGGGTGTATTATTGAGGAGAAGAACATTGCTGCTCTGCTGAATAGTCTGTGTTCGGCGGTATGGAGGTTAGTTCCGTTTCCGACCTTCCCCACAGGTAATTTCCTGTCAGTGGCTCTCCTTGTCTTTTTCTTCTATTTAGGACAGTATCATTGTTGTTGGTCCTGTTCCCTTGCTCCTCCTGAAGTGGTGCAGATCTCTTTTTCCTCTTGTCCCCTTCATCCATTTTGGGAAAGTTCGCCACATTAACATGCTTCTTAGGTACCACTAGTGATGGTACATTGACGTGCACCATTGTGCACACACCATTCCACAGGGGGGGTATGCCTTTTCTCCACAGGCCCAATAATGGTCCATTATTACTGCTGTTCCTGCTCCCCCCTCAGGTAACTCCGTCACACCTGCACAATTGGTGTTATATCCTATGTCCACCTCTCCTTTATGCTGGTAGCATACCTTGGGCGCAGTCAGCGGTAGTATTGTTATTGGGTCTTCATCTGTTTCTACCCACGTGAGCATTGGTACATACTTGATCCACGTCGTCCAACATCGGTGATTGTGGGCCTCGATAGTTGAGATAGTTTCTTTTGTTACCATGTTGCTGCCAATCACTCCTATCTCCCAGCTGTTGTCCAGATACACCTTTCCTGTTATCGTCACCAGCGGCCTCTCCCAACATCCTTGTTTACCCGGAACTTCGGTGGCGTACCAATCACATGGTAGATACTGCAGTGTTACTTTCTTTGTTTCTCCTTTTGCAGGGCCACTTGTTATGTATCTGAATGCTTCTGCATGTAAACTGCTCTTGTGGTAACTCAAATAGGTCTTGAGGAAGTTGTTTTCATATGGATATGAGTCTCGTGTTTTCCATGTCATGTGCACTACCGTCCCTTGAAATCTTCCTTTCGTTTGGAACAGTGCCAAGTATATTATGCATTGTGCTGTCTTTTCATCAATTTCTGTGGCAACAAATGTTCGTGAAGCACTCATGGCGTATGGTATTAATGAGCAAACGTAGCAGCTGTCCTCAGTTGTCTGTTTACCAATGCGGGTCATGTGTTGGTACCATATGTTGTTTGTGACGTGTGCTGAATCTTGTATAAAATTATCAATACCTTTATTGTCTGAGTATGTGCTGCGTTTAACTCTATTTTGCTTGGGTGCAAGGTTACTACTATCACCTGACGTAACACCTGTTGCAGCAGGGGACGGGGGTATATTAGGTTTAGGTGCAGCAATAAAATTAATAGCATAGCTGTACTGCCATACAGAAGCAGCCAAGAACCCGGTGATCATCAAAATCCCTATTACCTTTATTACATATGCTAATCTCACCGGCATTTTGCTCTTACCTTGCTGCAGTCCTGACAGCGTATTCTTGCGACGTTAAAGTTGCCCGCCTGAAAATTCTCAAAATGCTTGTTATTAAATGTTAGTGTTTTGTTTCCTTTAAGCTCTCCCTATCAAATAGTCATTCATCGGCAAGTATGGGCGGAGGTGGGGCATGGAATATTCTATGGCCAAGAGGAATGCTGTGTAGTAGACACGCACCCTTCTCCTTTTTAGGTACGTTGGCCTTTTTATTTCGTATACAAATTGGTGTGACAATTCTTCTGGGTAGTTATCGTCTGGGAGTACCATCTACACCTGGTCAGTGAACTTGTTAGTAAGCTATTTTCTTAACAATACAATACGCAGTTCCTGTATGTGCGAGAGAAAAAGAGAACATTCACGTGTTTACATGTGTATTTGTGAGGCAATGTCTTTCAGGTCAGTTATAACTATACTTGGGGGTCAATGGGCGGGGGGTTTGGGCTCAGATGGCGGAAGTATTTTTACTCCTTGAGCGTGTGACCATGGGGTGGGCAGTATGGGGATCACCCCTTTCTTCGTCAGTTATTGTCTCCGGGGAAGTTGGGTAGTGACACGGTAAGGGAACAATTGGGTCGTTGTCTGTGGTAGAACTTCCTTCCTCTGTCGGGGATGTTGTTGCTGCTCTTCCACTGGACCTGTCGTTGGCGCTGGGGCGGGTCTGTAGTTTGTAGATCTTTACATCATGTAAGTGGTTCCAGGCACGCTTGTCTTTTAGTTTTACTGCTCTTGTTGATATGTCCTGATGGGGGCCAGTGAACCTCTTATCGTTCCACTTTCTATTGAAATTGCGAAGTAGCACGTGGTCACCTTTGGCAAGTTTGCACAAGTTCTCCTTTTCCAATTCGGTACTGGCGCCTTCTTCTTGATTGCTCGTAGACCCGCCCCGTGTGCGCTCGAGCTGCTGAGACACAAACACAACACTAGTAATCAAAGAAGACACATATTGATACATTTCATCACCTAACACACTTGCTGAACTTTCGTGGTCAGTGAATGCCCTTGACGTTGGCGTTAGGGGAAGGCGCATTTGACATCCAGTAACCACCTCGTGAGGGGTGAGGTGGTGGTCGGACCCTGGCCTATTCCTCAATTCAAATAGGGCTAATGGAAGTCAATACAACCAGCTTTTCTTTGTTGCTTGTTGTATTTTTGCAATTGCCTCCTTCAATAGGCCATTCAGGCGTTCACATACACCGTTAGCCTGTGGGTGGTATGCACATGCAAATTTATGTTTTATGCTCAGCAAGGATGTGATATGCTGGAACATTTCGTTTGCGAAATGTGGGCCGTTGTCTGACCTTAACACCTCGCACACTCCCCACCTGGGGAAGACCTCCCTTACTAGGAATTTGGCTGCTCTAAATGCATCTGGGTGTGAACAGGGCCCTGCTTCAATCCATCTAGAGAATGGACACACTACTACAATCATATACCTATTACCTTGACATATGTTGATCATTTCAACATAGTCAATGTGAAGGTGCCGAAAAGGTCCCTCTGGCCGGGGTATGGTACCTCTTATCACCTTTAGGGTATGACCGGCCGTAAACTGCTGACATGTGAGACAATTGCTGATAAAATTTGACACATGAGAATTTAACTCGGGACAGAACCAATCTTCTCTAATTCGTGCTGCAATTATTTCCTTGCCTGTATGGGCTGGGTGATGTAATTGGCTCAGGGCGGTGTTTAAAAGTGCCAACGGTATTACAACTTTCCCAGTGCCACCCTGGCGCCATAATGCGTCGGTTGGTGACATTGTACATCCTCTTTTTACCCATATTTCTTTTTCGGCCATTGGTGCAGCCGCTTGTAGCTCCATAATCTGTGTGGCTGGAAAATGGGTGTACCCTTCTCTTATCAACATCTCCCTAGCCATTCCCCTCCCTCTCCCTCTCTGTGAGTCTGTGGGGTTCCATATCTCACCAAAGTATGCAGCATATTTCGCATGTGCGTCTGCTGCTGCATTCCCTTTTGAGACGTGATCTTCACCATTGGTGTGTATGGTGCATTTTACTAGGGCTAGTTCTTGGGGGTCCTTTATTACTTCAATTAGTTCAGCCAATAAGAGGGCATGTTGCACTGGAGTGCCATCAGCTCTCCTAAACCCTCTTCTTCTCCATTTTGATAGCCCTGAGTGGACAGTGGATGTAACATATGCACTGTCGGAATATATGGTTACTCGTTTGTCAAAACTTTCCTTCAATGCCAATATTAGTGCAACCAGTTCCGCGGCTTGAGCAGAATAATGCTGTGGTAATTGTACACATTTCATAGCCACACACACCGGCGCCTCCATCATTTTAACCACTGCTGCCCCAGTCCTCCTTATCCCATCTCCTTGATCAATAGTTGATGACCCATCAATAAACAAAAGCTCACCTCCCTCTAGTGCGTTTTCTTCAACTTTTCTAGTACCCGAGTACATTTCAGTTATTTGGGTGCAGTCATGGGCATAATCTCCCTCCTCAATTACTTCTGCTAGGAACCTTGCAGGGTTAACCGTGCTACATCTAACAATTGCTAGTTCAGCTCTAGACAAGATGATCTCATAACCTGATGCCCTTTGCGGTGTTAGTGTGGACTTAGGTTTATTCAATATTGCAAATAGTGCATGTTCCACAAACAGTGTAGTTGGACACCCCATGGTTATTGCTGATGCTTTTTCCACTGCAAAAGCAGCTGCAGCGAGACCTTGTTCGCAAGGGAAGTGGCCTAACATCACAGGGTCTAAGTGACCGCTGTAAAATGCTACTGGTTTATAGCCCATGCTCGTTTTTTGGGCCAATACTGCCTTCATCACTGCTGAGTCGCAATGTGAAAATATAAAGAATCGTCGCTCATAGTCTGGGGATGCCAGTACCGGAGCAGTTGAAATTGCGTCTTTCAATTCATCAAATGCCTCCCTCATTTCCATAGTCCACCTCAACTTTTTCTCCCCTTTATTTGCTTCTCTCAAACCCTCAAGCAGGGGTCCTATGTATGAACTGTAATCAAATACCCATGCTGTACTACCTTGTACCCTTTTTCAGCCAATATCGTCAACATTTTTAAGGCGTCCTCTCTACAGTTACTCTGCAGTTTGCAAATGGTGCCCCATCATGCGATGTGTTTGTTATTGTTACCCCATGGAATCCCGCTCTCTTCCAAATGTCATCCGCTCTATCCCCTAATATTGATATTAACAGGCCTTTTACATCTCCTACTGCCAGTTTCTGTCCTGCGGTGTGTTTTTCCATTTCATATATCCACTTACCCGCACCTCCACTTAGTGATGGGAGCCTACATTTTATATTTTCCTTATCCGTATGCTTCCAAGGGACGTACTGTGGTCTAACCCCTCCTCTCTCCAACAGTGGCATTAAGTTGTGTCTTGTGTCACCCTTTATGTTCCACAATATCGAGTCTTCACACCCCTCCTCTTCTTCCGGTTCCTTTACCTCTTCAATTCCGTCCTTGTTACCCCTGCTCCTAACTCCTTCTCCATCCTTTCCCCTTTCGTCATTTCCTGTAGTTAATGTGGGCGTGTTTATTTGTCTGTCTTGCCTGCGACTAGGGAGGTCGCTAAGCCGACATGCATAGGGTGTCAGTTCGTCCATGAAGGGCGCGAGCTTTATTCTGCGCAGCGAGCGTGCGGTGGTTGAGCATGTAGGGTGCGATGGGGGAGGGCGTGATGGAGATGGGGATGGTGTGTTTTCATGGGTTTGTCTTTCCACTAGTCCTTTCACTCCCTCCTCACTTCTCTCCAAGTCCTCCCTTCTCCTACTGATCCATGGCGAGTCTATGTTTGTTCGAGTGAGGTATAGCTTATCTAAGCTTTCCCTTTCACTCTTTCTTCCTTCTCTCTCCACTCCTTCTTCCCCCTCACTGCAAAAATCATTCATAAATGGCACCCCCCACTCTGCCTTTTTCCCTTTTATTGTTACTGTCTCTAAGTCTATTAGGTCTATTTCTCCTTTTCCTTTGTTATCAACCGCTCCCCCTAGTGCTGATGTTGTTGCTACTTCTCTACTTCTATATACATCCCCCCATCTTTCACTCTCCCTTCTCTTTCCCCTTCGCTTTTCTCCTCCATCTCCCTACTATTTTCCTCCCTCTTCCTTTTCAATTCCTCCATCACTTCGTTGCTCATCTGTTCCAATATTCTTTCATCCTCTTTCTTCCTTTCCCATTTCACTCTTTCTCTCTCTACTATACTTTCTATTATTTTCCCCTCTTCATATTTCTTAGCTGTCTCTGATAGTACCCTCCTCTTCCATATTGCCATTTCCTTTTCTCTTTCTTCTTCCTCCTTCTTCTTCTCTCTCAACACTACTCTTGATACCCTGTCTGCTGCTGCTTTTACCCTTTCAGCTTCTCTCCTTTGCTCCTCATTTTGTTCCCTTAATTTTTCCAATTTGTTCTTACCTTCTTTCCTTTTCCTCACTCTCTCTTTTTCCTCCCTCTCAAGCTGTTTGATCAGTTCATTCTGCTCATCCCTTAGCTTTGCTAATCTTTCCTCTAAAATCTCTTCCTTTTGCCGTAATAGCTCCTCCCCCCTCATTTCACTCTCTCTTGCACTATCCTCGTCTGTTCTCTTTACTACCTCCCTCTCTTCTCCAGTTAGTGAACCTCGTAATTTTAATAATATCTGTGCAGCTACCCACTCATCATGTCCTATCTCTACAGTCTGCTCTTCTCCAATCCTCCCCTCCCCCACTGCCATCTTCCTATGAGCCACATATGGTGGAGGGCTGTATGCCGGGTTCGAGTATCCTTCAGCCGCCCTTAACTGTCCTTCTATTTCTCCTAATTCTCTTAAAGGGTACAACCCTCCTCCCTCCGTTTTCACTCCCGGTGTTATGGGTATCTCGTTGTTTGGCTCCTTTTTTATGTCGTCTGATTTAACAATCTTTTCTCCTCCCTCTCCTCCGTTCCCCGTATTCTTTGTGCTTTCACGCCCCTGTTTCCCATCCTCTCCTTCTTTCTTAATCTCCTTTTCTTCCGGTGTTTCCCCCATAGTGAACATTCCATTTGGTCCCGGTCGGGACCCCTGGAACATCCTCCATAAGTTAAACACCTCCACATGGTTTGCCAACTTCTTCCCCTTGTATGTATTGTGCAGATGGTTTAGCAGTGAATGTTGGGCATATGGGTCGAAACTCCCATTAGGTGGCCATGGTGTTAACATTTTGTTATCCGTCCCCTGGGTCCACTCTATACTGTACTTAATTAATTTCTCCCTATGGGGTGGCAGTGTGGTGCATATGTGTTGTAATGGTGTAGTGAGGGTGTTCCCCCACCCTCCCGACCCTGTCCCGTATGACATAGTGACGCTCCACTTGTTATCCTTCCCTTCACTAGTAGTTTACAATATACAACCTTATATTGTTTACCTGGCCCCGTAAGTATGGGGACTTACGACAATCTGTTATGTATGGTTTTACATTTGTCGATTCCCTTCTTTTACTACACCCTTACGGCCCCCTGTGGCCGAAGCGCACGCAGCCCCCTGCGGCTGCGTACCCTTTACGACGCTCTTATACAGTCGTCCTGTTTCCCCGTTCTCCTCCCCCTGTTACACTTGCCGTGGCCGGCGTCCTCCGTGCGCAGCCACGCCCCTTTCCCCTTCTCCTTTTCCCGATCCACTCGTTTATCGTTTATCTCCGCGCCCGCTCCCTTATCACATTTCTCTTCCCCACCACTCCCAAAACCAAACTTCCTTGTGTTCGCGCTATCCTATTAAATCCCTACTGGTGACGTCACCGATCTCTTCGAGCTAGTGGTACATTCTTATTATGTTCTTTTAAGTTCAAAATACACTTGCAACCTACCCCCGCTAACCCTACAGCTGTCTTCCTGTCACTCCTGGAACAAGGTAATCAAATCAATAATATAATCGGACTGCGCACGCTGCGTCGCCTCGCGTGTGATACGCCCCTCAACAGGAGGGCTTAACCAGCCAATTATCTTCCGTATTGGGCAACTAGTTAACTAGCCACCGTCTACAGGGAATCGTCATCTACCTATCGAGTTTCTTGCTCGAACAATAGGGATCCTCGTCTACTCATTGATCAATAAATGCCAAATCGTAGGAAACCACACACACCCCCACCCTTACACGTAGTCACGACTTAGGCCAATCAGTGCCTTACGAGCGGCCGCACGTGATGTTTTCGTGCTCCGCCCTCCCTCTTCCGCGTAACGTAGCCGACTGCTCTCGCGCTCGTTTCGCTACCATTCATTCCATTGGCAACACTAAGTTGTTAGACCTTCGCCGCGCATCTGTACAACACCTCCCTTATTTACTTCCTCCCCCCTCCCTCACAATTTCGCATTGCTTGTTGTGCGTGTCATGCTCACCAAGTTCTCTCGATGCAGGGCCGCTCGACTGCGTGCATCCCTCCAAGCGGCTCGCCACCTCCCCTCGTCTGGACCACGTCTGGACACTCGCCAACCGCGGGCGGGATACTTCTCAACCGGCTCCCGAGGGCCAATATCCGGATTGCGCTGTCCGGTCTTCTCGCAGCTCCGCGATGGTCCTGTAGTCCTCAGAAGGGGGCAACGGCAGAGGGGGCCGCGCCGCCGGGCCTCCTCGCAACGGGAGTGCCTGGAAAAAGTAAAAATAGAAGGTCGAAGTAAAAAATAAAAAGTCGATCTTAAACAGATCTCAGCAGTGCCTCCAACTTGTCGGGGGGGAAATTCTGCCGGAGTCGGCCGGGCCGTCCGCGGACCTCCAGGCAGGGAGGCCCCAACTCCTTCCGTATATCCCAGTTGAGACAGAGTATGAGACACACACAAGGAGCAAGGTGACTCTGCTGTTTATTAGATAAAAACGGCAGGGATGGGTCAAGGAGCGTACGCGTCCGTCCTGACACACCCACAATCGTGGGGCTCGCAGGCCCTTTTTACTGCATTATGACGCGCTATTTGCGTCACTTCAGAAAGTTAACAAAAAACCTATTGCCACTCTTAATTGGTTGCTCGAGTGGTAGGGTTAGTATAGCACACGTATAGAGGACAATGTTAGTGGACAAAGGGTAGTCAGGTGATATATCTGGGTTGTCCCTACAATTAGATACATGAAAATTGTTACATGAAGACTCCTGAGGATTGGTTAATATTACTGACGTCAGAGATAAGAGCCCCATGTTCTGATTGGTGCACCCGTGAGCTTCCCAGCCTGGGACCACCGTTGTTCCCAGCGCTCGGTGGACCTGCAATAGCAACAATGTTTCACTATGGGTACGTGCAGACAATGTGAGGATTTATTCATAGTTGGAAGGCTGACCGCTCCCACTGTCGCAGATGTCCATTGAGCCTTTCAAGTGTATCTGCCTGTGTCTCGTAGCGAGGGATCCAGACGCCTTTTCTCTCCTGGGTTTGGCATCTCGTCAGGTTCGGCTTGGTCACGTGGGGAGGGACCGTGTTTGAGGCAGAATTCTGCACAATTAATATTGCTTTTCCACTGTGTATTTGGTTTAATTTGCAGGTGTGACCTTAACGTTGGTGCGCGGAGTGCGAGGTTGCAACATCATGCCTTTGATGCTTTGTTCTTGGAATGTGGGTTTGCAACATCGCGACCTTGGCTGGTTGTTTCACCGGGCCCCTTCTGCAGGATCAGCAACCAGACTCTTGCTTTGTTAATGTCCACGGGAGCTCTTGTTTGAGGCCTACTTGGGCCTGGTGCATAAGTGGTCCGTTTGGTGCATAGGTGCTTTAAGTTATAGTAGCATATAGTTCCATGACCAGTATCGTGTCTTCATTATATTTCTTATGGTGGTAACTGGTTTCAGGAGAAACGTGAGCAAGCTTTGTAGATGAGTTCATGACGCGTCTTGCGTTTCTGCATTCTGAAAGCCTATGTAAAAATAATAAAGATGCACGTCCGTGAATATGCCTGTCGCCTACGTCATAGCACTGAGTATATTCTTCGTGTAGATCGGTGTGGGAATGTCCAATGTGTATATTTGTACAGATG
The DNA here is from genome assembly GCF_040938575.1 of Ambystoma mexicanum. Classification (NCBI taxonomy): domain Eukaryota; kingdom Metazoa; phylum Chordata; class Amphibia; order Caudata; family Ambystomatidae; genus Ambystoma; species Ambystoma mexicanum. The sequence goes on from NC_090933.1 coordinate 606,097,945, forward strand.
TGCTTCCCGTTGTCTAGGTCGTCATGGCATCTCTAACGACGTGTAGATTTTAGTCTAGTTGGTCCGTGCCGCAGGTGTCGGCATGGCCAGTGCGGGCTGTTGGGCAGGCAGATGGACACATCCGTATATTCCTATACCAGGGTATTTGGTCATCTGGTAAATGGACAAACTCTTCTCGTGGCGGGTGTCTGGGTCATGACCCTCTAGGCCAAGCGCGAGAGGTGAAGGACGGGAGCCTGGTCTTCCATTCTCCCACTTCAGTAGGTGACCTTTTGGTAACAAGCATGCAATAGATGGGATGCAGAATAACTCTGAGACCAAATAATCAAACTAACTCAGGAAGATGGCAGTGTTGTATGTTTTAATATCAATTGTCTAAAACAGGGAGTTACCAACAGAAATCAACAGACCTTCGCTCGAGCTCTCATACATTTCATAAAAATCACATTTATATAGCAAAAATTAATCATATGTGACGTCATACTACGTGGCAAATATAAGAAACCTATGAGGGATTGTGATACGCTCAAGGGGAACATCTAAGTATACTTTCTATAAGGGGTTGGGTTATGATTGGGTCTCTACTGTCAGGTGGACATTTTATGCCTACCTCTAGTGCAAGTCATCAACTTTATTAAGTACACAGTATATCACTGGCTTTCAAACTATAAGGCCCTTCATTATATGGCCTGCTACAATTGGTTGGCACACTCATGCCATGTCTGAAACATTCGGTTCACTCAGCAGCACGTGAGCTCGTACCCAGGTGCCAGGAGATGGACTCGACTTTACCTCCCCACCCAATTAGCCCAATGTCTCTCATCAACCATGCCTCTGCCATGAAGATTTTCTTTGAACCTGCCCTTGCAATGTATTCTTGTCTCTGGGAATATAAGGGAGTGCGAGCATGCACTATTGTCGTTCTAGAACTCCTCGCCCAACTCTATTTCCATCCTTGGCTCAAGTGACAAGAGACCACGATTTGGACCATTTTGCTGCAGTCAATTGTCTTCAATGAATAAAACGTGCCACTCTTGGTGTTCTTTCTTTTCACCTTAACAAGGAATGATTCATCTTTGCATGTTTGCCATCTTCAAGAATAGATAACCAGTCTTGGCTGCTTCAGCCTTGACACTAGGCCAAACAGCTTTGCCATTCATTTTCACAATCTCAGCTAATTCTTACTGTGACAGAACCCTCAATCTTCTTTCTCCATGTGTCTCAGCTCCCTAAAATGATGACACCAATGTCCAGCTTCTATATAATGGCGGCTCTGCCTGCAGTCTGTTCACTACATATAGCCAGCTTCTATGATCACATCTGGCGCAATTCGCCCACCAACGACAACAAAGCCAAGCTAACCCAAGCTACAAAACATTACAAGTCAGAAATTATCAACACTAAAAAAAATGTATTCAATGACAGAATCACCAATGCCAAATCGAATACCAAGGAACTTTTTGCCATCCTCCGGGAAATGGAATCCCCATCCAACCAACTGACACGATCCCAAAGGACAAGATATGGTGCACTAATATACAGAATGCCCTATCAAACAAAATCTCCACCCTCCAACTTAAAATAATGAATAAAAAAGACACCCTCTCTCTTACTGATCAACAAGCGCCTCTAGTAACTGAACATACTACTATCCCCCCTTTTAGCTTCAAACCCATCTCCATCATAGACACTGAAAAGGCTATCCTCTCACTGAAGCCCTCTAACTGTAAGGGCGACAGCTGCCCAGCTCAAATAATAAAGGACGCTCCCAGAGACTTAGCCCCTTTCATCTCGAAGCTTATCAACTCATCCTTCAAATCCAACACAGTGCCAGCCAACTTAAAAGAATCCTGGGTCCTCCCCCTTCTCAAAAAACAAACCCTCGATCCATCCATCCCGACTAACTATAGGCCTATCACCACGGTACCCTTCCTACTAAAAATTATCGACAAAGTAGCCTATCTCCAAATTCAAGAGTACCTAAAGATAATGATCTACTAGGCTCGCGCCAATCGGGCTTCCGCCCTCTCCATGGCACGGAAACAGCCCTGATAGATCTTAAAACTAAAATGGAGGAATTTAAGGATAATGGGAAAACAGCGCTGCTACTTTTACTGGACTTGTCAGCAGCTTTTGATCTGGTGGACCATGCAGTCTTATGCAACCACCTCAAGCTGGCTGCCAACTTCACAGGAGATGCTATAGCATGGGTCCACTCCTTTCTAGCCAACCGGACCATGAGAGTGTTCTCCTCATCCACCTGTGCCGATCCCATCCAAATCACATGTGGAGTCCCACGGGGCTCCTGTGTCTCACCCACTATGTACAATATCTTCACCAAGCCATTGTTCGACAAGTTGGACAGACTGGGCGTCACCTACACTAATTACGCAGATGACACCCAGATCCTCGTACCCCTTTCGGGCAACTACGAAGTGGACTTGGCTCTGGTGAATAAAATTTACATCCTCATTCAAGCATGGATGGCCACACATGGCCTCTGCCTGAACGACGATAAAACTGAAATCCTGCTCCTCGGCTCAGACCACAACTTATCCAAACTCACCCCGGACTATGCCTCATTAACATTGATAACAATACTATTAAGGTTATGCGCGAGGTCAAAACGCTGGGTTTTTACCTCGACTCAGCTCTCACCCTCAAAAAGCAAGTGAACTCCCTTGCCTCCTCAACCACCCATACGTGTAAACTCATCCGCCCCGCCAGACCCTTCCTGTCCAGTGCCAACTGCCTCACCTTGGCCAATGCCCTTGTCATGTCCAGACTGGACTATTGCAATGCCTTATACTCTGGTGCTAACAAGTCGGTCACTGACAAACTCCAGAGATTACAAAATAACGCTCTTAGAGCAGCTCTGAACATCCCACGCAGAGAACATATCTCCAAACACCGGACAGAAGCCCATTGGCTAAAGATAAAGGACAGAATCCTACTTAAAACTATTTCCCTCACCTCTAAATGCCTCAACAATCAAGCACCCCCCTACCTAGCGGAAAGAATCAATTGGAGACCCTCTCACCGACTGACGAGATCTGCCAACACCTTCCTACTGGAAGTCCCTAGATTCAAACTTACCACAGCGGGTGGTGCGAGCTTCCCAGTTAGAGCTGCACAATCATGGAACACACTCCCATCCGACCTTAGATGCCCTTTACCTTACACAAGTTTCAGATCCTACGTTCTCAAATGGCTGCACAGCAATGACATGCAACGATCCTCACCCTAGCGGAAACGGCACAACCTGTTAAAATGTTATTCTTATGCGCTTAACCCTTATTAATCTATATGCATTGTATCACCTATTGTAAGTGACCACTGTTTTTCTGTAATTAGCCTGTGTCAGGCATTGTAACTAAGTTTCGAGTCCTCTTGTACTGCTGCGCCCAGATGCACACGGGCTCGGAGCGCATTACCAAATAAATAAACAAACAAACAAACAAACAAACTTAGTCTACGTGCTTTGCTGCATCTGTACAGTTATTAAACAGCTTGTATTTTCTTCAGTGCTTTTCATATGTGCACTCTTTTCTTCGCATATGAAAGTTCAGTCGATTCTTTTTTTTGTCATCAGTTTCTATAAGGATCATGCTTCTTCTTCAGTCAGTCTTCTCAGCGTGTCAAACTCGCTTCTTGTGACATCACTAACTCCTATTCTTGCTCTTTTTCATATTCCGTCAGGGATTTCCTCCATTAGATTGTCATCTCTTCAAAAGTGCATCTTGTTAATCTGCATTTTTATGGTAAGAATAAGCTTATCCATTCATTCATTAATGTAAAATCTGTTTAGCAATATAGTTTGTTCTGACCTATCATGGATCAACATTTGCTGAGAGCCATGCAGGAAGATATACTTCTTATTATCTATATCAAATTCTAGATTTCTAAGCGCTAAATGTGGTCTGTTTGTGTCCATTATGAATCAGGCTTTGCTGAGTACACAAGGAAATGTCTTCATGATAAATGCTGAACGCAGCTGAACACAGTGTAGAGATGTTATTATAACAGCGTGTCTGTTGGCAGACAGTCAGCTATTCTTTAGCACAGAGAAACATCCTTGATTGCCTTAACTGCGGAGATTGCATGACAAATGTTTTTGTTTACGGCAGAGTTAAGATGTCTTGTATGAAATACAAGAATGTTCGCAATATGCCTTGCTTTATTTCAATAGGTGCCGTACAATACCTGCTATGAAAAATGTATGCATGTAGGCAAAAGCAAGTTGGTGTCCCCGAAATGCTTCTACGCATGTAATGTACATCAATGCCTCTATGTATAAACAGTGGATTTCTGTTCAGTAGATAAGGGAGTGGGGTAGTGAGTGCTAGTGTGTGGTGTGTAATAGTGCTAGAGTGTTAGTGCTAGGGGCCTTGGCTTGTTAGTGAGCAGCTGACTTCCCCTGACATGCCTTATAAACTGTGTTCACTTTAATGTGTATCTCTGTGCCTCTTGTGATCTTATTTTGTTTCCATAGTATATCATTTTGTGACTTACAAATGGCGCCCAAGAAGGAACTCTTCCAAGGATGATCAAGGACAGCGTTTGGAACAGAGTTCCAGGGATCCCTGCCAAGTAGAACAAAGTTCCTAGCAGTTGCTACTCCTGATCCACGTGTCAGCTAAACGATCATCTCTGACGAGGGTTTTGAACCGGTGAGCTGTGATGTTTTTTTGCATCTTTTGAATGAAGATCACCAGGCACGGAAATCGAGTTTTTGTTTGATGGGAAATAGCGTTGCCTCTCTTTGATATTAGGTGAGCTTGCTCCAAGTTGTTTATTTGAAAAAAATATATGCATATATTTTGCCAGGCTAGAATAATTTTGATGAGAAAAAACCCACTGGGTTAGAGAATTAAATAATAATGACCCCTACCTTAGTGAACTAAGAGCAATACAGGGGAGATTGAGGAGTATATTGGACAAATGGGATGTGGTCCCAAAGTCAGTACACCAGTCAGTTAAAAAGAATGCGAAGATATGGGTCACCCAGGATCAGAAGATACATAGGGCACCCTCATTTCTGATACATACCGGGTCACAGAAATGCTCCATTGACAGCTCATTGGTTCCAGATATTGCCCTGTCAGGGCAACAGAAGGTTTCTGTAGGGTTTACAGGTACACCAGAAATGTGCCCAGTGTCTCAGCCAGTACCCAACACTGTTGGCCCATTTACAGGTAAATGCCACTTTTTGCTAACATCCAATTGTGGAGAGAACATATTGGGATTGAATATGTTGAAATAAATGTACACAATGATTCATTGCAGCACTAATGGTGTATCAATGTCCCAGTAGAAGCATTTTTACTCACAGTATTTAGCATTACCTTCTCGTTTGGGGAGGAAAGGTGTAATTAAGGAAATATCTGACAGTACTTGTTACAGCACCATTATGCCAGTTTATAAAAAGGGTGACAATGTTTGCCCTATCGTTTTGCAATTTATTTAAAGGCAATTGACAAAAAAGTGGTGTCTCAATTTTCAATTGTCTCTGACATTATGATTCCTGCTCAAGGAACACACTTTTCTGTGATTGATGCATTTACATTTACTTGCATACCACAAGGATACACTTAGAGTACTAGCATTTACAGTAAGGCTCTTAAGGAACAGGTAAATATTACAGTTGCCACAATACGGCACATTGTTACTAATTGCAGCAGACTCCTGAGAGGTATGCCAGAAGGGCACTATTAGCTTACTAAAGGATCTTGCAAATATAGGTCACAATGTTTCTTTGAGAGAGTACCAAACTTGTCAACATCAGGTCGTCTATGTAGGGTACCTCTTGTTAAAGGAGGGTAGGAGCATTGCTCTTGAGAAAGTACATGTTGTATCAGCATTGCAATGGGATGCTCACTGTCAGAACGCTTTTGTCATACTAAAAAGAGTTTTGTGTTGCGCTCCAATCTTGGGGATTTCTAATTATGTCAAAAGGATTGTCGTGTTTGTATATCTAAAAGATGGATGTGCTTTAGCAGTACTAAGTCAGGAATATTGTCGGATAGATAGACCATGGGAATATATTTCCTTCATGATGGGTCCTGTTGCTTATGTGCTACCTGAATGTCTTAGAGCAGTAGCTACAGCCACTGCATCATGCAAACAAAGTGAAGGCATGGTTTTGGGCCACTTCTTAACCATGGTGCCTTACTCAGTTGAGATGTTGGTTATAGACAGATGTCACATCAGCTCGAATTATGAACTTACTCTGTTCACAGCAAACATTAGGATCACAAGATGTAACCTATTGAGCACAGCTGAGTTACTACTTCTCACTGAGCAAAATGATGGGAATGAGGACCACCATGATTGTGTGTACACTACTGAACAAGAGAGCAAGGAAAGAATAGATTTGTTTGACAGACCGTTGTCACTTCCTGAACCAACACACAGTAAATTGGAATGGCCTGGAACCCATCTCCTAGCACTGTTGTCTCTGACACAGACTAGAACAGGTCTCACCTTTTATAAAATTGTGAAGGGCAGTGTTTATGCAGTATAATGCAAGAATTAATGGCTTTGCCTTGTTTGAAAACAGTTTACCCATATCTGCCATACCTGATACTGCACTTTCCTTTGGTTTCTTGAGATACATCTGATGTGGGAAGACTGCCTACTGATTGACATACAGACTGGCCTACAGCTGAACACCCAAGCCAAGCTATCGCAGCATTGTGGAATGCGTAATGCCTCAGAGTGCCGAGCATGAGAACAGCTCCACCTGAGAAGTACACAGTCAGGCTGCTGCTGGCTCGAATCCCAGAGTGCAAGATGCTCATAGAAACTGCCTGCAATTAAGAGATGTATTTCCCTGCTGTTCTTCAAAATGTACATGTTTATCAAACGTACATTATACAAGCTGCTTGCAAGAAAAGACACTGTTTACGGGGAACTGCTTTTGTGGTGAGTGGTGGCAGCTCATTTGCAGATGAGGAGTAAATTGCACATGAGATAGGTTAGTGGGAGCGCGGGTGGCAGTGCACTGCAGATGGAAAACAGTAGTTGGGTGAATGAAGGTGCTGTGGGTCTGTGGAAGGATTACACTATTGGGTGTATGATCGAAGGAGCAGCCCATAGGCTGTAGGGCACGCACTGAGGAGCATAGGGCGGCATCATACACACCTCAGTAAGGCATGTTTCAGCAGTCTGCATCCGGTACAGGGTGGTGCTTGCAAAGTGCAGTGTGTGCTGATTGGTTGCAGTAGCATTGGTGCTGCAAACTGATTGTGGGTAGGTTGGCAATGACGAAGTACTTTGTGCATGGCTGTGCGGAGAGGTGGTGGAGGATGTGGTATGTTTGTGCATTCTGGTGACCTACGTTCGTGATTTCATGTTTTATTATGTGGGGGAGTTGGGGTGAAGTGCTGCTACTTACATTTGGTACATTTGTGCAAAATGGTAGCTGCCCATGGGGCTATCATGTTAACTGTTGGCATTTGCTGCTGTGTAGCACCATGTCGGTGTACAGGTTGTGTAAGTGATTTCAACCCGGCACTCCACCTAAGTCAATGCCTAGTGTGTGATGCACAGTTGGAACCCTTAATTATATATTTTTGTCTATAAGTTCTTTTATTTCTGAATGATGTGCCCTTATATCACGCCCCTCTCATTGAATCCCCCCGGTCTCACTGAACCAGGAAGCAGGCTGTTTTGCAAAGTTAAAAAGATTTATTTTATGAATTTAAACTATATATATGTATCACACTATTAATATTTATACAATGATCACCATTGGGGTGATGTCACAACAATCAACAATCTCTTTAATCAGAAGGAGTATGGATAAGAAAAATAATGCAGCATAGAATAATACTTGATATGGGTTCAATCAAATGCAATGTCACTTTTTCCCCCGTACACTACTCAATTCCCCCCAATCTGCAGTATGAAGAGATGGAAGGTTAGAACACAGGTTTCAGGAATAAACACTCAATAAATTCAGTTTTAATCCCAATTCCCCCCAGCAAGCAGAGAGAGATAGGAATGATTTCAAAACAGTTCATATGCTTTTGAATGTGGCTTGGAAATGAATGGGAAAAACACTGAAAAATGGATTTAATTCTCTAAATTGGATTCAAAACTAGTGGGGGCCGCTTGGTATAGTTTCAGGTAAACACTAGCAATGATAATTGAATACCTAGCAGATTGGAAACTGAATTCTGAGGTCGGATGCAAAGAATTGCTGTTTTACACGTGATGAAATTTAGCCAAACGAAAAATTTGCGGCAACTTTTTCCGCATGCGAGAAAAGCGATTGCGGGAAAACTATAAGGAGTTGAAATGTTGGAAGTTACGAAGGTTTTAGTAGAGGTGCATTTTTCTACGAAGAGTCAAGATTTTCAAATGAAAGATGCGCTTTTGAATATTACAAACAAGGATTTTCTTTACACTAGGGAGGCTATGAAGATACAAGATACCCAACGGGACAGCCAAGAGATCAGCAAGTCCTCTGTTCTGACTTTTGCCCGCCGAGACACTTGTCTTTCTTCAGCAAATATATTAGCGCAAAGATGATATTATCACTACAATTATCAAAGGACTATATGGATGAGGGAAAGATTCAGGAAAACAAGAGAGCGGTTCTACAATGCAGTTCTGGATAGGATAGAATGGTTTGGATAAGATTACTTAAGGATAAGATACTGGCTATGGACAATTCTATGCTATAATACTCACAACTATGGTTTGGAATAGGCCCATCAAAGATCTGGTCAAAGGTTTTGGACTGGGATTCTGCTAGCCCACCGGACAGGATTCAGGCACTCGGTTCTGCACTCAGCACGGCACTCGGGACACTGCACGGCCTCTGGACTGGATCTGACGGGTTGGTTCTGAGTTGCAGCTTTCAGGTTACAGCTCTGCTCTACTGGTTTGGATCTCTGGCTTCCAGCAAGAGTTCTTTGCAAGAAAGCAGAAACAGCACATCTCGGCTGTTCTATTTGGTGTTGTTCCCCTTGGAAGTCTGGGGTAAATCAGGTTTCAAGATTTTAAAGGCCAGCTGAGAATGGTTCAGCTTTGGAATTTGGGCCTCTCTGCTTTCAAAGTTCTGGAGTCTTGGATATGGGTTTCTCCCTCAGAGCGCTTTGCCAGTAAATCAGTTGATGGATGAATTTGTGTGTCTCTCTAGGTCCTAAACTGTCCCTATTTATGTATTTCCCTAAGGGGTAGGTAGGCTAAATTACACTAAGCACACCCTCTAGGAATCCTATTGGTTAGGGTCTGTCCTCTCTCTTTATTTGAGAAGGAACACATGGTTTCATTATGAGGCGGTGTTTTACAATCCAGGGAGTACCTCCTCTTTGTTTCTGTACAGCATATCTATTTTTCACATAAATCATATTTACAATACAACCAAATTGCTAACAATACATATTTACATCACAAATTTAGTAGCGCACGTATCCGTCCGAGTCCCATCTTGGTGAGAGCTTTAGTTCCAATTTTACAATTGTTCCCTCTTTGGTTGGTGTCAGATCTGTCCACATTTTTCTACATATATGCGCATGACATCTGAGCATAATTCTGTGAAGTTTCATATTTCTAGCATTATAAATTTCTACAACATCAACATTTCGGTAGTCCTGTCTCTGAACATCGCATAGAGTTCAGAGTAGTTTCAAACTGTGAGCAGAATTTTCATGTCAGCAACCTATTTTTTACAGATTTTTACAAATTTTGCACAGTTCTCTGTGAGTCTTTTTCAAAAAGATATTTTCTTGGGTTAAGATACACAAATCTGTCTGGTCCCGCCCCCATGTTTTGCTGGGCTAAGAGCAATCCAGGCCTCTCTTCCTGCTGGCCGGGGCTTCTGTTGACACTTGAATTTGCATTCCCGTTCAGTCCAGGAAGCCTATTGTCTCTCCTCAGAGAAGCAGAGCAAAATCCCCTCCTCCTTTCATTAGCATCTAACTGAGACTTCCTGGGCAGAGAGCGAAAGGGAAGGCACCTTTGTTTGGGGCAAACTGTGAAATGTGCTTTGAAGTTCTCTGGCTGGTATCAGTTCACTTTAAAATACTTTGTTTAAAATTGTGTTTTCTAAATAAACTTTACATTTTCAACAAATATACACACAGATCTCTTTTTCCAGTCTTTTTAACACATAGGGCCTCATTACATGGTAGGCGGTAACCATGGCGCTATTAGCGCCATGGTTGCCGCCGGTATTTTACTGTGTCCGCCTTGGTGGATGGCGGAATTACCGCCCTACTCCAAGGTGAGCGGGGGCGGTAATTCCCCATTCACCAAGGCTCTTCCCATTCCCATTTTTGCCCCCATAGGGCATAATGGGAATGAGTAAGGTGCTAATTATGGTACCGCAAATTGCGGTACCGTAATTAGCTCCGAGGTCCCTTTGCGGCACCCAACTTTAACGGCTGGTAAAACCAGCCGTTAAAGTCGGGTCCCGCAAAGGGAACTCGTTGTAAGGTGGTAGGGGTTTACCGGTACCGGTGCCCTTACCGGTACCGGTAAACCCCTACCGCCTACCGTGTAATGAGGCCCATAGAGATTGAATAGTAGCAACCTATATTTCTTTTGATGGCAAGTCTCTTCTTTTCCACAATTTGATCGTAATGTACCAGTTTAAACTAACAGTATAAGTAAATGACAGCTTTGAATCATGCAGGCGGTGGTACTGCGCCCATATTCTGACAGATTTTCCCAGGCAAGCACCTTTTTGAATGTGGATATTTTTGTGATGAATTGTGCTTCTCCTGACGTTGTGCTTATGGGGATTCTTTAAATAAGGTGATGGTTAACACCCAACAAGGATGTTGGATCTTTTCTGATATTTGGAGAACCATTATTTTGCAATTTCAACAGCCAAGAAAAAACGGATTTTAAAGCACTTGTGGGTTTTCCTGGCAATGCAGCACTGCCTTTTCATGTAGTTCCATTTCTCTCTGTGGGCAGCCCAATGACAGGTTTTGACAGTGTGGTCTCCTGTTCTACCACTGACACATGCAAAATAGATTTGCGGCCTATTTTTCCGGTTTCCCTGCACACTTCTGAAAGAATTGTAGCGCGCATAGGGCTTTTTGGCAGCCATTCTGTTGTTTCTGATAAAAGAAGCACAAATTGATTTTGCAGGACAGTGCCTAGTGGGTCAGAACATCCCACAGTTGGGTAGGAGTGTTGGTGGCAGTGCTGTCTATGTGCATTGTCGCAGAAGTTGACATGGAGAACATGCATGGTGACATTACGTTGCCGTGAGTGTGTTCAAGGCCTAGACCATTGGATGCATGACCCAAGGCCGTAGGCCATAGGCCATGCATTCAAGAGCCTAGGCCTTGAGGACACGCACGCCAGTAATGCATTTTTCAATGTTCATGAGTAAAAGGGTGGTGGCATGTAAGGAATGGGTGTGGAGCCCATTTCAGTCATTATAGGCCCCTGTTGCAAGTAGATTGTGGGTTGGTTGGGAGTGGTTATAACCTAAGGGGCACTGTAGGTACAGTGTACAGGGTGAAGCCATAACAGGCTAATGTTTTAACACAAAGGAGGAGGGCAACACACAACTGAATGTAGTTCAAGAAAGGCAGTGGGGAAATCCCATACAGGCAAAAAAGTATATAGCGCTAAGGGACAGTGACCAACGAAATGCAGGGTCGATGTAGAAGACAGAAGGATAGATGGAAAACAACTTCCTGTCCCTGTCGAGTCCCAAGAGTTTAGGAAAGCTTTCCTTAGAGAGTGCTGGTGTAACGCTTACAAAAAAGGGGACAGTAAAAGAAGGCAAAGAGAAGCCATTTTTCAAAAACCGTAACAACTTTCAGGTTGTTAGACTCCTGTATGGGAGGTCTAGGCCTGTTTACAGGATAGTAAAGTATTATGTACCCATAGTAGACAGTCCAGAGCTGATGTTGTTTTCTCAGTCCAAGGTGTAAACTCTATTTTTATACCTGTTCGCTGTTGCCTTTGCCCACATTCCTTTGTGAGGCTTTCAGTGACCTGGGTCATAAAGGAGCCTAACAACCTGAAAGTTGTTACGTTTTTTCAAAAATGGCTTCTCTTTGCCTTCTTTGCATAGTGCATATGTGCATAGTGGTAGTTGGCGATATGCTGACATGCATTGTTAAATTACAGTGGGGGGAATGTTTGCAAGTAGCAGCCCCACTGGAGCAATGCAGGTTTGGCAGTGTATGCAGCACAGAGTTGGGATCTTTGGGAAATGTGTGAGGAGCACATTGGCAACATGTTACAGCAGGACAAGTGACTTGAAAAGCGTGATTTGTGCATACCATGGTTGTGGTGATAGTTGGAACATGCCACAGCATTTGGTGTGCAGCAGGAGATGGTGCAGTGAGAAGTTGAGTAGTGTGGCCACAGGATGCAGAGCATACGTAATGTGACTATGCAAGTGGGTATGGTTGAAGGGAAGCTTATCTGTGGCTGGTTACTCTGCTGTGTGCACATTTATTGAAGTAGGCTCAATGTTGTGAAGGTGGTGTTCATAGGCTGCCAGTGACACAATAGAAGTGCTGCTACCTACATGTGGTACGTTTGTGCAATATGGTAGCTGTCCACATGGCCGTCATGTTAACTTTTGCCATTTGCTGCTGCGTAGCGCCATGGCAGTGTACAGGTTGGGTAGGAGTGTTGGTGGCAGTGGTGTCTATGTAGATTGTCGCAGAAACTGACATGGAGACATGCATGGTGGCATTACGTTGGCATAAGTGTGTTCAAGGTCTAGACTATTGGATGCATGCCCAAAGGCTGTAGGCCGTAGGCCATGCATTCAAGAGCCTAGGTCTTGAGGACACTCACGCCAATAATGCATTTTTCAATGTGCATGATTTAGAGGGTGGTGACATGTAAGGAATGGGTGTGGAGCCCATTTCAGCCATTATAGGCCCCTGTTGCAAATAGATTGTGGGTAGGTTGGCAGTGGTACAATAGTTTGTGCATGGTAGTTGGTACACCCATGTATGTGATTGAAAGTGTACAGGGTTGCCGGAGAGAGTGTCTTATTTGTACATTATGGTAACTGTTGCAATTTGTTACTCCATACCTCCATGTCAGTGCTCTCTGGTTGGAGTTGCTGTAGAGAAAAGTCACGCTGTGTAGGCACTGGGTGCAATGCTTGTGCCAGTGGTGCATATGTGCATAGTGGTAGTGGGAGATATGCTGACATTGTTCAATTACAGTGGGGGGAATGTGTGCAAGGAGAAGACCCACTGGAGCAATGCAGGTTTGGCAGTGCAAGCGGCACAGGGTGGTGATGTTTGGAAAATGTGTGTGAAGCACATTGTCAACATGCTACAGCAGACCAAGTGAGTTGCAAAGCGTGAATTGTACATTCTATGGTTGTGGTGATAGTTAGAACATGCCACAGTATTTGGTGTGTGGCAGGAGATGGTGCAGTGAGAAGTTGGGTAGCGTGGCCACAGGGTGCTGTGCATACGTAATGTGACTATGGAAGTGGTTCTGGTTGAAGGGCATCTTATATGTGGTTGGTTACTCTGCTGTGTGCAAATTTATTGAAGTAGGCCCAATGTTGTGAAGGTGGTGTGCATAGGTTGGCAGTGACACAAAAGTATGTGATCGGTAGTGCATAGGAGTGGTGCAGGCTGCACTATGGTTGTGGCTTCTGCATAGGTTTTCATGCATAGGTGTTGTATGGCTTGAGGGAGATGGGTAGAAATGGCGCTACGTATGTAACATTTGTGCATAATTTTGGATGCCCACATGGTCGCTTGCTTGAATCTACAGTGTTGCGATGGATGTGGAAATGGTTGCCATGTTGTCTGCATTCCTAAAGGTGTGCTGGGGGCATGTTAGGATGTTTGTGGATGCTGCAATACTGCCTTCTTTACCAGACATTTCTGGTGGAGGGGCTTTGCAAACAAACGGAACGTGTACTGAGAGTGTTGAACGGTAAAAAAGGAGAGGTGTACAGAAATGACAGTATGCAGTGCAGAGGTTTTGTATGCGATTGGTGCATGCATGTTTTGAAATGTGACAGCACCCAATTTGGGGAGTGCTGCAAAAAGTGACCATGCAAAGGGAAGAAGTATTGGCACAGCTTTATGGGCCGTGGCCCTCATTGTAGATGGGAAAGCGCACGTGCGCATCCTCCCACTGTGAGCAGGGTAGAAATGGAAATGGAATTGTGGGAAATAGACAATTAGGAGTTTAGGGCGTGGTTCATAGGAAGGGGCGTTACCATTTCATCACAATACTGTGTCGTGAGGGTGGTCGACATGGCAAGATGGACTGTGCTTATCGTCAGTGATATTTTTGTGCGCCATCTGCACAGGTGTTGCATGCAAAGAGGCGTTGCTGGTAATTTCGGGTTGGAAGGAGTGGATGCTTTCTGGGTCTGTCAGGGTGACTGCAGTTTCGGCGGGATTGTTCGCCTTTGCAGATATGTGGCGTCCGTCACGTACATGGACTGTGTCGTGGTGCACTATGGAAGTGCACTTTTGGGTTACATGTTGTGTGGATGATTAATCCGTCTACTGATGAGGTTGCTGACAGCACTGATGCATATTTTCCCTACTGCCAAGATGGTTTTCTCACGCATCACACCAAGAGAAGTGTGGGTCCATGACGGTGTAATTTGTCCCCAGCCAGTGGTCGGAAGGTGTGTTATAAACAGATTTATGTGTCGGTTTATGCTGGCATGTTCTCCACTCACTATGAGATCATGAGATTGCAAAATATGCAGTGGTTCCGAAGAAATGGCATTTATTTGATCGCCATTGGCAATGCTATTTTCTTCCGCAAGAAGCATTGACCAGAATGTTGTAAAAATGCAAGGACAGGTGAGAGCTGCCAGGGGGCACACAGGCAATTGCAGCCTGAGCACAGTGCTCCCGCTTTGCTAAGGGGTAAAGGGATTTGAGCCCCCCTTAAAGTGCCCTCGGGAGTAAGAAGTGAACGATGGGAGAGGTGAAGCCACGGGGCACCCCTGGGTGAAATTCTGGACTTTGCCGGTCCCGGAGTGACAGCGATTGAGGCACTCTTGGGCAGGGCCGGCGGCAGCAGAGGTTGTGGGTTGTGCCTCGGAGACGCAACCTGGCAGGCGAGGGCTGCGGGCGGTGAACATCAGGAGGAAGCCTGTGGTCGGAGAGGTGAGCGAGCAGGGGGGGCAGAGGGGACTCGCTGGATGCCCCCAAGGTGCACGTGCCTTTGTGCCCCCCCATTAGTGGAGAGGATACCAGCGGGCGGGCAGCCCAAGGGTGGAGAAACCAGTGACCGGCACTCGGAGGCGGGCGGGAGGATCGGAGGTGGATGCCGCTGGGGCAGTGCGGCTGGTGCCGGGGCGGTCCTGATCCCCCCACTCCAGAAGAGGAGAAATACAACCGGAAGGCAGAATGGGTGCAAGGGCCCTCCCAGGCAGCGAGGGAGCATCGGGCCGGCCTGCTCCCCGCCCCCACCCACAACATCGGGAGAGGTCGGCTGAAAGGAGAGGCTAAGGCGAGCGGAGAAGGGGAGAAGTGCCTCCTCTGAGGGGGTGTCAAGGGGCCCCCTGCTCTGGAGTAAACACGGGTTGATACAGCCCAGGGGAGGGGGATTGCTCTAAAGTAGTGGCCCTCACTGCAAACAAGGAGGCAGATCCGAGGGGTGGAGAGGGTGTCTGCTTGGTGTCTACCTCCCGGTTTGGATCGGAACAAAGGGATCTCCACGGCCGCACACATCCAAGGGGCCACGGATAGGAAAAGAGGGGGTCTTAAGAGAAAGGACCCCTCAGCTCGGAGAAAAGACTGAGGAGAGAGGTGGGCCCACGCCATCCCCCCCATTGCAAGCAAAGCCATTCTGGAGTCACTGGTCTGGATCGCGGCTCTGCAGCTCAGGACGGCGGAGCACATCGGCTGACATCACCTGTAACAGAGGCCACTGTAAGATGACAGCTACAACCCCAAGCTCCCCTCAGGGTGCATAGCCCCCACTTCCTTTAACACTCATCATAAAAGCGCAGGCGGACTCTGGCGGGAAGCCAGCGAAGGGGTCCAGCAAGACACACCGGAGAGCCTGTCCTTGTAGTCAAAGGGGGAGGAGACCCTGGGACTGCGGGCAGGGAGGACTACCGGGGTCAGACCCAGGGGTGAGCAGTGGTCCCGCGGACTCCCCCACAGGGACACTATGGTATAAAGGGTCTGCCGGGGGAGGGCACCGCCTCTCTAAAATTCAGGGGTCATGCATTGCAACCAGCCCATGCTCCCCACCTCTAGAGGTGCTGGCCTGGGGCCCGTGTCTGATCCCCATCAGAAAGCCTCATGAATTGGAAGGATACCCTTCAAGGATACCGCTTTGAAAAGGCTGAAGGTGCCCAGAAAAGTCTGACCTGTACGGAGGGAGGGGCCTTGCAGGGTGCCTTCCCGATGGAGTCTTCAGCAATGGAGAGGGGCTTTGCCTCCATCCTCCAAGAAATAAGGGACATGAGATCGGAAATTGGCCAGATGCTGGAAAAGATTTACCAGAGGGTGGATAAGGTAGAGGATAGACTACTCCAGCTCGAGACCAATCAATCCACATCCACAGCTTTGGAAGGTCAAATCGAAGTGAGGTTCGCGGCGCTGGAAAAGAAAGATGAGGAGAGATCGAGACAGCGGGACAATTTTGAGAAAAGGGAAAGGAGGAACAACTTACATTTATTTGGTGTCCCGGAAGCGGATGGGGATACGGAAAGGGGCATAGGCTGAGTGGTGAGAGACATAAATCTCCTCTTCGTAAATTAACTTACCACGGAACCTACAATTGATAGGGCGCACAGGGCTGGTGGCAGATCGGGGGGCCCCCGTTCCATCCTGGTGCATTTTCACTATTACACCGAAAAAGTAAAGGTGCTCGATGAAGCCAGGAAAGCCAGAGAGATCACATATAATGATTCAAAAATAACTATCTTCCAGGACCTCTCTGCGTATACACTGGCCAGACAGAGAATGTGCCGCCCCCTGACCCAGTTCCTGAGGGGAAAAGGTGTCCGCTACAGATGGGGCTACCCCTTCTCCTTGTCTTATGAATATTTGGGGCAGAAAGTAATCTTAGTGACGGAAGGAGACATAAGAGGTGCAATTCAAGATTATGTGGAGGACCCGAACGCTAGAAGGGGTCCCGTGGGGATGGCAGTGGCAGGGGCAGGTGGTTCAGAGGTGGAGTGAAAAGCAGAAAGAAGTTGTCTGGCTCCAGAAAATATAAGAAACTGAACACGCCCTCCCCACCACGGGATCGAGGGTGTAATAGCCCAGAAGGATGATGTCAACGATGCTCTGGTCACTACAGGGGCCAGGAAGGAGGTTGTGAGGAACGTTCTAAAGGCCTCGGTCCTTAGGTTCAACTGTCATAATGAAGGAAGGGAAGGGGCTGCTGACCGGGGGCGGCAGGGGGGGCTCAATGATAATTCTTTAATTCTGATCATGCCTGGCGATTGGTGGGCATGCTGGTGGTCCAGATACACACAAGCACTGGTGAAACTGACTGGCTGGGTGCTGGGGAAGGGGTGAGGGGGGTCAAAGAGAGTTGGAGGTCATATTGTGGGGGGATGGGGAAGAGGGGATGGGTAAATTGTGGTCAAAGTTGGAGACTACTTGGGGGATGGTCTTGTTTAATGTTGGGGGAGGGAGGAGTGGGATGGGGGTGTTGGTGAAGATCTCGAAAACAATAGTAAGGTTGAGACTCTGAGGAGACGGGCCAGGAGGAGTGTGGCTTTAGATAATGGCTGACTACCCAATGTCGCTGGAGGTGGGCTCTCTAAACTTTAGGGGTCTGAACACCCCCACTAAAAGATCTTTGTTACTGATATAATTCCATAGAGCGAAACTGGACCTCCTTCTTTTGCAACAGACTCACTGGGCAAGGGGGGCAGAACCCAAGTGGGGGGGGCATCGCGGAGATTATAAGCACCTCTTGGAAACCCAAGAAAATAGGTGTGGCCATTCTATTGGCTAAGGACGTGGGCTTTAGCACAGCAGCTAAGTTGTTGAACCCAGAGGGGCGATATTTGATGGTGAGGGGTGCTCTTCAGAGGGCCCCATTGACGCTGGTGGCGGTTTATGGTCCCAATGTTAACCAAGCCCAATTCTGGGAAGAGGTGAAGGACAAACTCCAATTATTTGTGCAAGGCACAGTGATAGTGGGGGGGGACTTTAACATGGTCTTGGACCCCGAGAGAGATAGGAAGAGACTGGGGCCCCAATCTACCCGGTCATCCGATGAACTTATGTCACAAAGATTTCTCCAAATTAACCAAGAACTGGGCTTGGTGGACTCCCTGTTGAATCCGGGGACCGTTAACTTCCTGTATACTTACTATTCCAAATTACATCAATCCTTGTCTAGGATTGACTATATTCTTTTAGATGGATCACTGCGTCCGTACGTGGTAGACCATAAGATGGAGCCTGTCCCATGGTCGGATCACAACTAGGTCCGGGTTTCTGTGAAGGGGGAATGGAATGGTACCAGGAGGGGCCATTGGAAGTGTAATGACTCCCTGTTGAAAGATCAGGTGGTGGCACAAACAGTTTTGGATGATAAAGTAGAGATTTTTGATCTTAATGACAACGGGGATTCAGCGCACAGGTAGCATGGGACGCATTCAAGGCGACCATCAAGGCTGCTCTCATTAAAATAGGAGCCCAAAAGAAAAGAGAGAGGGAATCCCAGGAGAAGATTTTAAGGGAAAAAAATAGCCCATTTGCAAGCGGGGGTTCTCCTCGACGCCCTCTAGACTCGGACAGGGTATCTGCTTTGGAGAGATATAGGCTGCAGTTGAAGGACCTCTTGTTAACCAAAACGGAGAAGAGCCTCCTGATGCTCAAACAAAAATATTATGAGAAGGGGGATAGAGCCGACAAAATATTAGCGTAGAAATTGAGGGAAGCACAGAAAAGTAGGATGGTTAAAGCTGTAGTCACTGAATGAGGGAACTTAAATACGATACTGGTGGCACTGGAGGGACTTTTAGACAGTACTGTAAAAAACTGTACCAATCTGAATATGAAGGGGACGTTGCCCAAATAGATGCATTTTTACAATCTATCCCAATTCCAGCCTTTGGGGGGGAAGCGTCAGAAGTGATGGAGACTTCAATTACGGAAGAGGAGGTGGAGCGGGCGATAAAGGAGATGAAATCTGAGACTTCTCCGGGGGAGGATGGTTTCTCTGTTAAATTCTACAAGACGTACTGGTCCACTCTCGCGCAGTATTTGGTGAGAGTGTTTAACGGGTTTCTGGAAGGGGACATTCTCCAAGACACGATGATGGGGGCCATTATAGAATTCTTGCCTAAGGAAGGTAAGGACCCAACCAAATGCTCCTCGTACCGGCCGATATCGCTCTTTAATATTGACGTAACGATCCTGGCGAAGGTTGTAGCGAAAAGGATGGAGGGGATCATGCCCACACTGGTCCATAGTGACCAGGTGGGTTTCATTAGGGGTCGTCAGGGAGCCCAAGAAGCTGGCCTGGACTCAACTCTGCTTTCAATCGACTCTGAGAAAGCATTTGACCGGGTCGAATGGAAATATATGACACGTCTTCTCCATAAGATGGGCTTCGGGTCCAACATTAGAAGATGGGTGGCCGATTTGTATAGGGCCCCAACAGCCACGGTGCAGGTGAATGGTGAGCTGTCGGCCCCATTTCCCCTTTCACGGGGTACGAGGCAGGGGTGCCCCTTGTCCCCCTTGGTTTACGCTTTATCAATGGATCCCCTCGAAATAGCAGTGAGAATCCATACAGGCATGAACGGAATAAAAAGGGGGAAGTGGAATTTAAACTCTTTATTCGCGGACAACATCTTGGCCTACCTGGTGGACCCGCGCCTTGTCAAGGGTTTTGACCCACGTTGAATCAATAGACTGGGTAGATGTGGGGATGAGCTGTCGCTGCCCATTATTCTATCCCAGAACAAACTAAATCACTAGACTGGGTGGATGTGGGGATGAGCTATCGCCGCCCACATTCACGCCAGAATCCAGGAGAACTGCGCAGTTGGCACAAGACCACTCCAAAGATACAACCTTCTTATGGGGGGTTCCACATCACCACTCTACTGTAAGGATGCCATCAAAACAATGTTAAGCAAGGGTCCTATACTATCAAGCAAAAGACCACTCTATTGAAATGCAGTAATTCAAGACAGATCCCAACAATGGGTGCAATACCGGTACTCACCACTATCCGAAAGCCGGCGTTTTAAAACCACCAGACTTTTGTGTAAAACTGAACAAATGAACCGAAACCAGGCCAAAGAAAGACTTGCTAAGAGGTGGATACAATGTAAAACTAGATTCTGAAATGACTTGAAGGAAGTAATTATTAAATGGATATATAAAAAAGAGCTGCATGTAAGTTGGATTTGAATGTAGAAAACTGGGAACTAAAGTGACATTTAGCTGAATTCTGCCTGACAACTACCCCTGACAGGAGTTGAACTGGCTCAACAACTCTTCCCAGGCCTGGCTGCATCCTGCTGGCCCCACCAAAAGGAGATGACACCTCTCTGATTGGATTAAGGGAGGGGTACCTGCAGACTGCAGGAGGTTGAACAAAGCCCTGTCCTGGGCTCAGGCAAATGTTATATTGGGGGGGGTCGTAAAATGTTTTCCTCTTGGGAGAAACTGGGAGGGGCAGTGCCTGTGAGAGCCAGCTGAGCTTGGGGGAAGTGGATAAACCAGTTATTCCACCATGTGATGTGGGAAGCCACACCCCTTTTTGACCAGGGCCTAATTTTAAAAAGATGGATAATTCATAGTATGGACCTGTCAAAATTATATAAATAATATCATTATTCTTGGGATTTTTCTGTGCACATTTTAAGAGGTGTTGGGACCCTGTGGTATGTTCTAGGGAGTGGTAGCAGAAATAAGGTTGTCACTCCAAATGTCTGCATGTTAAAAATCTGACACTTTATCATCTGAAACCCATATCCCTGGTGCACATTTGTGTAAAATCTGGAAAGGTTTAGATGTCGTTATCTGGATGAAAAGGGGAGAATTCTGTCATCAGTGGACACGACATCATACAAAGACAGGGATCGGATGGTTTGGTGCTACAGAAAATATGTTAACTGGACCTATAAAATTAGAAAAATGGTACATAGATAAATATGTATTTGGGTCAGAAATAGATTTGTGTGCAATTTGACAAGGGGAGCTTTCTCTGACCATAAAACCTACAGCATCACTCTGACTCACATTTCCTTCCCCCAATCAAGAGAGAGAGGAGGAATTGGCCAATGATAAGTGAGAGGGGCAGGTTTAGTTATGACCAGGCACACACCCATTTTCAAAACACATAAAAAGGGCCACTGAAACCCAGGTAGGGGATTCACTTTCCACGTTCTTGCGGGACGCTTTGCCGGGAGACTCCAGACTTCAAATCCATCAACCTCCAGAGACCAGAGATCCAGAGAGACCAGAGATCCAGAGAGACCAGAGATCCAGAGAGACCAGAACTGTGCAGTGCTGAGAGCAGAACCAGAGACCAGACCACTGTTCAGAACCACCTACCGGAAGTCCCGTCCAACCTGACCAGACCTTGACGGCTTATTTCAAAAATATAGTGTGAGTACTCACTGTGCAAAACCAATGTCTTAGTTTAAAATAATCTAATCCCAACTATTTTAGCCTATTAGAACTTCCTCCTAGAATCGTGTCATTCTGTCATCTTTAAAACTGAAAACTGTCATCTGTCATTTTGAACTTTTAAAATTTCAAATCCGAAAAACTACTTTCACAAAACCGTCCATATCTCTGGAATCGTTTGTGCTAGGAATGAGATTTAACTTTCATCTTAAAGCTAAGATTCTAGGCTTTCCAATGAACATAGAAACGACTTCCTATCCCTTATAATGCCTCCCTAATTCCGCTCGATGCACGCGATTAAATTTGCCGCGATTTGACATTTTGCACAATTTCAGCCACGTGTAAAAATCAGCAGCTCCTTGCTTTCCTTTGCTAAAATTCGTTTTAACCTGCTAGTTACTCATAGGGCATTGCTAAAGTGAGCCTGAACTAATATAAACTAGATATCACCCACCCTGAACCTCTAGAGGGAATTAAAAGCATTTTTAGCACATTTCTTACTTCATTGTCATCACATTCACAGCATTTTGGGCCTGTGTTTCAAACTTCTACCTGTTTCCTCTAAGCTTGCTGGGGGGGGGACTGAATTTCGTATTGTATTTGATTGCATTCCTGAGAACTGTGTGCTCCTGTTTCCATCTCCATCCATTTCTTACATTGCATAGGGGGGTGGGGGGGGGGGTGAATTGCCAGAGAAAAAGTGATTATCTTATCTTTTGCTAAAACCATATCAAGTATTTCTGTACTGCATTTTATTCCTCATTGCTTTTCCCTTGAAACCATAAAAGTATTTTTGCTACCTTATCCATCCTATACTAACTCCTGTAGGGTATTTTGTGGAGATTTGGGGCCTGACGGTATTTTCTTACCGCCGAAAAATAACAATCACTCCTTGTATTCAGATTGGGCCATGTACAACAATAATACAGTGGACATGCATTATTTCAGCACCCAGACATGCATATTTGGTATGCGTGGTTGGTATGCGTGGTTGGTGGTATTTTGGTGAGCATAATTCCCTTGTTTTATTTGTGGCCCTTGTATGGACAGTTGTGAGTGACTGTTTGTAGCATAGCTCGTTGGAGGTACATGAGCCAACAGGAAGAGGGACTCTCTGGACATAGTTCCCTACCGTATATAAGGTAGTGGAAATTACCACAAAATTACCACATATAGCTCTCTGTCGTAAATAAGTCAGTGAGATCGCCCATGGTGGCACACTAACACTAACACTGAAATTGTGGTATTCCTGAAATGTAGGTCTGAGGTCTCTCTAGTGATTACACGAAAAATCTAAGCAAAGATAAGGGATTCTGGACATTGGGGCCACATGTAAATCAGTTAAACCACAATCATAAGCATCTTTTGCAAATACATCCTTAAACTCCATAAATATCTCCCTCAGATTGTCCCTCTCTTCATTGCTTTCACACGCATTCGCTAAGGAGATCTGTTCTTCTACCATTTTGGAAAATTCTGGAAAATCTTCTGGTAAGGGAATCTCGGCGCTTTCCTCTAACTGTGTGGCTGTGTCTTTTTGTAAAGCTGCCACTTTTAAATATTTTGGCATATCAGCTTCCACTTCAATGGGCTGATTTTCTGTTTCATTTTCATTTAAATTAAATATTATGCAATCCTCTTGATGGCAGCACACTGTCTCATTTGAATCATAAGGATACACAGAATGAATTTTAAATATTCCTTTGGGCTGAGAGTCCAGGTGTTCTGGTAACTCACCCTTGGCATCTACATACTTTTCAGGAATATTTCCAATCACCATGTTATTTAAATCTGCCGTATAATGTGATTTTTGTATGGCCATTCCTAATGGGGAGTTTTCCTCTAAATGAATATCCTGACAACCTTTATTATTTACCATAATTTTTACAGATCCTTCACCAATATCTACCAATGGAATGTATTCATAATCCAGGCCTTGCTGTTTTATGGATTCATTCAGGCATACAAATGCATCAGAGCCTTTCATCTGCTGTCCATTTTTGCATTTCAGTGTTATTGCAAACTGTTTTGTAAATGCAGGAATAATAGTATCTTTCCTCATTTGTAATTCGATTGCATAAGGAACCAGTTGTGCACAATGATAAGCCCTTCTTTTGTCTTCAAATTCAGGTGCCGGACCACCTAGGCGTGACCATATTTTTTGATTAAGGAAATCTAACACCATACACATTCTGTGCATGACGTCATTTCCCATGTATAATTCATTTTGTGCTCCACTCACTATCCATACATTATGGTAAATTGTTTTCTGCCCAATGCTAATTTTAAGCATGCATCTGCCTGCAATTCGGTTTTCAAAGTCTGGACTGTCCAAGCCAGAAACATATTGGTTTTTAATCCTAAATCTCGGGATTTCTTCCCTTTCCATTATTATTTGCAACAATTTCTCATTAATGAAACTCCTTTCATGTTCAAGCGCTAAAGTGGCTTTTATTGTTTTAAAATAGTCATTTATACCAACATGAACCCATGGTTGCTCATCTCCCATGTGTATTTCTGCCAGAGTGGTAATGTGTTTTTCTGAATCTGTTTTAGGAGCAATATGCTGTTTGTATGTTTTCTCTTTTAAATAAAAACGTAATGTGTGCTCATCTATGGCAGTCTGCCAATTTTTCCTTGGGTCCAAGTATATTTGTACAGGTAGTTTTTCATTGTCGCTCTGCATTTTGTCTTGACACATTAATATAACAGTGACACTAGGTATGCAGCTATTCTGGAGATATACCTCCACAGCATCATTTGTTTTGGCAACGGTGTGACATTCATTTATATTGCTGTTTTGTGATTTTAGTTTCTTAGGCCTCAATGGTTTTTTGGTTAAGGACCACAACACTCCATTCACCCCATCTATTAGAGGAGATAATCTTTTCAGACAATCTGTCCCCATCAGAAATTGAATTTCACAAATAGATGTGATCAATACCTCTTGTTTCATTCTGTGCTTTCCTATTTTTATGTCAACCTCAGTTACACCTATGATGGGCACCTCCTCTCCATTAAAGTTATGCACTGGGCCTTGATTTTCCTTCACTGTGATCTGACTCTGTGGGGGTCTCCCTTCATTGATACTCTTTACCAGCTCCTTGGACATAATTGTGGCCTGTGCGCCAGTGTCAATCATAGCAAAGGTGTGGCATTTTTCTTCTACAGTGATGGGTGCATAATATCTGTCCTCAACTTCCTCTAATACACATAAGAAATGTGAATTCTTACTGATTTCAGGGCTCACCTTTCTCAGGTCTTTTTCACTTTTGGCTAAACACATTGGTAAATGGAAAGACATTTTTCCCTCCTTTTTACCTATTTCTGCGCGAGAGATTTTATTCATTTCTCCATGATCAGAGGTTTTTTGGAGTGTGGCCACTGTTCACCCATCCATCTGGGTAACATCAGAGACCACATTACAATCCTCCAACTGAACATGTGTAACAACATCATTCAGCAATTTGTCATTTTTTAATTCTGTGCATTTGTGATCATTTAGTGTGATACCAGCCCTTTCAGCCTCTTCAAAAATATGTGGCTCAAAGAATTCTTCAGGTGATTCACTTGTACCCTCCTTGTGAGTATTTCCTTTTTCTGTCTGTGTTTGGTCATTGTTTTGCTTGCCCAGGGAAGGAGCTATAGCATCCCCACTTACTCCCTGTTCACTGGTATTCCCCATGCATGAGTCATTTTTCTTAAATCTGCCCCTTTGTTCTTTTGAAATTCCTAATGTTTCTTTTTCATTTGTGCAAATCTTTACTGTTTTATTTAGCTCCAGGTTAAACCGTACCTCTTTTTTAGAAGTATTTGTACTTTCTGTCACAAGTTCATTTACTGGCACTTTCATTTTTAATCCATTAGGCATCTCAGAGTCGTTATGCAAAATTATATTAGAGCAATCTGTCATTTTGGCACTGCAGTTATCATGAGTACTTAGTCACTTTTTGGAAGCCCCCCGGTCATTGCTATGGCCATCAGCCCCCTCTTTGGAAGGTTGTTTTTGCCCTGTACAGAGCTTTCCTATTTGCTCAGCTAACATTTTCACTTGGGCCTCAAGGCACTGGAACCTTTCCATCTCTCTAGGATCCTCTTTCTGTGGCCTAGGTCGATATTGGTTGTTTTCCCCCTGATTGGATCTATTCTGATACCTCTCAGGTGATTGATGTCGGTTGGGATGGTTTCTGAACTCTTGATTCATTTGTGGAGGGGAGCGGGTTGCACCCATCCTTTGATTATAGTCCCCTGGTGGGGAATCATTGTACTGGCGTGGATTGTAGTTCACGTTTTGCCTCATGTCCTGTCTCTCAGATTGTGGGTACTGGCCCCTAGGTTGATTTCCATTATCAGTAAATCGATCCACATATCGGGGCCTATACTGATTACCATATATCATGGTGTTGGGATCAAATCTGCTCTGTGTCCCCAATGACTGGTAGGGACCATCATTTCTTTGATCTTGATTTTGTCTCTGGTTATTGTTCATACCTGCCATATCAGGCCGGTATCCTACCCGGGGTCTGTCCCCTAAATACCTAGGGCTGATGTAGCTCTCTCTATTACTAGGATCATGTGATTGGAACATTGGTACAGGAAATGGCGATCTTTGTTGATTACCCCTTTGTTCAGGTGTCACATTATTTTTACCTTGGCTTTGAGCAGACTCAAGGGACATTTTGGCTGACCTGATTTCCATTACTGTGGCTGAGGGTTCTTAAGATTTAGGTCTAGTAACTTTCATTTTATCACTTTCTCTATCCTGACAATAGAGTACCTCATATAGTTTTGTGCTTTGATGTACAATCCATTCAAGGGACTTGTCACGGTCAAATTCACGGACCAATTGGGATATGATGTCTTTCTGTAGCCCATAGAAGTATGCAGTTTTAAACTCATTGGAATTTGAGTCAAAAGATACATCAAAGCGAGAAAATGCTCTTTTTAAGTCTTGTAAAAATTGGCGAGGGGATGTATTAGGTCCAGCAGTAATTGTGTAAGCCACTTTCTTTGCCTCCTGCAATGACTGAAAAGGAGAAAAATGACACCTAATTTATTTTTCAAACTCCAACCATGTCATATTCTGCTGTTCATTTAATCCCCTTATGATGCTGGCCGTCGGGGCATCTAAAGTTAAATGAAAATATTGTCTGTACTGTTCCTTAGGTATCTGGAGTGCTTTAAAAATGTCATGCACCGCTTCTAAGTGATCCTCAATGCAGCATTCACCTCCCTTTTTAAATGGTTTGATCAGGGCTTTAATGGATTTCATTATCTTTATGGGGCTACTTGTTGCAATGCATGGAATTGCACTATTTTGTGATTCAATCCTGTTTTCAGGTGTATGAGATTGGTGGCTGCCCCCAATGGGAGTATCAAATCCCCCAAGGGCGCTGCAACCAAGTTCAGTCACCGGCCCAGTCACTGGAGCACTAGCTCTTTGGGCAGAGCTAGAATTCACCTCCACTCCATTGAATGTGGTACCCTGCCGCCTCTCCTGGGACCTGGGAATGTACATTTGCTGTTCTAAGTCCTTACACTTTTTAAGGAGTCTGTTGGCTTCATCTTGCAAATAGTCTTTTTCACCATTCATCTTATTAATCACCTCCTGCATGTCGCACATTTGCATTTGACATTCATTGAACTCTTTATTTCTCTTGTCTCTTTCTTGAATCATTTTAATCATGTCTTGTTCTGCGCTCTGGAGATCACATTCTTTTTCACAATGTTCTTTTTGTAAAATCTGCATCTCTGAAACAACCTCATCTTTATCCTGTCTAATGTGATCCACTAAGGCTTTTAAGTGTGCCAATTCTTGCTCACTATCTTCAAATTGTTTCTTGCTTTTGGATAACTGAGTATCAAAGTCTCTGTATTTTAATTGCATGTCTTTTTGGCATACATCCAATTCTGCTCTCAACATTTCCTGATTTTTACTTGCCCCATCTAATTCAGTCTTTAACCTGTTAATTAGCTGAGTATCATTCTCTTGCATTCGCAGGGACTTGTTTAAAATAAACCATATTTTGACGCATAGCCGTATTAAACAGTCTTTCTCTGCACTTTTATCGGCTGCATTCAATAATCTTGTAAGGCAGACCTGAATTATGCTGCCTTCTGCAAAAATATTGTCTAGTTTTTCTTTCTGCACCTCACCCTGAATGCGGTTACTCCATTCTAATGTGCTATTCGACGACCAATTCCCATGTGCAAACAACTTTGCCTCTAAATATTGCACTAGATCTGAGAATGTGGTTTCCCTTTGTGACATTCTGAAATTCGTTTTTAGTGGCACACTGCTATTATAAAATGGGTTCCCTTTAATGTGCAAATGGCAGTGTGAGACACGCATGCCACGCCCAGTAGGTACTCTATGATCACTTTCCCGGCCTGCAACGCACCATAAATATGTAGGGTATTTTGTGGAGATTTGGGGCCTGACGGTATTTTCTTACCGCCGAAAAATAACTTAGCAACAATCACTCCTTGTATTCAGATTGGGCCATGTACAACAATAATACAGTGGACATGCATTATTTCAGCACCCAGACATGCATATTTGGTATGCGTGGTTGGTATGCGTGGTTGGTGGTATTTTGGTGAGCATAATTCCCTTGTTTTATTTGTGGCCCCAATGTCCAGAATCCCTTATCTTTGCTTAGATTTTTCGTGTAATCACTAGAGAGACCTCAGACCTACATTTCAGGAATACCACATTTTCAGTGTTAGTGTTAGTGTGCCACCATGGGCGATCTCACTGACTTATTTACGACAGATAGTGGTAATTTCCACTACCTTATATACGGTAGGGAACTATGTCCAGAGAGTCCCTCTTCCCGTTGGCTCATGTACCTCCAACGAGCTATGCTACAAACAGTCACTCACAACTGTCCATACTGAATATGATCATGCACACATCTGTCTTAAAATGACAATTGCACTGTTTAAAAATCTCCCCACATCATCAGCACTGTATTGGTAAATATAAAACACACCACCCGTCTGCTTTCAAATATTTTTCTGTATTATAAAAGTTGCATTTAAACACGATCTCACTCTTTACAGAAATAAATAAAATAGCACAGTAATAGCACTGTCTGTGATACACTGAAAAGAGAGTGGCGGAGAAAAGAACTCAATTGGCAACATTAACATGTGATTAAGGCACAGGAATCTCCTTTCCTACACTGACTGAATATTCTCGTACACACTCAGCTCCCACACTTATGTAATTACCTTATCTGTTCAGCCCAAGTTTTCTTCAGCTGTTCTCTTTCTGAATGTGGCTCCCTTGAAGATTAACCCCAGTGAAAACGAGCGCCTTCCGTTCTCAAACCGGGGTCATTGCCTGGAACTCTCAGCTTTTTCAGCAGAAATGCTCCAACCAGGAAAAAACAGGTCCTTCTCCCAGCTCTCCAAATCTCCACTGTCCTCCCTCTCTCTTCAAACTCCCCCCAGCAAAACCCTAATCACTGCCTCTAGCATGATACTTGCTATGACGCTGCTCCAATCAGAATCAATCATGCCATCTCCTCCCTCTCTACACAATGGCTCATTTTTATAGTAATACTTTGTAACCAACTGATTTCCTGTTCTTTCGAGCCCTTTTGCTTCCTGTAGTTATGTGGACAGAGCAGCAGAGAAAACGAAAAAAAATGAATGTGCGTTTAAAAGTTCACTTTCAGAGTAGGCCTATTTCTGCAGTGGAGACACATTTTTATTAGTGGGTTATGTTAAATGAATTTTATTAGTCAGGTTGTTTATTAATAATGTTAGTTATTAATTTTCAAATGTGTCTCTTGCACCATAGGTATTTCAGGTGAAAAGTATTGTGCATTTTTGAATGTGCACGTGAAAATAGATTTGCATCTTATATGTAAAAATTGTTTTTGACTGAATAGCCTGACTTTACTTATATGTCCATGTTATCCTGGCAACACATATAGCAATGCACCATAGGCATTTGGTGCTGCATCAAAAAGAAAAATGCTACCTGTGCAGTAGTGCTGTACTCTGTGCTGTAACACGCCAAATATCCTTACACTCCTCATTGATTGTAAAGAAGTGTGCTAGTGCCAGATTACCCATTGTTGATCAACATTATATCCATAAGTGTGATATCAATTATTAATTTATTATAAAAGTGTGATATATATCTTGTTAATTTTTCAAATAAACCTTTTAATTTGCAAAACAAACCTACCTCTTGGCTCAGTGGGGTCAGGGGGAATCTAAGAGGGGGGTGTTATACAAGGGTTGTCATCCAGAGTACTGAACTGGACATAAAAATACATCAATAAGGGTTTTCCTCAGCATCCCAGACTAGGCATTGACTTAGCTGTAGTGCTGATTGAATATCGCTTACAGCCTATCACTTACTCCTCTCTTATCTTTAATATGATCATTTGGGCAGTTTTCAGGGCTAAGGATAAATAAATCCAAATCCATGCTACTCCCAATACAGGTGCGCGACACATGGCTGGACTCCCTAGAAGTGTTTGAGGGGATCAGTGTGAAATGAATAAACATTTGTTATCTGGGGATCTTCCTTACTAGGCACATCTCGAGACTCGCCCCATCCAACTATGACTCTGTCTTGGCAGAAATTAAAGCAGACATGCGAAGATGGTGAGCCTTGATTCTGTCATGGTACGGCCGCATGACAGCAGTGAAAATGAATGCCCTACCAAGGTTGCTCTATCTTTTCATGGCTCTTCCCACAGAGGTCCCCAAACTGATCTTCTGTGACCTCCAGAAAGCAGTACATGAATTTATCTGGCAGGGCAAAACCGAGAGAACTAAGTGAACCGTCCTTACTTTGCCCAGAGACGAAGGTGGTTTTGGCCTGCCAGATTTCCGGTTATACTTTAAAGCGGCTCAGTTAAGGGTCCTCTTAGAGCACATGAAGGAGGGGTGGGGGACCTACTGGACTTACTTGGAGGACATGGATGCCCGTCCTCTTAAAGTGCAGGACCTTCTATGGGCCACGCAAAGGATGATCCCGAACAGGTTATTGTGTCACCCTACCCTGGGGGTTCTTTGGTCCATATGGAGGGAGGGGGCTCAGTCCAAACATTTGCCCACATGGCCCTCGCCATTTACATCACTGTGGGGTCCCACAATTGGATTGGGCAGCAGGGGGTTTAAAAATTCCCAGGCGTGGTCA
Source organism: Ambystoma mexicanum (assembly GCF_040938575.1). Taxonomy (NCBI): domain Eukaryota; kingdom Metazoa; phylum Chordata; class Amphibia; order Caudata; family Ambystomatidae; genus Ambystoma; species Ambystoma mexicanum. The sequence continues at coordinate 606,128,665 of NC_090933.1, forward strand.
GTCGGAGGCCTGGAATGGGCAGGCCAGCTGTTCTGAGAGGGGGAATTTTTATCTTATGAGGAAATGGGGGAAAGACTTGGCTGGAGTACAATTTCAATATTTGAGTACCCTAGACTGAAAGGCATTATTTGTGACAGGTCTTGGGGGCAAAAATTCAGTAGATCCCTTAACCCCTTTGAGAAAATGCTGGACTCTGCAGACTCGAGACGAGGGATGGTTTCTAAAATGTATGTGATTTAACGGTGAGGAGAGGGTTTCAGCATTACTGGGATGGATTGGCGGGGTGGCCCTCTCGGGAGAAGTGTCCAGCAGGTATTTCAAGATAGCCTTCCATGGAAATCTTTTTACAGCAGACAAGGAACATAACTTGAAAATCCTAGTGGGATGGCTTAGGGACCGGCAGAAGCTGGCCAAAATGTACCCGGGGGTTTCGCCTAATTGTCCAAGGGGATGTGGGAACGCGGGAACACATGTGGTGGAGGTTCCCAAAAGTTTGAAAGTACTGGGAAAGCATTGCGGGCTGGAAGGCAGAGGTCACTGCGGAAAGGATCCCACAGGACCCATTAACAATGTTGTTGGGTCTCCCCCCAAGAGACTCTGAAATATACAGGTACCCTAGAATGTGGGAAATGATGTTGAGGGCGTGAAGGGTGGCCCTAGCACAGAATTGGAGATCCCCAGTGCTCCCGTCTAGGGAGACTTGGATGACAAAACTAAGAAACATGTTCCTCATGGACAAATTAACAGCTATGGTCAATGATGACTCCAGCATATTCATTTCGAATTGGGCTGGTGTCCTGCAAGCTTGGGGGTGGGATGAACACTGAATCACATAGTCCAAACAGGCTGGGGAGTAGCATGGGGGGTATAAGGTGTAAGGCAGAGAGGAAGGAAAAAGGTCTGATGACACAGGAGAAAAGGGGCCCACGACCCGGCGCTTGGGTATAGGAATTTCAATCATCAATAGTTTATTCACTGGCCATTTCCTCAGTTACAGTCGATGGGACTTGCTTGATTTTCCTTACCATACTAGGGAGTTGGATCAGTTATGGGTTTCAGTTGAGAGAAGCCCAAGTTAGGGGGGTTTGGGTTAGGGAGGGGGAGAAAGGGGGGGCGAGAAGGGCTACACGGGAGTGATGGGAGTATATTTGATCAGCCCGGTTTGGCCTATTGGGTGTTGTGTAGCAAAATGTTACTAAAAATTTAAGTTAAAAAAAAAAAAAAAGGAGGGGAGGGAGGGGGGTTGCCGGGGGGTTTCATCAGTTGAATGTTTTTTGTTATAAGAAATGCTAATAAAAATTAAGTTAAAAAAATGCAAGGACAGGCAAACAGAAATGAATACAAAGAGAAAATACAGAAAAAATGTGCTTGCACGCATGTAAAAAAAAGAAACAAAAAAAAAAACGTTCACATATATACACTGGAAGACTAAATGCCCTGCCTAGTTTCATATTGTTTACCACCCACCACACCCCCCCATCTTCAATATCACGAAAAGGTAGTGGATTACGCAGTACTTTCAGGATGACACGTGCCACATCCTGGGTGGCCATGTGGATGAATGCAAATGGAGAAATCGTGCATACTTTCATTGAACTTTGCAGTGGACCTGCTTTGGAATGGCACGACATTTGTACTGAGAATGTGTAACGGTACATTTCAGGTGTTGCACAGCAGTGACAGTGTTCGATGATGGTGCCTAAATGTGATTGGTGGATGTGTGTGTGCCTGTTTACCAGTTACCTAATCAGGTACAGCTGCAGAGAAGATAGTGCAAAGGGAAGGAGGACTATAACAGTTTTACAGAGGTGCGGCCCACGCTCTACTTTGGGAGGTGCACGTGGCTAAATCTGCCATTTACACCACCTTGCCCAATTGTCATGGCAGTGTGGGGATTAGCCAATCAAGCAGAGTGGGTGTGGTTAACAGGAAGGGGAGGTGAAATTGTTGCGTATTATACTCTGCATACTCAGGGTGGCTGACATGCCGAAACGTATTGTGTTGCCTGTAGGTGCTCCCTTTGTAATAGATGTGCACAGCAGTGCTCTGCAAAGAAACTTTGACAGCAGTTTTGGTTTAGAAGGAGTGGACGCATTGTGGAACGGTGTCTATGAGTTCCATTTCGTCGATATGCATGCACTTTGCAAAGACCTCGCCACATTTCCAGTAGTAGATGTTACCGTAATTTCTTACGCCGGCATGCTTATGGATTACCTGCCTTGCTTATATTTGTCCCGTAGACTGAGGAGGTTGCTGGGTGTCGTGAGGATGCTTTTTCCCACTGCCAAGTTTCTTCTCTCATCTACAATACCGCAAAGAGAATGGCCTACTGCTCATGGATGGAGCCAGACAAAAGAAGATGTCACATCAACAGAAGTATGTACACATTCTTTGTCCTCTCGTGGAATGTTCTTCTGCAACAGTGACCTTATTACTTGTGGACATGCAGGGTGTTTCCAAGAAAATGGCATTTTGTTGTCCTCCATTGGCAAAGCAGTTTTGTTTGCTCGTCTACAGGATGTGATGAAGTTTACTGAACTAATGTGTATAGAAGAAAACTCAAAAGCTACTGTAAACAGACAAAAAAAGGTGTTTGTGTATAAGGATCTAAAAAAAAAACAGACTCTTTTAACAGTCGCCCCTTACTACGAACCACCCCTGCCCTGGATGCAAGTTATTCTCCACGGCCGCTCGCAGCAAGAAAGTCACATGCATGGAGTTTGCGGGTGGCGGCCCCGAAAATTGAACTGTGGGGATTGTCCAATGAGTTGCTTGGGATGTGCGGCAATAGGAAGAGGGACTCCTGCTGCACTGGGGACCAGCCCTCGGCATACATGGGGACTTGCAGGTGCCACATTCGATGCTCCTCACCATGTTGGACTATGGAAATGGGACTGTAGTGATTGCCCCATAATGTGCTGCTCAGGGTGTGCGTCAGAGGAACGCGCACCAATAGGAAAAAGGACTCCTACGGCGTTACTGGGGCGCGGCCCTGCCGGTGCTTGGAGAAAGGCACGTGCCACATTCTGTGTTTGTGAGCATGCTGGCCAATAGAAATGGGACTATGCCTTTTGGTCAATGAGGTGCTCAGGGTGTACGTTACAGAAAAGAGCAACAATAGGGCGAAGAAGTCCTCCTGCTTCAACAGGGCACCTCCCTCGCGGTGATTGGGGAAAGGCACGTGCCACATTTTGCCCTTCTCACCATGTTGGCCAATGGAAATGGGACTATGGCCTTTGGCCAATCAGGTGCTCTGGGTGTGCGACACAGGAAAGGGAGGCCTTCACTTTTCCAGAACTTTGTGTACTGCGGCTGGGAAACATGGCAAGGCGCACAGTTTTCGTTGTGGGTGATTACTTTGTGGAAGATCTGTGCTTGTATACCCTCCAAGAAGACTTGTCTAGCAATTTAGGCTTGGGGGAGTGGACGTTTTGTGGAATGGTATGGATTTGTGCTGTGTCGGCGGACTGCTTCTAGAATGTCGACGCGTGGCCTCTTTGGCAACTGTACACATTGTGATTGTGCATTTTGGAGGCTTCTTTTTGGGTTCCATGCCTTGTTCTTGTGTGTTCAGTCAACTGAAGGTTTTGATGAAAGCAGTGCAGCGCATTTTTCCTACTGCCATTGTGTTTTTCTCATGTATACTGCCGAGTATCACCTGGCATTATTCCAATGCTTCGGGCACCATTATTAACAGTGTCAGTGCTTCCGTGTTCCCCATTCCCATTGAGTCCTGTTAGACTCAATGGGAATGGGGAATTCCATTTTTCCAGTGCCTGACTTTCCAGACCGGCGGGGTGAGAATCCCCCGCTGTTACCGGCAAGCCAGGCGCCGGAAAAATTCACAAGTCCGGCGGCAGCCCGCCGGTTTTACCGGCACGGCTACTGCCGGAGTTAGAATGAGGCCCATTGTCTCTTACGGTTCTTTATGGTAGTAAGAAGTCATCTGAGTGTCATGGTGCCTGCTGTGCAGATGGGCTAGCTGCAGGTTAATGATGGGCCAGTGCCAGGAGGAGCGCCAGGGCTGCCGTGGCACCTTTATGGCTCCCCCCCCGCTCACAATGGCACTTCGCTGGAAGTCAGCGCCTCTCGCCGTGCCAAGTCTTCTCGCGAGAGGTCAGGCACGACTTCTTGGGGGCTGAACAACTCTACACCACCGATGTTGTGGGATATTAATAAGGTAGTCGCATGCTAACAAGGTAGTGTTTTTGTTTTGGGAGTGCTTTAATAATGGAGGTTTGTCTTTGAAGAACTGTGTTCTCGAAATGTTGTGTGCATGTGCCCAGTGCATTAAGTCGCCTCTGTGGTTCACAGATCAGCAATGAGAAACACAACTCAAGAGTGCCTAAAGCAAAATGTGGCAAGCCTCTTATCAAAATGGGGAATTCTTTCTTTCCTAGTGTGCATGCATCATTGCAATCCTTTTGCACACATGACCCAGTGACTGGAGCTAGAGAGAAGTAAATATCCCATGGAGAAGGACAACCATGGTTTATGGTTTGGATTTCACCCTGAGTCTGCCTTTCCAGGAAGGGACTGGCGGAAGTGGGTATGCTGTCTGCACCATCATCAGCCTGTATGCTTAAGCTGTGTTCTCCGTCCTCAGCCTTTACAGGAAATACACACGAGATACCAGGAAATAAACACGAGAGACCGTGACACTGAAAAGAGACAACTGTTCAGAAACCCACATAAGGCAAGTGGACCAACTTTGGGCTCTGATACCGCTTTTCTGGGGAAAGTCTTGGACCTGAAATCTAGGATTGCATCTGCTGTTTGAAACGAGACGACATGTGCCTTCTGGCCACATATGTGTTTGCAGTGGTGTGTTTAGGCATATTGTCCCATTTTGACGCCATAACACTATAAGGACATTTGTAAGGCTGGCGGGATTAGAAATGTATCGCCTCCACTCTAATCCAAGCCAGTTATCTTCTATGTTATATTAGTTGAAAGGGTGTTTTCAAGGCTCTGCTTCTCAGGATTTGGACAAGGCAGTGTGTTCTTTAGTTGAGTGCACTTAGAGGTACTTGTAGAGGCCAACTGCCTACTTTCGATTAGGTCAGAGAGCAATCTTTTTGATGAAGCAATCAGAACATAAGCTGTCTGCCAACTGGGCACAAGTGCGGGAGGTTTGGAACAAGGATTTTTGCTTTCAATGCTAACGTCTGGTTTCTCCCAATGTACCTGCTGTCACTGCATGAGAAGCACCTCCACTGCTCTGTGATATGAATGTTTCCGGCAACATAACTACATTTCTACATGAGGTGTTGTGAAGGAGTATAATTTACATACTAAATATACGCAGGTAGTTCAGGCAATTCTTAAAAAATTGTGATTAAAAATAACTCAACCTCCTTCTCATGGTTATAGCTCTGCTGTTAGCAGGGGCATTGTGGCGATAAGGCAAGTTGCCACCTACTGCAGCCAATGCGCCTCCAAACCTTGGGCTGGAACGCCATTGAAAGATGGAAAAATCACAAGTGAAATGTATAAGCTCTGACTGAGCATAAACATCTCAGTGGAGTAAAGACTGTTGGAGAAGGTTCTTGGAAACTTTGGCTGAGCATCTTCACAGCAGAGCAATGAATAAGGGTGTCCCTGAAGATTTGTGGGTGGAAGGCAACAGCATTCGTTGTAGCTGTGAAGTGCAGGCAGATTTTATAATAAATGAACTGGTACATAGCGTTTACATCATTGCTGTCTGTGCCATTGTCCAAAATACCCAACACCCCAAGAGTAAAGCTAAGTAATGGGTTGGACTTTCCAGCACAACCTTACCGTTTTGGGTGTGGTTTAAGAGTTGCCAGCTTGCGTTTGTGGTAATTTAAAATTTTTGTTAACTCCCTAGAGTTGTTTAGAGTTTACAATATAAAGGAACATTTTGAGGTTTGTGGTTTATAGATATAGATTTCCTGCTGTTGCTTGAGGTATTGTTTTACAGTAAAAGTCATAACTTGTATTTAAAATGCTATTCATGTAAAGGTTTCTTATAAACATAACTGTTATGCATTGTGTGGCATTTTTGCAGTTGTTTCACCTGGTAGTATTCAGCGTGCAGCTCAGTGTCATCAAAGACACGTGATAAACCCAGGAGGGATGCCATGTACCTTCTTCCCACTGGGCAGCTTCTGTAAAGATGGTTGAATGGATATCTTGTCAGGACATTGCAGACTTTTCTTTTTTACAGCTGTGAAACAGTGTGTGCTACCTTTGGCACAAAGTTTTATTGGGAAGCAAGAGCACTCTGAAATGTGGGGCAAGGGGGGAAAGTAGCGCTTGCTTCTGAACATCCTTTTAGTGTCCACCTGTGGGATCTGTGTGCCTGACTTAAGCATAACCAGAAAGGTAAGCTAATTGTAACTTGCTACGCCGTGATACCTGCGGGTCTGGGTGTATAACAAATGCAATAAATAAAATAATAAATAAAAATAGACATGTGTTAAATATTGGAAACTGATGTAAAATGATGTACTATTGTTTATCTTTATTTTTTGGGAGGGTAGAACCCTCATTTATGCAATGGTTTAAAAAATGCATTCTGTGTATTTTAACATAAAAATAATTGCTTAACAACAATTCTGCTGTCTGTCGCTGAAGCGCCGTAGCCTGGCGAGCCGGTGTGTTGGTGGAGGAGACCCTGCCCCAGGTGTGGAAGGACCTTTACATTTGCTGCCAAGCTGCCCGTGCGGCTAGAGGCCCTCCGGAGACAAGTCTGCTGTCTGTTTGGCACTGGTGGGGGCTCCAGGCCTTGTAAATCGCAACAGTGCTCAATCACACGGTTATATGGTCCACCAGCGGCCTATCGTTTTGTTCCCCCATTAGATTTCTGGAGGATTACAATGGCGCAGCATGGAGAAACACGACCCCAGGAGGACTGCTGAAAAGTAAGTTTCAATTTACCTCTAATCCCCATTCTCCTGCATCCCTTTGGGTCTAAAACTTGACAGCTTGTGCTACTTGGTCTACTAACGTACGTCCAGCTTCTATTTATATTTCACAGAGACTGTTATTCCCCTACACACGGTTACACGGGGGCTGAGACTGGGACTGAATCTGATTGTCACGAAAAGGAAGCTTTCCATCCGGATTGTGTTCCCACAGACCGGTTCCTACACAAAGCTGTGCGATTGCCTCTAATTGGTAGCTGGAAGGTAACTGGCCTCACCGGATAATGTTAATCAAGTGTTGCTGCCAGGGCAGTTTCTAGCCAACATGGCGTCCAGGGCAAAACATCAGAATGCGTCCCCCTCCCTTCCTCAGACCCCCTCCCCCTGACTGGCACACCTCACTCCCAAACTACACCTCTGTCGTGTGATCAAACCCCTCCTCAATATGAATAAATAATTGCCATATAAATGAAGCTGGTTTCAGAAGAATTCTAATGTGAAAATACAGCTGTTGCTGCCCAAGTAAATGTTTTTTCTGTCATCTGCTCTTAGGGAAGGCCTTGCCTGAATGCAGTTTCCAACTGTCTGTACTGGCACACTGTGGTTGTAGAGCCTACCAGGGCCTGAGGGCCCACTGACCTTGCCCGGTGTTGCAGGTGTTCTGTTTGTGCCACCTCATTTGTATTTCGCAAGGAGCAATATTACACTAACCATATGAATTATTTTCTGATAGAAGATTATCATTCCACGATGGACAGTCTGGTACACTCTTATTGTGCTCTTTCAAAATACCTCTATGAGAGTGGGAAAGTGGACAAATAGCACCAATGAGGATTCCTGTATGCTTTGCATTAAATTACAGAGCATATCAGGACTATAACAGTGATCAGAGATCTATACATTTGATAAACATATCTGTGATAAAAGAATTGTATGTGTGAATCTCTAAATTCTAAATTCGTAACTGATGTATGTCTTGGTGCACACATCATGGTTCACAATACTCACCCTAACATTAAAATTTTTGTAACCATGAACCATACATGCTCATTTGGACAGCGTACATTTTTGGATGCGAGTATAAAATGGCTGCAACATCAGCCACTCAAATGAGGTACAAGGGCTCTTTTGCTTCTTGTTTATGAAGAATTTTAGAGGCGGAAGGGCTGGGTTTCAGTATGGGCATACAGAAACATCTTTAGGGAATTATATCTACAGATAGACCAGGATACCGCACAAGAGAGACCCAATAAACAATGCACAGAAAGGCTACACAGAAAAGATTGTACCTCTTTCAATTTTAGCCTGACCAGTAAAAAGCTGATGAAGCGTTTTAAACAAAACCTGCTTCTGATGCATGGTAAAGGGTCCACAGTTCATCAGCCGCTACCTCCTCAGTATTATGCAGGCCTCCGGGGTTATTTATGCTTTATCTAACAGAGCTAGCATTAGCATCTCTTATTAGTGCTGGTATGCAGGTAGTGAAAGTCATGATGTGGCAGTGTAGAAAGGGAGTTTGGCCTCGTGGATTTCCAGTTTGAGGCACCTTCTTTGATTGCTTTATGTGTTTAGGTGTGGGCACAGTGTGGCATTCCTGTCAGTGCCACATACACAAAACATCCCAATGTGCTCTTATATGGACATTGGGCACATCAGACAAAAACAGGTATATGTTCTATTACATAAGGGAGCACCATATAGATGCCATTAACCAACAGGGTGGTGACTTGTGCAGCGCACAAATCATTGCTGCACACATATCACTGCATTGATTTGTCATGAACTACTGTCTGCACGGTGACACACAATGAACTCTACTTTCCTAATCAAGGTGCCAGGTGGCATTGAGTTGCCATCTGGTGTGCGCACTAGGCATTGGGTGGCTTGTTTAGACGATTAAAAGACCGTTGATGCTGAGCAGATGCATTTAGTCCTTGTCCCAAAGCAGCCAATAGAATACACAAGCAAGAAAATTAGAGTTAACCTTCCGAAGGATGCGCCATATGTAACTAAAAAGTAATATACATTTTAAAAAAACGTGTTGATGTGTCAAATAAAGAGAAATAAAAATAAAGAAAATAGTGTAAAACTTTTCTGTGTGGCATGTTAATTCTCTTTGAAGAATGCATGGGTTTGGTCAGCTACTTGTGATACTTGTGCTGGCCTGATGAATAAAGATGCCCCATGTTCAGTTCTTAACACTGAAATTTTAAGCAGAGACTGTGTAAAAACAATGTCTTGTTAAGTGAGCCATCACTTATAAATTTCACCACTTGAAAGGCAATAAACACAAAGAATGAGGGGCACGAGGTGTTTGACTCCAGAGCACCTCACATGCTGCGTTTGCAATACTATATGATATGATAGTTTATTTATATAGCGCCTATACACAATGAAAATCATTATGAGACCGGGGGTAAAATCGGCAGGGCTGTCGCCGGCATCATTTTTTTCCCGGCGCCCCGGAATGGACAATTACCGGGTCATTACGGCCCTGCCGTACCCGGTAATTGCCCATTCCTGGTCACTGGAAAAAAATGCTCCCCATTCCCATTGAGACCCCTAGGGCTCAATGGGAATAGGGAGGCCCATTCAGGAATGCTGCCGGTGCATCTGACATGGTCTGCTTGCGGGTGCCGGTCCGCCTACCAGGTCAGACCTGGCGGGCGAAAAAGGCACCTGCGAGCAGAACTCGTAGTTTGCCGGTCCGGTAAAAATGGTACCGGCAAGCTTACCGTACCATTGTTACTGGACCAGCAGACTTATAATGAGGCCCAATGTGTTTCAAAGCACTTCAAGGCAAGGGAGGAAACAAGGGAAAATGCAATGACATTCTTGCAGGCCATGAACAGTAAGGATGTGAAATTAACTCCCGTACTCGGCCTGACGACATTTAAGATAGTGCAAGTGCTAAGACATAATGCTAAAACATAGATAAGGAAGGGAGGGGGAGGGTGGGAAGGAAATGGAACAGACAGGTGACTAGGCCTGATGACATTTCTGGTACAATTGGAGAAAAACAAAAGGTGAGGGAGAGGTGTGCAGAAAGGGAGGGGATGGACAAAACAAGCGACTATCGTAGTAGGCCTGATGACATTTCAGATAGTGCTGGAGGTGGGGGGGGACAAGTAAGGGGCAGGGGGAGGCGACAGACGAGGTTGCTATCATACTAGTTCCAGGGACAAATCTGATAGAGTAAGTGCATAGAAGACATTAAGGCGAGGAAATAGGAAAAGGGAGAAAGGGAGAGGAGGAGAAAACAGAGAGTAAGCAGTCAAACGGAGTGGATAAGCAAGACGGAAGAGCAAATACAATTGCAGAAGTCAGTAGTAACACATAATGTTGCAAGCCAGGATACAAGATACAAGATGAAGATGGGTTCCTTTGTTTGCATATTATGAACGGATGCACTCATCCACAAGTCGGCAGAGAGCGGCCAGCCACACTTCCAGTCGGACATCGAAGAGGAGCACTCACCGGAAACAGCAGGCTGCTTAATGTGCCATCCGGCAAGCTCAGAAGCAGCCTTTTTGGTGCACCCCTTACTGGGCTCACCTCCTGAGCTATTTAGCTTTGCGCCCCGGACCGTCACCCGCTCCGCCCGGGCCAAGAAATGGGGCTGGGTGCTGAAGCAATAAGCATTTTGAAATTGTGCTACCTAAGGAGTTGCTTATTCTGTGTGGGAGCAAGGGAACAGAGTCGAACTCTGGCAGCCCTTTGAGTCGTCTGGCGTGCCTCGCTGCACACGCTTTGTCTGGCATGTTGTGCTATTAAGGCCCTGTCGCTGATCAAGGAAGAGTCAACTATGTGGGTACCAGTCCTAAAAAAAGGTTTCAACAATATGCTTGTGGCAAAGAAGGTACCTGACTCTTGGAGGACGGCCGAGATCATCCCTATTTACAAAAAGGGGGGCAGGGAGAGCCCCCTGAACTATCACCTAATCTCCATTTTAGACATCACCGCGAAGATGTTTGCGAAGGCGCTCTTGAAAAAACCTACAGAAATGGGTAGATAGGGAATCCTTGCTTAGTCATCTACAAGCAGGCTTCAGATTCAGTGTGAGTACCTTGGATCAGGGGTTTCGGCTCCATCTTATTGACCAGAAGCAACTCCTCTTGTCTAGAACAATACTGTTTGCAGTGTTCGTCGACTTAAGAACTGCATTTGACAGTGTCCAGAGGAAGTCACTTTGGGACATACTAGTGGCTAAGAATATTTCGGAGACAGTGCTAAAGCCAATTAGGTTACTATACTCTAGTAATTCGGAGACAGTGCAGTAGAGCCTAACTGGTGACACAACTCTCCCCTTCTCAGTGGATAGAGGTGTTCACCAGGAGGGTCTTCTAGCCCCCCTTCAATTCTATGTCTAAATTATCACCATTATAGATGAACTGTGCCACTTGTTTTTATGCGGCAGGGGAAGTACAATTTCCCAGACAATGCTGTTCATCTGTCTACCACTCCATCTAGCTTGAAATCATCTTTGGTATGCTTCCATAAGAAATGTGTTAAGCTGGGCCCTGAATTAAATGTAGGAAAGACAAAAGCCATGATTATTCCCCTAAGAACTCATCAAATAAACCTCTGTCTGTAGAGTGGGAGGGGTAAAGTTACAGTATGTCCCCTGGTATAGCTACATTGGTATTCGGTATATCGCGTTTAGAATTGGATACTTAAGGTTATGGGCAATTACGGGCAAGTGGAAAAACTCATCCAGTAGCAACTGTCTATTATGCAGTACTATGAGAGAAGAAACCCTGCACTCTATGTTTATTTGTGATGGGGTGAAAGATCTAAGGATCAAATACCTTAAACCGCTGCTCCTATTACAGAATGTTCGCACTTTGGAAGAGGCCACCCAATTTGTCAAAAATTCTTCTGATATGGTAGTAGTCCATTACGTGCATACATCGAGCTTGGTTGAGAACACGCCTCTTAATAGCGTTTTAGATTTTTGTGTATCACAGTGACTATCTTCCTTTTCTTTAACAAATAAGTTCTAACCCTACAATGCTTTGATTACTGCAGAGCGTGAGGATTTATTGCTGCTTTTTAATTATACGTATTAAATATTTGACTTTTATGGAGATAAGTACAATGTTGGTTTTTAACCTTTGTTCTGCATATTGCATTGGTGTAGTCATTAATTGTATGTGTTTTATCATGTTCTAAGTAAATTGTCCTGATGACTTTATAGTCGAATAAAGGATTATCATCATCATCAAATTGTATCTGTGTGTTGATTAGAACAAACGCCAAACATAATGAGGAGAGGCGCCAATAAAACCAATAAGGTTCTGACTGTTTTGCATCTTAAGCTGCATTCTGGGAATGTATGAATGGCCAAAGAGGTTTATATGTGTCATATATGTCAGTGAGAGTTGTATGACTGAATCACTAAATACCTAATGCACGCTAGACTTGGTATATATGTTTCTTATAATAATACAAAAGTCACCCTAACAAAGCTTTTGTAAATATCTAGCATATAAACAAGTTTGGTCAGCTACGACTTAAGCTGTCACAGTGCGATGAATGCTAATCTCTCCAAATCACTTAGGCATTGTTGTGGATAAGCCAGGCTCCAAGAAACAAATCTAACTGTAATTAAAATAATGAACGGTAAATTGAAATAAACTGCTATAAAATGTTCTCCAATTGCAATCTGCTGCCCTAGGCCTGGGCCTAGTTGGGCCTATTGTCAACACGTCACTGTGTGTTTGTTTGTTAATCATAGGGGACACCCTCTGATGCTTATTAAAGCAAAGTCACTTGAGATGACAAAATCATATAAAACTGTGGGGAAACAATGATATGCTGCTTCGTGAGCCCTTTCAACAGCACCTGCATCGCTACCTGCTTTAACATTTGTCGATGTACTCAGGAGCCCACCAGATGCCCACACAGGGATAAAACTCGACACCCTGTTCCCCCTGGTTGTTGTGTTTAGAGGGGTTGTCCGGCCTTAACTGCTTGCCTGTATCTGATGAGTTGTGAGGCACAACTCTGAAAAGTAGGTCAGCATGTTGAGTGCCTGTTGCTGAGATCTGTGAATAACCTGCAAGCATTACACTATGAATCCTTGTTAGGTCAAATCAGCACCTTTCAATGTTTCATATACATTATCATCTTGATTTATCATGTGAGCTAGAGGTTAGCAACTACAATTTATTGAGAAGAGGTCTAAGTTGGTCCTTAAAAGACAATTATACAAATTGATTGATCGATTGATTGATTGATTATTGATGCTTGTAGTCCACAAACTGAGCTGCATCTAGGCGTGGAAAGTTGCGAGAATAACGGAGCTGAATGAACATTACATGGCTATCTAAAAAAGACACATTTTGACAACTGTTGCTATGGTCATAAAATGTTCGGTCTCACGAATATTAGGCAGGAGAGCTTTTAAGCATCTGGGACCTTGCAGAGCAAACTTTCTTTCAACCTCTAGATTTGAAATGGACTTGCGGAGAGGTTCTCTAGAGGCACTGAGCTGCCTGAAGGATTGATACAGGTGTTATTCTTTCCATCAGGTAAGGGGGCGCAAGACAATAAAGACATTTACACATCAAACACAAAACCTGAAAAACAATCCATCGCAGTTCCAGCAGCCAATGAATTGGTCTACGAAGAGGGTGATGGAAACTCTTTTCCTCAGCCTGAGAATCAGCCATGCAGCTGCATGTTGTGCTCACTGCAGGCAACCCATTTGATACGCTTATAGCATGTTATGGTGGTTCTAAAGCTGAATATGTAAACACCACTTATGAACATGCCATTCGTACACTACTTATGCTGCTGTCAACACTCCTTTGACCATGCCAGCACTTTGTCGGCCACACCCCCAAATATATATTTCTGTGACTTGTTAGAGCCTCCCCTGTTCATTTCACATCCTACTTAAAGCACTGTATGAACCCCTGATCTTCCCATAAAAAGACAAATTTACTAGAGTCAATGATCTAAAAGTCTAGACAAAGAGGCAACCCTTACCCCACTTGGTGGTCTTTCGGTGGTGATTGGCCTTCAATTTCTTGCTGGGTTGTCTAGGTTATTTGTGCAGGAAGTTGATTTGAGTAATGCTGCCTCATCCAAGACATATTTCACTCACAGATGAAGTGAGGCTGCATTCATGTAGCAGAATTAACTATTCTGTTCTTGTTTTGCTGCCAGATAAATCAGAAATGGGGAGACAAGGAGCGCGGGAATCGGTCTGTGATCTGATGCAAATTTATGAATGGAAATGAGGATACATGTTTTGTTCTGTTATTTAAATTTGTCAAGAAGAGTTATGCGGACAGGTTTCACACATTTGATATGACTTAGCAGCATTTTAGAAAGGTGAATGCTCCGTAGTATTTACGGTGCTCATCTGTGGCCAAGACACTCAATTCTTAAGTCGTTGACTCTGGGCTCAAGAGTTTATTTCTGTCATTTAAAAGGCAATTAGCACTATATTTGCAAGAGTCTTCAAAAAAAGTCTATAATTTTCAGTGGGCGAGGTGGAAAAACATTGTGTTAGAGTCTGTTATTCTTTATTGTACCTGTTGATAAAGATTCCCTCTACCGCCAGGATAAGACAGCAATGATGCCTTTTGTGTGACGCGTTACAGAGAGTCTGCACCAATGCAAATGCAATTTTGCACAGTATTAGCACTATGAAAAGATGTATTTCGTGCATATTTATATTGCTCTAATACATTTTTGCACCAGGCTACTGATTGCCCGAGTGCACTCCATTAGCACTAGGCTCAACATGGCCATGGTGCAAAAATGCATTGCAGGAATATTCTTTCTCCAATAGGGCCATTTCTGTCCTAGTAGTAATACGGTTCAAAATTGCACTCAGAACGGTGCAAAGTTTCTGTATTAAGACCCCAAAAGAGGAAATCAAAATCTCAGAGAGTTTTGGTTTAACAATCGTATAACGGTATCCTTTAGCGTAAATTAAAAATGTTTGCGATGCATGGACATGCATTTTCCAATTAAAGAATATTCTTTGGACATTTTCTGGAAGGAAAAACAAATTTGAGTGCTTTTTGGCAATTAACTCAAGGGGTAAAGTTAACACCAACATGTGTAAGCTGCAACAGCATGACAAGTCTTTGAAGCATGTTGAAGAAAAACATGGGGCGGGAGTAAATATATGCACACACACACAAGGGTGCCTTACCTCCTTGGTCCCAGAGGCCGGAGTGAGCGGTAGTGGGATAATACAGTGGAGTGCTATGATAGCACGTGTGTTGGGAAGCTGGTAGGATGGCTCTCTTCAGGGACAGGAGAAGTACATTCCTCATCTTCGTGGTGTCTAATGTCCATTTGGCAGTTAGCAGCACAAACATCGAAGTCAGATTGCTGGAGTACTTGATGTAGCCATTTCTGTGAAGAACATCACTGAATGTGTGCCCATTTCACATTCTGAAAAAGTCTACTAAATTAGAAAATCTTCTTTCTGTACATGTCTTGGTCATGCAAGGAGCACGTCCACTGGAATTTGCAACAAGTCTGGCTAGCTTTCCAGGAGTTCTAATTGTTTTTCTATTAAAATGTTCATGGAAATGTCTGCAAAACATTTGGATATTATGTTTTATGAAGAAAACTGCAGGGTTAGGAAACTTCGTTGCTCTTAATATGTGACTGTATTTTTATGAACCTCCCCCCCTTTCAGAGAAAGTACTCTGAAAAAGTATTGAAATGGCTGCAGAACTCACTGAAAATTCAAATTGCTTATATGTTTCTCAAGGAGCCTTGGCACATGTTTCTTAATGTTCTAAAGATCTTGCAATGGAAGGTTTCTTGCGGCTCCTGACGCACAGTATTGCGTTACCTGATGTAGATTACGTCAGTGGTCTTGTCCTGTGCTTTGTGTGTACAGAAGAGAAGATTCAGAAAGAAAAACTGAATGTCAACTGGTCTTTACAAATTCTTGAAACTCAGAGGAAAATCTAAGTACATCTTGCTGCCAAATTTCAATGTAAAAAACTGTTACTCATATCCGAGTATGATGACTGAGAGTGTGTTTGGGGACAACCCTTCTCCAGGGAATGCTAGCTCTTTTGGCAACTATTCCATTGATGCTAGTACTATACAGCATACTTAAGTATCCAGCAGCGTCGGCTCCTGCCGAGAACATGTTCGCCATTCCCAAGAGAAGGGGGACATCTGAGAAGATTGATGCAGGCTATCAGCGGCCATTTGGGCAAGCCGTGCTTCATCCTGGTGTCCCTATGCATGGGGAACTTCATTCATCACGCCCTCACCAAATGGCATGCAAGATAAGTCTCCTTTTGACATTGTGGGCTTGATTTACAAAGGTGTTTTTCAATGGGGAAATCGCATTGAAAACGCTGTTTAAATCACTCCCATTTTGGTTTGTTTGACTGAAGATTTGCCTACCAACAATTTCAATTTTCCGTTGATCGTTTTTCTACGCACATAAAATAAAATGCCCCTTTTAATAAACCCTTATTCTCGCTCCACAAACTAAAAATTCTATTGAACAGTAAACCATCTTTTGTTGGTTGTGGTATTATTGCTTTTTATCCTATTTATTCATTTTGAAATGTTATTATTTCTTTCTTCTCATGAAATATGTATGATATTTGGTGCTAATTTCTGGCACTCCCAAACAGTGAACAGTGGTACACAACAGTTACTTCGGTTTATCATTATCTGTGAAAATCTGAGCCCAGATGCTGGAGGAGCAAACACATAGAATATTATCATTTCTGTTCCTGTCCATCCCTGCCACGCCACTGCCTTCCTTACATTGATGGATGTGTGAATGCCTCAAGTAGAACTTTTTCACTCCTTTTATATAAATGAAGTATCAGACAAAGGACCAGCAGGCCGATTCATGGAATAATTAGCGCGGCGCAAGTGGGCAAAAACGTGCGAATCGCAGTGGAATAGCGAAAATCGCAGTGAACGTGCGAAAATCGCACGAAAAGCAGCGCACGTCGATTCATGGAAGGCCGTGCGCGAGAAAACCAGCGGATGTGCGATAAAAAGTGCGCGGCGCACGTTAGCGCACAGGCCATCTAACAGCGTGCGCCAGGTCACTGCGAAAATCGCACAGGCCACAGCGAAAATCGCACATAGCGCGGCGCACGCAACAAAAGTAGGCGTAACACGGGCGTAACACTCGGAATGGGGAACAACTTGCCAAAACGTGGGCGTCACGGGGGAAGTACAGGGCACAAGTGCGCGGAACGCCCACACGCTCGCCTACAACACGTATTCATGGAATAGAATAGGGGAAAAAAGCGCACGCTCAAACCAGCGCACAGGCACAAACACAACCGCCACAAGAAAGCAGGCGGTAGCGTCTCTGCGGCTGTAAGAAATGTGCGCCAAAAGGTGCGCCAACTAATCGCACCTATATACTGCCATGATGAATGTCCCATACTGTGGCCCTCCAGGAACAAAGACGTGCAAAGGGGTACCCACAAACACGGACACCCGCTGACAAAAAATACGTGTGCGTGTATACCGGGGTGCGCGGGAAGTCTAACACGCGATTTCAGCAGGGTACGTGCATCACAGGGGTTCGCGTGAAGTTTCACACGCGATCGGGTCTGGGGGAGCGGGCTACGTGTATTTCTGGGGTGCGCGGGAAGTTCCACACGCGAATAGGCTGGGCGCGTGTATTCCAGGGGTGCGCGGGAAGTTCCACACGCGAACAGCCTGGGCGCGTGTATTTCAGGGGTGCGGGGGAAGTTTCACACGCGAACAGCCTGGGCGCGTGTATTTCAGGGGTGCGCGGGAAGTTCCACACGCGAATAGCCTGGCCGCGTGTATTCCAGGGGTGCGCGGGAAGTTCCACACGCGAATAGCCTGGGCGCGTGTATTTCAGGGGTGCGCGGGAAGTTCCACACGCGAACAGCCTGGGCCCGTGTATTCCAGGGGTGCGCGGGAAGTTCCACACGCGAATAGCCTGGGCGCGTGTATTTCAGGGGTGCGCGGGAAGTTCCACACGCGAACAGCCTGGGCCCGTGTATTTCAGGGGTGCGCGGGAAGTTCCACACGCGAACAGCCTGTGCGCGTGTATTTCAGGGGTGCGCGGGAAGTTCCACATGTGATTTCACAGTGTGGGTCCTCCCAGGTGTACCCTGTACACCCTCCACGGCCCCTGCAGGCAGCCCACACCACAGGGGACTACCCTGCATCCCTGGTCATGTCCCGCAGGCAGCCCACCCACCATGGGCATGCCCCCCAGCAAAGGCACATGTCTCCTTGAACTAATGAACACCAACTCATGTCCCCTTGCACCCCCACCCCCCAGCACTGTGGGGCACCTGCCAGCAGGCCCCCACCCATGTCCAACTCATGTCTCCCACCCCCCCCACACCCCAGCACTGTGGGGCACCTGCCAGCAGGCCCCCACCCATGTCCAACTCATGTCTCCCACCACCCCCACACCCCAGCACTGTGGGGCACCTGCCAGCAGGCCCCCACCCATGTCCAACTCATGTCTCCCACCACCCCCACCCCCCAGCACTGTGGGGCACCTGCCAGCAGGCCCCCACCCATGTCCAACTCATGTCTCCCACCACCCCCACCCCCCAGCACTGTGGGGCACCTGCCAGCAGGCCCCCACCCATGTCCAACTCATGTCTCCCACCACCCCCACACCCCAGCACTGTGGGGCACCTGCCAGCAGGCCCCCACCCATGTCCAACTCATGTCTCCCACCACCCCCACCCCCCAGCACTGTGGGGCACCTGCCAGCAGGCCCCCACCCATGTCCAACACATGTCTCCCACCACCCCCACACCCCAGCCACCAGGGGCACCCTCCACCAGGCCCCCACTCATGTCACCCACCACCCCACCCCCCAGCAGTGCAGGGTCACCCTCCACCAGGCCCCCACCCATGTCCAACTCATGTCTCCCACCACCCCCACACCCCAGCACTGTGGGGCACCTGCCAGCAGGCCCCCACCCATGTCCAACTCATGTCTCCCACCACCCCCACCCCCCAGCACTGTGGGGCACCTGCCAGCAGGCCCCCACCCATGTCCAACTCATGTCTCCCACCACCCCCACCCCCCAGCACTGTGGGGCACCTGCCAGCAGGCCCCCACCCATGTCCAACTCATGTCTCCCACCCCCCCCACACCCCAGCCACCAGGGGCACCCTCCACCAGGCCCCCACTCATGTCACCCACCACCCCACCCCCCAGCAGTGCAGGGTCACCCTCCACCAGGCCCCCACCCATGTCCAACTCATGTCTCCCACCACCCCCACACCCCAGCACTGTGGGGCACCTGCCAGCAGGCCCCCACCCATGTCCAACTCATGTCTCCCACCACCCCCACCCCCCAGCACTGTGGGGCACCTGCCAGCAGGCCCCCACCCATGTCCAACTCATGTCTCCCACCCCCCCCACACCCCAGCACTGTGGGGCACCTGCCAGCAGGCCCCCACCCATGTCCAACTCATGTCTCCCACCCCCCCCACACCCCAGCCACCAGGGGCACCCTCCACCAGGCCCCCACTCATGTCACCCACCACCCCACCCCCCAGCAGTGCAGGGTCACCCTCCACCAGGCCCCCACCCATGTCCAACTCATGTCTCCCACCCCCCCCACACCCCAGCACTGTGGGGCACCTGCCAGCAGGCCCCCACCCATGTCCAACTCATGTCCCCCACCCCCCAGCACTGTGGGGCACCTGCCAGCAGGCCCCCACCCATGTCCAACTCATGTCCCCCACCCCCTCCACACCCCAGCACTGTGGGGCACCTGCCAGCAGGCCCCCACCCATGTCCAACTCATGTCTCCCACCCCCCCCCCACACCCCAGCCACCAGGGGCACCCTCCACCAGGCCCCCACTCATGTCACCCACCACCCCCACCCCCCAGCACTGTGGGGCACCTGCCAGCAGGCCCCCACCCATGTCCAATCCATGCCCCCCTGCACCTGGGTCCCAACATTCCCCAATCATGTCCGTAATGCCCATCCTGCCCTGCCAAAAGGCCCAACCAACTATCACACCCACCCACATATCAAAGGCAATTACATGTTACACCCCCAATGTAAATAATGCAATTTAACACATGTCTGTCACACACAATGGCTGCAAGTGAATGACAAAACACCCAACATGACATGCCTGAAAGCAATGAGATGATACGACACATTGAAGAATAAAAAAATATTATGTATTGAACAGCAAACAAGAAAAAACACAAAGCAAATCAAACTAAACAAGAAGAATGTCCAAGAAAAAATTCTGAATTATTAAAATAAGGAAATTAAGAAGATCATCCTGGGTCCATGAGCCCTACCAAATTAAACCTAACTGACTACTAACTAAAAAGTGAACTATATACAAAAAAGTGGTGCATTGTCCAATCGCAACCAAAAAAAATTCAAAAAAACAAAGGAAACCTAACCCTAACTATACAACTATATACAAAGGCAGCGGGCTATTCGGACGGCTCACTGGTTGTTGTCATGGGCCAGGGCATCATCGAACTCCTGGTCAATGGCTTGGAGGCGGGCATGTTCCCTGGCCCCGAGGTCCCGCAGGGATAACGCAGTGTCCAGCTCTAACTCCCTGCGAAGACCCTCGAGGCACTCAGCCCGCCTCAGCGCCCTCCGCATGGAGTCCTCCGCCCTGACCATCGTGAGCCGTTCCTCCTCTGCCCGCTGCCGCTCCGCACCTATCCGCTGGCACAACCTCTCCCACACGGAAGCCACTCCCATTCCAGGGTTCTCCTGCCCTCCGGCCGATGCCTGCACCCCCGATGTTGATGGCCCCGAGCCATGATGCCTCCCACGTTGAGCCTGCTGCTGCCTCCGACGCAACTGCCTGTGCCAGCACAACGGCATCCAGGCTGATGGAAACCACCGACGCCGTCGTGCACGTGCCCTGCCCGATGATGCCGTCACATCCTCCATCTGCTGGGGTCCAGTTGCTCTGGTGTCCACCCCTGCTGGATCTCTGACTCCCGACTGTGGCAGGGATGGGATCCCCACCGAGCTGGCTGCATTGGTCGGGGCAGGTCCACAGGGGGCCCTGGTGGCATCTGGGCTGGAAGACGGCAAGGAGAACGACTGGTGGATAGCCTGCACAGAGGAGGAGAGGGCCGCCACATTGGCCAACACATGCAGGAAACCCCCGAACATGGCCGATCCCAATTGGGCCACGTCGGCACGGTGCACTTCGTGATGACGTGCGTGCTCCTCCCGGGAAGCACGCACGGCATCACGAATCACAGCCGTGCGCATCGCGACCCCAATCAGGACCTTCTCCGCACGGCCAGGGGTTCCCACGTCCGCAGGTGGAGGGGAGTCAGGTGACATGGACATCCCCACTACCTGCGGACGGGCCTGGGACGGGGCATCCCTGCTGGTGCATGGTGGTGCACTCACAGGGTCAGGGACAGCGACATGCACAGGCCCCTCCACGGTGACCTGTGCTGCCTCCTGCCCCTGGCCCTGGACTGCACCACTTGCACCAGCAGGGATGCCCCCACCAGGCCCCATGTGTGCCCCAGTGGCGGCCTCCTCCTCCTCTGTGCAAACCACCAACCTGGATGGCTCCTCACCGTCTCCCACCGTAGCAGGCCCCTGTGGGGGCTCACCCACCCCTTCCGCTGCAGCCGTGGGGGCATCCCCGCCGCCTTGCTCCACAGCACCGTCTCCGCCCTCTTCTTCACTAGCCGCTGCGTAGAGGGAGACAAAGAACACAAGCATCAGGGCACTGTACAATGGTCCCCTAGACAGGAAGCAATAGCAGATGAGCACCACTGTCAAAGTACACTTCCATCATGTCCCTCCACAACACATGGGTCAGTCCAGGCAAAACACACACAGTAACAGGCATGGTGCATGCCATGGACATTTCCATGGATGTCCAATGGACTCTTGAAACATTCAATGATATGTAACTCACATGCATCATGCCTCATGCCCATCACATGCACACACTTCACCTCAGTCACATCCATCTGGCCCCAAACACACCAAACACAGCGGTTACAAGGGTAATTTGGCTGCTTTACTGAATCTCTGCATTGTCACACACATGTGTCATGCATCCATGGCATGCACAAGTCACAGACACGCAGGTCAGGCACACAGACATGGCTACCATATATGTACCTGGCATCAGCACCCATCCCTCACCCCCACCCATGTCCACGTACAGAGACTGGCATGCTCTCATGTTCTAAATCTGAATAGGGCTCCCCATGCGGCATTTCAACACATGCAACAACCATGTGCATCACACATCACTGGTCGCACATGCATTACCATGATGTCCCTGCACACATACATGCATACATGGCCTATGGCACACATACAGGCAAGTATCATAGAACCAGCACACCGCAACATGCCCTGTCTCACACAGTAATGCATGGACACTTACCGCTCAACTCCAGACGGGCCTCCCTCTCAAGGATCTGGGCGTGGAGCGCTGGGCGTACGCGTTCCAGGACCCTCATCTGGATGGAACTCATGCGGCCCCGGCCCCCCTCCACGAGGCGCCGGGCCTTCACAAGGGTCCTGGACCTCAAGTCCTCCCAGCGCTTCTTGATCTTCAGGACGTCGCGGGTTGCCACCCCCTCCGCGTTGATGGCAACCACACAGTCGGCCCAGATCCTCTGCCGTCCTTCCTTGCTGGCGCGGGACGATCCAAAGAGGGCATCATACTGCCCCAGGACATGCTCCACCAGGACACCAACATCGGTGACAGTGAAGCTGGTGCCCCTCTGCCCCTCTGGCCTGGGGTTGCCACTGGTGCCAGATGTTGAAGTGCCCGACATGGCAACCCCAGAGGCAGGTGTGGGTGGGCAACTGGGTCCTGGGGCTGGGCTGTGGAGCGATGTAATACCAGTCGGGAGTCTTCTGTTCCAGCAGGGGTGGACACAGCAACTGGACCCCTGCAGATGGCTGATGTGCAGGCACCAAATGGCAGGGCACGGTGGCAGCAGGCAGGCAGGCAGGCAGCAGCAGATGGCACGTGGGAGGCTGCTCGGGGCACTGGGGGGCAGTAACTCGGCCTTCTGGGCAGGAGCGTGGGCTTCCGTGTGTTTTCGCGTGGCCAGCTTGATACGGAGTGATTTGGCACGTGAAAATCCTGCACGTCAGCGTGAAATCCGAGGAAAGGCCCTTAGCGCGTAAGCGCGTCAGCACGCATACGCGATTCTATTGGACCAGAGTCCCTCAGCGCGTAAGCGCGTCTGTGACGTGACCCGCACGGGTGTTCCCCACTCAGCACGTG
Organism: Ambystoma mexicanum; assembly: GCF_040938575.1. Classification (NCBI taxonomy): domain Eukaryota; kingdom Metazoa; phylum Chordata; class Amphibia; order Caudata; family Ambystomatidae; genus Ambystoma; species Ambystoma mexicanum. The sequence goes on from NC_090933.1 coordinate 606,151,795, forward strand.
ATGACGGGGCACACGTGGAGATACTGCACGTTAGAGTGTCATCGCGTGTAATTGGACAAAAGTGCGCGTACACGCGATTGGCCTATGTACGTGTATTTAATGGGTGCGCGGCCACTTACACACGCAAGTACGTCAGCGAACCTGTATCACGTGGTGCGTGTGAATTTCCGCACGCTATTGGACTGGGAACTGGTTTCCAGGGGTGCGCGGGTCACACGCTGTATCCCGTGGTGCGTGTGAATTTCCACACGCTATTGGACTGGGAACTGGTTTCCAGGGGTGCGCGGGTCACACGCTGTATCCCGTGGTGCGTGTGAATTTCCACACGCTATTGGACTGGGAACTGGTTTCCAGGGGTGCGCGGGTCACACGCTGTATCCCGTGGTGCGTGTGAATTTCCACACGCTATTGGACTGGGAACTGGTTTCCAGGGGTGCGCGGGTCACACGCTGTATCCCGTGGTGCGTGTGAATTTCCACACGCTATTGGACTGGGAACTGGTTTCCAGGGGTGCGCGGGTCACACGCTGTATCCCGTGGTGCGTGTGAATTTCCACACGCTATTGGACTGGGAACTGGTTTCCAGGGGTGCGCGGGTCACACGCTGTATCCCGTGGTGCGTGTGAATTTCCACACGCTATTGGACTGGGAACTGGATTCCAGGGGTGCGCGGGTCACACTCTCGCCTAGAACACGCGCTAAGCATAAATTGCGGACTTTAACAATAACAAGCTCAGACGCCAGGATGAACATACCGTTCCTAGCAGCAGTGGCAGTGGGCTACCAAAGGAGGAGGAGGAGGATAGTCAGGGCCAGAATATTCACACCCAGAACCAGCCTTTTCGGGATGCCTGATGACCAGGTGTATGGGAGGTACAGGTTTCCACCACACATCATACTGGACCTGGTGAGTGAGTGGGAGGATGACCTCACATCACCCACCCTGTGCTCCCAAGCACTCAGCCCCCTGGAGAAGGTCCTCAATGTACTGCACTTCTTAGCCACTGGATCATTTCAGCGGACAAGTGCCATAGTGGGTGGGGTGTCACAGGCCACCCAGTCACGCTGCCTACACCAGGTCTTGAACATCATGACTGCACGCCCATCAGTCCGCAGGCACATATACCTGCCCAGAACACCTGCAGAAAGGCATGCTGCCGCCCTGGATTTTTACGCAGTGGCACGATTCCCCAAAGTGCTAGGTGCCATCGACTGCACCCATGTGGCTCTACGTCTCCCCAGGGCATCTGAGCACATCTACAGGAACCGCAAGCACTGGCATTCCATCAACGTGCAGGTAGCATGTAATGCCAAGGGAATCATCACCTCAGTATATGCCAACTATCCCGGCTCCACCCACGACAGCTTCATTTACCGAATGTCCACCCTAAGCCGGGACCTAGAAGCTGGGCGGCATGGCGATACATGGCTGCTTGGTGAGTATGTATGCCACTGCACATGCATGCATGTTGGATACTGAGCAAGGTCACAACCTCACCAATGATACCAATCCCCACCTCCACAGGGGACAGTGCCTACCCTCTCAGCCCCCACATGATGACGCCAATTCGGAACCCCACCACGCCACCCCAGGTAAGATTTAACACAGCCCACATTACAACCAGGGGCATAGTGGAGCGCACATTCGGAGTGCTGAAGTCACGCTTTCGCTCCCTTGACCGTTCTGGCGGGCAGCTGTTATACGCTCCCCCAGTAGTGTGCAGGATCATAGTGGCAGCATGTGTCCTGCACAACGTTGCAACACGCCGGGGCCTGGCCGTGGACATGGTGGTGGCCCCACATCCCCAACCACATGCACAGCCGCTGCGCATGGGAGGGGAAAGGGCACGGGGGGAGGCAGCCCGTACACAGCTAGTGGCTAATTACTTCACATAGAAATCACACCCCTGTGGAGTGCACACTGCCCTGGCACATTCCATCTGACAATCAATGATGACTCAACCTGACACTGATCCTGAATGTGTGGAGAATGAACCGGGAATTCCATGTCAGCCTGAGATTGTTCACCTGGAAGTGTCACAATGTGTGCATCCCTACCCACACAGACACCACCAATGCAGTTTTGTGAAGTTACACATTGAAGCAGCTAAAATGAATACCCACTTGCAAAATGCAACATGAGGACAGTGCCATGTCAGCCAACCCAACCCCAGCACTGCCACACGACACACCGTGCCATGTCATGCTAATTGCAGGTAAACAAAGTAATCCCCACAACATGACATCACTCTCACTATGTACAGTGGCACTATTAGAAACCTGCAACACCTGAAATGCTCACAGCAATGCCGGACCAACAACATACTTGAGCACGTAGTACCATAAACATGACATCAAAAATGTTACATATTAGTAGTCTCACCACCTGGAAATGCCTGCACTCCCACCACTACCAACTGTGCAGTGTTGGCGCCATGTAGAGTTGTAGGTGCACTGCTGCCAACATGGTCCCCATCGCCAGACTTGAGGTCCTTGTGTGGACTTGAGGAAGGGACCTGCAAATTGGGAGGTAGACACAGAAGAAGAGTTACACATCAATGCAACATGCAGTGTACAACACAACAGCAATATGCACTATGAATGTATACACAGTATTGACTACAGACTGGCCACACAGCTCATGGGAGTCCAACGTCACTGTGTAATTCACTGTCACTTGGGCACACCCTTTGCAAGCCCATGGAAACGGGAAGCAGGAGGGGTGTGTGTGACTCAAACCCAAGCATCTGAACCAAATACATTACAAGCCTGCATGTGCCCAGCCACAATGCAGCGTATGCCCACAGGAACCACGGAAGCCAACAGATCGGAGCCAACAGATCGGAGCCAACAGATCGGAGCCAACACATCGGAGCCAACAGATCGGAGCCAACAGATCGGAGCCAACAGATCGGAGCCAACAGATCGGAGCCAACAGATCGGAGCCAACAGATCGGAGCCAACAGATCCTCCCAAAAAAATTGGGAATAAAAGAAATCAAAATAAAAATAAAAATAAGAAACAATCAAAAATGGCCATTGATGGGCCCGGGGGGGTTGGGGAGGCCACCCAGGAGGTCCGAGGACAGGATGCACACCAGAACCCACCTGCGTGGATCCTGGGAAAATAAAACACCTCCATGGGCTCATGGCCCACACGGCTACCCTATTGTGGGAGTGTCACTGCTGTCGCTATTATCACCCTGTGCAGCTGCATCCGGAGGTGGTTGCACTATGGGAGGCAGCCCACGCAAGGCCCTAGTCTGCTCCTCCATGGCTGCAAGCATGCGGGTGTGGTAGGTCTGGTTCTGGAGGATGAGTGTGCGGAGGTCCCCATGCAACAACTCACGGGATGCCCGGACCTCCGCCCTCGTTGCCTGCATCTCAACTGAGAGCGTACGGGTGAGACGCTCCAGCTGCTGTTCTGTCCTTTGGTGTGTTGAAGCCTCAAGCTCAACAAGAGTCGTCCTGAGGTGTAGGAGCTCCTGCCTCAGGGCTTCCCTGTGGCCCTGGGACTCAATGGAGATGGCCTCCTGCAGAGTCGCCAGTGCCGCCCGCCTGTCCCTGTTGGACCCCAACATGTCCTCCCTGTGTGACTGGCAGATGGAGTCAGTTGCCTGCTCTAGTCGCTCCATCAGCCTTTCTGGGGGGACAATGGAAGTGGCCACCCTATCCATGGCCTGAGCCATCATCTCGGATGATGCAGCCTGTTGGGTAGCCATACCATAAATGGATTGCTCCCATGCGGTATTGCCAGGTGGCGTACGGCCACCACGTCGGCGGGCACCACACCTGTCTGGGGCAAGGCGAACTGCGCCTTGCTGTGCCGGCACTGCCTGAGGCTGCAGGACTGCATTCCCCCTCTGATCTGCTGGCCCAGGAACAGGATCAGATGTCGCGGAGTGTGACCCTGCATCCGTAACCACCGAAGGCGTAGCTGCCAACACTGACATCCCCATGGAGGGTACTGACCCTGGTGCAGGTGGGTGAGACAGAACAGAATCCCTCCCTGGAACACTCACGAGCGACGGCACGTAGGTCTCATCCGAATCAACACCTGAGTACAGCTCGGGGGAGGTGCAGCCAGAGACACCCCTTGAGAGCACGACCTGCAGCACTTGTGGGTTCTCCCCCACCACCACACCACGTCCCTCACTGGTGGTTGGTCGGCCCTGGGACACCTCCTGGGTCTGCACCATCTCCACAACCCCAGCAGTATCAGGTGCGTCTTCCCCTGCAAAGACATGAAAACAAAGTAATGGAAACAGGCATTAGCACCATGGCACACATTGAGGGCTGAGAAGCAAGAGAACCAGTACTTGATTGACATGTCCCACATGACTAAAACCCTCCCATGCATGCACCCTCACTGCGTATGAAGTGCAGGCAAACGGCACACACTGATGACACCAAGATGGAAGATGAACAAATTTTCTGCATGCTGCCTGGCAGTGGCATCACACATTGGCCTGTGATTGGCAGGTGAAACACACATGCCATCACACAGATGGCATGTACCATTGCTATTGAGTGAAGATGGAGAGGAGGGCAGCACCTATTCATTCAGTCCAGTTCCCGCATGTAATAGCTTTTCTGATTCTAACAGGTCAGATTTTTCACCTGGAGCTGCCAGTCTGTAATGGTCAAATTGCACAGGGACATGTGTGTACAAATGATATCCAGGTAACAAAGTCACTCCCCTTTACCATACCCATGTCAGACATGTGACTAGTGGACAGCGACATGCCTAGTGAAAGTGGTGGAATGCAAACAAACTGACTGAATGAACAGTGAAAAATAAGCAAATCTGTTGTGTCAAGGTGACACTTCAAGGGCAACTGGCGTGCAGTTGTGCTAGATGTCTACTGTTGGCAGAAGGGATACTGCTATGGCCAAATGCAGCTGCGCAGGAAGTATTGCATGAAGCACATGGCTGACCCATACGACTGAGGCGCACACACTCTCACCTGGCACCCAAACAGAAGCCCTCACACACACACCATGCACATGTATGACACACACATGCATGTGCACTCACCGGACAATGCCTCGTAATCAGCCAGATCTCCCACGCCTTGGATCTGTTCCTCCGTGACGTAGGTCCCAGCGACTGACTCATGTGGAGTGAGTTCCATGTCTACTACTGGAGACCCACCTCCAGTCACTAGAGTTGCGGCATGACTTGAGGCCAGCTTACTCTTTGCCCTGCGCTTTAGGTCATTCCAGCGCTTATAGCAATCATTGGCTGTGCGCCTCACGATTCCAAGGGCACTTACGATGTCCGCAACGGTCTGCCAGTGTGCCTGGCGTTGTGCAGGTGTGGTCTTGGATCCTGCAACAATGACCATCTCGTTGTCATGTCCGGACACATACTCGACAAGTGCATTCAGTTCGTCATCCGTGAAGCTGGGCTTCCTGGACGGGCCGGACTGTGTAGCCGTGTCTGGGGCATCAGCCTGTGCCGGACGAGCACTCTTCCTCTTCCGCTTGGAAGGTGGTGGTGATCCTGAGTGTCCTGCGCCGCTCTGGACACTAGGGGCAGGAGCCCTGGTGGACTCTGTATCAGGAGTGTGGGATTGCACACTCAGCATGGGAGTTGGTGCAGGCATTGGCTCGAGTGTGATGGTGTCAGGGGGAATGTCAGCAGCATGGACTAGGACCGACACTGTCCTGGCTGGGTGTGTGAGGGCTGGGGTGGATGGAGCCGCAGCTGCCCCTGCAGCCACTCCGCCCTGCCTCCTTGGTGCAGCGGATGACCTTGCTGCCCCAGATCCACGTGGCATGATGGCATCAACGTGCACCAGCGCACGTGTCGTAGCCCTGCTGACCTGGAAGTCAGCCATGGAGTCAGCCAGGTCTGGTGCCACAATGGGCTGGTCCAACAAGGGCTGAGCATGGATGGTGTCAGCCACTTCAGCCTCAACGGGAGGGGGGGAGGGGGGGAGGGGGGGGATGATGGGTGCCCTTGACTGGTCCTCCACACATGGGGGGACAGGCTCACCCTGCAAGTTACGACCACGTCCCCTACCGGATCCACCACGGCCACCACTTGTGGCTCTTCCACCTTTGCCACCCTTACGGAATCCTCGCCTCCCAGCCATGGCACTGATATTAATGTGCGTATGGGAGTGGCTGTAGACAATTGTCCTGGGCAATTGGGGGTCAAAGGGGTTGGGTACCAGATGGTAATTGTACCCTAGTGCTCTAGCACGGCTGATTGTAACCCCTGGGGAAAGATGACGGGTCACGCAACGCACAGGAGGCCCAAAAAAGGGAGATGACGTGCACGCAACCCCTCCTAGACCACGTGTGCAGAAAGAAAAACCTGCACTACGCTGTGGCACCCAGTAACACAAGAATGAACGTATGCGTGTCACACGCAGCCTAGAATGACCTCTGAAGGGGTAGGCAACACACGGGGCAAGCACAGAAGTTGGATACGTGCGTGACTCACCGTCTGCCAGGTAAAAGAGCGTGAAGAATGAGCGCGTTTGGCTGGCTAAACCCCCGCCAAAAGAAGATGTGTACGCTGTCTGAGAAGACAGGACAACAGTAGAAGGGGACACTGTTTGAGGGAACAGGCCCAGGTAAACCAGTAAAAGAGAAAAAAGAGAAAAAGCTGTCAGAGGTAACAGGGAATACGAACTGGAAACGCCGTGAAGTAAATCGCGTGTGAAACGACAAGAAGTACAGATTTCACCCACTCGCTCTCCACGAAAAGCACGTACAAGGAAATGGTGTTCTACATGTACCTTATATACAGGCCCACACGTACAGCGTCACTTACGCGGCGTGTACGTTCACCAATCACACGCTTTGTCACTCCTGCGTGTAGATCCATTTTCACCAATCACACGCTTTGTCACTTCTACGTGTACATCCATTTTCACCAATCACACGCTTTGACACTGGGACGTGTCACGCAACAATTTCCTGCACGTGCAGGTGACTATAGGCGCGCATATGCTGTTGACGGGTTTACGCGCTAAGGGCCTTTGCTGACGTGTGGGATTTCACTACCTATCAGGCTGTCCACGCGTTCACACACGAGAGACCACGCTCCTGGCCAGGAGGCGAAATTACTGCCCCCCAGAGCCCTGAGCACGCTCCCACCTGCCATCTGCTGCTGCCTGACTGCCTGCTGGCCACGTGCCCCACAGTGCTGGTGGGTGGGGGTGTTGGGAGACATGGGTGGGGGCCTGGTGGAGGGTGCCCCTGCACTGGTGGGGGTGGTGGGAGACATGGGTGGGGGCTTGGTGGAGAGTGCCCCTGGTGGCGGGGGGTGGGGGTGGTGGGAGACATGGGTGGGGGCCTGGTGGAGGCTGCCCCTGGTGGCGGGAGGGTGGGGGTGGTGGGAGACATGAGTGGGGGCCTGGTGGAGGCTGCCCCTGCACTGCTGGGGGGGTGGGGGTGCAGGGGGACATGAGCAGGTGTGCAGGGTAGTCCCCTGTTTTGTAGGCTGCCTGCAGGGGCCGTGGAGGGTGTACAGGGAACACCTGTGAGGACCCACCCAGCCTAATCGCGTGTGATGATTCCCACGCACCCCTGTAATACACGTACCCTGGCTAATCGCGTGTATAACTTCCCGCGTACCCCTGTAATACACGTACCCTAGCCAATCGCGTGTTAAACTTCCCGCGTACCCCTGTAATACACGTACCCTGGCTAATCGCGTGTTAAACTTCCCGCGTACCCCTGTAATACACTTACCCTGGCTAATCGCGTGTTAAACTTCCCGCGTACCCCTGTAATACACGTACCCTGGCCAATCGCGTGTTAAACTTCCCGCGTACCCCTGTAATACTCGTACCCTGGCTAATCGCGTGTATGACTTCACGTGTACCCCTGTAATACACGTACCCTGGCTAATCGCGTGTATGACTTCACGTGTACCCCTGTAATACACGTACCCTGGCCAATCGCGTGTTGAACTTCCCGCGTACCCCTGTAATACACTTACCCTGGCTAATCGCGTGTTGAACTTCCCGCGTACCCCTGTAATACACTTACCCTGGCTAATCGCGTGTTAAACTTCCCGCGTACCCCTGTAATACACTTACCCTGGCTAATCGCGTGTTAAACTTCCCGCGTACCCCTGTAATACACGTACCCTGGCCAATCGCGTGTTGAACTTCCCGCGTACCCCTGTAATACACTTACCCTGGCTAATCGCGTGTTGAACTTCCCGCGTACCCCTGTAATACACTTACCCTGGCTAATCGCGTGTTAAACTTCCCGCGTACCCCTGTAATACACTTACCCTGGCTAATCGCGTGTTAAACTTCCCGCGTACCCCTGTAATACACGTACCCTGGCCAATCGCGTGTTAAACTTCCCGCGTACCCCTGTAATACTCGTACCCTGGCTAATCGCGTGTATGACTTCACGTGTACCCCTGTAATACACTTACCCTGGCTAATCGCGTGTTAAACTTCCCGCGTACCCCTGTAATACACGTACCCTGGCCAATCGCGTGTATGACTTCACGTGTACCCCTGTAATACACGTACCCTGGCTAATCGCGTGTATGACTTCACGTGTACCCCTGTAATACACGTACTCTGGCCAATCGCGTGTTGAACTTCCCGCGTACCCCTGTAATACACGTACCCTGGCTAATCGCGTGTATGACTTCACGTGTACCCCTGTAATACACGTACCCTGGCCAATCGCGTGTTAAACTTCCCGCGTACCCCTGTAATACACGTACCCTGGCTAATCGCGTGTTGAACTTCCCGCGTACCCCTGTAATACACTTACCCTGGCTAATCGCGTGTTAAACTTCCCGCGTACCCCTGTAATACACTTACGCTGGCTAATCGCGTGTTAAACTTCCCGCGTACCCCTGTAATACACGTACCCTGGCTAATCGCGTGTTAAACTTCCCGCGTACCCCTGTAATACACGTACCCTGGCTAATCGCGTGTATGACTTCACGTGTACCCCTGATATGCACGTTACCCGCTTTGCGTTCCTTGTTTGGCTGCCCTGTAAACTGGTCCAGGGTTAGCGCAGCCCTTTGCGATGATTTAGCGATTTTGCTGGCTTTTCCTTGCGCGAGGGCGTTCTTGGGGGCGTTACTGGCGCTGCTGCAGGGTCGCTGCGATACTCTGCGCCACGGCTGGTTTGGGAGCATGAAATCCATGAATACGCTGTGCGCGGAAATCGGTTTTATCGCACGTGCCTGGCGCAGTCAATCGCACGCGGACACTCTGCGCCAGCCGCTTGCGACACTTTTCTGCGAAATTCTATGAATTACCCTGTAAATCTGTGGCGATCTAAAATGGAACTACATTTGAATGCCTTGCCAATTCTAAGTGAGATGGGCAAACAGAGAAGCCCACTCATTTGAAGTAAAGAGGTTCAGAACTTTTGAGGCAGGTAGTATTTCTATGGGGGAACTGTTATCACTATGCTGGTGGAAAAAAAACAGAGCTCCTTTATAATCACAAAAGAGAGCACACCTGTCTTGCCAGAAACAGAAGTAAAGGAGGGCGTACATGCCTGCTATGGTTCAGTAAAGCTATTCCTCGGCATGCCAACATCTGAGACAACTTTTTCCATCTTTATTATGTCACATCAGAGGCAGATCTGGTTTGATAGTTTTCATCACATTTTATATATACCATGACAATACCTTTTAGGAGGGAACGGAACCTAACGGACATCACTTCAATCTTTTAGAAGCATCTTGTTGGAGTGGCCTGACGGACAATAAAGTCAAAACTCAGTTGAGTAAAAATTAAGACCCTTCTTCTGCTGGCTGATGAGACTCAAGTGAGTGAACCCCTATAACCATCCAGCCTGGAAGGAGGTCAGGCCCTGGTTTCCATATTATAGACCCTGTGAGCAAAGGGAGATCCTAAACTATGATTTAGCCGCAAAACCAAACTGTCCCAGGAAGCTGTTGTTTGTCTGCTTTTTGCTCAAGAGAATCTTTCTCTAGTTCAGTTTTCCTCACAGATATTCTTTTATAACGGTTCAATATGCGCCAAACATGCTTGTAGAACAGACTTTTTCCTTTGCTGATCTTTTGGTCATATATATGGCGCCCAATCACCCACGCTACTTCATTTTACGTTCTTAAATGTATTCCTTTGAAGCAGGGCGGCGTCACCGGCGGAAGTTCTGCCCACATCAACTCTGCTGAAGGTGAAAGGTAAGAGATTGGGCTATTCTTTCCCCATGAGATGCTCAGGTGCTGCCATATGGAGATGAAATTGGATCCGGGCCTTTACAATTTCGCAGGCACTTTCCTTTCCCATTTCCCTCAAGGAGTACTCCTACAGCAAGCTCTTTGAAATGTCATTTTCTTTCATCTTCTGGGCCCAGCGTTTAATTTGTGTTTTCTTTATAGCGCACTCTCGAGGCTGTGCTGTAGTGCATTTTAATCATTTAGTTGCTACATACATGTTAGTACCTCAGTACGCGAGTAAATGCTCTATTTCATCTCGCAACAGATGCCCATGGAAGCCTCATTGTACTTAAGTGAAACCTATTAGTTATTGGATAGTATTTGCCTTTTTCTCATCTCTGTTCGCATTCATGCGAAAGTCGAAACCCTAGTCATATACACTTTAATCGGGACATATATTTAAATCCAAACTCTTCGATATCCTGTTACTTCATTGCAGATTTGTTGCTGTTTTACAATTTCAATCAGCCAATAGGATTGAAATTGAATTTAATGTTAACATATGGATGTATTTTGGAACACCATTTTGAATTAATGTTCTCATATGTAATTCTTTTGGTAATAACTTGCTGGATGGGTTTGGCTGACATTTTCCCCCCAAAAAAGCCTGCCATGGATCCCTTTAAACTGGAAAACACGTTTACTGTTGCTGCCACTTGATCCTGAGGGCTTACCACAGGATTACAAGAGGTGGTAGGGAAGTTTAAAACCCCTTTTGGTATCCATGGCTATGTCTAGTGGATTTACTGTGAGTACAGCGCAGTAAATGTGCCGATTTATTGAAGGTAAAGTAGAGGATTTACTTCCATCATTTTGCTGGATGTGAATCCTCCACTTTACCTCCAAACTCAGAATTCAGCAGTGTGGGGATAATGGCAGTAATCCTGTTCCAGACAAAAGAGATGTTAGTAGCAGAATTACCGTTGCTTTCTTACTGCACCGCTACTCACAATGAAGCCCAAAACTAGTGTTCTGCTTCTCTAAGTAGAGGACAATTCTGTTGCAGATGAAATACAACATGGCAATAAAACAGTGGTGAAAGTAACGTATAACATTTACTGGATCTAGTGAATATTCTGTGCTTTTTAAGTCTATTCCTTATTTGTTTTGATTTGCAGTACATAAGACATCATATAAATACTCCCATGCATACTCTGCATGTGTCACAGATGGCTCCAGAAACACTCCCAGTCTCATAAGTGGTTCAAGGGTTTTTATAAAATATTTGGTGTGGGCTATGTCCGTCTCCCTCTCTCTCTCTCGTGTAGTGTACAAACTCTACCCTAACCCATGCATCCCTGATCCCGGGTTATTAGATACAGAAGGTGGACCCCTACTGTCAAGTTGAATCTCCCGTTAGAAGTGAGGTCCAAAAGGTTGAATGCCTTGGCTCATTAGACTCCTTCAGGGACTCCCTAACTCCCCTTCATTATCCAGTGCCCACTCTTACCTTTCCTTTAGTGTTTCTCAACTCCTCCACACTCCTGTCCCTTTGATGTTCTCACTCATCCTAGGTCTTTCCTCCAGTCTTTGATGTTTCATCTCCTTCCTCCACACTACTTCTCCCTCCTCCAGACTACTACTACCTCCTCCATACTACTACTCCATCTTCCACACTACTTCTCCCTCCTCCAGACTACTACTACCTCCTCCATACTACTACTCCATCTTCCACACTACTACTCCCTCTTCAATACTACTATGCCCTCTTCCACACTATTACCTGAACCTTAACTTTTGTGTTCCAAGAACCTGTTCTATGGGCTCTCCCATTTAGTGTATTAGAGCAGGATGGATGATTTTTCCCCCTAGGTCCCTAGTGGTCTAGGGGGCCTTTGGGTTGTTGTGTGGGCTTGCCTACTTTGGTCGGCGACTCTGCTAGGTTCTCTGTGCTGCTGCATATGGAAGTGGCTTCTCTCTTCGCCGTGAAGCACTGACATTGCTGATGTATGTTTGCAGCAGCATTTCTGCTTCTTTTCCCATTGATAGCTCTCTCTCTCTTCGTGGAATATCAATGTAGAAGTCAGGTGATGCTTCTGATGTCTCTTCTGTTTGATGTTTTTTCTTTATTGCTGATGTGGGAGCTTAGAAATTAATAGAACGGCACTGGCAAGTGTCCTGGCTCGAGAAAACAGTGGTCTGCATAAAAACATGCTGGCACAAGGGTGAATAAACAATTGTGTCCCTTTCAACAGATTCTGCCATAAGTATTGGATCCGGCTCTGGGCTTCTCCCTGCACCTCCCACCGCCTGTGGAGAGGGGTACTTAATCCTCCTTCACAAGGCCAAGGACTCAACCTTGTCACAGACCTCCATTCTTTCCTCAAACCTTTCCCCCGTCCCTTATCACTAACTAACTGATCCCTGCACCCAGGAAGAGAGTCTGTTGACTCTTAAACATCGCTATGATGTTGCGTGAAGAGTGGGAAATCCGTACCTTGTAGAAAGTCTTCAGGTAACCCTCACAAATGGTCATGGGTACTGAAAGCTACTTTCCCATTCGCTGATGTTAATGGTTGCTTGGGGAAAGAGGTTTGCATCTCCATGTACACAGATTAACGGAGTTAGGATGGAGCTCCGCTATGGTCACTAGGTCTGCCCTGATATCCATCCTCCTACTTCCTGAATCCAATAGGGTTCTGGCAGGAAGTGCCTAAACCCAGACCGGTAGGTGGAATATTCAGTCAGCCTCCCTTGTTGTGCAGACAGTCACAGGGGAGGGTAACAAACCCTCTTCTTCATCTGGAAAAGTTTTCTCAGGTTATCTGGATCATTTGGTTCTGCTTCCCTGCCTAGTGGGCTCTCTTCCCACTGTGTCATGATGTCACGCACAAGCGTGATTGGCGCTTGTGGAATCATTGGAGATTCCAGTGTCATTAAATGTTGCTATCACGCTCACTGGCCGTTCAGAGCAGCGCTCTAGTCTTTCCCAACATGGCCGCCACCGGATTGCCTACAGCCAGCCGGCATCCCCGCGATCGGCGCATTGCAACCCTGTGGATTTCTTGCTTTGGGTAAGATGCTAGTTTTCTTGCTTTCTGGTGCCCTGGAGCCCTGTGTGCTCTCTCTGGCTCTCTCTTTTCTCCCTCTGGCTCTCGCCCCGCCCGCTGTCATTGCAGGGCACCCCTTGGAGGCTTCTCTGGGCTTCTCCCTCACTCTCTCTTTGCCTTTCTCAGTTTCACGCTCTGGCTTTGCATGACGCTGCCATGCTCTGCCCAGTATTCTCCTCACTTCACTTTCTTGGCCTTTCTCCCTTGTGCTGCAGCCCCAGAAGAGCCTTCCCTCTTCCTGGGTGCCTTCTTTATGGCTTCCCCGGCTCTCCCGGGAGTCTTGTTTCCCTTGATCGGACTTACCCAATTTCCGGATCACGGTATTGAATCTGTTCGGATCTGTGCTGAGTGGACTTACTACTATGCTACTGGACAATAAGTGTCATTTTGGGTCTCACCTTTCCTTGAAAGGATACTGCGGTATCTGAAAACTCCTATTTCGGAACACTCTCCTCACCGTACCATTGTAGCCCTGCATCAAAGAGGTTTTTTCCGCCTGTTTGGTCTTTTTCCTCTTTCGGTTTCCGCAGGGAAGGGGCCACTAGCTCACCCTTTCTATCGAGGCAGGCATAGTCTCTTCCCTTCAAGGAAGACCATATCTCTTCCAAAAAAAGCGAAACTTACGAAGGGGAAGGGGAAGACGAGACAAGAACCCAAGGACAAGCTCCAGTGAAACAGGTGAGGACGAGGGGGAGCTGTCTGAGCTAAGTGATGAACCCGATGAAGCAGCAAATCCTCACACATGATTCCTGGGTTTATTTGCCCTGCCTCCATTCCTCGTGGTCAGTGTTGGGGAGATGACCAGGTTTTATTGAGGTTTGACTTCTCATCTTCTCCAGGCATGGTTTTGCATGTTCTTTGCTCCAGTCAGCTGGTAAGGTTGACCTAACCTTCACCTTGAGGATGGATTGGGCAGGACCTGACTCATTCAGGTTTGGTTTTTCTCCTTAGATAGCTCACCCCAGGTTTTACTCCGCTCTTTCTTGGCATAAGGGAGGACTGCTGTCATCCACTCTGGGTGGTCTTGTCTCTGTAGTGTAGCTATTCTCATGGTGACCAGGGTCTCTTGGAGCTGACGTTTAATGGTCATTGTCATCTCCTCAGGCCTCGCTTTGGCCTTTTTGGACTTCTTTCTCCTGCTGATCTAAGCATGTTCAGCCTAAGGGTAGGGAAAGTATGGTCCATGCTATTTGCCCAGATTCGGTATCAAAGCCGGTCTGAACTGGTTTCAGAGTGACCTGCTCCATCACAGCTGTCAGCAATGGGTCCCAAGATGGTCTGGGGATTCCTTAGTGTTTCCCGCTCCCGCTCTTCATCTCTAAACAGACGTCCCCTTTCCTGGAATGTTAGAGTTCGATCTTCCAGCTTGTAAGCCTGTCCACCAGGATTTGTCTTTTTTGTTTGGTCTTTTTGTTGGGATTCGGTCAGGTTGGATGCTGCAGGTTCTAGTCATAAATCGGGTCATGGTCCTTTCATGGTTCAGTCTTCTTCCTTCCCTCCCTCAATTCAGGATTCAAGCCTTGCTGTGTAGCTTAGATCGTCAACTTCATCCAACCTTCGAAATAATGATCTTTTTTAATACCAATTGAGCTACGATTTGGCAGGGTGTAATTTGGGAATGTTATTCCCTAGCATGAAGAGGATGACCTCTACCTGGCAGTCCCTTTGAATCACTGCTGTTCCCACATCCAGGGAGTGCCTGTGGGCTAAACCGGACCATGGGGTGATTCTCCTGTATGTTCCATCCGGAACCTACACTACACGAATACCAGTCCAGACGAGCTCCTTCCACCTCACAAGGGCATCACCTCCTCATCTCCAAATAGGTCATAGCCGGCAGTTGTGGGTGTGGCGAGGTTGGCAATCATGCTGTTGGGATGATTCCCATCACTTTTATTCTTGGAAGACAATGCACAGCCTTTGTATCAGGGTCATGGGGATATCAATTCCGACACCTCACCTGTAGCCTCAGTAATCACTCCCAGTCTCAGAGGCTGTTCAAGGGTTTTCATTGAAAATTTTGTGGGGCCTATGACGGTCACTCTCTCTTTCATTTAGTGTAGAACCTTCATCCTAAACTATCTTGGTAAAAAGATACAGAAAGTTGACCAATAATGTATCGCTTTATCACGCTAGATACCCTCGGGGGTATTGTAACATTATCCAGTGCATTGTGGTATAATGGGCATTGGGATGATGTGTTGCAAATATGCTGTTTGATTTAGGGCATGTCTAATTCACTCATTCCTACCTCTACAAGTTCTACTCTTACTTTTTCTCTACACCACATCACTCCTCCCACCAATTTCTTCAATTTCAATGTTCTCACTGCTCCTAGGTCTTTCCTCCAACCTTTTATGTTACTTCTCCTTCTGCTGACTCCTCCACACTACTACTCCCTCCTCCACACTACTACTTCTTCCCCCACCCTACTACTCCCCCCACCACACTACAACACCCTCCTCCAAAGTACTACTCTCCCCTCCACATGACTACACTTCACTCTACACTACTACTCCTCCATCCACATTACTCAAACACCCTCCTTTCACCCAGTAACATCCGCTCCACAATCACTACTTACGCTAAACTTTGAACACACTTACCACACAAACACGCACACTCACACTGCAGTACCACTTCTATTCCTGGCCTTGTCACAGTCAACTGAGCATAATTAACCATCTGGAGGACCTAGATTCCATAGAATACACGAAATGTCAACATGATGTCAGAACCAGTGTTCTTTTGTGCTACACATATTTGCCAAATATTTGTAATACTTGACTCCAACAGTTCATGTTTATCTTTTAACTTTCGAAGTATTTTCCTAGCTGACATATTGATAAGTGGGTCCTAGTTTTTAGTACCTGAGAAACTCTGTAAAATAGAGTTGCTAGTTCACTTTGAAATAAAAGATGGAAAATGGATTCAATGTTTTGAAGGTGTCTTGGACCTTCAGAGTACTTTATGAGAGACCCATGCTCTGATGTGCTGATTTATAAACATCTATCATCATGTCGCCCTACTATTCCTTTATGGAAGTGTAATGGAAAACAGCATGCTTCTAAACTTAAAATTATCCCATACACTCATTGGAGAGCCTTTGGCTTGACACATTTGGTATATCTCTAAAGCATCTTCCATTGTGTCTCTTGAATATAGTGGTTGGATTGTGTAGTAGTCAGGCATGTTATCTGTATTGTTAGTATCATCATGTTCAAATTGTCCCAGTTGTGATGGTATCACTACATAATATCCCCAACAAAAATATCACCGTAGATATGTCCGTTTGGTTCGCCATAGGCACATTTTTTGGGGGGATATTATGTGGGAGCTGAGGTTGCAGGGGTTCGGGGTGTCCCCCGCAGGGTCCATGTGTGAATTTTGCTGCAAAAATATGGCGATATTTTTGCATCACAATATTTTTGCGGTGGGATTAACACATGGAACCGTTGTGATGTGTTTTAATATATTTTGGTTGTTTCTTTCAAACTGTCTCTTTCTTTTTAGTATTCATTTTGCTCTTTGACATATACTAGCCTTTTGGGTGTATGGCCTGTAGCCTCTGGCCATGCACCCCGAGTCTAGCACCCCTGGCCACAACCACTGCAGCATGATACAGCCATGCACCCAAAAATCTGCCCAGTGGCCACAACCCACACACATAAGGAAGCCACCTGAGGCCCTATCCACTTCAGTTCACATACATCTACACTACTTGCACCCACTGCACAGACTCTCATACACCCAAGAATCTCAGGGCAGTCCAATAACCCATCTGCCACACACCCTATGCACTTCTCCAAACATACTATTACAGTACTTCAACCAGGGGGCAGACTCTTGGTTGCATGTCCTCATGCACCCAAGAGTACAGTAGCTGGCCACAAACACCACAGCATAATACAGCCTATACAAACATCCTCATATCATATACATTCCACTCCCCTAATAAAGCCTGCATGCAGCCACCACATAACCTGCTCGCATGAGGACCTACCCGCGAACTGCTGCAGTGTCCGCGGACACCGCGAATATACCACAATCTTCTTCCACCTAAACAAATACATAATATGAACCACCTTTAACTCCCCCACCCTTTACAGCCCCTCTACCCAACACCAGATGCCCCAAAACATGTTTTCCAGCCATTTTCGTCGCTGCGCTATCCTCGGATATCGGTGGATACAATATGGTGGGAAAATGTGACGCACATCACACTTCCCTCCAGCCAATCAGCGGGCGGTTGGGTATCCCCAGACATGACGCCACCCTCTGGGCCAATCGGAGTCCAGTCCACAGAGTGAACAGGGAAATGGGTCAAAGGAGCGGAGCCAGATATCAGTATTTGTTTTTAATCTACATTTTGACCATTTAAAAAAAAACTGCTGTACGGATTTTCACCAAATTCACAAAAGCTCGCTTTCGGGACCCAGCCGCCGCTCATGCCACAAATTTGGTGAAATTCCATCCAGCGGTTTGAGCTGTAGGTGTGAGCAAAGTTTTTTCCATTCAGTCCATGGAAAAAAAACATTTTGGGACGCCCCTATAACTTTGCCCCCCCCCTTCACGAAACCTCAACAAACTTAGTAAAAGAATTCAGAGTGGGCCATATACCTTTCTTGCAACGTTTGGTAAACATTTGTCCAAGGGGAGCAAAGTTATAAGCCATCCAAAAGGTGCTCTTCCTATGAGATTAGCAACTTATTCATAACTACACAGCCGCTACGGCAGGCCGTGTAATATGTGGAACACGGCAAATTTCACTACCAACTCATGGCTTGCTTCACCTCACACACTCTGACTCAATAACTACCATAATGGTGACTGCATTCACTCAATGCCACTGTATACTTGCTTTAGCACACATTGGCACACATTGGCAACTGCTGTTGGAAATATTAACTACCTGAAACGATTTTAGCTAACCTTAGCAAAAAATGCCCTTCTCTCTCCTTCACCCACCCCTTTTTTCCTTCCTTTCGTTCCCCTATGTATCTCTTAACTAAATGAAATGCAATGCTATGTTTAGAATTCATGTTAAGCAAATAAAAGAATGTACTAATATGTATGACTCTGAAATATTGCATAATTGTAATACATGATTACCATGCCTTAACAAAGCCCGGACGGGCGAAAATGTTGGCCATGCAGTTGGTCATTTTCCTTCTTATCGCATTGCCAAGTGCAGGAGTCAATAAGATTATGTTAAAATGGAATTGTATGCAAATCACCTACTAAGAATCTCACAAGAAATGATATATGTGGCTGTGTAAATGAAATATAACCAGTTCTGTTCATGCTGCCTAATAAACTGAACAATACATGTATACATCCTTGGTATATCTCTTCCTTGGGGCGCTGGCGTAGGACTGTACCTTTCTAAACTCATACCATTTAAAGTGATATATTTGAATGTATTTTTGCGTAAAATCTACAGTAGTTAATTGAATTGGTTATTTTTATATTCAGATGATATCATTTATAGAACAAAAAAACAGGATGCAAGACATGAACAATAGAAGCTTACCTTGGCCCTCATTACGACCCTGGCGGATTTTTTCCGCCATCGGCGGACTTTTCCGCCATGGCGCAAAGTCCCTTTACGCCATGGCGGATGGCGGACTTACCGCCCCATTCCGAGGTCGGCGGGGCGGTAAGTCCCCATTGACCCATTTACCCTTCCCCATTCCCATTTCGGCCCCATAGGGCTCAATGGGAGTGGGGAAGGTGTTAATTACGCCACCGTACACTACGGTGGCGTAATTAACACTGAGGTCCCATAGCGCCATGGATTTTTACACCCGCAAAAAGCGGGCGGAAAAATGACCATGGCGCTATGGGAACTCGTAGTTGGCGGTAAGGGGTCGGCGCAGCTAACGCTGGCGCAAACCCCTTAGCGCCAGGGTCCTAATGAGGGCCCTTGTCAATTAGGTTCAATTGTAAAGAAGCATACATTTAGGGGCTCATTCATGGAATTATTTGCGCAAAAAAATTGGGATTTGTGCGCCATTCTGCCCACAAATCCCTGATTAACAAAAGGGGATTTGCGGGCAGAACGGTGTTAGACCACCAGTCATGTTCAGTTGGAAGGAGGTGATGCAAAATACTATAAATTCATTTTTATATTGTGAACAACATAATAGCTTCAGTGATTCTGGGATTTGTTCAATGGTGGATCACTAATGAAGAGCAGGCTGGTTTAAAATAGAAGTAATACAAATTACACCATTCCCTCTGGCGTCCTTGCATACTAAAGAGAACGGATTAACGCAATAGTGTCCCTTTTACTGTGATCCATAAACAATCAGCATGGAAGTTCTGTTTAATGGAACCCAGGAGAAATACGTCCCTGATATGGATTCCGCATTGTGGGATACAGAAATTTTGCAGAAATTTTGCAAATGAGTAATACGAAAATCCATTAGTGAGTTAGATTTCACGTTGTGGGTTAGTAATAGTGTAGCACCAGCATGTAGAATATTCAGTGAGCGAATGAAGGGCTGCCTGGTAGTAGGCACTTGCATTTAGCATACCCCGAGGGAACGTGACTTCCTGCAATGGTCCTCCTCAAGAGAAATGGCTGGTGGGTGGAAGATTTAGTATAATTGCAGCATATGGTGAAAAGGGGCAGGGATTATAAAGAGTGCCATTGGACACAGGTAGGACATTATCGAAGAAGGCACACCCTGTATGTCTGAAATTGGGTCCCCTAACGAGATCCCAGTCTGTGGAATGTAGGGAAGGGTACGTAGAGTCAGAGGCACACCTGGGTCAGCGCACATAAAGGCATAACCTTGCGGAACCAGGGGTGTCTGCAACTAAGCGCCTACTAAGCAAAAACGATACCTGATGGAAAGTGAAAATATCAGTGGTGTAATGTGGAGGTGTCAAGTCCTCGAACAAGGTGCAGAGGCACAGGTTTAGGGGCTCATGGTTTGCTGGTAAGAAATGGGAAGGTTTTGAGTTAATTCCAGATGATGGAGACTGAAAAGGTAGATCAAGGACAATGTAAAGATATGCATGGATCAAGCAAATCAAATGACAGCAAATAAGGAACAATCGCCATTTTCATTTACTTCTTGCAAAAATATTCGCCCATTCCAACGTGAAGCAGCATACTTTTCCACACTGCAATACAGACACTTTCAGAAGAAATACCCAAAATATACAGGTGAAGAACGAAGCTTGACAGCAATGTAGGAAAATGTCTCTACTCCAGAGGTATTCAAACTGTGGGGCGTGGCCCAGCAGGGGGCAATGGCTGCATGCCTCGGGGCCCGTGAGAGCCCAGCATGAAATGTAAAAAAGAAAAAAAAAAACGTTTTTGTTTTAGATTGGAAGAAATGGGTAGGTGCGACTCACATGGTCGGGCTGAAGCATGAAACTGTGTTTCAGCCCAATGAAAAAGTGGCCCACCGTTGTAAATGGATATTCATTCCTTAAGTCACAGACTGTTTGAATAGTACCCAAAGGGGTACTTTGTGTTAAAATATAAGTACATTGTGATATTTAAAGAATATTTATTCGGCAACAATGTTCAAAATTACTAACTGCTTAGTGAAGTAACTCATCAAACTGGGCCACATTGGTCAAAAAGGTGGCACATTTTGATTGGCCCACACTAGTATTTTGCATTTTTGTTACAGGTATTGCCCTATTGCCCTATAGGCCAGTCCGAGCCTAGCGGCTCATCCCTAATGGTGAGGGGGCGCCCAACCAGTGGACCCCTCACTCATTATGGAGGAGCTAAGGAGCCATCCCAGTGAAACAATGAGCACTCCCTCAGCTGCTTTTTCCAGCTAAGGGAGTGCTCCTGCGCTGGCTGAACTTTCAAACGAAAACACTATTTCCCTTTGACAATTCAGTTTAGTTCCCCAGACACACATGCTCACTGAGCTATGCAAGTGCTGGGGCATTTTGCTTTGCCAGAATTGCATAGCTCATTGGAAATGCTGGCTGGGGCACTGAATGTTTGTATGTGCGGGGGGTGCTTCTGCACCTCCACGCACATACGGACAGAGTAGCCTGGAGCATGGCATTTCAGCACCCAACGCAGGCCAATGCAGAAGCTACGTTTATGTTAATTTTCTTTTAATTTAAACATGTGTATGGATGCGTGTATGCTTGTGTTATGAGTGAGTGTATGGCGATGGATGCTCGTGTGAATGATAGAGTGATTGCTGTATGAATGTGTTTGTGTGTGTGTGTGTGTGTGTGTGTGTGTGTGTGTGTGTGTGTGTGTGTGTGTGTTAGTCTGTTTTCGTCTGTTGAGCTGATTTTGGCAAGTGGTGGATAGAGGGGGTAAGGAAGGTTGTACAACAAAGGCATTTCAAAAATGCCTAAATGCCTTTGTTGCACAATCCCCCTACCAACCTGCCAAAATCAGCTCTCCTTCATAGGCGATGTGGAGCCCAGGGGACAGGGATGGTATTTTTTTTACTGGATTTCTATTATAGATGTCCTGTCAAAAATACCATGCTTTCCCCCTTGGCCCCCTAGCGCCTTGCATACACACATAATCATGTTGATTGTGTTAGGCCCAGTGGGGCCCAGGGGACAGGGATGGTATCTTTTTACTGAATATCTATCAGAGATGTTCAGTAAAAAATGTCATGCCTGCGCCCTGGGCCCCCAGCACCAATTGCAAACTGTTTGGCTGTTTGCCCCTTTTTATTTTAAAGTATGCTCTACAATGCAAAATTTTAACCCATTTTCTTTTTGAAATTCACGGGGGGAAACCACCCCAACCCTCCTTGATTGGTTCAGTCTCCCTCAATGCACTTGGTCGCTATGGCATTTTTGGGGGAAATAATTATGCCCCTCCACTTAAAAAATTCACCAGCCGCCAATGGCCCTTGGACTGTGTTGGGAACAGGATGGAGGAGCCCAGGGACTGTGGTGGGAGCAGTGGGGCAGGAACCATTGGATCGTGGTGGGAGCAGGGAGGGGAGAGCCCAGGGTGTGTGATGGGGTGGGGAGAGCCCAGGGACTGAGTAGGAGTGGGATGAGGGAGCCCAACGACTGTGATGGGAGCAGGTGGGGGAGCCATGGGATAGTGGTGGGAGCAGGGTGGAGAGAGCCCAGTGTGTGTGATGGGGTGGGGAGAGCCCAGGGACTGGGTAGGAGTGGGATGAGGAAGCCCAGCGACTGTGATGGGAGCAGGTGGGGGAGCCCACGGACTATGCTGGGAGTAGGGTGCGGTGACGGTGCGCAATACATACTGTCCATTTGGCATTTTGGGGGGGGCCCAGCCTGCCCAAATTTTGCTCAGGGGGGCCCCAGGGCAAAAAGGTTTGAAGACCACTTCTCTATTCTGTGTGCATCTAAGATCAGGTGGAATTGAAGTTGAACAATGTTCTGATTAGATGAACAGTTCTTGCTCTCAACAGACTTCAGGTAATGGCACACAGGCAACCCATTTGAGACTGCATGCATGCTGGTTCAATGCACCAGAGGCTCAAATGCCAGCAGACCAGGATTGCTGGTAGGAAGGATTGTCTCTGCAAGCTATGCAGAGGCGTGTTCTTAAAACAACATATATGGTCCTCAGTGGCTCAACCTTTGCATAGTGCATTATTTCTATTTCTATTTGGGTTTTTATAAAGCTCTTAATCACCCAAAACATCTAAGCACAGTGTAAAAGCTACACCACAATGTTAACTGAAACAGAACAATCTGACTTTAAAACAAATTCGTCCTCAATGTGTTGCGGAAAATTGCAGGATTTGTTTCCATGTGAAGAGATAGTGGCAGACCTTTCAACGGATTAACTGCTTGTACTGAGAAAGATTTACCCCCAGTTCTGGATTTCTTTTCAAAAGGCGTGATGGATTAGATTTAAGAGGTCGATATCCATAATACTGATGTAAAGGGTGTGATAAAATAGACCTCCTGAAACCATAACTAGTTTTATGGACTAAACACATTGCATTAAGATTGTCTCTCGTTCTAAAGGTCAGCCAGTGTAGTGATTTAAGACCAGTACAAATGTGATCAAACCTCTCCAATCCCAGCAAAGTGCTAGCAGCAATATTTTGGACTGTTAGTGGATTATTTGACGATGGAGGAGTGCTAAATTGATGCAGTTACTGGGTAGGGGTCTAGACAAACACTGAAACCGGAAGGCAACAAAGGAATCATTCCCTGGATTTGCTATCATGTTTATGGCAAAAATCTCTGCATGGTTAGTGTTTGTCCATCGACTCTAGGAACAGATGTTAGGTATTCATTAAGCCTCTTGGCAGTTTCTTCCCTGTACTGTGATAGGGGAGCCTATATATCTGCCTACCATCGGCATAGTTCAAACTTTGAAATCAACTATGGTGAACTAATGAAACCACTGGACTGATATACAGACGAAACAGTAACGGCGTAAGTGAGAATCCCTTTGTGGCTCCACCGTTAAGCGGATGGAAAATAGAAAAGGAAGAGTCCAAATTGATTGCTTGACTTCATCCAGATAAAAAACAGGTCACCCACTATAGACCTGAGCCTCCAAAACACAAAATATTATAATCTACTGTTTCAAAGGCAGCGGAGACCTCAAACAAAACCAGGGCAAAATATCCACAGACATAACATTCTCAGGAATAAGGTCCCTGACAGCGTTAGTCACCATCTCTGTGCTACAACTAATATGTTCCCTGTCTTCAGTATGCTGTGTGATCTGACTTGATTTCTCGGAATAAGAAGGGTATTTGGAATATTGGTTGACAATGGTCTGGACCCTTTCTGACCAGAGCTGTATTTTTAATAACGGACAGACTACTACTTTCTTCCAGCTCTCTGGTCACTGCCAGATTCCAATGAGCAATTGAACACTTTCCTGCTAGAGTTAGCATAAAAAGTATATTTTTATTTCGCTATGTTATGTGTTGCACAAGGCTTTTAGGTATTTTGTTTCCAGTACACAGAGTCCAACATGAGCTCTAACGTGTTTCGATCAGGTATATCTCTTTCTTCAGAATTATATCCCCCTAGCTTCCAGTCAATTTAATGAATATATAAAGAGCAACTTACATGTTCACCACTACATTTGTAAAACCTTAAAATCTTCATTATGCAGAGTGAACACACTGACCTTGAGTTCATGATGTTTATTATGGGAATAGCTCTCTTGATTTCTGTACACTCAGGCTTGTTAAGTGTGACACGTATGCCCTATCCCAAGATAATATAAATGTT
The DNA here is from genome assembly GCF_040938575.1 of Ambystoma mexicanum. Classification (NCBI taxonomy): domain Eukaryota; kingdom Metazoa; phylum Chordata; class Amphibia; order Caudata; family Ambystomatidae; genus Ambystoma; species Ambystoma mexicanum. The sequence goes on from NC_090933.1 coordinate 606,176,228, forward strand.
CAGCCTTCAAAAGAAAATAACTTTATATTGATTTATGTTCAACCAAAATTCTACAATTGAGACATAATTAAATTCCATCCAATGTGAAACTTGCAACATGTTTAAATACCCCAACTAAGTCAAAGTAATCATAAAACACAAACCTATATGTTGTTCTCCAATATCCTAGATCTTCTCAGATTTTAATTTGATGTTGCCCACAACATCCACTAACATTCCAGACACTCCTACGTTGCAGGGAAAGCCCCAAATAGGTTTTTGCTTGAGAGTCATTCCTTCAAACCTTTATTCCATATACTGCTTGTTCGGCGTCAGGTTGGAAGAAAGTGTGTGCTTATTAAGAACAGCTGAATGGAAAAAGATTAGAAAATGAATATTCAGTACAACATGATGACCTGGAAGCTGGGAGTCACCTTAAGGCCCGCAATAAGAATATGAATCAGAATGTACCCTGCCACATTAATAAGAACTTAGATTGGAAACCTAGGTGGCCCAAGTGTTAAAATTGCATTTCAGTTGCATAAACAAATATCTGTAACTGGGATGTGATATAGAATTATCAGATACTGACATCCAATTAGGATCTGAGGCTTCCCGGCAATAACCACCGGTGTAGCCTAACATAGATGATTGGACAAAGGGTGCACCCCCTATTGCAACCCCCAAGCATACGCCCGCCTTCATCATCCTGTCTTGCATTGGCGCTATCTTCTCCATACCCTCTCCTGCAGTCCCCCTAATAAAAAGTGAAACGAACACTATGCACCAGTGGCTGCCAAGCTTTACTTATTTGGCAGCCATCTTAGAATGTTTTTTTCCCTTTCACACTCAGTTTTCTTCCCCGCGCATTGCACGGCGGGTAGAAGACAAACATTTGGGTGAAATCGTATCATCGAGCACTGCAGGCAGGTGCTTATAGAGCCATAGCCTGGCACTGAGGATGCTAAATAATTTTAGTGGACCTTAATGCTTTAATAAAAAAATTATGCAAGTGCCACTTGAAATCATTTAATGTGCTCCCACCTGCTGAATATAAGCTGCCTGTTCAATTACTGAAATATGTCCTGCTGGAACAGCCCAAGAATGCTAGTGATATAGGGCGGCATTGCAGAAACTTTGCACTGGTGCAAAGTGCAATTAGACCTAGTGAAAAAAAAAGATATTTCAATGCGTATTTGCACCAGGGCAATGTTTGCCATGTGGTATTTATTCCTGGTGCGAATAGGCATTGAACAAATGTATTCTTGTGGACTTGGGCCCATTTTTGCCAAATGATAATTACACTTCCACCAGTGCAAATTTCACTTAATATGGCCCTAAACGAATATGTAAGAAAACGAAGCATCCTGGCCCTAACTAAAACTGTTGGATTATACTGAAACCATATACTGGGTTATCTAAATTCAGAAGGCGTGTTCAACCTCTGTAACACGAAAGTGGGAGTAATGCTTGCCTGTTGCCCTCTAGCGCTACTCATGAACAGTAGTATCAAGAGCACTCCCTCTTTGCTACTGCTGTTCATGGTACATTAGCATCACGCACTCACCACCCCACCTTGTAAATCCAATGTGCAGGAACCAGAATGATCACCTCTCACATCTAACACTACTCTATGTATGTAAGGTATTTATAAAGTGCAAACCTAGGTAGGAAGCAATGTTTCACTGTACAAGAGGTTGGCTATAAATAAGGAGGGTCATAGGTGGAGATGACCGCAGATGGAAAAAGTGGGCCTGTGTAACCTGTGCACAAATAATACAGATCAATGTTGCAACTTCTGAAACTGACACAGCCTCCCGAGATTAGCATTTCTTCAGCTGGGTATGTCAGCACTTGATTTGCCTCAGCTTTGCATGTGATTCCAGCAAACTGTAAAATGATCCAGGATAGTGTTGGTACCCAATATAGCTCCCTGGAGGTGGGAGGGTTGCGGATCACGGTTTGTATTGCCGTCGCCTTCAGTGGCATGTACTGTTTTGAGTGGAGAAAAGGCTGTGACAGGCAAGCCTGTGAGGAGTGTGTCCCCACTCCAAGTGTGACAGTACCATAGATTTTAGGGCTGCCCTGAACGCGCAGGTGATAAGAAGGGTTTTAATAACCACAGCAGTATTATTTGGTATGTGTCTGTTTGGCCCTTTTTGGTGCTGTGATGTTTGAAGAAAAAGTTGGGATTAGTGATGAATCGTAATTACTTTGACCTTGGAAATAATTTTGGTGTGAACCCTTCTAGGCTCACATTAGCCAGTCAGGATTGGATGTGATTTTGACTGGCAGAATATACAAGGAGCAGAAATGTGGTTTGGATAGTGCTGCGCTTTTGATGTGAGTTGGACCTCCAGGACTGAATGAGTGTAAGACAGTGTTCCAGCCAAGAGATGCCTTCAACCTAGCTAACCTTCATAGATAGCTTGGTATCATCTGTGTATTGATGCATGGAGACACAGCAATGATTTTGGAGTCCTTGTAGAGACTACATGTATAAAACTGAAGATGACTGGTGAGAGAATAAACCTTGGGGACCACACACATGACTAGATGGTGCATTGCTCTGCAATTTCCCATTTGCATTAACTGATGCTTGTTCAACAGGTGGGAGGTGAATCAGGTGAGCATGGAGTCTGAAGACTCTACCTTTTTTATTTTTTTTATTTTTTTTTTAATTATTGATATAGTTGATAAATCAACTTTTCAATAGATTTTATACAAAAAATATTCAAACATATCACATCTAACAACTCATTCTTAAAAAAACATTAAAAAGTAACATAAAAGTAACATAAAATGGTTTCATATATAGAATTTAAACAATTTGTTATCACAAGTTTTACTAATTAGGCAAAAGATAATCAGAATCAAGCACAGTGAAGAAAACATAAACATACGGCACCTTATACACATCATATTACCCAGAGCACCAACCTCGCTGGAAACAATTATACTAAATCACCTTCCTTTAAGTTCAGTGCTTTCAGGAAATTTATGACCGCAATTCTTATAGTGGTGGTCTGGGTATTGTATATGCGGTACCAGAATTCTTCGGCCGTCAGAACAACATGCGTTACAAAAATGTTTTTTAAAATGTTCTATTCTCATTTGCAATAAAGCAGGACAAGTGGCAATCAAATGAAATAGAGTTTCTGTGCTTTCTATTTTTTCACAGAATCGACAAAAGTTTTCATTTTTATCAATGATTTTCCACTTGGCCAAATTGCTTTTGGTGTACCACCAGTTCATTCTAAATCTGAGATATTTATTTCTGGCCTCCGAGCCCGGGAACTTTATTAAATAACTTTCTGCTGTTCTTGCTTTTTTGATAACCATTTTATGATGTGCTGCATGAGTAGTTCTTTGACATCGATCATAGGTATCTATCCAGTCACACATCATAAACTTTTCCTTAGCTCTGTCAGGGTTCCGCATTAGTAACTCTTCAGAAATCTCTGTTTTTATCAGAAAGCTCCTTACCTGTTTACGCAAATTAAAAATTACTTTATGCTCAGTAGTTTTCAAATAGCTGGACAAAATTGCCAATAAAGACACATCATCCTGCTGTACCATAATGCATTCTCGATAGAAGGTACATAGTTTCCACATTTACATTGAGTTTAGGGAGGATAGGCCCATTTCGTACCTCAGTAGACATATCTGCAAGGCTCTAGGTGCATTCAATACCCTCTTCCAAAACATTCCTTCCAATTTCTGCCAGAACATCTCATTTCTCCAAGTTTTGGATTCTGCACCATATAGTACCGTCGGTATTACTTTTTGGCAAAAGAACAGAATAATAGGCCTGAGAGAAAATGTGCATAATCTTTGTTTTATAATTATAGCTTGAGAGATAGCAGTGTCAATTTTCCTTTTTAAATCATCAAGATAAAAGGAATCCCCTTTGAGCATATTTACGTTCACCCCCAGATATTTATATTGGTGTACGTTCTCGAGGATACTACCCCCTATAGTAAACGAGGAACGAGATGTTCTTGCCTTTTTATTGGGTACACTCTTTAAAATTTTGGTTTTGCGATGTTGATTACCAACTCATTTTTTTAACATATTCTCCCAACTGAGCGAGCAGATTTTGTAGACCTTTTTTAGTTTTTGCCATGAGAACTAGATCATCCGCAAAAAACATCCAAGGTATGGAATGATTACCAAGACGGGGGGCATCAGCAATAACTCTAGCAAAATTCCTCACAATGTCAGAAATGAAAAAATTGAAAAGGGTAGACGCAAGTAAACACCCCTGCTTCAGGCCTTTGTAGGTTTTGATAGGATTTGATAGGGCGCCGTCCATAGACAAGCGCACTTGAATAGAAGTATCGTGATGGAATTGCATTATCCAATTAAATAGATAGTTTGGACATGCGTTTCCTCTTAGCTTTCCGTGTAATAAAGTTCGAGAGATTGAATCAAACGCTGTTTGAAAATCGACAAAGGCCATGAAGAGCGCCTGATTTACTTGTGTTTCATGCTGTTTAATGGCATCTATAGCCCATAGATATACCAGCTCTAACTATAAATCCGGTTTGATATGGGTCATTCACTTTCATTTCTTTGGACCATTTGTTAAAATCCCTGAGGACGATACGAGAATTTTTTTTTCCAGGGGCATCCAGCAAGGCGATGGGCCTGTAATTTTCTGGTTTAAGTCTGTCCCCTTTTTTATAAATAGGGATGATAATAGATTTTTGCCATGAGCCCGGGATTCTTTTACTCAAGATTATTTGTCTAAAGATAACCTCTAATATATCAGCCCATAGTTCTGGATTAGATCTAAGCATTATGTTTGAAAGGCCATCCGGACCAGGGGCTTTGGATTTGCTTAGTTTTTTAATATAAAATACAATATCCGACGTGTCAAAGACTAAATCTTTGTCCTCGTCCATGCTGTAGTTGCATATATTTCGTTCATAATGTGCATCAGCATATAAGGAATTGTAATACTGTGTCCAAATCTCCTCGGGTACAGCATTAATTTGCATAATAGATTGTTTTGCTCCATATACAGTTTTAATAAGACCCCACACTAAGGCAGAGTTTTTAGATTCAATAGATTGGAGCATCGAATGAGCATCTTTTAGCATCATCCGGGCACGTCGCTGTTTTATCCAATTCCTGTATTGATTTTTACATTTGGATATTAATGAAGCCCTGTCAATCAAGATCTGACTTCTTAAATGGCGGATTTCTCTTCGCATTGCCGATTTTCTGTTGATAACCTCGACATCATAAACATGCACATGCTGAGGCTGTATTGTTTTAGAGGTTTTCGATGGTTTCTTGAATAATTCTAAGGCGGCTACATAGAAGCCGTCTTTGTATTGTAATTCAGGCTTAAGAATATCATTTGGATAGGTTACTGCAAGGAGGAGATCATTAAGATTATGGGGCGACCAATTATACCTATTACCCTTGGTAGACACCCTTAATTCAATATTATGATTCTCATGTTTACTAATGGATGTAGATGTTTCAACTGGTATGTTCCATGAAAAATGAAGTAGGCTATGATCACTAACAGCCTGTCTTGATACTTCAAACGTTATAGCAGCTTGAAAAAGTTCTAAATTGGTATATATATAATCTATGGTAGATGTGACGGAACCTTGTTGCCAGGTTGTATTAAACGGGATGTCACCGCGTATGGCACCATTTATCATGTAAAGTCCCCTTTCCTTCATCAAGTCAATCCACTGGCTCTTAGATTTACTCATCTTTCCCCCTTTGTCATTCATGCAATCCATGTTTATATCACCTCCGATTACAATATGTCTAACCGCTTGATCACTATCAGCTTTATCTAGACATTTGTTCAAATTTTTGAAAAAACGTTGTTCTGTAATGGCCAAATGATTCCAATATATATTCATGCAGGCGATAGCATAGTTTTTATATAAGATGCGAGTCAGTTGCATATAACTGCCAAAAGAGGCCCACTTTTCTGCTTTCAAACCAGTATTTGATTTTACTGCGGTAAGGAGACCAGCTTTTGGGCGCCCCCTAGTAGATTTAATGGCGGGTTCAAAGATTATCTTATAATTTTCCCATACTGGAGGCGTAATAAACCAGGTCTCCTGTAGCATCACAATATCAAAGGTACTTAAGACATGTTTAGAGGAAGACCCAAGATGCATATGTCCTCGGGTGTTCCAGGACGCAAGATGAAAAGATCTTTTTTCCCCATCACTCACTAGCTATCATTGGTTCGCTGTTTTGGTTTGTGTAAAGGTTGTTATTATTTTGGGTTGGTTGTCACCTGCTGTGAAATACTTTATTGTCATTGGATCAATTTTTTTCTGCAAATCGCGAGTTTTCATTAATTTGTTTCCTTGATGTATTCGCATTCTTTGAAGGGTATGTGTTCGCAATATTTGGTGTTACCATTCTTTTCGCTTTTACAACAGCTGTAGGATTATCTAATACAAAACCCAGCTGGTAAATTTCATTTCTCGCTTGCCATATGGAGTATTTTACAATTGCAGACGACATCCAAATTTTCACCACAGATTTGTCAAAATCCTCAATGAACTCAATTTGTGCAAAGTCTTCAGACTTAATTTCTTGTAACGTTTGAACACTTTGCATTATATTTAATACAGAAGAGCGATTTAAGTCAAATAAGCCAAAATCGCCTCCTCTGCATTGCAGTACAAGACTCACATGAGAAGAATCGGTGCATTTATTATGTCTATTTGTCTTTTCTTGATATTTAGGCATGACCATTTGTTTTTTTGCATATACCGGGTCTATTTTCCCTCTAAAAGTAGCTTTATTTGGCACTGCCATAGGTTCGTTGGTACATAAAGCAAAGCAAAATTTTCTGAAAACTTGGAGTTTTGGAAATGTATGTTTGGCATTTTCGGTCCATCATTCGAGTTATTATAGGAGTGAAAAACCCCCATAGATTTCATAATTTCCTCTCGCCTTTCCTCTAGTGTTAAAAATGTGGCTTCTTTTACATATTTTTCATTTTCCCCAAATTGTTCCTTGGTTTGGATTATTTGTGAGGGCGGGAAGGTTTTTAGACTTTCTTTGGGCAATTCATGTTTACAAATCTCAGTTACTAGATTGTCAAGAGGTTCATAACTCAGTTCCTTGGATAGGCCCTCTGTGTTTCCTCTAGGGGCTATTGATATCACCGGTAGACTCGTTTTACTTCTGTTAATTCCTATGTATTTGCGAACAATAGCCACACTTTTTTCCTTCGTCCTATTATCAGGAATAGTGAGTCGTTTAATGAATTGACTCGAATTCTTATTCTTAACATCGTTTGTCAATTTGAGGTTCTTCGATTTTTTAAGATCAGATGAAATATTGGGAATTTGTTTTTTCCCCCTCTTTGTCACACTGAATATATTATAGGGTTCGCTTTTGCCCATAGAGGAAACAACAGCAGGCCCATTCCCTGAAACAGGAATTTTTTCACTCTCTTTTCTAGTAGTTTTGTCCTCTACAGACTTGCTTTCTGCCGTTTTTATCTCTTGTTGTTCAACAATTTCAATTATACCTTCTGCATAGCTCACACAATTGGAACTGACTCTATCTTCAACTGTACAATTCATAATTAAGTCAGTTTGTGTTTGCTTGACCTCATTTGTGAGCACGTGTTTCATCTGTTTTTTGGCAGTATTATCAGAATCGTTAGTGCTTTGAGTTTGTGATTCCTGATACAAGATACTTTTGTTTTCTAACAGCTCTCTTAGTAAAACATTTTGATCAAGTAACCTTGCATCAAGGGTTTCATATAGTTTTGCAAGGGAAAAAAGTGCTGTGTTCATAGCATGTAATGTTAGTTCCGAAGAAGCCATCATCGTGGGGCTTTGATTTGAATTTATTCCCTGCAGATTTCGTTTAGATCGTTTTGGAGTATGTTGAGTAAATAATATAGAGAGCACTGAAGAGTCACCGTACCATTCTGGGAACATTTCTGGTGATTGCGACAGCTGATCTGCGCTTTCTCTGAACCAATTTGCTCCTTTTTCACGTCTAGATTAACTAATTTACTTTCACATTGGGATGCTTCCGCTTCATTACCATTTGACTTATCAGCATTACTTATGTTGTTTTCAGTATCTACAACGGTAGTATCAGTGGGCGGATCATTTTGCACTCCAGGATACTCATGTATCATGATCTCTGTCACAATTTTGTTAGCAGTAGGCATTACAAAATCACCCAATAAATTTTGTTCGGAAAATGCTGCAAGGAGGGAATCTGAGGGTGTACACAGATCTATCGGGACCGGCAGCTCTGGGGCAACCTTCTCTGGTTTAATCACGGTGTCTTTTTCATACCCATTTATGCCTTTACCACTCACCTCGCTTTCTTTAGGTGTTTCTTCATGGTATTCTGCCATATTATCAACACAAAATTTCCTAATGTCACTCGTGTGTGATAAAGAGCGACTCTTCACAGACCCACGACTTAAAGTGCCATGGATGATTCTCTTCGGGGTGGTATGGGGGTCTTATAAATTATCTAGCAGCGGTTCAAAGTTTGGCGGCATGTCAGTCCGCAAAGAGTATAACCTTACTATGTTTGGATTGAAATTACACAGGGGATTTACAATATTACAATGAGCCGTACCGTCACTGCTCACAGTGAACAGTAAACAGTTCACTTCTGGGTCACTTCCGGGTGCGCGCGCGGGTGCGCTACAAACTCGGATTTAGAAGGAAGGGGTGGCCGAGGATGAGGGCGTGTCAGAGCACAGTCTCCAATCACGAATAGGCTGCAAGACAGAGAGACAAAAGCAAAAAGAACCGGAGGGGGAGGGTCAAAAACACAGCATACGTTATGGTGAAAGCTTTTTAGCTACAGCTACAGCAGAAGGCTGCAGACAGGAAAGGTACAATTAACAATCAAAGTCCAATTACTTGTTGGTCAGGCACAGAAGGTGTCACTTGTAAAGACGTCCTCTCGCCGCAAGTTTGCAAAGTCCACAAGTTCACGAGCCGTACAGAATAAACTCAGCTCAGTCTCCTCTCCCAGTAAACAGTTCACTTCTGGGTCACTTCCGGGTGCGCGCGCGGGTGCGCTACGCACTCGGATTTAGAAGGAAGGGGTGGGCGAGGATGAGGGCGTGTCAGAGCACAGTCTCCAATCACAAATAGGTTGTTGGTCAGGCACAGAAGGTGTCACTTGTAAAGATGTCCTCTCGCCGCAAGTTTGCAAAGTCCACAAGTTCACGAGCCGTCCAGAATAAACTCAGCTCAGTCTCCTCTCCCAGTAAACAGTTCACTTCTGGGTCACTTCCGGGTGCGCGCGCGGGTGCGCTATGCACTCGGATTTAGAAGGAAGGGGTGGGCGAGGATGAGGGCGTGTCAGAGCACAGTCTCCAATCACGAATAGGTTGTTGGTCAGGCACAGAAGGTGTCACTTGTAAAGATGTCCTCTCGCCGCAAGTTTACAAAGTCCACAAGTTCACGAGCTGTACAGAATAAACTCAGCTCAGTCTCCTCTCTCAATAAACAGTTCACTTCTGGGTCACTTCCGGGTGCGCGCGCGGGTGCGTTATGCACTCGGATTTAGAAGGAAGGGGTGGGCGAGGATGAGGGCGTGTCAGAGCACAGTCTCCAATCACGAATAGGTTGTTGGTCAGGCACAGAAGGTGTCACTTGTAAAGACGTCCTCTCGCCGCAAGTTTGCAAAGTCCACAAGTTCACGAGCCGTACAGAATAAACTCAGCTCAGTCTCCTCTCCCAGTAAACAGTTCACTTCTGGGTCACTTCCGGGTGCGACTCTACCAATATGCTGATAAGAATGAGAAAAGTTGCATGATCAGCTGTGTTGAATGTAGCAAGGAGGTCACGCAGGACACGTCTGATGGAAGCTGACTCTCTTCCACCAAGTTTTAACAAATGCAGCTTTCTCCCAGCCCAACACAAGGCCTGTTCATTTGTTTACCTATTGAGGAGGGAGGCAGTTTTTCCTTTTCCTTAACTATGCACTATAGCATTGCACAGTCAGGGCAGACACAGTTAGATAACTCTGGACTAACGAGCCCATTCCAGCCTGGGGCAAAAGACATGGATGCCAACCCTGAGCAGGAACTGCTGGATCCTCAGAGAGGCACTGTGTACCTACGTTAGGTGTTCACCAAAATATGAGTCTCTCCAAACCAAGATGCCAGAACAGACCTGGAGAGAGATGGCCTGCCCAAAGGTGGCAACAGGCCCCCCCCCACTTTAATTTAAGGATGTATGAACCCTTTGGGTCCCATTCCATAAATGTAATCTAAATGAATATTATCTTTTTTTTGCACTTCGTAATGCAAATTTAGTATTAGCATGTGCAAAGAATCTAAACATCTTTAGATTCTTTGCAAATGCAAAAAGTGGTGGTTGTCATATCAGGTGACATCAGGTTATCACATCATTGGTGCAATGATGCACAGTGCAGGCAGTCTGGACTTATGTTCATAATAAGCAAAAACATATGTCCAGACTGTCATGGCATTTGTTCCGGGGCATCAAGGATAAAGCCAAAATTGTAAGTGTTTTTACGTGGCTTGTCATACTGCCCCCACCCCCACAAACCCTCCTTGTTTGGTTTAGGCTCCCTCACTATGCTATGTCGCTCCCACATATTTCTACAAAACATTTACACCCCACCAATTAAAATTTTGACCAGTCGCAACTGCCTTATCCCTAGCTAATTTTCTCAAGGTGATAGGTTTCGCACAACTCATTCTCAGTCCCACGAATCCTCGACTGGCTTGCTGACTTAAACTGAAAAACCGCTATTACTTCCATTCAGTCTTGCCACTGGACGGATCATAACATTATTCCATTCACTATACCAGTATCCAGCCCGCGGGTCATACTTCCAAACTAATCAACACATGCATACCTTTTCTAAATGCTGATAGCTGCATCATTACCGGTATCCAGGGATTTTAGCGAAAACTTCTTATTCAAGGCATTTGTTACCGAAGCTAATTCACTGGAAAAAAAACGTTTTTTTTAAAGTATATGTATGTGGGGGTAAGGGGTTAAAACAGGTGGGGAGAGGTTTGAGGGGATTAAAAACATAGGGAAACAGGGAAATTGGGGGTGAGCCCCTGGAAATAAAAATTAAATAAAATATTCTGTAAAATATTCCAATGATTTTGCTTTGGTAAAAAATACCTCACAAAAAGGTATTTGGTAAAATCACATAGAGCCTGCATCACCATTGACAGAGCGCTTATTGGTTCTAGATTGGATTAATGCAAATCCCTATTTGCAGGCAACTCCTTGAGCAATATTAATAAACTCTGAATCATTCAAAACAGTGCCCTCAGGGCTGCTCTCAACATCCTGAAGCATAGTCATATGTCAGCTGCAAGAAAAAGCACACACTGGTTACACATCCATGGGCAGATCATCTTAAAACATTGGGTAATTCATGGAATAAATGTGCGCCAAAATTTGTGGTGCAAGCTGGCGCAAGCGTGAAAAAACTGGCGCACGCGTTGGAATCACACACGTCCATTTCATGGAAGGCCCTGCGCGTGTTTTTCCCGGAATGTGTGCCAAATCTGTGCGTGGCGCACATGGGCGCACACTTCACTATAACATCCCGAACTACGTGCGCGACGCGCCCATAGAAAGCGCACAACGTTAGCGCACACACCAAAAAGGTGGCAGAACATGGGGCGGAACACGCGGAATGGGGAACTAAGGGCATAACTGGGGAAGTACTGCTGGGAAGTACACGGCATGCCCACATGCACGCGAACTAAACGTAGTCATGGAATCGAATAGGGGAAACCCACGCACGACAAAAGACACGCACAGGCCTAAACACGTCTGCCACACGAAGGCAGGCGGTAGCTTCCCCGCGCATTATAAAAGTGCGCGCAAACAACAAACACATATATACATCTACAATGAATGTCCCATTTCTCGCAGCACTGATCATGGGACACTGCAGGAGGAGGAGAATAGCCAGGCCCCGCATTTTTTTGCCCAGGACCAGCCTTATTGGGATGCCTGATGACCAGGTCTATGGCAGGTATAGGTTTCCACCTCATACCATCCTAGACCTGGTCCAGGAGTGGGAGGATGACCTCACATCACCCACCTTGTGCTCCCAAGCACTGAGCCCCTTGGAAAGGGTGTTCAATGTACTGCATTTCTTGGCCACTGGGTCATTTCAGCAGACCACTGCCATAGTGGGGGGGGTCTCACAGCCCACACAGTCACGCTGCCTACACCAGGTGTTGGCAATCATGACTGGGCGACCCTCAGTCCGCAGGCACATATACATGTCCAGAACACCCGCAGAAAGACAGGCCATGGTCCAGGACATTCACAGGGTGCCACACTTCCCCAAAGTGCTTGGTGCCCTAGATTGCACCCTTGTGGCCGTACGTCCACCTAGGGCCATGGAGAATATCCACTGCAACCGCAAGCACTGGCATTCCAGCAACGTGCAGGCTGTATGCGATGCACAGGGGATCATCACCTCTGTCTATGCTAACTATCCTCGGTCCACCCATGACAGTTTCATATACAGAACGTCCGCCCTGAGCCGGGACCTGGAAGCTGTGAAGCATGGTGACACATGGCTCATTGCTGAATACAAATGCCTGTGCATGCATGCATGTCACACACAGACAAACACACAAACCAAACTAATGACAACTATTATCACCTCCCCAGGGGACAGTGCCTACCCTCTGAGCACCCGCATGATGACACCAATACGGAACACCATCACCCCACCCCTGGTAAGATACAATGCAACCCATATTGCAACCTGGCCCATACTGGAGGGCACATTTCGAGTGCTCAAGTCACGCTATTGGTCTCTTGACCGCTCTGGCGGGCAGCTACTGTATGCACCCCCAGTAGTGTGCAGGATCATTGTGGCAGCATGTGTCCTGCACAATGTTGCAAGACGGCGGGGCGTACCGGTGGACATTGTGGTGCTGCCACATCCCCAACCACACGCACAGGGGCTTCGAATGGGAGGGGAAAGGGCACGTGGAGGCTGCCCAACTGAGCCGCCCCTCACCTTTTGTGGCCTCCCAACCATGGCACAGATGTACTAGTACCAATGGGAGGTGCAGACAACATTTGTCCTGGGCAACTTGGGGGAGGGGGGCAAGGTACGTGATACAAACAGCCCCCTGTGCTCCTGCAAGGCTGCCTGTGGCCCCTTAGGAAAAATGACAGGTCAGGCAAAGCTCAGGCATCCCGAAAAAGAAAGAAAAAGAGATACAGGACCCCTGTAGCCCACATGCGTGTAAAAAAAACACACGCAGTATGCTGTGGCAGCCAGGAACACAAAAAATGTGTACGTGTTCAACACGCATCAATAATCATATACAATCACCACAATAATCAAATTAGTTCTACAGGAGATCAGACTAAGGAACTTTTCTGCCTTTTTAGATCCTGGGAAAAAACCACCGTTTGTGGTTCCTCTATTAAACCTACTGAAGTGGGAGAATGGGAGAAAAGACTCCCTCCAATCTCCTCGCGCCCCTGGCCAAGAGGACCGCGGCCCAGACACCCGCCACGAGATGAATTTGTCTATCTGCCAAACGACCAAATACCTTGGTACAAGAACATACGGGTGTGCCTACCAGCCTGCCCGCCAGCCTGCCCTACTCAAGCTGACACCTGCAGCATGGATGAACTCGACTAAGCCCTTCAACAATAAGGACCTACATCGTTAGAGATGCCATGACGACCTAGCCAACTGTCAGAACACACGTGCAACTATGCACACTGGACACTCCCACACCAATCCACACTAAGAATATACTCAGTGCTATGACGTAGGTGACGGACACACCCACTGACACGCATCTTTATTATTTTTCACATAGGTTCTCCAAAATGCAGAAACACAAGACGCACAAAGCACTCATTTACATGCTTGCTGACGCTTCTCCCGACCCTTGCATCGTGATGAAAATACAACGAAGACATGATACTGCCTATGAAGCAAAGTGACACCGCAACTTAAGTGCCGTGCATTACACATCCCCACCTATGAACCAAGCCCAAGTAGGCCGCAAGAAAGAGCCTCCATGAACTCCATGAACACTGGGCGAGCAAGAGTACAATTGCTGACCTTGCAGAACGAGCCCAGCAAGAACTGACAGCCAAGGGAGCGATGTTGCAACTCGTATGCTACCAGCCGACGCTAAGGTCACACCTGTAAGCAAAGCCAGGCACGCAGAGGCAAATACAACTTTAAATGTGCAGAATTCTGCCTCAGCCACGGTCTCTCCTCATGTGACCAAGCCAAATCTGACAGGGTGCCAGACCCATGAGGGAGAAGTCGCCTGGGTCCCACGACTGAGACACAGGCTGCAACAATGAAATGACCCAATGGACACCTGCAGCGATGGGAATGGTCTGCTCTCAGGCATATGAGCAAATCCACGCATTGTCTGCACGAACACATAGTTACATATTGTTACAAATGACAGGTACACCACGAGCTGGGGGCAACGATGATCCCAGGCTGGGGGCTGCCGAGTGTACCAATCAGAACATGGGGCACTGACGCCACTAACATTAGCCAATCATTAGGGGTCTTCGTGTAACAATTTTCAAGTATCTAATAGAAGGGACAACCCAAGTATACCACCTGACTGACCCTTAGCCACTAACAACGTTCTCTATACGTATGCTATACTAACCCTACCACTCGAGGAACCAATCCAGAGTGGCGATAGGTTTTTTGCTAACTTTCCCAGGTGACACAAGTAGCGCGTCATACTGAGGCAAAAAGGGGCCTGTGAGCCCCACGAATTTCGAGAGTCTGGACGGACACGTACGATCCTAGACCCATCCCTGCCGTTGTTCAATAAACAGCAGAACCACCTTGCTTCTTGTGTGTGTCTCATACTAATTTTTGGGATATGCGGGAGGAGTTGGGGCCTCCCAGCCCGGAGATCCGCGGAAGGCCCAGCCGACCCTGGGAGAAACTCCCCGACAAGTTGGAGGCACTGCTGAGATCTGGTTACGATCTACCTTTTATTTTTTATTTTTCCGAGTACTCTCGTTGCGAGGAGGCCCGGCGGCGCGGCCCCCTCTGCCCCCTTTTTGAGGACTACAGGACCATCGCGGAACTGCGAGAAGACCGGACAGCGCAATCCGGATATTGGCCCTCGGGAGCCGGTTGAGAAGCATCCCGCCCGCGGTTGGCGAGTGTCCAGACGTGGTCCAGACGAGGGGAGGTGGCGAGCCGCTTGGAGGGGTGCACGCAGTCGAGCGGCCCCGCATCAAGAGAACTTGGTGAGTATGCCACACCCAACAAGCAATGTGAAATTGTGAGGGAGGGGGGAGGAATGGAATAAGGGAGGTGGGAGGTGTTACCAAGGTGTGCGGCGAAGATTTGATAAATTAGTGCTGATGGTGAAGTGATTGGTAGCTGGACAAGTGCAAGGAGCAGTCCGCTATTATATTATTTGTTACCTTATTCCAGGCGTGACAAGAGGACAGCTGTGGGGTTAACAGGGATAAATAGCAAAATTTATTTCAAGCATTCTGAAGTATGAAAAGAACTTACCGGTAGTTTTGAAAGAGATCGGTGACGTCACCCGTAGGGCTTTCATAGGATACCTCGACCACGCAGCATTGTTGAAGAGTGGTGGGGAAGTGAATAGTAGTAAGAGGAAGGGGACGGAGGTGAAAGGCAACGATTAGATCGGGGCAAGGTGGAGAGGGGGACGTGACCGCGCACGGAGAACGCCGGCCACGACGCGTGAGGAAGGAGGAGGAGGGGTGAAGAAAAGTGGGACGGCTGCATAAGCACGTCACACAGGGCAAGCAGCCGCAGGGGCTACGTGCGCCTTGGCCGTAGGGGGCCGTAGCGGTATTAAGTGAGAGAAACAAAGACAGAGAAAAGAATACATACTTGCAAGCGTTATATTTGACTGTTTTCTTTTTAGCGGACGATCGCAAGTCCCCAAACTAGGGGCCAGGTAAAACATCTGAAATTGTAAAATTTGATAGAGTTTATTATTAGCCAGATAACGACTACTATATCGAGGGGAGCTAACAACACAGTGCTACCATGTCATACGGGATAGGATCGGGAGGGTGGGGAAACACCCTCACTACCCCGCTACAGCATATATGTAAATCACTGTCACCCCATAGGGAGAAACTGATTAAATACAGCATAGAATGGACACAGGGGACGGACAACAAAATGACGACACCCTGGCCGCCTAACAGCAGTTTCGACCCATATGTCTAGCACTCACTACTGACCCATCTACATAACACATACAAGGGGAAGAAGTTGACGCACCATGTGGAGGTGTTTAACTTATGGAGGATGTTCCAGGGGTCCCGACCAGGACCGACCGGAATGTTCACTGTGGGGGAAACAAAGGAGGAGAAGAAGGTTAAGGAGGAAGAAGAGAATGGGGAAAAAGAGAGTGAAAGCACACAGTGTACGGGAAGAGGACAAGAGGGAGGAGAAAAGCCTAGCAACGTAAATGAAACAGAAATAAAAAAGGAGCAGGCCGACGACATGCCCTTAGCGAAAATAGTGAAAAAAGAGGAAGGGGGCTTATATCCTATAACGGAACTACGAGAAGTGGTAAGGCAACAATTAAGGGCGGCTGAGGGGTATTCGAACCCAGCATACAGCCCACCACCATATACAGCTACAGGTGGCTACACGGACGGGGGGAGGTGACAAGTGCGGTAGAGCCAACTTATACTTATACGAAGATGCCCGCAAGGGAAGGGAAGACTAGTGAAGAAAAAATTGCAGCCATAGGACACGACGAGTGGGTAGCTGCGCAGGTGTTATTAAAATTGCGACGGACATTAATGGGAGAAGAGAAGGAGGTAGTAAGAAAAATGAACGAGGACGATGAGAGTAAGAGCGAGATAAAAGGGGAAGAGGGAAAAGGAAGGAAGGGGAGTTGTTACGAGAAGAAGAGGAGATTTTGGAGGAACGATTGTCAGAGTTAAGGAATGAGCAAAACGCCCTGATCAAACAGCTTGAGAGGGAGGAAAGAGAGAGAAGGAGAGAAAGGAAAGAAAGTAAGAATGAGTTAGAAAAAATGAGGGAACGAACTGAAGAACGGAAGAGGGAAGCTGAAAGGGTGAAGGCGGCTGCAGAAAGGGTATCTCGAGCAGCACAGCACGACAAGAAAAGGGAGGAAGAAGAGAAAGAAAAGAAAATGGAAATATGGAAGAGGAAAATACTATCAGAAACCACAAAGAAATACGAGGAAGGGAGGGTAATAGAAAGCATATTAGAACGGGAAAGAGAGAGATGGGAAAGGAGGAGAGAGGAAGAAAGGATATTAGAAAAAATGAGTAGTGAAGTAATGGAGGAATTAAAAAAGAAAAGAGAGGAAATAGGTGGAGAAATTGTAGAGAAAAAAGAGGGGGAAAGAGGAGATAGGAGAGGGGAGAGTGGGATAAGGAAATATGTACGCATGGACACAGAAGTAGCAACAACATCAGCACAAAGGGGAGCAATTGGTAAAGAAGAAGTGGGAGGAACGGATTTAATAGATTTAAAAACAGAGACGATTCGGGGGAAAAAGACAGATTGGGGGTTGTCGCTCCTGGATGATTTTTGCAGCGAGGAAGAAGAAGGAATGGGGAGAGAAGGAAGAAACGGGGAAAGGGAAAGCTTAGATAAATTGTACATCACCCGAACCAACAGGGAATCACCATGGGCTTGCAGAAGGAAGGAAGATCTCGGGGGAAGTGAGGAAGGAGAGCAAGGAATGGCGGGAAGGCAAACACGTGCAGCTACACCCTCATCATCCCGTCCAACATGTCCACCCACACCCGCACCCGCCCCTCACGAACACAGACCCTACGCCAGCAGGCTTAGAGATCTCCCTGGACACAGGCACGAAAAACGAACACACACGCCCACATCAAATAAAGGAAATAATAAATGAAGGGGAAGAGATGAAGGGGAAGCAGCTATGAGCGGGGGAAATATGGACACAACAGACGACGTAGACGACACAGAAGAAGAGGAGGGGTATACAGACTCAACACCGTGACACCCGGGGGGTCAGATAGGACACAACCTAATGCCACTTTTGGAGAGAGGAGGGGTTAGACCACAATACGTCCCTTGGAAGCATGCAGACAAGGAAAATATAAAGTGTAGGCTCCCATCACTAAATGGAGGAGCGGGGAAATGGATATATGAGATGGAAAAACACACTGCAGGACAGGAACTGGCAGTAGGAGACGTGAAGGGCCTACTAATATCAATATTAGGGGATGCAGCAGATGACATCTGGAAGAGAGCAGGCTTCCCCGGGGTCACAATAACGAACACATCACATGACGGGGCGCCATTTGCAAATTGCAGACATGCATTATGGCAAGCACTAAGGGTACAATACCCAGACACCTCAGACATAGGAGCAATTACATCACGCAAGATGCGTGAGAATGAAGATTCTGTTGATTATATCCAGCAAATTCAGGAGAAGTGGCGTATGGAAACTAGAGAGCAGTGGGACAAGACACCGGCAATATTTGATCATATACTAATAGAAGGGCTGCCGGAGGCAGTACAGAAACAATTGAAGAAAGTAGTGGGGATGGAAGCAAAGGCTTGGCCGGAAATACAACTGACGATAGTACACCATTGTAGGACGTGGCAAGAAAAGATGAAACAAAAGGAAGAAGATAGAAAAGCGGAAGAGGCTAAATTAGTGCAGAAAAAACTGACTAAGTACACGATGGAAGGTGCCCTAATAACTACACCTACAACAATGACACCAAACCCCACGCAAGTAGTGGCCGCACAAGATCCCTCCCAAATACAATCACCACAAATTATAACACAACAGCTGCCACCTCCCCCACCATACACGGCTAACATGGGAGGAGGATACTTGACATCAGGAAGTGGATATTATAATAACAACAGGGGAAGGGGAGGAATGATGAGGGGGAAGGGGATATGGCTATCATGCACAACAGCAAGGGGGAGGATTCAGAAACTTCTACCCCACTGGGCAACCAGTATACCAGGATAATTCAGGAAGTTTCCCATGGCAGACCAGGGAACCACCTGTATGTTGGATTTGTGAAATGTTAGGACACATGTCACGCACATGTAGAATGAGACCCTCCACACCTGCGTGGGGGGAACAAGGACAACAAGGGCCTACAAGGGAACAACAGGGTTACCAACAACAGCAGGGGCTGCAACAGGGCAGCACGCAGCAACAGTTAGTAACACAGCAACAGCCACAGACATATTCACTACCGCAACAACAGGTAGCGATATCACAACAACACCAAGTGCAGCAAGTACAGCAGCCCACTCAAATACAGGACCATAAGGTAACCTCCACCAATACACAGCTACAACAAACACAACTGGGAAGGGTGACTGTCCTGGGACACAACCCTTACACAGGAAGTGGTCAATCATTATACCCACAATAGGACAGCCCACAGACGTCCTTGGTGTGTCCCATCCTGTCGGTAACACCTAATAGTGCGGAGGAACCACGCATTGAGGTAACGATAGGTGACAAACAATTATCATTCCTTGTTGATACTGGGGCAACCCGGTCTTGCATAAGAGAAGGTAAATTTAAGATGTCAGGTGAGGCCATGAACACCCAAGGATTCTCTGGGGCTAGGGGGTTGGTTCCCTTTACTGATAACATCTCCTTATCAATAGGGGATTATGACATGTCCGTCCCGCTCCTGTATTCAAGGGAGTCGCCAGTAAACATACTTGGGAGAGACATAATGAGCAGGCTAAATATGACAATCTCCTTCACGGAGGACGGCATCATTTGTTCCACTCCAGGAATAAACATGCTCACTGCACGGCAAATTATGCAAGCATACTGTGGGCAGACAGTAACTCGGGCTGAGCCAGTAGATGGCGAACTGTTCCAGTACGGAACAGACATGGCATTTGCATGGATGCCAGGAATAGAAGGGACGATCTGGAGGAGGCCAGCAGCATATTTGTTCAGACGTGAGACACCTGCCAATGAACCGGAAGGGAAGGTGATTTCAGTGAGCATCGAGAGTATTATAGCGACTGCTGATTATATCGCAGTACATGCCCAAGACAGGGAAGGGAGAGCATGGAGGGCAGTGATAGCGCTGGCTGAGGGATGCAGGCTCACACAGGTGTCCGATGAGGAGCTCTTTTCAGAAGACAAGGAAGAGGGTGAAATGGTATTTATGATGAGTGTAGATATATGGCTAAGAGTGACATATAAGCAAGTGGCACAGAAAATTGCCTTGGCACTTGAAGCACCCGCATCTACCCCAGTTCCCTTCTACGAGGAAGATATGGCAAAAGTTCCAACATCACTGTGGACCACCAGTCCCTATGACGTGGGCTGCATAAAGAGTATCGGGGGAGTAAGAATAAAGCTGAAAAAGGGTGCAATACTCCCTAGAGTGAAGCAATACCCACTATCAAAAGAGGCAGATGAGGGCATATACGAAACAATAACGGCCCTAATAAATAACAGCATACTGGTACCATCAGAATCACCATGTAACACGGCCGTGTACCCAGTGCGCAAAGCTAAAGGAGGGTCTTGGCGTTTTATCCAGGACCTCAGGCCCTTGAACAACATTGTGGAAGCAGAATACCCCATAGCAGCAAACCCGGCCACAATATTATGTGGAATTCCAGCAGAGGCCTCACGGTTAACAGTGATTGACCTCAAAAATGTCTTTTTCTCAAATACCCCTGCATCCAGATTCACAAGACTTGACAAGCTTCACGTACAGAAACACAAAATGGAAACACACCAGGTTACCACAAGGGTACTGCGAGTCGCCCTCAATTTTCAACAGAGTAATACAGATGGACTTGGGAAACGTTGAATTGGAAAGTACAGTGCTGCAATATGTTTACGACATAATAATTTGCAGCACAAACGAGAAAAGGTGGAGGGAAGACTCATTGAAAATGCTGACAATATTGGCTTAAAAAGGTTACAAGGTAGACAAAGAAAAGTTACAGTACTGTCAGGAACAGGTATTATACATTGGTCAACTAATATCCCAACACGGAAGAAAGATTGCACCACAAAGAGCACAGGCTATATCAAACACGCCACTGCCACAAACAGTGAGGGAGCTGCAGCAGTTCCTGGGATTGTGCAACTACTGTAGAGCATGGGTTTTTGATTACAGCTCATACATAGGACCCCTACTTGAAGCATTGAGAGAAGCAAAGAAAGGGGAGAAAAAATTGGGGTGAACAAGGGAAATGAAAGAAGCATTTGACGAGTTGAAGAACGCAATATCAACTGCTCCGGTACTGGCCACCCCAGATTGTGAACAACAGTTCCTTATCTTTTCACATTGCGACTCAGCAGTAATGAAAGCTGTATTGGATCAGAAAACAAGCATGGGATACAAGCCAATAGCGTTCTACAGCGTTTTCTTGGACCCTGTTATGTTAGGTCATTTCCCTTGTGAACAAAGTCTTGCCGCTGCTGCCTTCGCGGTGGAGAAATCATCATCTATTACAATGTGGTGCCCAACCGCACTATTCGTGGAGCATGCACTATTTGCAATATTGAACAAGCCTAAGTCCACACTAACCCCGCAGAGGGCGTCAGGTTATGAGATCATCTTGTCTAGACCAGAACTATCAATTGTTAGATGCAGTACAGTTAACCCTGCAAGGTTTATAGCGGAAGTTATTGAGGAAGTTGATTATGCTCACGACTGTACGCAGACTACCGAAATGAACTCATGTACTAGAAAAGTGGAAGAGGATGCGCTCAATGGAGGAGAGCTCTTGTTCATTGATGGGTCATCAACAATAGACCAGAGTGATGGGATAAGGAGAACTGGGGCAGCAGTTGTAAAAATGACAGAAGATTTGGTGTGTGTCCCGGTGAAATGTGTACAGTTACTACAGCATTATTCAGCTCAAGCAGCAGAATTGGTTGCACTGATCTTGGCGTTGAAGGAAAGCTTTGACAAAAGAGTTACTATATATTCTGATAGCGCATATGTCACGTCAACTGTCCACTTGGGGTTGATAAAATGGCAGAGAAAGGGGTTTAGGAGAGCTGACGGCACCCCAGTGCAACATGCTCTCTTGTTAGCTGAATTAATTGAAGTAATTAATAATCCCCAAGAAATAGCTTTAGTGAAATGCCCCGCACACACTAATGGAGAAGATCATATATCAAAAGGGAATGAAACAGCGGATGCACATGCCAAACATGCAGCGTATTTTGGTGAAATATGGAACCCCCCAGAGTCAGAGAGAGGGAGAGGGAGGGGGATAGCTAAACAGATGTTGGTGAAAGAAGAGTACACCCATCTCCCAGATAATGGAATTACAGGCGGCCGCACCAATGGCAGAAAAGGAACTAGGGGTAAAAAGAGGATGTACAATGTCGCCAACTGACGCACTGTGGCGTCAGGAAAACACTGGAAAGATGGTCATGCCGTTGGCACTATTGAACACCGCCCTGGCCCAGCTCCATCACCCAGCTCATACAGGAAAGGAAGTTATTGCAGCACGAATTAGGGAAGACTGGTTCTGCCCCGAGTTAAATTCTCATGTAACAAATTCTATCAGCAATTGCCTTACATGCCAACAGTTTACGGCCGGTCACACGCTGCAAGTGATAAAAGGTACTATACCCCGGCCAGAGGGACCCTTCCTGCACATTCATATTTATTATGTTGATATGATCAATGTATGTCAAGGAAATAGGTATATGATTGTAGTGGTATGCCCATTCTCCAGGTGGATTGAGGCAGGACCCTGCTCACATGCAGATGCGTTCAGAGCAGCTACATTTCTAGTGAGGGAGGTTTTCCCCAGGTGGGGTGTGTGTGAAGTACTGCGGTCAGATAACAGCCCACACTTTGCTAATGAAATGTTTCAGCACATCACGTCTTTGCTGGGCATTAAGCATAAATTTGCGTGTGTATATCACCCACAGGACAACGGTATATGTGAACGCCTGAATGGCCTATTGAAAGAAGAAATAGCAAAGATACAGCAAACAACAAAGAAGAGCTGGTTGTATTGTCTTCCGCTAGCTCTATTTGAGCTAAGGAATAGGCCAGGGTCTGACCACCACCTCACTCCTCACGAGGTGGTGACAGGACGTCAAATGCGCCTTCCTCTAACGCCTACATCAAGAGCTTTCACAGATTATGAAAACACTGCAACTGTTCTTGGTGATGAAATGTACCAATATGTGTCTTCTTTGATTACTAGTGTAGCGTTTGTATCTCAACAGCTCGAGTGCACGCGGGGTGGGTCTAAGAGTTATCAACAAGAAGACGCCGACAAAGAATTGGAAAAGGAAGGACTCAGCAAAATTGCTAAAGGTGACCACGTGCTACTCCGCAACTTCAATAGAAAGTGGAACAGCCCACGCTTTACTGGTCCTCATTTGGTAGAGGAGGTAGCTACGAGAGCGGTGAAGTTGCAGGATAAGCGTGCTTGGAATCACTTACACGACGTGAAGATCTACAAACTCCAGACCCGCCCTAGCGTTACCGACAGGGCCATTGGAAGAACGACCACAGCATCACCTACAGAGAAGGAGACGTCAACCACAGCTGACGACATTAGTGTCACTACACCCGATCACCCCCCAGAGTCCCCAGAGACAAGTACTGAAATAGACACTGGACACTTGCCCACAGCCCATCCCATGGTCACGAGATCGAAAAATAAACAGACTTCCGCCAATTGAGCCCCAAAACCCTGCCCGCTAAGGTCACCCCCAATTGAAGGACATTGTTTTTTGCACACACACATGTAAACACTTGTATGTTTTCTCCTTTTCTTCTCTCGCACATGCAGGTACTGTTTGTAATTGTATTGTCGAGAAGATAAGTAACTAACAGCGCACATTGCCCAGGAGTTGATGCTACCCACGGACGATAACTACCCTGAAGCCCTACCACACCAATTTGTATATCATATAAGAAGGCCAAAGTACCTAAAAAGAAGGAGGGTACGCGTCTATTACACCGCATTTGTTTTGGCCATAGAACAATCATTTCCCCATCTTCACCAGCACTTACCTGCTCTAAGAGATAGATCACTTAGGTTGGCGTGGGAACAGCTCTTCGCCTGGGCACTGAACAACTACTTGATAGGGAGGGCTTGATAACAACAACTAACCATAATAACAAGCGTATTGAGAATTTTCAGGCGGGCAACTTTAACGTTGCAAGAATAAGCTGCCGGACTGCAGCAAGGTAAGAGCAAATGCCGGTGAGACTAGCTTTTGTAATAAAAATGATAGGAGTGTTGGTCATCACTGGTCTATTGGCTGCCTCTGTATGGCAGAAAAGTTATGCTATCAATATTATGGCTGCACCCAAACCTAACGTACCCCCTCCCAAGGCTGCAACTGGTGTTACGTCAGGTGGTACTAGCAACCCTCCGCATAAGGGAAGTAGAGTTAAACGCAGCACATACTCAGATGATAAGGGTATTGATAATTACATAACAGATTCAGCACACGACTCGAACAACATGTGGTACCAGCACATGACCCAAATAGGTAAGCAGACAACAGAAGACAGCTGTAATGTTTGCTCATTGATCCCATAGGCAATGAGCGCTTCTCGAACATTCGTCGCCACAGAAATAAAAGAGAAGACGGCACGATGTATAGTATATCTGGCACTATTCCAAACGAGAGGGCGATTTCAAGGAACGGTGATGAGCATGGAGTGGAAAACGCGAGACACATATCCGTACGAAAACAATTTCCTCAAGTCATACTTGAGTTACCACAAGAGCAGTTTGCATGCTGAAGCGTTCAGATACATGACAAGTGGCCCTGAAAAGGGAGAAAAGAAGAAAGTAACACTACAGTACCTACCATGTGATTGGTACGGCACTGAAGTTCCCGGCACACAAGGCTGTTGGGAAAGGCCACTGGTAACAATAACAGGGAAGGTATACATGAACAAAGAATGGGACATAGGAGTGGTCGGTAGCAACATGGTAACAAGAGAAAATATTACCACCATAAAGGAACACAATGACAGATGTTGGACGACATGGGGCAAGTACGTAACCATGCTGACATGGATGGAGAAGGATGAAGACCCAATGAGCATACTACCGCTGACCGCGCCCAAGTTATGCTACCAACACAGAGGAGATGTGGAGGTGGGATACAACACCAACTGTGCAAGCGTGTTAGAGTTACCAGAGGGGGGTGCAGGAACGGCAGTGATAATGGATCACTACTGGGCCTGCGGAAATAAGGCATATCACACCCTGCCCCCGTTGTGGAATGGTATATGCACAATGGTACACATCAATGTACCATCACTAGTGGTGCCCCAAAAACATGTGAACATGGCCAACTTCCCCAAAATGGATGAAGGGAACAAGAGAAAGAAGAGATCGGTACAATCACAGAGGGGTTCGGACAACGACAACAACAACAATAATGTCCTGAACAGGAAAAAGAGACAAGGAGAACCTCTGACAGGAAACTACCTGTGGGGAAGGTCGGAAACAGCACTCACTTCTATCCCATCAGAACACAGATTATTTAGCAGAGCCACAATGTTCTTCTTGTCAATAATACACCCTGGACTACAAGCTTATGCAAACGCTAAATGGCTCCAGATAACCCGATGGGAACTAATGATGACCATTAATTCAACAGTAAACAGATTCAACGCAATAAAAGAGGAACTACGAGCGGTGAGGATGGTAGCACTACAGAACAGATATGTATTGGATCTCCTCACAGCGATGGAGGGAGGAGTTTGCGCAAAGATAGGACAACCATGCTGCACATTTATTCCTGCTAATGATGCCGACAATGGTACACTCACCGAAGCAGTATCACAACTGGCCCAGATGCACTCCAAAATGATAGAAGAAAGTAAAGGAGTGAAGAAGGATGATAGCTGGTTTTCATTGTTATGGTCATGGATGCCATCATGGCTGTCGGACGGGCTGAAGATTATAGTTGGATGCATAATACTGGCTGGGGCTGCATTGATTATAATAAGGTTTTGGAAGGCCAGGAAGGCACGCACTACAGACGAAATGATCGAAATGGTTGGTATGCACCCCTTGATGCCAACTGATGATGAACAGCACAAAGGCACCATAATAAAGGAAAGAGAAAAACTGCGCAGACAGATCATCACCAACCACCTGGACCCACCATCCGTAAAGCTCGAAAACCCAAGAAACCCGAGGAGCTACATCGGAAGATGGGTATACTGCAAACCGGGAGGAAGTTGTGTATATATGTATTGGTCATTTGAGGACCATGTCAACCACTACGGACACCTGGGAGGAGTAACTAAAATATGGAGAGTAAGAGGAGATATGTTTGTGGTCGACAAGTCGACCAGAGGGGGGACTGAAGTGGGAGAATGGGAGAAAAGACTCCCTCCAATCTCCTCGCGCCCCTGGCCAAGAAGATCGCGGCCCAGACACCCGCCACGAGATGAATTTGTCTATCTACCAGATGACCAAATACCTTGGTACAAGAACATACGGATGTGCCCACCAGCCTACCCACCAGCCTGCCCTACTCAAGCCGACACCTGCGGCATGGATGAACTTGACTAAGCCCTTCAACAATAAGGACCTACATCATTAGAGATGCCATGACGACCTAGCCAACTGTCAGAACACACGTGCAACTATGCACACTGGACACTCCCACACCAATCCACACGAAGAATATACTCAGTGCTATGACGTAGGTGACGGACACACCCACTGACGCGCATCTTTATTATTTTTCACATAGGTTCTCCGAAATGCAGAAACGCAAGACGCACAAAGCACTCGTTTACATGCTTGCTGACGCTTCTCCCGACCCTTGCATCATGATGAAAATACAACGAAGACATGATACTGCCTATGAAGCAATGTGACACCGCAACTTAAGTGCCGTGCCGTGCATTACACATCCCCACCTATGAACCAGGCCCAAGTAGGCCGCAATCAAGAGCCTCCATGAACACTGGGCGAGCAAGAGTACAATTGCTAACCCTGCAGAATGAGCCCAGCAAGAACTGACAGCCAAGGGAGCGATGTTGCAACTCGTATGCTACCAGCCGACGCCAAGGTCACACCTGTAAGCAAAGCCAGGCACGCAGAGGCAAATACAACTTTAAATGTGCAGAATTCTGCCTCAGCCACGGTCTCTCCTCACGTGACCAAGCCAAACCTGACAGGGTGCCAGACCCACGAGGGAGAAGTCGCCTGGGTCCCACGACTGAGACACAGGCTGCAACAATGAAATGACCCAATGGACACCTACAGCGATGGGAATGGTCTGTTCTCAGGCATATGAGCAAATCCACGCATTGTCTGCACAAACACATAGTTACATATTGTTGCAAATGACAGGTACACCGCGAGCTGGGAACAACGATGGTCCCAGGCTGGGGGGCTCGCGAGTGGACCAATCAGAACATGGGGCACTCATCACTGACGCCACTAACATTAGCCAATCATTAGGGGTCTTCGTGTAACAATTTTCAAGTATCTAATAGAAGGGACAACCCAAGTATACCACCTAACTGACCCTTAGCCACTAACAACGTTCTCTATACGTATGCTATACTAACCCTACCACTCAAGGAACCAATCCAGAGTGGTGATAGGTTTTTTGCTAACTTTCCCAGGTGACGCAAGTAGCGCATCATACTGAGGCTAAAAGGGGCCTGCGAGCCCCACGAATTTAGACAGTCTGGACGGACGTGTACGATCCTAGACCCATCCCTGCCGTTGTTCAATAAACAGCAGAACCACCTTGCTTCTTGTGTGTGTCTCATACTAATTTTTGGGATACGCGGGAGGAGTTGGGGCCTCCCACCCCGGAGGTCCACGGAAGGCCCAGCCGACCCCGGGAGAAACTCCCCGACACTACTGCTTATGATTGCGACCGAGTTCAGAAAGCTTTTGCGGATAAATTACGCAAAGCCCAAGATATAATTAAGCAGGAAACACTGACCTCTCCATTGTCTACAGTAAAGTCTACATTGTTGTTTAGTAAGGCACTACAATCTGATACCAAACTAATTGATACTAAACAAGACTTTATTTCCAACACTGCCACTAAAACTGAACCTGTTTCTGGCTTTACTTTTAAGGAAACCACTGTAGTAGAAATGATTAATATTATGAAATCTATGCATCCTTCTAATTGCCCTGGCGCACTTCTCCCATCCAAAATTATTGGAGCACAAAGAGCAGTTTGCACCATTTCTATGTAGATTCACCAATGCCTCCTTTCGGTCAGGAAAAATTCCCCAGCCACTAAAAAATGTGGCAGTTTCACCATTATTAAAAAAAAGTAGGATTAGATCCTTCTAATGCTGCAAACCTAAGGCCAATTACGAATACCTTGTTTCTACTTAAACTCATAGACAAGGTAGCAACTATCCAACTGCAGGACTATGTACAGATGGCTGATATCCTTCACACTAAGCAGTCAGGCTTTTAGAAGCCATCATGGCACTGAGAGTGCCCTCCTCAAGCTGGAAGAAAGTAGGTTGAGGCTGCTGATTTTGTTGGACTTATCAGCAGCCTTCGACCTGCTTGATCATAACATCCTTCTTGACAGAATGCAGTCGGTCGGGGGCCTCTGTGCTAATGCCATAGACTGGTTGAGATCGTTTTTAGAGGGTCAACGAGCCCAGGTACACTGGGGGGACTGTGCCTCTGAACCACAACTGTTGACCTGTGGAGTTCCACAGGGGGCATTTCTCTCCCCTTTATTGTTTAATATTTACATCCTCCCTCTTTGCAATGAATTGGAATTCTTTCAGATTTTCTTTTGAAACTATGCGGATGACTTTCAACTAGTCCTTGACATCACTGGTAATCATGACACTGACCAAAACTTGGTAGACATGGTGTATCAATTGATAAAAAAAGTGGATGTCTACTAATTGGCTCTGCCTAAATGCCTCAAAGACTGAGTTTATGCTATTCGGACCCCGCCAGGCATTAACTAGACTGGACCAGGTGTACTCAGGCTTTAGGATTGATGGCAGTGACATAAAAGTCGTACAGAAAGTTAAAAAAATAGGCCCTTTCATGGAGAGTAGCTTAGATTGTGATGCTCACGTCACAGCTATCTCAAAGAGCACCAACAACCATCTCAAAGTGCTCAGACAGGTTGCCCCACTTGTTTTCATCAAAAACCGCACTAAACTTGTGAGAGCTGTCATTCTACCACGTGTGGACTATTGTAATGCACTCCTATGTGGGGCAATTAAAGCCGACATCCATGAACTCCAAAAAGTACAAAATAAAGCCATCCGTATCATCTTTCAGATGAAATGTTCAGAACCGATTACCGCCGCTAGGAAAAAACTACACTGGCTTCCTGTTGAGGCTCGCATTCGGTTTAAGCTACTTAGCATCTGTCATAAATGCGTCTTTGGGACTGCACCAATCTATCTGAAAGATGTTATAAGTGTCTACCAACCCACAAGAAGACTTAGATCAGCGGAAGACCTCTTACTAGTCAAACATCGCGCGAAACGATCCTGCTGGCTTGGCAGAGCGTTTCATATTCAAGGCGTCAAGGCCTGGAATGCGTTGCCGGCTACTCTGCGTAAGACCGGGGACTTATTCACGTTTAGGAAACACTTGAAGACCCATCTCTTCCATTAGTACAATCCTTCATTGGTAGCTTGCCTTCTTCTTTCTCTCGGAGCCTGGATGCCTACGGGCTTTGGCGCGGTATAAGAAAAATAACATAACAACCTAACCATAACAACCTAACATAACGCAGGCTAGTATGCGACTAACAGGGACACAGGGAAAAAAAAGGGGTATGCGACTAACAGGGACACCTGCAGTGGGAAAAAATAGCATGTGCGACTCACCTTCTGCCTTGCGTGTAGAAGAAGAATGCGTAGCCAACACCCACGCCAAAAGAAGAAGTATGCACTGTAGCTGCTGTGAAGTAATCTCTTGTGAACCCCAACATCTGGAAAACACACGCACTGCTCTTCACAAAAAGCACGTACAGAGCGATGGAAACCCATGTGGGACCTTCAACCCATGCTGAGGGAAACACCCGCGCACGTTATGTCACCTACGCGCTTACGCGCTAAGGGCCTTTCCTCGGAATTCACGCAAACGTGCTGTTTTTCACGTGCCAAATCACTCCGTATCAAGCTGGCCACGTGACAAAGCACGGAAGACCACACTCCTGCCCAGAAGGCTGAATTACTGCCCCCCAGACCCCGAGCAGTCTCCCATGAGCCATCTGCTGCTGCCTGCCTGCCTGCTGCCACCATGCCCTGCCATTTGGTGCCTGCACATTTGTCCTCTGCAGGGGTCCACTTGCTGTGACCACCCCTGCTGGAACAGAAGACTCCCGACTGGTGTTCCATCACTCCACAGCTCAGCCCCAGGACACACCTGCCTCAGGGGTTGCCATGTCCGACACAACACCATCCGACACCAGTGGCAACCCCCCAGCAGAGAGGCAGAGGGCTACCAGCTTCCGTGAAAAGGAAGTTGCTATCCTGGTGCAGCAAGTTCTGGGGCATTATGATGCCCTCTTCACACCATCGTGCGCCGACAAGGAAGGATGGAAGAGGATCTGGAAGGACATAGTGGGTGCCAGCAACGAGGAGCAGGTGGCACCCCGCGACATCAAATACGTCCAGAAGTGCTGGGAGGACTACAAGTCCAGGACCCTCAAGAAGGCCCAGCGCCTCTTGGATGTAGCGGATGCAGTAGGGCGCCGGGTCCAGCTTACCACCCAGCAGATGAGGGTCCTGGAGCACTTTCGCACACAGTGCTTCACCACCAGATCCTCAGGATGCAGGACTGTCTGGAGTCAAGCGGTAAGTGCCCATGCATTCACGTTTAAAACAGTGCATGTTGCAGTGTGCTGGTAGTTAGCTACTTGGCTGCATGTGTGACATGGGTCATGTATGGATGTGTGTGTGCAGGGACACGATGGTGATGCATGTGAGTCAGTCAGGCATGACCCACATGGATGGTGTATTTGTTACAATGCGTCATGCGGAGCAGCATGCGGAATGCACACATGTATGCATGCCTGTGTCTGTACTTGGACATGTTTGAGTGTGCTGCTGTCATGGACATGCATGGTGTACATGTCTGTGTGTCTGAGTAGTGTGTGCACCATGGATGCATGACACATGTCCGTGACGATGTGTTGATTCACTGATACAGCCTAGTCATCTTTGTATCCACTGTGTCTGGGGGTACACGGGGCAGATGCATGACTCTCCGGTGATGTGTGTGCATGTGACCAGCATGTGCCATGATGCATGTGAGTATCAGCCCACCATTGGATGTATCTACGGTGCCTTGGACATGGATGCCAATGTTTGTTGCATGTTCCATGCCTGTTCCTGCATGTGTGTTGACTGCACTGACCCATGTGTTGTGGATGGACATGATGGAAGTGACGTTTGACAGTGGCACTCATGTGCTATTGCTTTCTGTCTAGGGGACTATTGTACAGTACCCTGATGCTTGTGTTCAATGTCTCCCTTTAGACAGCGGCGAGTGAAGAAGAGGGCGGAAACGGCGCTGTGGAGGAAAGCGGCAGGGATGCGTCCACCGGCTGGCGACACAAGGCCCAGTCACACTCCCAGGAAATTCCATCATCCAGGAGCGAGGGGACTGGTGCCACGTCCGCCACTACGGCTGCAGCGGAAGGGGCGGGTGAGCCCCCACAGGGGCTTGCAACAGCGGAAGACGGTGCAGAGCCATCCAGGTTGGTGGTGCGTACGGAGGAGGAGGGGGCCGCTACAGAGCTACACATGGGGCCTGGTGGGGGTGGTACCACTGGTGCAAGTGGTGCAGTCTGGGACAGGGGCAGGAGGCAGCACAGGTCGCCGCAGAGGGGCCTGTGCATGTCACTGTCCCTGCCACTGTGACTGCATCACCATGCATCAGCAGGTACGGGGGAGATCCACGTCATCTGGCACTCCTCTACCTGCGGATGAGGGGACCCGTGACCAGATTGAGTCTGTCCTGATCGGTGTCGCGTTGCACACAAGTGACATTCGTGATGACGTGCGTGCTTCCTGGGGGGACCACGCACATCATCACAAAGAGCTGTGTGCCAACGTGACCCAGTTGGGAGGGGCCATGGTCGGGGGTTTCCTCCATGTGTCGGCCAGTCTTGCGGCCCTCTCCTCCTCTGTGCACACTATACGCCAGTCGTTCTCCGTGCTGTCTTCTGGCCCAGATGCCACCAGGGCCCCCTGTGGACCTGCCCCAACCAACACAGCCAACCTGGTGGAGATCCCATCCCTGCCGTAGTCGGGAGTCAGAGGTCCAGCAGGGATGGCCACCCCACCAACTGGACCCCAGCAGATGGAGGATGTGCTGGCATCATCGGGCAGGACACGTGCACAACGGCGCCGGGGGGTTCCATCAGCCTAGATGCCATCATGGTGGCAGAGGCAGTTGTGTCGGAGGCAGCAGCAGGCTCAGCATGGGAGGCATCATGGCTCGGGGCCATCAACACCCCGGGGCAGGTTTCGGCCGAGGCGCAGGAGGACCCCGGACTGGGAGTGTCTTCCATGTGGCAGCGGGTGGGCCGGCAAATAGATGCAGAGAGGCGGCGGGTGGAGAGGGCATGGCTCAGGATGGTCAGGGTGGAGAACTCCATGCACCGGGCTTTAAGGCGGGCGGAGGGCCTCGAGGAAACTCGCAGGGAGTTGAGGGATTCCATGGCTGCATCCCTGCGAGACATGGGCATAATTTTAGGGGGGGACAGGAGTGTTTGTCCCCCCCAACTTTCATGGCACAACATTTTGGTCCCCATTCATTTGGCTGGGGCACCTTTTCTTCAGATGTCATGTCCCCCACAACATTTTCAGCATAGTCACTACA
Organism: Ambystoma mexicanum; assembly: GCF_040938575.1. NCBI lineage: Eukaryota > Metazoa > Chordata > Amphibia > Caudata > Ambystomatidae > Ambystoma > Ambystoma mexicanum. The sequence goes on from NC_090933.1 coordinate 606,209,054, forward strand.
CTGCTGCGAGACCTGGAGCCCAGGGAACAGGCACTCCTCCGGAACATCCACGTGGAGTTCGATGATGCCCGAGCGCAGAACATCACTAAATGAGCCGTGGGACTGGTCCACCGCCTTTGCAAATAGTTGTGTAGGTTTCCTTTCTTTCTTATTTTTCTTTGGGGCGCATGGACTATGCCCCGCCTTTTTGTAAATAGTTGTTTATTAGGTAGGTTTTTTGTTAGGTTTCCTTTGGATTGTTGGGCTCATGGACCCTTGATTTTATATTTATACATAGTTATGGACCAGATTTTACTGTATTATTTTTACCATTGAGGAATGGTTTGCTTTTTTAAAATTTTGGATTTTTTTCTTTTATGGACGGACTCTTTGCAGCCCTTTTACTTTGGATTTCATTGATTTCAGCATTCATTTTTTTGCCTTTATTTTGGACATCCAGACTTTTATTTATTATTTTTTTCTTGTGTGATTTCATTTCATTATTCTGTTTTGTATAGAATACATTTTTATTTTTTAATTCATTTGTGTGGTCTTCTCTCATTGGTTTCGTGCATGTCACAATGTGGGTTTTCTCAGTCATGTGTCACCATTGTGTGGGTCTGACGGACATGTATTCATGGCCATACTGGTTATTTGGGATCTATCATGACATGGGGATTTCAATGTGGAGTGGATGGAATGCTTGGTTGGGTGTTTGGACACGGGTGGCGTGGGGTGGGATTTTGGTGGCCATAAGGGCCATAGGTCTGGATTGTGATGACATGTTGGGTGGGGGACATGAGTCGGGACCTGCTGGCAGGTGCCCGTCACTGGGGTGGGGTGGGGGACATGTGTCGGGACCCGCTGGCAGGTACCCGTCACTGTGGGTGGGGTGGGGAACATGAGTCGGGGCCTGCTGGCAGATGCCCATCACTGGGGGTGGGGGACATGTATCGGGACCTACTGGCAGGTTCCCGTTACTAGGGGTGGGGTGGGGGACATGAGTCTGGGCCTGCTGGCAGGTGCCCGTCACTGGGTGTGGAGTGGGGGATATGTGTCAGGGCTCCCAAGTGCATGGTGCCATTTGGCCTGCCTGTGGGTCATGGTCTGGGGTGATGGGCTGCCTGTGGGCAATGTCCAGGAGTGTAAGGTGGTCCAATGTGGTGTGGGCTGCCTGCAGGGCATGGGGAGGTGGGGAGGGGCACACCCGGGAGGGCCCACACTGCCAAATTGCGTGTAAAACTCCCCACGCACCCCTCGGAATACGCATACCCCGCTCACGCCAGCGAAATAACGTGTAAAACTACATGCGCACCCCTCGGAATACAAGTACCCTTCTCGAGCCAGGCCAATCACATGTAAAACTCCAAACGCACCCCCAGAATACACATACCCCACTCGCACCAGGCCAATCGCAACACGCACCATCGAATCCACGTACCCCGCTCGCGCCAGAAAAATGGCGTGTAAAACTCCACGCGCACCCCTGGAATGCACGTACCCCGCTCGCACCAGGCCAATCGCATGTAAAACTCCACGCGCACCCCCGGAATACACATATCCCGTCTCACTTACTAGTCCCCGGGGATCTGTCATCCAGGTGTCCAGGACACGGCCATAATTTTTGGATCAAGTTCCTGAGGGTGGGCCAGTGCGGGAGGATTACCTGGATGGAGGGGTCTTCGGGGAGTGGAAGTGGGAGCTCGATGGGTGGGACGTGGAACCCCATTCCTTATGACACCTTTCCCCCATCCTACCCTATAGGATATTTAAAAACTCTACCCCATCCCCTTTTCCTACACGAACACTTTCTCACACCGAGAAAGCCAACGGACTAACACCAGCGCCGTTTTACCTGACATGTCCCAACACAAGGGTCAGTCAGAGTCAGGCAATTGCCGATAACTACAGACACCTGACGGCCCTTTCCCTTCCCCACAGGGATAAAAGGTGGAGCACAAGAGCACATTTGGAGCAAGGCCAAAAGCACGAGGAAGCAGCTATTCCAGGACGGCACTACAAATGAAGGAGAAAGGAAGAGGAAACCGAAAGGATGACAAGGAGGGAATTACCCTTGCCCTTTTCAACCCAGAGCTGCCAAGCCTTTGATAAAGGAACAGTAAGACTGGGAATTGCAGCTGACGATTGGTGTGGCAGATGTCAATGGTACACAGGGCCCTCATGCACTGAAAGCCAGGGTGGGGGAAAGAGCTTGCCACGGTGGTACTGTCCTTGACTCCAGCAGAAGAAAAGCCAACAAGTTCAGCACAGCTGGTGAGTCGGAATAAGGTGATAGGACACCGAACACAAAGTTGCTACAAATACTAAAAAAAAGAAGAAAAATAAATAAAAAAATAAAAACATCAATGACCATATTAAGATACCTAACTCTCCATGTCAATCCATCGAGGTTCCATTACCATATAAATCAATAAAAGATTTCCACCAGGTCCAATAGACTTCCTCCTTACCCTGTCTCCTGAACATGACTAACTCAAAATCAGACAATACCATCACATCTATAATCCAATCTTCCACTGTTGGTTTCTTCCTGGTCTTCCAGACCTTCAAAACTTGTTTTACTGATATCACTAGGATTGTATCTATCCAGGATCCATACAATCGAGCCGTTAAGCAGCACCCCCTTTTTGCTAATATCAAAACCTGAAGAGGTCCACTTAAGAACTTAATTGATAAGGCCATATCTAACCTATCTAGCACCTCACTCCAAAAGGTCAATACTCTGGGGCAATACCATAACATATGGAGCAATGTCCCCTTCTCTCTCCCACATCCCCAACAAAGATCTTCCGTTATTAATCCTAAAGCACACAAACGTACTGGTACTGTAGCCTTTAATGTATGTGTAAGTGTGTGTGTATGTGTTTTTTTTCTTTTTTCTTTTTTCTTTCTTCTTTTCTTGTTTCATATTTTTTTGTGTATATGTTTGGGTTAGTCGATACATTTTGGTGAAGATATGTTACTCTTTATACTATGTTTTACTGCCCCAATAATAATTGTTTGTTAATTTAGTTAAAGAATGTTTGTGGGTATATTTGATATTTAACATATGTATATGATGAGATTCAGTAAAAGAACTTTGTTAAAGGGACATTATGGTTCAGAGTAAAACCGAAAAACCCCTGAAATTCGGCAGTTATGGTAAGCTAAGCAACCATAGCTCATGCCACCACCGTGCATTGCTAAGACTAACACCCAGGACATCAAAGATGACATGACAAATGTCATTGATGACATCACCAATGACATCACATGTCTGACTCGCTGTTTTTTTCCTGTAGTGATATATCTTAGACAGTAATAGTTAGGAACAAAGAAATCAAAAAGTACTATATTTGTAGACTTATACTTCAAATATGTTCTTACAATAATTCACTTAGGGTCCACTCACAGCATATGAGACATCTACATAGGAAAAATACACACACTTAAAAAATAGCAATGCGAGGGGGCGTGGCCAGGCAGGGCACCATGAAGACGTGCCTGCTGTAAGCTCCGAGACGGGCCGCAATGTAAAAGCTTTTAAGATCCCTTTAATCCCCTAAATTTCGACATAGAAGTTGCGGAGAGTGCCTGGTGGTGTGGCGACGACGGGATGTGAAGCTTGCAGTCGCTTGCGAGCTGTTTATCCCAAGATTCGGTGCCGAGCGGAGGGAGGCTGATGGCGCACAAGATGGCAGGCGCGCGGGAGCCGTGGTAGCTGAGTTCGGCCGGGAGCCCTGAAGAAGTAAGCAGGGCCTGAAGATTGTGCAGGGTGGTGGGAGAGGAACGCTGCTGTGAGCTGAGGGGCGCCGAGGCAGAGAGCAATTGCCGGGGAGGGGACTGCGCCCTGCGGACCGATCATGCAGCCCGAGGCAAAGGTAGTCAGTAGCCGCGGGAGATGTGGAGAAGCCGCTGTGCCCCGCGACACCATGTGAGCCCAGCATAAGCGGAGCCGCAACGAGGAGGCAGATCCCCCACAAAGCGGGTCGGAGTATTGGAGGAGTCTGCGGCTGGAGGAGCGAAGGTTGGGAGAGCGAGACGGCGGAGACTCGCGGGCTGGCCGATCAGAGAGTGGGAGCCCAGAAGATAGAAGGGACGCTGGAGCGAGTGGCCCCGGGAGGTGTAGCGGTGGAGTGCTGAGGTGCGGATCGGGCCGGGGCGCGCCTCCCCTTACCTGCGGGCTGTCGGCTCGGGGGGAGGTGGCTGCAGGCGGCTCGCACTGGGCTGCCTGCGGCGGCTGACTCCACGGAGCTGGAGTACGCCTACGCCTGAAGTTGAGGAGCGGTGTGGCGATGGATGACAGAGGAACCGCTGGTTGTTTGCGACCTAACTGCAACATTTTGAAGCCTAACCTGGAAGCTGAGACCTTGACAAAACAGATTCGACAAGCTGGATGTTATGGAAAACGAGACCCTGATGTAAGGAGGCGTTTGGGTGCTGGATGAGAAGCTAGCGTGGTAAGCGCCCACGCCTCTGGGCACGGCTTTCAAGGGAACTTCGAGGGGCACTCCATTGATTTGAGCAACCTCTCCCTGGTGATACCCAAAACAGGAAATAAGAACAGAGGGAGTAAAATCACAAATTACCTGACTGCATCAACGCCTACCCCACAGACGATGGAAACGATTGTGGCTGAGGTCTATACCTCAGGAACGCTGAGAACACTTAAGCAGGACATTATGACGGCAATAACAATGGAGATTCAGTCCTCAAAGGACTCGCTGGCATGGTCTATTGCGGAAATGAGCTCCAACTTGAGTGGTCTCGAGACTAGGGTTGATGAGCTGGAGAATATGGCATGTGAGCACGAGAGGGACAATGAGGACCTTGCCAAAAGGATGCAGAATGTGGAGAGCAAACTGGAGGAAATGGTGGCAAAGCAGGCGGATCTGGAAAATCGCTCAAGGAGAAATAACATTAGGATCCGAGGGGTGCCGCGACAGGTCCAGGACCAGGAACTCACTGAATATGTGCAGGATCTCTTTAAGACTTTGTTAAAAATTCCGGATTCTGAAGAACTGATCCTGGACAGGACCCATCGAGTATATTCTTCTATCCAGCAAAAGCGTAATCTCCTCCCGGATGTCTTGTCTAGGGTCCACTTCTTTCTGCAAAAAGAGGAGATAATGGTGGCGGCTAGAAAGGTGGAAAAGGTGGAATTCCGTGGCTCTGCCATATCATTGTTTCAGGACCTCTCACCATACACCTTAGCAAACCGCAGACACCTCCAGAAAATCACCACCTGGCTGCAAGCAAAAAAGATCCACTACAGATGGGGACACCCTTGCAGGCTACTGTTTGAATATCAGAACTGCCCCTGCAGCATCGGTTCCGAGGGAGAGGCAGAGGAGTGGTTGCAAAGCGCTGCCGGTGAGACAGACGGCACAGGGACTGTCACGGAGAGAAGGCTGATGGTTAGCCCCACGGTGAAGGATAAGAGGCGAAGACCCAGGGGTTGGACACTGGTTAAGTCACGCAAGATACCAGAGGACATGGAGCAGAGGGGCAGCACTCCTCCTGGAATGGATGATGAAAGTTAACACGAAGAGTTCACACGCCTCAACATGGAGTTTAAAGGAATTATGGGAATACAGCAAGCTGGGTGAGTGATGGTAGACAGGTGCTTTACTCAGTGGCACGTAACTGCATTCATACATGAAAGATGCCAGCAGGATGACCGAGAGGAAGTGAGTGGACATGGTCGCGGAGCTCCCCAGGGGGGATGGCCACTTGAATAAACTGGGCTAATACTGATTTACATTCGCCGGCTCTGGGCACGGCCATTTGGTGTCTGCAGAAATAGGACAGGTTGTGGACCCTGAAATGACTAAATAAGACAGCAGCGCAAGTACACTGATAGGAGGTCTGCCTGTCCCAGATCCTGGCATGGGTGTTCTAGAACATGTAAAGATGGAACAAGGTTTAAGGGGATGTATATGTACGCTCATTGGTTGAGCGATTATCGCAAATTGGGGGATATATGGGAATGATTCTGGGAGCTGGAGGTTGGGGCCCGTCACACAGATTATGCCCGACATTGTTACCCTGGAAGTGTTACTGTTCGTATCAGTTATGTTACGAGTGTGGCAAGCATTTGATAATCTATATTTAATTATTTTTCTTCCTTTCTTTTTATGTCTTTTGGGGAGCCTGATCATCGAAGGTTGTTGTGAGGTTTGCATTGGTCTGCAGGGTTTGAGGTGTTATGGGAGCTTCCGCAGAATGCCTGATTTACAGCAGGGGGCAAACAAATGGTGGAGTTGGCGATAGATAGGAATTTGCTCCTGGTTATGCTGGGACCTTTCAAGCCTGAGGAGCTGGGAGACTGGGGAGGGAATGGAGAAGGGGCATTTATGTCTAGTCAATTTGCCTGGAGAAGGAAGAGGGGCGATCACTGGAGGGAGATAATGATAAGACTATGACCACCCCAACTTGTTGCTGTCTGTCCCTGAATGTGCAGGGGTTGAATTCTCTGATTAAAAGAAGGGCATTGATGCACCGCATGGCCACCTTAGACTCCTCGATCCTGTTTCTTCAGGAGACTCACTTGCTCCCGTCGGATGAATCCCGGCTTAACAGTGAATTATATCCCACACAATGTTGCGCTTCTTCAGGGAATAAGAGAGCTGGGGTTGCCATCCTGGTTCACAGAGGAATCTCATTAGGGGTCTGTAAGACGCTGAAGGATGTGGGAGGCAGATATGTCTTAGTAGTAGCCGATCTACAGGGGAGGAGGGTGACACTGGTCTCTCTGTATGTGCCCAACGCACAGCAGGGCACGTTTTTTGAATCTGTCTCGAAGCTACTGTTTGAACATGCGGAGAGTGAAATAATAATTGGGGGTGACTTCAATGCTGTAATTGACCCTCTGATGGATAAAACTCTTCCCCCAACTAGCGCTGATAAAAATAATTTTTTGGCACTTACTACGCTTCTGCGGGAAAATTCCCTTATAGAGGTATGGAGATTCTGCCATCCAGAAGAGCGGGAATACACATATTATTCTGCGTTGCACAGGGGATTCTCCAGGTTGGATATGTTCTTAGTGTCCGATAAGTTAATAGCCCAAGCAATTGACATAGATATACTGCCCAAGGCCTTGTCAGATCACGCCCCGGTCCTACTCACGTTGGCCTCTTTTCAGGCCCGGCCAAGCCCACCACGGTCCTGGCAATTGAATGAATTCCTCCTGGAGGATCCCCAGTTCCGCTCATGTATTTCAGAGGCTATTAACCTTTATTTTAATGAGAATGAGACAGAGGCACTGCCGTATACAAAGATATGGGATGCAGCGAAGGCTGTACTTCGGGGACAGGTAATTGCTTACTCGGCAGGGAAAGGTAGGGCCAGGAAACAAATACAAGCCCAGCTGGAGCTCCAGAAGAGGGAAGAGGCACATAGGTGTAGACCTACTCAGAGTCGGAAACGAGAGTTGAGGATAGCCCAGAGAGCCCTCGAGACTCATCATATGAGCCGTGCAGCGTATAGTATGATGAGAGTTAAGCAATACTACTATTTTAAAGTTAACAAGGCCAATCGGCTATTAGCAGCCAAGCTGAAACAACGGGCGAGCCGCAATGGGATTGAGGCACTGGTGGATGGGGAAGGAAAGAGGGTCACATCAGAGAGAGAGAAACTTTGCGTAGTGGAGGAGTACTTTAGGGCTCACTCTGCCCCCCACCAAACAGATGTATGTATGGCGGAGGGGTTCATACGAGATGTGCATTTGCCACAGTTGCCTCAAGCAACCCATGAGCTTTTAGAGGAGCCAATTACAATGGAGGAGATAGAAAACGTGATTCACTCCCTTCCTCTGGGTAAGGCCCCAGGACCTGATGGGTTCACAAATAAATTCTATAAGACCTATAGGGCTGAGCTTTTCCCTTATTTAGCAAAACCCTTTAATAACATCTGGGCAACGGGGTCGGTCTCGGAGTCTATGGCAGATTCCACTACGACATTGGTTTTGAAACCCGGAAGAAATCCGATTGAATGCGCATTTTACCGATCAATTACTTTACTAAATGCGGATGCAAAACTACTAAGTAGGGTGATAGCAGGGCGCCTTGGGGAGGTTCTTCCGACGCTAGTGGAGAAAGACCAAATGGGGTTTATACGGAACCATTCGACTCAAGATAATATACGTCGGACGATAGATTTGATAGCTCTGGCCCCTAGACTGCCAGGTAAATTGTTGCTGTTATCATTAGATGCCCATCAGGCTTTTGACAGTAGGTCTTGTAGTTACTTACAGTTGGTGCTAGAGAGATTTGGGTTTGGCCCCAGATTTTTGAGGTTGATTCTTTCCAATTAGCAGTTTCCCTCCACTAAAGTCAAAGTCAATGCGAACATGACCCCAGTGATCCGTTTGTACAGGGGCACTAGGCAGGGTTGTCCTCTGTCCCCTTTGGTTTTTGCATTAGCTTTAGAGCCCTTAGCACAACATGTCCGATTGAGTAGGGAGATCATGGGCTTTGAATTTGCAGGACAATGCCATAAGATAGCGTTATACGCTGATTACCTGCTATGTTTCCTGAAGGATGCAACTAAGTCCATCCCGCCCCTGATGCGCTTATTGTCCAATTTTGAAAAAAATGTCTGGCTTTGGGGTGAATGCAAATAAATCGGTGGGTATGGCATTAACTGAGCCCCCGGAGAATCTGGCGGAGATACAAGCGGCCTTTCCCATTCACTGGTCTTCTACAAACATTCCCTACTTAGGGATTAAACTGACCCCGACCTATGCAGGCCTATTAAAGGCAAATATACCAGCACTATTTAGAGAGGCTAAAGAATGGCTTCGTCGATGGGATTCACAGGAAATGTCCTGGTTGGGCAGGGTAAGTGCGGTAAAGATGTCTCTTATCCCGAAGCTGCTATATGCCTTCTATTCGTTGCCGGTACGGATTCCAGAGAGGGATCCTATAGATATGCAGGAGATAGGACGCTTTGTGTGGGGAAACAAGAGGCCTAGAATACCCTATAAATTCTTGACGAGAAAGGCGATACAGGGGGGGTATAGGTCTGCCTTCGGTTCAGCGCTACTACAGGGCGGCGCAGGTGGCTCCTATGTTAGCCTGGGGGAGTTCCACTGAAACTCCTAAATGTCAGGAAATAGAGCAGGAAGCCTCTCCATTGCTGTTAGAGTATTTCCCTTTCCTGACCAAGGAGGTGCGAAACTATCAGGGGGGACCTCTGCCCACAACGCTTGCTACACTTCAAAGCTGGGATCAGGCGAGAGTGCAAAAGGGGATAGCTCTGGGTCTAGGTCCGCTGTCCCCTGTGGGACAAAATCCAGCATTTACACCGGGACTAGCTGCCAGCTCGTTTCAAGGGTGGGAATCAAATGGACCATTACGGACTTATATGTAGACCAAGAACCACTGACATTCCAGGAGTGCAAGGAGAAGTTTGGGCTGTCGGAAGGGGAATGGTTTAGGTACATACAGCTCTGACACTGGTTGACTAATAGGGAAACTCGCCAAGCTGTCAGCAGAGTGCCATTTGGTATAGAACTGAGAATTCTTGAGGGGCAGAGCTCTCATAGGCTGGCGGCTTGTTATGGCCTTCTAGAAAATGTCTCAGAGGGTGAAAAGCTACCCTACATGTTATCGTGGGAAAGAGACTTAGGGGTTGAAATCCCAGTGGAATCCTGGCAGCGCATATGGCATAGAGCCCACAAGAGCTCCAGATGTACATTGGTAAAAGAAAATGCAATTAAGATATGCTTCCGTTGGTACTTCCCACCGACTAGATTGCATGCCATGAACACCGGGTATCCGGATACATGCTGGCATGGGTGTGGAGAAAAGGGTGATCTAGGGCATATGTGGTGGCATTGTGCGGTCATCCAGGACTATTGCTTAGAGGTCCGTTCCAAGATCAAGGATGTTACTGACACGCTACTTCCTATGGACCCACGTATACTAATCCTTGGGGACGTGCCGGTAGATGGGTCCTTCCCAATGACAGGGTCCAGAACAGCCCTAATTGTGCAGTTACTTACTGTGGCACGAATCACCAGGGCTCGATTTTGGAAAGCAGTGGAGGGACCAGAGGTGGCATACTGGTGGGTGAAGGTTTGGGAATTGATGGGTCTTGAAAAGCTCACTGCTATGCTAGAAGGGAAGCTATCGAGGTTCAGACGGATCTGGAACCCTTTCTTGGACTATGTGGATGATAGGAAGCAGATGTACCATAGGCCAGATCTGATGAGGCACTTTATGAACACCTGACAGACTTGAAATTGCGTACTTTGCACAGAATGGATATTGCTACGAATTGCACAGGCTCCAATTTATTAAATGTTTCTTTTTTTTTCTTTTTCTTTCTTTCTCTCTCTTTCCCGCTTCTTCAGTTTGTTTATGCTTGCATTGTTCCCCAATTGATTGTTGACAAATTAATTTGTTCATGATCTAGTTAAAGTTGAATTGATGAATTGATAATGCAACGTTATGCTTCACTGAATGGAGATGGACTCAAGGGAAGGTACTCTGGAATGAAAATTTGATGAATTGATGTATGTGCTCCTTCCCCTTGCATTATTACTGTTGGATCAATTGGTTTTCTTGAAAAATCTATACATAAATAAATAAAAATAGCAATGCTTTTTGTGTATGAAGACAATCAGTAAGGTTATCAACACGTTCTTATTGTTCTGCTGTTTTTTTATTACTGTACTTTCTCTGGATGTGCTCATATTTGTATTTGCATTACTTTCTTTAGGGTGCAGTCACATCATGTGATATTTGTACATAGGGAAGAAGTAGGTTTGAAGCAGAACAATCATGTTGGCGCATAAAGATAATCAGTTAGGCTACGAACACTTTCCAGTTCTACTGCTGCTTTTTTGCATACTTCACTTTCCCTGTGTATACTCATATTTGTATGTGTTGTTGTGTGTTTGTGTTTTGTATGTAATAATGAAATTGTATAGTAAGTGGGTTTTATTAGCTACTTACTACATGTTGCACAGTACACAAAACTCTAATAAAAAAGCATTTATCATTTCACTATTCAACATGGGAAGATTATGAATATTGCACCTCTATCATGTATGCTGCACACAATGCTTATGTTTATACATGAGTAGCTTATTATACTGTAAAGAACATCATAATACAGTGCTATTTATATCAATGCATTGCTTAATGCACTACACAGCTCATGACATCTATTCCAATGATCATTGACACTTTTTTGTCAACATTATAATAAGAATCCCTTGTACAGAGTTTTCATGAAAAGTAAATGCACATGTGATGTCATCGATGATGTCATCAATGACATTTGTGATATCATATTTGATGTCCTGGGTGTTAGTCTTTGCAATGCACAGTGGTGGCGCGAGTTATGGTTGCTTATCTTACCATAACTGTTGAATTTCAGGGGTTTTTCGGTTTTACTTGCAACCATAACGTCCCTTTAACAAAGTTTTTTTACTGAATTTCATAGGTTTTTAGTAGCGCAACTTAACCATAACGTCCCTTTAACAAAGTTCTTTTACTGAATTTCATAGGTTTTTAGTAGCGCAACTTAACCACAACCTTCATTTATCAAATTTTATTTTCTTGAATATACATATTCATATTGTGAATTTAATAGATGTTTACTATGATTCCCTGACTTTATATAAATGTAACATATAACATACTAAACCCCCTGCTAGTGATTTTGATGTCCACGGACTGTGCCTATGTCCGCGGATGGACACGGACAGCAGCGACACTACCCAAAAACTCAGGGGGGTGTCTTAAATTGTTCCATCAAGTCATATAAACACTGCACAAGTTCAGAAAGCAGCATTTAAATACATTATGGGCCTCATTACGTCCTCGGCGGTAGCCATGCCGCTATTGGCAACATGGCTGCCGCCGAAATCACATCAGGTCCTCAGAATGAGGAATTACCGGGCCATTCCGAGTTCGGAAGGCCCGGTAATTCTTCCCTCCAAGGACCCGGACCCGGTCCTTCCCCATTCCCATTTCAGCCCCCATAGGGTTGAATGGGAATAGGAGAGGGAGCAAACAACGGGCCATTACGAGTTGGCCCGTTGTTTGCTCCCTCTTTCCCTCGCGGGACCCGGTAAGCACATCTGGTTTGACCAGACGTTGCTTCCTGGGTCCCGCGAGGGGACCTCATAATGAGGCAGTACGGGGTAAACGGCGCTGGCACCTTTTACGGCGCGGTTTACCCCATACCACCAGGATCATAATGAGGCCCTATATGTAATAATAAATAAGAAGTGGAACCTATATATGTAACACATTAACCATTCATGTAAACACCATATGTACTAAAATGGAATATACCAAAACAAAAAAGATATGCCACCAACATAATTACCTCACATAAACTGCACAGCTAGGTGCAACAGCAGACGTACACAACAGTAAGAACACAACTTACCAGAAGCTAGTAAGTAAACTTCATTTTTCTTCTATATTTCTAAACTTTCTGTATTAGGTACAGAAATATATATTTTTTTTACACAGAAATGGCCAGTACTGTAATGGCTTGAGGACATTTTTCCACGTGAGGAAATGACTGAAGATAGTGATACTAATGGTAGACACTTCTCTATATAACCAAATTAATAATCATAACTTTATGTGTACTTAACATTTTTTTTTCACAGACCATACAAACTTTGAGAATAATACACCTAAAGACATATTAGAACATACTCTGCACTGCATGGAAGAAAAAATGGACATGCTAATGGAAAATTTCAATGTTTTGAAACATTTTGTGGAGGACCACATAAAAGAAAAAATTAAATATAATTGTCCCACATGTACCTGTTCCCCTTCTCCATGTCCCAGTCAACTATCCTCAAACCTTCCCCACCAAGAAAAACGTTACGATGAGACTTCCATCCCTTCATCTCCTCCCATCTCCTCCCATCCATCCTCTCCAAACCCCCAATTCCCTTGTGTTTGTGTCAGTTTCTGCTTCCCTCCTCTTGCATAAATGTTATATCTGTATATAATAAAGAAATATTTGATGTGTTTTAATTCAGTCCTTTGTGTCTTATTTTTTTTTTAAAAGGCAGTTAAGATGTCCGCAGACAGCGCGGGTGTCCGGAATGTCCGTAATTAACCGAAATGGGGGTGTCCTAAGGACACTAAACCTGTCCGTACTGTCCGCAAGCAAGATGGAACTGTTCTTAAAACACACTCGGTGTCCGGAATGTCCACAATTAACCAAAACGGGGGTGTCCTAAGGACACTAAACCTGTCCGTAATGTCTGCAGGCAAGTTGAAACTGTTCTAAGAACATGCGCGGTGTCCGGGTTGTCCGTAATTAACCAAAATGGTGGTGTCCTCAGTACACTATACCTGTCCGTACTGTCCGCAAGCAAGTTGAAACGGTTCTAAGAACATCCGCGGTGTCCGGGCTGTCCATAATTAACCAAAATGGAGGCGTCCTAAGGATACTATACCTGTCTGCACTGCCTGTAGAACATCTACGCACATGCGCACCACACCCATAAATCCTACGAATATCGCGCCTGTCCGTTACTGTCCGTCTCACTTGAGTCGCACTTTTAATTAGTTTCAGGACCCGAACACTGTCCATAGAACACCAGCGCGCATGCACACAGACGTTCCCATACATTTGGTGTCCTGCAGACACCCGTTCCCTTCGCGGACGTGTTCACGACATCATCATGTGACTGCACCCACGCTGAGCGAGTGTCCTGAATTGCGGACACTGTCCGGGTCCCCGGACATTTAAAAAGTACATTTTCAGGCAATCCAAAGTATTTTATAGTAAAAGATCACCATAGCACATGTCCCAGACAATGACCCTGACTTTCTACATACTTTTTGGAACTTTTTGGGGTGTTCGATCTGTCAGCGGACAGCGCGGGTGTCCGTGAATTGAGCACCCGCACCCCTATAAAAGGCCTCACCCCAGAGCTCATCCTCATTGTGCTTTTGGCTATCTGACAAAGCATTGTCTACTTTGGCTGCTTTTTGCTGCTCTTGCTGCTGCTTTCCATCAGACCTTATGGCCAGTGGTGTCGCTGGGGGGGCTGGGATGGCTGGGGCCCCCCCTGTGAAACCCTGTGCCCCCCCCTTGTCCCCCCCTACCTAATACGAGCAGTGACCATGTTCTCCCCCTACTTTTGGCTGTGCCCCCCTACTTTTGTGTTTGGCCCACTCTGTGCCCCTCCTAAATTTTATTCTTGGAGACGCCACTGCTGATGGCATCAATGCTTGCTGCTCCAGCTGGTGCTACATCTGTCTCATCACCACCCCGACCCCCTCCACCCCACCACCTACCCAAGGGCCTGAAGAGAGGAACAGGCTTGAGGATGTAGAGGAGGAGGATGAAGAGGATGAGGTAGTGGAAGTCCCTACTACCAGCACTCGCTGTGAGTCTTGGGTGTGGCGGTTATTTACCATTCAAGGTGACGTAGCAAAAGCACGTGAGAACAAGGTCACCTGCAACCAGTGCAAAATGGTGCGGAGTTGTGGGAGGCCTGGATCGTACAGCTTTGGTATGACATCTATGAAGCGACGCCTAAGGTCATTCCACGGTGGGGCCATTCGCAAGGTTGTACCTTGTGATCAATGTAGTAGGTTGAGTTCCTCTACCACATCCTCCATTTCCGCTTCTGTCACCACAAGAGATACTCCTGTGGGACAGCTCATCGCTCCAGAAGCCTCACAGGCCATCCATGATGCTGATGACCCTTACCTTTCAAGGTAACAGTTTTGTGTATGTATTGCAAATCAGTACTCGGCAGGGGGGAGAGACTTCGAAGTGCTTTCGAGACTGCGGTCAAGGCGCACGAGAAGACCTGCTACCTACCTAAGTAAGGCCCACCATACATCTTCCTCTCTCCACCAGCTCTTTCTTATCCCCGTGGTTGGTGTCCCCCCTTACCCTCCTTTCCCCTCCTCTCCAAGTGTGTCATGTGTAAAAAAAAACAAAAAATGTACAACAAAAATCCAAAAAAGGCTCTTTTCAGAGCCGCCTTTCAGAGTCTAAAAATAGAAGTGACAATTAAATGAAGCAGGGCCCTGTGCATTTTTTAGAAGTCCACAGACAGTTCACGGACATCACAAATTTTGGGATGCTGCCCCATCAAAAACATTGTACTTTTCTCTGGGAGTAAGTGGTGGCTCTGAAAAGAGCCTTTTGGTGGTGTTTTTTGTGTTTGAAAAACTTGAAATAGTCAACACCTGCTGCAAAATGGATGGCTGTAATTCCACAAAAGGTTGCAATGCATTTTGTACATTTCTCTGAAAAATCTGATTACCAGCATAAGTAAGATGGACTCCATCTAGGCGATCTAGGCGAAAAATGTATGTGCTACGAAACATAATATTTTCATTGTGGAAAGAAGACATGCCATCATCTCTTAGAAAGGCACAAACAGCCTTAATAATAGCCTTATTAACATTGTGCCTCGCTTTCTACATTTGTGGACCAAATGAAGAAGAATGCCGCCACATTTGTCTCTGCGCAATATGAGAAAACATTACTTGGGAATTTGGAAACATGTCCATGACCTTCCCAAGTCCTTCTATCATCGCAAATTGCAAAGAAATTCCTGACACATTCCCCTTCATACACTCACACATAGACACTATCATTGAAAAGCTACCTGCTGCAATAACACCACTATCTGTAAATCACATCCTTGTGCTTTATTACCCACACCTTCACAAATGCATACATTCCATGTTTTTCTATACCGTTTCTGCCATTTACCTTATAAAAATTACAAAATAAATATCATTATT
This sequence comes from Ambystoma mexicanum, assembly GCF_040938575.1. NCBI lineage: Eukaryota > Metazoa > Chordata > Amphibia > Caudata > Ambystomatidae > Ambystoma > Ambystoma mexicanum. Next base: position 606,224,797 of record NC_090933.1, read on the forward strand.
TCTTCTTTCTCCTAACATCCTGTAACACAGCTTTACAAAACGAAGTGAATTTCATACAGTTAATATTCTACTCATTTGCAAAGCATGTTGAACTAAAATATTGTAAATAAAATATAAATGCTACACATAGTCAAATGAAACTACATGCATACACTATGTTCAGATATCAAACAAGAATACTACTACAAAAACATAAAAATCAATGGGCCTCATTACAGGTCGGGCGGTCCGGAATTAACAGTGGCGGTAAACCCACCGCCACTATTAATTCCAGACCGCCCGATCCCGAGTTCTGCAGGCGGGAGGTGATCTTCCCGCCAGGTCTGACCTGGCGGGTTGAACACCTCCCGCCTGCAGGCGGATGTGGAAACACCAGCACCATCACGAGATGGTGCCGGTGTTTCCACTTCCCCATTCCCATTGAGTCCTATTAGACTCAATGGGAATGGGGATTTACACCATTCCGCCTCCGGGATTCACAGGACACCAGGGTTGTAATGCCCTGGTATTTCTGGGAGTCACAGAGGCGGAATGGTAATACGGTTTTACCGCCGTGGTTACCGCCAGACTCGTAATGAGGCCCAATGTCTCAATTAACATCAGTGCTATAGACACACAAAATTACTAACTTCTTTCTTTTACAATTGCAGTGAAGAACACTCTCCTGGAAACCAGCAGCATCTGAACTACAAACAACAACTCCAAAGAAACCTGCTCATTCCACAAAAAAAATGTAAGTACAATATGACCTTAATTTCTCTGCCTAGTCTTTAAATATCTCCACGGTCTTGCTCCCCCTTATCTCTCCTCCCTCCTCTCTTTCTACACTCCCTCCCACTCCCTTCGCTCTGCTGACCACTTCCTTCTCACTGTTCCTACTTCCCCTTGTGCTGCATCCTGTTTCCGCTCCTTCCATCTCCTAGCCCTCCTGCACTGGCACTCCTTACCACTCTCACTCTGCTCTATTTCTACCTTTTCCTCATTCCACACTTCCCTCAAATCTCTCCTTCTCCATTCCCTGCCATGAAACCCCTCCCCCTTCTTGCCCCTCTCCCCCCTTGCCTTATCTCCTTGATCATCTCCCTCCCCTCACCCATGTCCCCCATTCTCACCCATCATCCCATCTGTTTCCCTGCTCCTCCTCTTCCCCACCCCTCCCTCTCGCTCTCAGTTCTACTGCACTACTCTCCTTCTCCCCTTCAGTTTAATTGCTATACTTACTGTTTTGTTGTGCGGTTTATTCATGTAATTTGTGCACCAAAAATACAAAGATTTGTGCACCATTCTGCTAAAAAATTACCATTTATTAAACAGGGATGAGCAGGCAGAATGACACACAAATCCCTGTTTTTTAACACAAATAGCATAACTCAACCCCTAGAATGTTAGTATTACAAAACAAAGAACTGTTTTAATTTAATACCATTAGATTTACTATTAGTGCTTCTCCTCAGCACTAGCTCACTTTCTACTGTCATCTGAATCGCAGTATAGTAACACACAAATAGAAGAATAGCCTTCCCAACTAATTGTAGCTGCCCAATGCACAATTACACACCACCACATACATCTTTACCATCATACTCAGACACTCATGCATACAGCACACATACATTGCACAACAGCCCAACCCATACCTTCTTTTTTTGTTTCAACAGACCCCACAGAACGCCTACCAGAAACCAAGTCCGTAGAAAGCAACGCAGAAATAGAGCAAATGAAAATAAAAGTGTCCAAAATAAGCATCCATCTCTAGCAGAGTTTGTACAAAAGGTTCAAACAAAACAGCTCATACATTCATTTAGCAAAACAAAACAGTCTTGCAGTACAGAAACGTTGCCTCCTCTATTAAAATGTCAAAGAAAACAAAAAATGATTAACAAGAATGCAGCTACCACTACTGTGAAAACTGCTCCTATAAATCTTGATATAGTGGCAAGTAACCATAACAAAAAAAGTATTTTAGCAAACATTTTCCGCCACACAGTCCTTCAGAATCTTAGAGAAACAGGAGACAAATCATGGACAACCTTAAAACCTACCATAGAAAATTAATCTTAGAAGCTTTGATAGACAGTGCAATCCTTCTCAAAAGAAAGTTATTTATTATAGTGTTAAACTGAATGAAACCACTAACAAAACTAACTACTAAATTACAAAAAAGACTTCTCAATAAACAGAATGTCAACAAAAATAACTTCTTAAATATCTGTGGAGGTGAATGGAGTCACACCACGAGCACAGAACCATATTTTAATGAAGAAGCATACAAACAAAATCAAACAAACACAATTTCCATGCATAGCAGTGGACGAGGTTATGAAAAACTTAATAATACC